>NC_138083.1:29927485-30583735 GCF_964212035.1 Myotis nattereri | reverse complement strand
AATAAATACACTTCATTAAAAATTACAACATAAGAACTTTGTTTATTGTAACTTTCACTTGTTAATACTCTGCCTTCTGGTCATCAGGTCTATTGCATTGTTGCTTATGAAAATGCACTGAGACCTCACCTTACATGTGCTTTGTTTTCTGTATGTAGTTGTGCCTTTTTCTATATAAAAATTGATCTGTAAGCAAGATTTGGAAGAGAATGGGAGTATCTAAAACCAAAATTCACAAGCACTCAGCATTGATCATAGAACATTAGTGTGTATAATGGGGTTGAGATAGGTTCCAGAATATGGGCCTCTTCCTGGGGGCATGACACTTTTTCTGACCCATGTAAAGGTAATGTTATCATAGAGATAAATGTTGCATCCTCTTTATTATTTTAAAAATCAGTCGGTAACATATTCAGAGGATTCTTTAATAGCTCTGTTACTAGGATATCTTAAAATCCCAATGAATTGTACAATGTTCTGAAAAAATTCAAGTCATCCAAATGGCGTAAGAAAAAAGTAAGAGCCACAATAAACTAGTAACCAGGGAAGAAGGAATTGAAAACTTGTCAAAATATTACTCTCTCCACAAAGGTCATTAGACCCAAGGAATTTCTATTTTAAGATGAGTTCATGGAGATACTAATATTCTATTCCTCCATAGATACATACGAAAATTATTTTTAAAACATATAAAGTGTTCCAGAGCAAAGGATATGATGGGAAATTTAAGAGTCCTAAATCATCTTTGGCCAGGTAGCTCAGTCAAGTAGAGTATTGTCCTGATACACCAAGGTTGTAGGTTCAATTCCTGGTCAAGGGCACATACCTGAGTTGCAGGTTTGAGTCCCACCCTGGTCGGTGCATGGGAGAGGCAACCAATCCATGTGTCTCTCTCACATTGATGTTTCTCTCTGTCTCTCCCCCTCCCTTCCACTCTTTCTAAAAATCAATGGGAAAACGTCCTCAGGTGAGGATTAACCAAATATATATATGAAGTAGAGCTATATCATTTATGTATTTAACAGCAGGTATTGTGACATTACATCCATACTAAAGTGTGTGTGAGTGTGTGTGTGTGTGTGTGTTTGTGTGTGTGTATATGCGTGTATATATATATATATATACATATATACACACACACACACACACACACACACATACACATACATACATATACAGTAAGGATTTTTTCTATAATATAATGACAATGCTGTTACCACATCCAACAGGATTTAATAATTCCTAATGTTAACTAGTACATGGTCTCTGTCCAGCTTTCCCTGACTATTTTAAAAATATTTGGGGTTTTATTTGTTTGAATCAGGGAGGATGGGATATTTTAATTATGTAGTATTCTTTAATAAAATCCCCTCAGTACTCATTGCAGTAATGCTTGCTGTTTTACTCATCAGCAACTTCTGCGAGAGATGCAGCAGATGGCCAGTCGTCCCTTTGCCTCTGTAAATGTTGCCTTGGAAACAGATGAAGAGCCTCCTGATCTTATTGGGGGAACTATAAAGGTGAGAATGTGATTACAAACTCCCTATAACTTAATTTGTCAAAATTCATGCTTCTGAGTTGGGGAAACCTGAGAAAGAGAGAGAACTTTAATGTGTGGCCTCTTGTTTTCTTCTCTCTTTCTTTTTTACAATAAGCCAGCACACCAAAGTTGTATTCTTTTGCTTTTGTTTTCCAGTCTTTGATTCATGTCACTAAGCAGTCTCATGTTTAAGGGATTTTAAAATATAAATGATTTGTCTGATATTCTATGGCATAATATTTTAAAACTTGAAAAATTGAACCATTGTTCATTATAAGTATTTGGAGGGATTTGTTTTTAAAGGGACAGAATCATAATTCACTATGAATACTGTGTAAAGTAAATATTTCTGACTCCTTCCCCCAAAACTGATGAGGAAAGTAAAAGAAATTTCTCTTTTAACAAAATGATGAAATATTTCAGATACATTAGTAAAACAGCCATATATCCTGCATAAAATATACTATTAAAACATGACTGAGCTCACAGGAAGTAGGTATTATTTTCAGGGACCATTCTCCTTTTCCTTTTCCAAGAAAGAACAAGTCATGAACCAAAACCAGAACCTAAAGTGATTCCCAAAGACAAGAGAGGCACATTTCATGATAAGAGTCAGCAGGTGGATTTAGACAGGACTTCAAATGTCTGAATTGATAGCTAAAGGATATAATATAGCTATGTATGAAATGTTTAAAGAAATAAAAGATGGAATCATAACAATGAGGAAGCCACGAGAGTCAAGAATGGCCAAGCAGATCTGAAAAACAACCAAATGTAACTGTTAGAAATGGAAAGTATAGTAGTAGAAATTTTTTAAATAACTCAGTTTACATGTCAAACAGCAAATCAGACATAAATGAGGACAGAACTTTTGAACTGGAAGATGAATCTGAAGAAATTACATAGAATGTAGAACAGGAGACAAGGAAATGGAAAATATGACAGATAACAAGAATATGGGGGATAGAATGAAAAGATCTAACATATATATTATCAGAGTCCCAAAACAAATGAATGGAGGAAAGCAATAGTCAGAGAGATAATAACAGAATTTTCCATAATGATAGAAGTCATGAATATACAGATTTCAAAAGCAAAACATATCCCAAGCAGGATTAAGGAAAGAAAGCAAAAGGAAGACAGAAGAGAAAGAATAGTACAATTGGATTTATCATACTGGAACTATAGAACTCCGAAGACAAAGAGAACATTTTTTTAAGAGAACTTCTTAAAATAAGCCAGAGAAAAAGTAGATCACTACAATGTGGAGAAAATTAAAACCCTAGTACACTGTTGGGAATATAAAAACAATGCAGCCACTGTGAAAACAGTATTGATTTTTTATAAGATAAAATAGAACGATAATATAATCCAGCAATTCCACTTCTAGGTATATACCCAAAAAGAATTGAAAGCAGGGTGACAAATATATATTTGTATACCCATGTTCATAGAACCATTATTCACAGTAGCTAAAAGATAAAAGCAACCCAAATGTCCATTGACGGATGAATGGATAAACAGAACATGGTATATACATGCAATGGAATATTATTCAGCCTTAAAAAAGAGGAATTCTGACAAATTCTACAACATAGGTGAACCTTGAGGACATTATGCTAAGTGAAATAAGCCAGTCACAAAGGACAAATACTGTATGAGTCCACTTGTATGAAGTACCTCAAGTAGTCAGATTCATAGAGACAGAAAGTAGGATGGTGGTCGTCAGGGGCTGGGATGGGAGGAGGGATGAGGAGTTACTGTTTGATGCTTATAGAGTTTCAGTTTTACAAGATGAAAACAGTTCTGGAGATGGTTGATGATAATGGTTGCACAACAATAGGAATGTACTTAATATCACTGAACTGTACGACTAAAAATAATTAAGATGGTAAATGTTATGTTACGTGTATTTTACTGCATTAACAAAGAAATGGGAAAACAAGAAAATACCACCTACAAAGGAGTGACAGAGTGACAGCTGACTTCTCACTAGTGGCACCTGAAGCCAGAAGAGAGTGGAAGAATATAGTCAAAGTACTGAAAGAGAACTGCCAACCTAGAATAGCATGGCCAGAAGTTATGTTTCAAGAACAGGGATAAATTGAAGATATCTTCTGACTAGAACTAAAAACAGAGTTTGCCCCCAATAGACAGACCTGTACAAAAGAAATGTCTAAAGAATATGCTAGAAAGAAGGAAAATTACCCCAGGAGGATGGAATAATAAGGAATAGCGAGTAAATAAAAGGGTAAGCATGTGCATAAATCTAAGCAAACATTGTCCTGATGAAATAGTAATAATTGGTGGGATTAAAAAGAATAGACAAACCTAAAGTACTGAACAAAACGATATATCATATGTTGGCAGCATATAACACAGTCGGTTAATCCTTAGAACACTTTCTTAACTTTCCTTTCAGGATACCACACACTCACCCTATGGCTGTTTTTGCTCACTGTTCTTTATTCAACCCTCTTCATCCCCCCAACACCTTTTAACAGTGATGTACATTAGGCTCAGTCTTTGAGTCTCTTCTCACATCTTTTACACTTACTCCTTTGGTGATTGTCTTAGTCTGTTTGGCTGCTATAACAAAATGCCAGAGACTGGGTGGCTTATAAATAACAGAAATTTGTTTCTCACAGTTCTGGAGACTGGAAGTGCAGATCAAAGTGCTAGAAGATTCACTGTCTTCTGAAAGCTCACTTTCTGGTTCATATATGTCACCTTCTAGCTGAAACCTATACATGGTACAAGGGATGAGGGAGCTCTCTGGGGTCTCTGTTCTAAGGGCACTAATTCCATTAATGATAACTCAGTCCTCACGACCTATTTATCTCCCAAAGTTCCCATCTCAAAATACTATCACATTGGGCATTACAATTTAACATGAATCTTGGGAGTCCGCAAACATTCAGACCATAGCAGTGATCTTACTCATCATGGATTTAAACACTATGAGCTCTCCCCTCACATCTCTCCCATGAACCTCCAACTCATGTATCAGATTGCTTACTCAGTGTCCCCACGTGGATGTCTTAACAGGTATCTCAAATTTAACACGTCTAAACTGAACTGTATATAGTGTTTCCCACACCTGCTCCTCTGGTATATGTTCTTGAACTCAGGATACATCACCTCCATCATCCTATTTGCTCAGGCCAAAACTCCTGGAATCGTCCGTGACTCATCCTCGCTCTCATTCTCATTGGACAGCCAGTTTGTCAGCAGGTCTTTTGGGCTTTATCTTTAAAAATATTCCCTGACCACTGTGTACTTCTCCACCACTGTGACCTACCACCTTGATCTAGGCCATTGTCATCTTGTACCTGGATTATTGTAATTGCTCATAACTGACTTCACCCATCCAGTCATTTCCCCATGTCACAGCCAGGGCGGTTCTGGAAATTATTTTTTTCAACCAAACTGAAGAGATTGCTGACATATTTGGGAGTATAGTGGGCAGGGTTCTAAAGATGGTCTACAAGATTCCTGTCTCGTGGTTAGTTAGTCAAACTAGGGACCGATCTGAAGGGATTTTGCAGAAGTAATAAAAGTCCCAAGGTAATTGCTTAATTGCCCTTAAGCTATGGGGAAAGTTTTCTCTGGCTGGTGGCACAGAGGGAACATGGTAAGGACTTGTGGATCATCACTGGTTTGAAGCTGGAGAAGCCATATGAGCAGGAATGCAAGAGAAGAGCGTGGCCCCTGGCTGACAGCTAGCAAGGAAGTGAGGACCTCAGACCTACAGCTGCAAGGAACTGGACTCTGCCAGCACCTGAATGAGTTTTGAAGCAGGTTCTGCCCCAGAGCCTGAGATAAGAGTAGAGCCCAGCTGATACTTGACTTCCTCCTTGTGAAGATAAGAACTGAGACTCTTGTCAGATAAAAACTAAGAATTT
This sequence comes from Myotis nattereri, assembly GCF_964212035.1. Lineage (NCBI taxonomy): Eukaryota > Metazoa > Chordata > Mammalia > Chiroptera > Vespertilionidae > Myotis > Myotis nattereri. The sequence continues at coordinate 30,578,290 of NC_138083.1, read as the reverse complement.
TCCAGAACTGGATAGTCCTCTATCCCTAAGCAGAAGACCCTACAGAGCTACAGAGCTCATCTGGATTTCTGACCCACAAAACTGAGATAATAGATGTGTTGTTTTTTTTGTTTGTGTGTGTGTGTGTGTATGTGTGTGTGTGTGTGTTTTAAATATATCTTATTGATTTTTCACAGAGAGGAAGTGTGAGGGATAGTTAGAAACATTGATGAGAGAGAAACATTGATCAGCTGCCTCCTGCATGCCCCCTACCAGGGATGTGCCCACAACCAAGGTACATGCCCTTGACCAGAATCGAACGTGGGACCCTTCAGTCCTCAGACTGACACTCTATCCACTGAGCAAAACCGGTTAGGGCTAGATGTGTTGTTTTAAGCAACTAAGTTTATAATTTATTACACACCAACAGGAACTAATACAGAGGGCATCTTTACAAAATCACATTTGAAGGCTGTAGAGCTAAAGCTTGAGAAACACCACTCTAGCTAATTCTTTTTCTTCCACCAGGCTGTTCCCAAACCCATTGCCCTGGAGCCATGTTTTTACTACAAAGCTGCTGTTCTCTCTGCATTTGTGAGGCTCCCTCGAGGCCTTGGTGGAATCCCTCCTCCCGGGCAGTCCGGTGAGTAGACCAGAAGGTCAGCGAGGGATCCTTCCCTTTTACAGAGAACTGGGGTATAAATGTGACTAGTTCCTGCCTCATGGTGTTATGAGGATTCGGTGAGATAACTCCCTCATCACTGGATTTCCTTCACTGTCTTTCCTGAGATCCTTCCCAGGGGAAGTCCAGAACTCCCCTCACTGCGCCAGCTTCCCAGTGATATTGATGCTTTCTACCACGCCTTCCTTTGCCTACAGTGTGTCTGGCCTCCTCTGGCTTTGCTGCTCCTTTCCTGTCTCTCCTTCCTCTGCCCCTAAATGTAGGCGTTCTTCCTCTTCCTCCATTCTTACTCTCTGTCATCTTACCTACTCTCATGGCTCCTCCAAGCTGGTGATTTTCAAATTGGTATTTCTAGAACTATTGCATTTCATTTGCTTTTTCACTGTGTTTTATACATTTTTAATTGATTTATTTTAGAGAGAGGAATATCATTTTGTTCCAAACATTTTTATGCCTTCATTGGTTGCTTCATGTATGTGCCCTGACCAGGGATCAAACGTACAACCTTTGCGTATCAGGATGACACTCTAACCAACTACCTGGCCAGGGCATTTTTCACTGTTCTGTTGTTTCCTTCCAGCAATTTAGTTGAGATGTTTGTGTCATTCTTATTTTCATTCTCTTTTTTTCATATAACTTTCATAAACATTTTAACATCTTACTACATAATCTTTTACCAATCTCTTTTATACTATTCCATCAAATACATGGATCATAATTTGGATAAACATTGTCTTATTATTGAACATGAAGGAAAGATGGAGTATAGTTTTGAAGTATCTTGATTAACCATGGAGTACTTTGGAGGGATGCCTCAGACAATATGAATGTTTGAGACAACTTTCAGTTGATAAGATTCTTGGGGTCAGGGTTGCCTCCACTAAAAAAAAAGCCTCTGAGGAAAGTGTGAGCAGAATCCTTGCCCAGGCCCTGGGCTCCCCAGCCCCAAGCATAACCAGCAGAGCCTCCCGCTCAGCTTTCAGATGGTTTGTGTCTGGGGTGTCCTCACAAAGGGAGGCTGTTGGGCATGGCCAGGCCAGGGTTTCTGCCTTCACTTCATGGGGACAGCTTGATTTGCCCTCACCCGGGGGTTTCTGTGAGTTGAGCCCCTAACTTGCCCATGTTGAGGGCAGGATGACCCGTTAACCTGAAGACTCTGGGGCTGTGTCTTTTGCCACCACATTGGATGGTTCTCCCTGATGGCAAGGTGCTGGCTAGGGTGGGGAGGAGATGACAGACTTGCAACACTGCGGCCTTTTCTGCCCCAAACTCTTCCTGATGTACCCCACCACCCCTCTGAACTCCTGAGGAAGGCCCACCCACTGCTTGAGACCCCATTCATTCTCTACCCCCCATTTCAGAGGGTGTCCACGGACTCCCAGAGCACCTGGCTCTGCCTTTGGTTAACAGTTGTTACTGGATTCTCCACTGAATTCCAGGCACTAAACCTGGCACTTAAAAACCACCCCCTCTCCTTTTCCCCCATTCTGTAGGCTCTGAGGTGAGCGACAAGTCTGCCAGCACGCTCCTGACCAGCTGGGCCTGGGCTGGCCTTTTCCCAGATGAGATCAGTTACCAGCCAAAAAGGAGACGAACCGCCTGTCTCTAAAGCAGAGGTGGGGGTGGAATGAGCCAAGCAGCATTCTAAGGATGCTTCAGTTCACTCATTGACTCCTCATGCAAGCCCTGTATTATTATTCCCCATTTTACAAAGGAAGAAGCAGAGGCACGGGGAGATTAAAGAACCTTGCTTATTTCAGAGTCTGCCCTACCCGTATCGTGGTATAGATATAAAAATCACTAGTGCTGGCCTGGCTCGTGCGGCTCAGTTGGTTGCGTGTTGTCTCGTGCACCAAGAGGTCGCTGGTTCGATTCCCAGTCAGGGTACATGCCCAGGTTGTGGGCTTAATCCCCAGTAGGGTGTGTGCAGGAGGCAGCCAATCTATGTTTCTCTCTCATAGATGTATCTTATCTCTCCCTTCCTCTCTCTCTAAAATCAATAAAAACATTTTTAAAAAATCACTAGTGCTGGTTGGGCCATGTGGAATGAATCTGAATTACATTGTAAAGAGTGCTGCTTGCCTGGCCGATGTGGCTCAGTGGTTGAGCATCAACCTATGAGCCAGGAGGTCACTGTTTGATTCCCAGTTGGGACACATGCCCAGATTGCGGGTTCGATCCCCAGTTGGGGGCGTGCAGGAGGCAGCCGATCAATGACTGTCTCTCATCATTGATGTTTCTATCTCTTTCTCCCTCCCCCTTCCTCTCTGAAATCAATAAAAACATATTTTTAAAAAGATGCTGCTTTTTCTTGGCCTCCCTTTGGAGACCAGCAGGAGAAATTTAGTGCTTTGGCCAGGGGTGGGCAAACGTTTTGACTCGAGGGCCACAATGGGTTCTTAAACTGGACCAGAGGGCCGGAACAAAAGCATGGATGGAGTGTTTGTGTGAACTAATATAAATTCAAAGTAAACATCATTACATAAAAGGGTACGGTCTTTTTTTTTTTAGTTTTATTCATTTCAAACGGGCCGTAGTTTGCCCACGGCTGGCTTAAAGTATGTCTGCAATCATACTAAATGCTCCCACCACCACGCAGAGCACTTGGCTTGATTGATCTGAAAAGCAGGCTATACCTTTTTGTATAACAAGAGAGGGGCAAAGAATATGTATTTGTATTTGTATAACTAAACCCTGAAAGAATATATGCAAACTCATGAGAACAGTTTCTCAGCTGGCGAGGGGACAGGTGGAGGAAGGGGCAGAGTGCAATAAGACTTCCCTACATACTTTATTGCTTTGTTTATTGTATTGTGGGAATATAAACAGAATTTTAAAATTTATTTTTGAAAATACAAGCAAGCTGCTCTTTAACACGTGTTCCCTCTTTGGTTCTCCCAAGGTCTCGCAGTAGCCAGCGCCCTGGTGGACATTTCTCAGCACCTGCCAGTGCTGTACAAAGAGAAGTTAGGAGCACTGAGAAACCGGAAGCAGCAGCCCCCTGCGCAGCCTGGGACCTGCATTTGATGCTGGGGCCAGGGAATCTCCGTGAGTGAGCAAGCGGAGGCGAGGTGGCGTGCTAGAGTCTGCAGGGCGGGAGCAGGCAGGAGACGCTGTGCTGAGCGGAGCAGGGCAAAAAACTGGAAACCCTCCGACTGGAAGCATCGACTCATCTGCATGTTCACAAGCTTTCTTTGACAGTTTCTCCCATCTGTGCTCCAGCATCTAACCTTTTATTTTTGCATAGGGAATAATTGATTTAATTACAGGTCCAGGGACGATCCAGATGTTGCTGGAGGAGGCCAGTGTGGAGCCAGTGAGAGAGCTAGGAATGATACTCAGGTTTACTTGTGGGAAACTGGTCTTGGGACTGTCTCAACTGTGCAAAAAACAAAGATGTTGTGTTTACAAGTGAACGTGCATCATCAGTCGTTCTGGAAGAAGGTCTTTTCAAAACTAGTTAGATGGATGAACTTGTCATCTGAAACCTGCTATCTTTTTAAAAATATGTGCTATTTATTCTTGCACATTTTAGGCAGATAACTCTCTTCCAGGGAGCTTTTTTTCTAGTTGAGAACTAATGTCACTTTTGAATCATATTAAACTGAGATAGAAGGGGGCTATTTTAAATGTCAAGGTCAGCAGTGCTACTTAGAATGTAAACTGGTGTGATAGGTAGTTTTCTATAGCAACTTGGTTAATTTAGGTCTTAATCCATTTGGAATTTCTCTCTCTCTCTCTCTCTCTCTCTCTCTCTCTCTCACTCACTCACTCTCACTCTCACTCTCACTCTCTCACTCTCACTCACCCCCCCACACACACCCACACACACTAAGTGCCTAGACTTTAAATAGATCTAGCAATTGGAAAGTTAGTAAGCTTACGTTTTTACATAATTGCATTCCTACATTCTTACAGAATTTAAATAGCTCCCATTGGCAATCTGCTTTTTTTCTAAAATGTACTTTGCAGCCAGGAAAGAATTCTCACCCCAAGCAACCTTTATCCCAGCAGCAAGGACTGAGAGGAAAGCGGAAATGACCTAACTGTAAAAGCTCCTGCTGTTACTGTTGACATAAGGACACTAGGCGTGATCCCCATGTGTCCCCCTGCTGCCAGGGCACCACAGAAGAAGGGACTCACTCGTGGTACATGTCTCCCCTGAGCAGAAAAGAGCATGACAGCATCTGGATCAAAGCAACTCTGTTCCTGGAGCCTGCGCCGAGCTGCAGGCTGCGGTGGGATCGCACGCCAGGCAAAGGACCTCTTTCCCCCGGGAGGGGCTGTGTTCTTCACGCTTCCCCAGGCCCAGGTGGTGGCCATGGGGAAGGCAGTGAACACTAAAAGGATGAAAAGCACAGGGAAAAAATTGACAAGGGAAAACTACGCCAAATGGAAAGTGACCAAATGTAAGCAGGGTGGGGACAGACCTGGCTTTTCTCCCAGGGCACTGCCTGGGCATCGTGCTGTCCCCATGGTGCTCTGTTCCCTGGCATTATGCAGCAGCCTCCCAAGACCTCTCCTGCTTCAGAGCCTGGGGTGGACCCCTAGACAACTGGGCTCAAATTTGTGAGTTTGGATAAGTAAATACTCAAAAGAGCAAAAACTGTGACATTTCACCTTTAAATGCAGTGCCTAGAGAGGGAGTATTATCTCTTCCCCACTACTGACCCACTCCCATGAAGAATGGCCTGGGAAGATGTTTTCAAAGAAGTTGAACTAGAAAATACTGTCTGGTTCACAAAATACCTCTACTTTGAGACTTGCCTCTAGAAAGCTGTATTTTCACATCACTGTTAAAGAGCAGATGGTTCTAGAAAAGACCCCTGGACTCCTCATGTCCCTACTCCTGGTCACCGCACCCATAGGGAGCCTGCCATGGATGGCCCTTCACCTATGATTGGCTCAGAGGGAGGCACTGCAGAGGATTCTACCACAAGGGGCATCCTTATTTGTTCTAAGGACCCCGTGTGCCCTTATCCAGAGAAGTCCCTTCCCCACAGTAGTCCCAGGCCTTGAAAGAACATGCACTGGTCCCACAGCCACCTAGTTTTATTTATTTTTTCCTAAAAGATAATGTTTTGTTTTAAAAGGGAAGAAAAGAACAAATGAAGTGTAATTCTGCTCCCACAGTGGAGAAGCAGCTGAACCCACTGCTTCTCTTTTGCAGCCCATAGCAAGCAACTTTCTCCAGGCTCAGCCAGAGGAAGGGGGTGGCAGGAGAAAAGGCACTCGCTTAGAGCCAGTTACCAAGAGGGCATCACCTGGAACTTCAGAGATGTCTTCATGTCACAGGAGAGCCTGTACATAAAGTAGTCATGACAACCTTGATATTGCACTTGTACATAACTATACAGTAGTCCAGAATGTCCAGACATTCAGAGTGTACATAAAACAGAAAAATATCTAAATGTATTTTTATTAAATTTATGGCATCTGAGTTTCACCCAATGTGTGTTTGTGCCATATACTGGATATCCAAGTTCAGAGAAGTCCTCTTGTTAGGCCCTGAAGCTCTGATAACAAAGCCAGAAAGGGCACCCCCATCATGTCGATGTGTTCAAGTGCATCTGGTACCAATGGGATAACCCTGAGAACCCGGTCATCTGTCAGTACACATGGAAGCCGGCAGTGAGTTCGTGTAAACAGCAGTACATGAGGAGACTCGAAGGCAGTGGGAATGTGTCACTATTGTTGGCTCTGCAAGAGCATTGTGCATCAATCTGTCAGCCTCTGGGTGCTGTGGGGCCAGAACAGCCAGTTTCATCATGAGAAATGTTTCTCAAAGTCTTTCAGTTCAAAGATTATACCTGTAGAATCAGATTTTCTGAAAAGGGGTTTTCCAGGATGCATTTTGTTGTGGTTTTGTCTAAATTTTTAGGGCTCACTTCCAAGGACCATAGTTGACTGTATTGGAAACTGTAGGTGGGAGTGGGGTAGTTAGTTGATACATAGCTCCTGTTTCCCCATGGAGAACTGCACACACCCTCCCCTCCTACCCTCTCCTACTCTCTTATACACACAGATTAGGCAGAAGTCTGTGCTTCTCTCTGAGGATCGCCTCCAAAAGGTGGGAGGAGGTGTGGAGAGAAGGCAACTCCTACTTCCCTGGGCTATCCCGGAGGAAAAGCAGCTTGGGATCGAGGACTGGCAGCAAAAGGGAAACATGGGAATATCTGTGGTGAGGCCTGAGGTGCAAGATTAGAGACCCCAGAAAATCTGGGGCAAATGAAGAGACTAGAGCACTATCAGAAAAAGTCATTTTACCTTCAGTGCAAGTCTTACTCCTTCAACTTAGGGAGTGCATTTGGGTAGGGGTGGGAATGATTCACGTCCTTGGCGGGGGGGGGGGGGGGGGGTGCCTTGTCATGAACACATTCGATCCTTCCATTTCATTCATCCAGTCAGCGAATATTCACTAAGCACTAACAAGCTAATGCTAGGGCAGTGACCACGATGAAAAAGAAGCTCCAGAATTACAACAGAATCCAGTTCCCAAACCCATCATCCAGGTCTTTCCTTAGGAATATGTGAGAATTGGCCATCCTGAGAACAGGCCCAGGAAGGCAGAAGGACTGTCCTCGGCTGTGCACCAGCTCACAGTCCGAAATGTTTACCCAGTGTACCAAACTCGGCCTCCGAAGTCATGGTGATGGTTTGTAGAGAGCTAGGCCCGCCAGGAGACTGTCCCTGAGTGGTTCAGACTAATAAACACCCTTGCCAGCAGGGAAACGGTCTGGAGAGCGGACGAAAACTGGCGCCTTCTCTTTTAAAGGCAATAATGGAAGTGACTTCCAGTAACTGAATTTGGGCACAAAACATTCTGAACACTAGTGAAGCCTGTTTCATTGAACTAATTCTGGCTTTGAAAATGTTTTTGTTCTGTAGTTATTTACGTTTTTGTTTGGATTCAAGCTTAGTTTGTTAATATGTATAATTTAGCATTTATTGCACTCATGTAAATATGGAGTAAGTATTGTAAACTATTTCATTGCTGAGGATTGTGGGTACTATACATACATTTAAGGACTGCAATTTTTTGGTATTTTTTGTATTGTAAAATAACAGCTAATTTAAGCAGGAACAAGAGAATTAAGGGAGGTCTGCATTTTAAACACAAATGTGAAGAACTTGTATATAAACAAAAGTAAATACTATACTACAAACTTCCTTCTGAAATAAAAGTAGATCTGGTAAAAATGGGGGATTTTGTTCTGTCTTTTAATTTTCTTTTTACAATTTGGTCATTAGAGCCTTAAGGAAAAAAAAATGTTTAATGATTCCCAAATTTCAAGCTGCCTCAGAGGAAGCACTTGGCAGTTGAAGATGAAGGGGTAGAACCAGCCGGTGGGCACCTCGGATGCCCCTGGAGGAGCTTCCTGGTGTCCCCGGTACCCGTGTGCCCTCGGAGACTGGTGTGCAGAGCGGTCCACACTGACGCTGGGCCTGCCCACTGCCCACGGGGTCAGCTTTCGTCTCCTCGTGGGCTCCTGAATGTCTCTCTAGTTTTTCAAACGTCTGAACCTCAGGTCTGCTGATAGGCTTCGTCCCCCATGGCCCCAGCAGCATCATTGGTCTTCAGTTTTTTATGAAGTTACCGGAAGTATCATCTGTGGGCCTCCTGCATGCCCAGCCCCACTTGATGCAGCTCCTGCCCTCAAAAATGGGGTTAGAAGTGCATTTTGTTGCCCTGGTGCAGAATGCAAAAAGCCCAGAGGATGAGATGAGGCTCGGGAGAGTTGAGGACATCTGAGAAAGCAGCGCAAGGGAGGACAGTGGTTCATGCAGGGGAGGGTGGGCGAGGCCCAAGGTCTAGGAGTTGGGGAGGGGGCTGGAGGAGCCTGGGCCAACTTAGAACTGTGTCCAGGCAACAACCAGGGATGTTGTCACGGACACTGGACCCCTGCTGGAAAACAAAATAAAAAGCATAGGTTTTTGAGGGAATTGTGTTGCCAGAGAAACCATTAGCCTGACCTTTGCAAAGGAAAACAAACAACCAACTCTGTGACTATTGAGGAAGCTTAATTAGAACCACCTGCAGGCAGGCGAGGGCTGTGAAAGCTGTGTCTGAGGGCACAACCCAAGGCCACCTCAGATGTGGCCCAGAGAGCAGATTTGGGCCTGGGCAGAAACCTCCCCCACCCCAAGGCAGGGCCTGGCAGGATTTTAAAATCCCCATAGGCCAGTGATTGCTGTGCGTCTGCCATGCTCATCCTTCTTGTACAGGCAGGTCATGAGGGTGTCCTGCCTGGCCAGGCATTATGTAGGGACCAGGGATCTCACAGTCAACAAAACAGACAGAAATCCCTGCCCTCACAGAGTTTACAATGTAATTGGGGGAGACAGATAATGAGTAAAATGTCAGATGGTTCTGACAGAAAGGTAAAAATAGGGTAGGCAGAAAGTGCTGGGGGCATGCTACTTTACATGGTGGTGCTGAGGAGGGACAGTTCTGATGTGACAGCTGAGCAGAGGGCTGAACAAAGGAAGGAGCTGGTGTGGAGGCCCAGAGGTGGCAGCATGCCCAGTGGGTAAAAGCAAAGTGGGCCCTAACAGCAGTGGTAGGAGTTGGGGCAGGCAGGTCCTGTGGGGCAATGGTTTTCAACTGGCACGAGGTTGCCCTCCAGAGGACATTTTGGGAATCGGCGGAGGCAATGGGATGATTGCTGTGCTTTAGTGGGTGGGCCAGAAGGTGGTCATCCTGTGGCATGTGGGACTGTCCTGCCCAATAAGGAACTGACCCGCGTCCCACTCGATTTTCAGACATCTTGCTGGACATTTGTGTATGTGTGAAAATCAACTTCTAATTATTTTTTGTGTAGAATCCAACCCTATTATAAACACAAAGTATTTGAGAGCTGGTTTAATATACAGTCAGTTTTCCAGATAAGCAACTATTGTATAAAAATCCAGTGAAGCCCAAACTTGGTTTTCCTCATAATGTTAGTAAGATCTGGCCATCATTTTGGAAAATTCTGTCACCAACAGCAATGTCATTCCTGGCACCTGAGTCCCCAGTCCCACACACCTGTGCGGGTCGCATCCGAACAGACACCCTACAGCCCAGCATTCCTGGCTGTGGAACATGCCTGGCAAGAATTCTCTCCTGTCTTGTGTCCCCAACTCAAGAGACTAGACCAGACGATCCCAGCGACTGTACGACGTGTGCTGCCCAGGGAGCTGGGGCTCGGCCCCGCGGCCAGGCCCATTCTCACACCAGGACTTCCCTCATTTGCGCAACCCCAGTCCCTTGAGGCCCAGTCTGTAAGGTTGTTTGTGTATTTTGTTCTGCTGTGTGTGTACTTATCTCTCTGCATCTTCTGGCTTGGACTGGAGGCGCCTTTGGGTGGGGTGACATGTCCCTGGCAGGACAATTTCCCAAGATATCCTTCAACTTAGGGCTTCCCAGGCCTGCAGCCCAGCGAGGCGGGGCCATGTCTCTGCCTCCCTTCACATGCGTGCCAGACTCACTAGCACGTTTCTCTCCAGGTGGGGAGGTGTCTCCTGAAGCCCTGCAGAGCCATGTCCTCCTGCTTCTCTGGAGGTTTCACTGCTAATATCCATTCTTCCTGTAACAGTGAGCTGGTTCTGTGAGACTGGCCCTGCCTCTCTCCGTTGGGGAAGGTGGGGGAAGGGCAGTGAACAGTTTCCACATCAACCTTGTGCCCTAGACAGCAGGCTCCAAGCCAGAGTGGGCATTCATGAACCGTGAAGTTTCCACCAATAAATCAAGAGAAGCTTCCAGCACCTGCCTTTCTGCCTCACTCCCCTGCCCCCAGCCACCTGCAGCTAGCGGCTCAATGTTGACAACAGCTAACAGAGACCCAGTCACAGGGATCAGGCCAGGACCACAGTCTCCTGGAGTGCACGTGAGAGAGTGACAGCAAGCAGGCTACCTCATCGGACACAGAGACCGACACCCAGGTGTAGACAAGCTTGGCAGGACCCCTCCCTGGTTGTGGGGGCCACAGCTGGACTCAGTCTTGAGATGTTTGGCCAGACTTAACACCATGTATGAGCCAGGACCTTTTTAGGCAGAAGTGACAGAAACCAGACTCTGACAACCTTACAGAATTCCATTAATTTACCTGGGGCTGCTATGACAAATTATCCAAACTTGCTGGTTTAAAAAAACAGAAATTTATCCTCATGGTTCCAGAAGCCAGATGTCTAGAATCATAGTGTGGCAGGGCTACTGTCCCTCCAGAGCAGCGGTTCTCAACCTGTGGGTCGCGACCCCTTTGGGGGTCGAACGACCCTTTCACAAGGGTCATCTAAGACCATCGGAAAACACATATATAATTACATATTGTTTTTGTGATTAATCACTATGCTTTAATTATGTTCAATTTGTAACAATGAAAATACATCCTGCATATCAGATATTTACATTGCCATTCTTAACAGTAGCAAAATTACAGTTATGAAGTAGCAACGAAAAATATTTTATGGTTGGGGGTCACCACAACATGATGGATTGTGTTAAAGGGTGGCGGCATTAGGAAGGTTGAGAACCACTGCTCCAGAGGCTCTAGAGGAGAATTCAGTCCTGGCCGCTTCTAGCGTCTGGTGGCTGCCAGCATTCCTTGGCTTGTGGATACATCACTCCCATCTCTGCCTGTGTCTCATTTCCCTCTGCCTCTCTCATATAAGGATTTAGGGCCCCCTCAAATAATCCAGAATAAGCACCTCCTTGCAGGATCCTTAATTTAATCACATCTTTTGCCATATAAGGTAATATTCACTCTTTTGCCTACATATAAGGTAAGTCACAGGTTCCATGGCTTAGGATGTGGAGATATCTTTGGGGCCACCATTCAGCCCACTACAGCAACAAAACCTTCAGAAAGTTGACTGCCCAGGAGTGGCAAGACGGTGCCTTTCACAGACCAAAACACCTTGTCCCTTCTCTTGGCTTCTCTCTGCAGAGCTGACTGGGTCTTTGCCCCAGACAGCCTCAGGCCACCCACACAAAATGTTCACACTGGGGGAAAACAGCCAGGCAACGGGTCCCTGGGGACCTTTCATTCCCCCCTGCACCCAATAAGGAAGCCTCTTTTTCGTTGCGCATTGTCTGATGTTAGAGGCTCCTCTGGGTAAGCCTGAGTTTGTCTGCTTGGAGATTAGGACTGAAGGAAGACAGCCAGCTGCCATGGAACAATTGTGCAATTTTCAACTAGGTTCTGCTCACTTTGAGCTTCCCAACATTTTGAAAGGTACATGCCTATGTTCTACTCCAATTATCAGTAAAACACGGAGTAAGAGAGTTTAACATATTCTCACATAAGGCAAGTTATTTAGCAGATATTTAATTCTATGTTTGGGCTACCATGCAATCATGGTGAGCAGGCCAAGGTGATGCTTTCACTTCCCCATCCAGCTCCCAATCCTTCTCCTTCTCCCCCCCTCCTCCTCCCCCCTGCCCCCCGCCACACACACCCAACACACACAATATCTCCCCAGCCCACTCCTGGTGTCCCCTCCCATGCAGATGTAGGTAGTTGAGAACATTCCTCCTTCCTCATAAAGTGAAAACAGGTTGGACTCTCACGTGCCCCAATACCCCTCCTGTTTTCCACTGGAAAACTGCCTTCCCATTGCATGTGATCTCAGTGGGCTAATGTCACTCCCAGGCCACTGGAAGAGGCTTCTAACCCATGCTGGGGCCACCAGGGTCCTGCCTTGGACAGTCCGTGAATGCTGGGAAAGAGAGGTGCCTTTCTCTGCCGAGAATGCTACAAGGAGAGATCATAGATGGGAGGCTGCTGGTGGCATTCTTACCTGCCCTGTGGTGAGAGCCTGCCTGGCAGCAGAGGGGAGCCAAACACAGGCCAGCAGGGGCAACATCATTTGAACCCCTGAAGACAGCTGTGCCTGAAACTCAGATGGTTGTCAGTTGGATTTGTGATTGGTTTCAATCAGGAGAGTCCTGGTTGAAGCTGGGAGGCTGGTTGACAGCTGCCTCACAGGGTGTCTGTGGGTTTGGTAAGAGTTGCTAAGTACATAGTACCAGACCCGGTGGCTCTTTTTCTGGTCAAGACAGCCCCAGGCCTGGGCTTTGGTGTGATCTGTACCTAACCTGTGTCTTAGACTAGGTGCTCCAGAAGCTGAGCCCAAGGTAGGAATTCTCAGGCCCTGATTTATTGGAGGGGTTACCCTCAGGAGAACCTCCTAAGTGAAGGAGGCAGGAGTGGGCAGGAGGAGCTAGCTCGGATGCGGTCTCAGCTGGGATCCCGCATGGAGCTCTGGAGCAAGAGGCGCACAGAATTGTCCCACCTGAGGCAAGCAGACTAGGCCTCGATACCCCTGCCTCAGCCAGTCATTGGCTGCAGTCCGTGTCGGGGAGCAGAGTGTAACTTTACAGGCATTTCCTTTAGAGGAGGGGGCAGCTGTGAGCTGTGTTTGCAGCCAACATTCCCAGCGGCGTGGGGATGGGTTGCACTGGCCAGAGAAGGCTCAGAGCAAGGCACCAACAGCCGTGTCCACTTCCACCAGATTCATGGCCCCTGGCAAGCCTCAACCAGGTTTGAGAAGAGCAGCCTGGAGACACAGGATCCCTTCACTCATCAGGAGTCTCCACGATTTTGAGGAAGAAGGAGGTGGGCCAAAAGCTTAGTACTGCCCCCCACTGTTCTGCCCTCTCCTCCCCAAACTCTTTTGCAGAATTGAAGTTTAACACAATGCCCTTGGCTTCATTGGGTCCACACTGGCCACACACACACCAAATGTCCACAAAAACTTTTATGATAAATTTCCCGCAGCTCCAGGAAAGAGTCTGACTCTCTGCAGACAGAATGAAAAACAAAAGCCCCATCGCCCCTTCTTTCAAGAGTCTGTCAGGGTGGGGCTCTGTAAGCACCGAGATGGGGCTCCGCTAAGTGAGTATGGTAGGTGATCCCAGGGCTCCCAAACACCTCAGAGGTGGGACTGTGTCAAGCAGGGAGGGCCTAGGTTTGGCTGCAAATAGCAGAAGCCTAGGGAGAAATTGCCTCAAACAAATTAGAGGTGTCATTTTTCTCAGGCACTGAAGAGTCCAGAGGGAAGCGGACCGGAATTGGTGAGTGGCTCAATTTTCCAGATGGTGCCCGTGTCCTAGACAGACATTGCCACCAAGGTCTGGGCAAGAAGAGGGGAGGGTTGAGGCTAGAGACTCAAGGGGCCAGTCAGCAAGTCAGTTCCAGTTTAAAGAGCTCTCCTGGAAGCCTCATCTGTGAATTCCATTCATTGGCCAGAACTGTATCACATGACCACCCTTAGCTGCAAGGGAGGGTAGGAAGTGTAGTTTATTTATCTGAGTACTAGCAGAGAAGTAAAAATACAGATCAAAGCAATCAAAATCCCTGCCACTAGAACCTGGCAGTAGATTCAGTTCTGCATCGATAGGTCAGGAGACAGAGCCCAGAGAAGTTCTGAAGCCATCTGAGGTCACCTTGGCCAGCAGCAGAAACACACCCTGTGGCTAACCATAGGTCCCAGGACACAGATCACATGAAAGCAAGGCCGGTCTCAGTGTACATGGGTTTATTGAGCTGTGGATACCATTCCCAGTGTTGGGTTAAACCATGGGGTAGGTGGCTACATGGCCAGTGCAATGCAGGGAACTGGGTTCTCACCTACTCAAGGTGGTACCCACCAAGCAACATATCACTCTGCCATGGGACGTTTGTCATGGGACACGGGTGGTTATCATCATGAGTGGCACATAACTGGGAAGGGGCCGTGAAAGGCTGCAGTGTTAGTGGGGGTTTTGCCTATAAATCTGTTCAGATTACTCTTTAAGGTATAATCTGCTTGGGGGGCTGATAAAATCTATAATTCTTGGAGTTTGATTGGTCTCTCACCTTCTCTAGGTTATCTTGGGGCCTGGTGAGGCCTCGGCTACACAGGTGACCCCCTCTCATGCCTAACCTTTGAGAAACTCCAACTGTTCCAAGGTCTGTGGAGAAAGAGACCTACAACCAAGAAACCGACTGAAAGGGAAACCATGAGCTTCGCAATTAGGCCTGTAGACTATATGCCTCACTCCAGGGGACAAGCACACAGGATGTCCAGACCTGCAGAGGGCAGCAGGGCAAGAGCCACTGGGGCTAGCTTGGGGGTTGGGGAGGAGGGGAGGTAAACCAGTCCCTCTTCAGTGGGGCAGTAGGCCACAGAGGTGGCCATGTACCCCAGCAGGGTGGGACAGTTGGCTGTGCTGTTCAAGGTCTGCTGTTCTAGTCAGAGCAGAGTCTGGAGAGCCAAGACAGGGAGATGGAGAGCAGGGAGCACCCCTTCAGGGGCCCATCTGTGGAGGATACCTTGGAGGGTGGGAGCAGAGTGTGGGCTTGAGGCAGAAGCCTGGCCCTGCTCTTTGTGTCCACCCCCATCCCAGGTCATTCATGTCCATCTAGGCCCAACTGGCATGGAAGGAAGGAAGAAACAGTGCAGGGGAAGCCAGCTCACCATCCCCTCCCTGCACCTACCTGCAGGAGGCTGTGCTCAAGGTCCTGGCTGGAGTCTGGATGGGCCTGCAGGACTGGGGGCTGCCAGCTGTCAAAGGCCTGTATAGCGCCATCTATAGAGGGAGGGATCAGGGTGGGCTTGGCTGGGAAACCCTAGCACAGGGGCAGCTCCCTGGGGACAAACTGAGAAACCCCTGGCGACCTTCGTGGCCTCTCTCTGCGAACAGATGGAAGATAGAATGCCTGCAAGGACTGGCTTCTGGAATGGAAGGCGCAGGGTAAGGAATAACAAAGTAAGGACAACGGCGCTATGAGTGCCTCACCAACCTTGTCGTCTTCCACCCTCACTGGGGAGGGTGACCGTTATCATCCCCCTTTTACAGATGGACACAAAATGGCTTCGAGGGGGCTTCAAACTCAGGCCCCCTAACTCGCAGGCTGGGCAGGGAACCGCCAAGCTATTCAGAGGACTGCAAGACCATCGATGAAAGGAGCTGCCAGTGCCTCTGGGATGGAACTGCCTCAGAAGCGGCAGAGGCAGGAATCTCAACCAGTTCCACTCCAGGTCCTCTCCCACCCGCAAGGGCACCAGCCTGCACACCCCTAGGAGCGGCTCGGTAGAGGGCAGTAAGGGCCAAGCGTGCTTCCCGCCCCCTGCCCGGCCCTCACCCAAGCAGCGGTTCCCGGTAAAGAGCTCCCGGAAGGCTTCGCACTCCTCCCGTCGATTTCCGCTGGCTCCGCAGTCGCACCAGGGCGCCACGCGCGCGCTCCCGTTGTCCACATAGTTGGGGGTGACTGCGGTGCCTGCGGGGACCCCGAGAGCGCAGTAATCGGTCCACCCGGGTGGAGGAAGCCCGGAAGAGCCCCGTCCGCGCCCGGGCCCCCGCACTGTGTACCTACGAGGCCCGCGTAGGCGCGCAGACAGCGGGAGGCCTGATCTCGCGGGCAGCCGTCGGGGGCACTGGGGGCGGGCGCGCAGGAGGCCTGGAAGGCCAGGAGGCGGGGTCTGCGCGGTGCGGAGGGAAGCGATGAGCGAATGGGGGCCCGGCCCTCCGGCCCCGCCCCCTCCTGGCCCCGCCCCGGCCCCGCCCGCACCTGCAGACCCCGCTGTGCTCGCAGGTGTCTAAGGGCGCCAGGCAGGAGGGCGGCGCCTGGCCGGGCCGGGAGAAGGCGCAGGCGGGCACGAAGGTCTGGCGCCGGCGCTCGGCGCACACGGGGTCCGCGCACGGGCAGAAGAGCAGCGCGTGCGTGAGCGCGGGCGGCCCTCGGGCGAAGAAGCGGCGCAAGGCGCGGCGGCAGCGGGCGCGGGGACACAGTCCGCCCGCGCCTCCACCCAGGCACTGCGCCACGTACTCCGTGCGTAGCTGCTGGCACCGCGCGTCCGCCGTGCACGCCTCGGCCGCGTCCACGCATCGGTTCCGTGCGGCCGAGCTCGTCGTAGACCCTAGTGGAGGGGCGGGCAGACTGCAGTCAGTTCTCGGTGCGGCCCGCAGGCCCCGCGGAGATGCGCTCAAAACCCGAGGGGAACAGAGTGTGGCCTGAAGGTGTGAACGACCAGCACTAAACGGCCTTACGTCGTCGCGGGGATGAGTGGTGCGCCGGGCCCGGGGGGTTCCTGCAACACATCAGGGATGGATGGGGCGCACCGAGGCTCCCCTAGAGGCTGAGGCCCGTCCTCTCCAGGCACCACCCCTCTCCCAGAACGTCCCACCCATCCAAAGAGGGATCCCCGAGTCTCCTCCCACCCTCATGAGACGCCCCTGACGCGGAAACAAAGCTGGGGGTGGGGGGGACCTGGTTAATGAAGACTTTATCAGAAATTGCCTTGAGGACAGTGGACACTCCTCATCCTCTGGCACGCTGAGCTTTCTTCTTTCTCCTCCTTCCCTCTCCCCCTTCCGTTTGGAGACCCTTCAAATGGGTCCATAGGTTTCTGGTTCTCCCTCCTTCCTGGCCTCCTGCACCTCCACCGGCCCCTGCCACCAGCGTCTTCCCTCTCCACTCCCTTCTGGTGCTCCCTCTGGCCGGTCTAACCCATGCTGCCCCATCTGGACTCTGGCTTCCTCCTGGTTCCTCCAGCCTCTACCAGCTAGGGGAAAAGGGATTCTTGAAAGGGCTCTGGGCGCTGGAGAGCCTGGCTGCTAAGGTGTGGATCTGAGAGAAGTCCCTCATGGCAGGCCACAGGGCTCTATCCGAGCCACAGGGCCAGAGGGTGCACCTGGCACAGCTGGCACACACCAGGGGTTGGCTGGGCAGAGGGTGTGCTCTGGGCAGATGTGCCGCAGGCCACATCGAAATCCAGCCCCGCAGCCTCTTCCTAGAACCTAGGGCACCAAACCAGGCTCCCTCTGCCCCTCATGTTCTCAGCCCCTAGAAGCTGGCAGGCCAGCTCCCAGCCTGGCCCCACCCCCATCTCACTGTGTATGTGTGGAGGAGGGTCCCCTGCTTCAGGGCTTGGAGCAGGGCCGCTCTCTGGCATTGGCCACCTCTTTTGGGTGCCCTGGTGATTCTTGCAGTGGCTTCAGTGCCGTCCTCTCTGCTGGAAGGACAGACAGACACTAAGGACTCGGAATGGGTATGTAAGTGGAGAGGTTTGGCAGGAGAGGTTTGGCCCTCCCTCTCCCCTCCAGGACACAGTGCGGCAGGCAAACTGTGCCCTTCTCTCCCAGCAAAGCCCCTCCTGTTCCCAGGCCTCAGTCAGATACAACAGTACCTGTGTCTGTCCCCTAAGGTCTTGGTTCCACCCCTGCTGATTTGCTTACCTGTCTCCCTCGTGAGGAACACCCTTACCTCATCATCACCCTCAAAACAGCACATCTCAGCTCCAAGATCTCCTCTGCCTGATTTCATTCTCCTCATCCCACCCAGTACGACCCCTCCGTGATGCTTCATGTGGGAAAGAGACAGTCTGAGCAGGTGGAACAGCAGATGAGTGGCAGGGAGACACTGAAGAAGCCGGGCAAGAAATCAGTGTGAAACTCCAAGACCGAAGGTGGGGGGGCTGAGGCTGGAGGAAGGGTAAGAAAGGTGGGAGAGGGCAGGCAATGGGAAAGGAAAGTTCCTGGGGCACGGGTACCACGGTGAGGCTTGGGGAAGGGGGTGGCTGACCCGAAGGCAGGAGCAGGATGAGCAGAGCGCTGTGAGCAGACTGCCAGGTGTCCCTGCACCCCAAGCACAGGTCTCCCACTGGCGACACTCCCTGCCTTCCAGCTTTTCCTGGAATCACCCTCTTGCCCTCTACTCTGTCCCCGAGAATCTGGGATAGAGAGGCCAGAGTTCAGGGGTCCTGAGGAAGAGGTGGCCACTCACTCAGAAGCAGCTGTAGCAGCAGCAGCATCACGGGGCCCAAGCAGCGGGCCATGCCGGCCTGCAGAGTGGAGGACAGCGCCAGGCAGAACCCAGGTGGGACAGGTGCCTTCTTCCCAGCCCTGCCTGAGCTGAATTGGGTAGAAACCCAGACGCTGTGCTGACATGAGCACTCCTGCCACTGGGAGGAGCCTTTGCATGACTCCCTCCCCCACTGAGTCTCCACCCTAAGCCTCACCTCAGGGAGATCCAGGAGCCACTGAGTCTAGAGTCTGAATGTCTAGTCAGCGGTTCTCAACCTTCTGGCCCTTTAAATACAGTTCCTCATGTTGTGACCCAACCATAAAATTATTTTCGTTGCTACTTCATAACTGTAATGTTGCTACTGTTATGAATCGTAATGTAAAGATCTGATATGCAGGATGGTCTTAGGCGACCCCTGTGAAAGGGTCGTTCGACCGCCAAAGGGGTCGCGACCCACAGGTTGAGAACCGCTGGTTAGATGGACCCTCCTCCCCACAGCAACACCTACAGCCACCCCAGGAGGCCCTGTCTCTCCCATTCTAAACCGTAAACTTTTTGAAGCAACATTGTTCTTTGCCTTCTTTTATAATTTTATTAACTTTTTAAAAAATATGTTTTTATTGATTTTTTTTTTTAAGAAGGAGGGAGGGAGAGAAACGTTGATTGGTTGCCTCCAGTACGTGCACCAGGAATTGAACCTGAAACCTAGATACCAGTATGTGCCCCGGCCGGAATTGAACAAGCGACCTTTTGGTGCACAGGACGATGCTCAACCAACGGAGCCACACCAGGCAGGGCAGTTTTTAACTTTTTATTATTAACTAATCTTATACTTGAACAAAGGTTGCAATCATGTTAGTGTTTGCTTTATACCTTTTACCCAGCTGCCCCTTGTGTTAACATCTCACGTAATTAGAGTATAACTAGAGGGCCGAAACTGGCAGTCCAACACCCCCCAAGGGATGTAGCAGTGCGGGAAGCGGCAGGTGGCCAGGGAGGAGCCTGAGCCGGGTGCGGCTCCTGCTCACCCGGCCCCACTGCGCCTGCCACTGCTGCTATACTGCTGGGTAGCGCTGCCACGGAGGCAGGAGAGGTTTGTGCCACAGCAGCTGCTCTCGCCAGCAGTGAGCCCGGCTTCTGGCTGAGCGGCGCTCCCACTGTGGAAGTGCACTGACCACCAGGGGGCAGCTCCTGTGTTGAGTGTCTGCCCCCCCTGGCGGTCAGTGCATATCATAGCAACCGGTCGACTGGTTGTTCGGTCGCTTAGGCTTTTATATATAGAGATTGTTAAAACTAGGGAATTAACATTGGTACAATACAATATACTACAGACCATTTTTAATTTCTCCAGTGTTTCCACTAATGTCCTTTTTCTGTTTCAAGATCCAACCCAGGATCCCACATGACACTCAGTGGTCATGTTGCCGTAGCTTCCTCGAATCTGTGGTAGCTCTCGTCTTTCCTTACAAGCCTGGTGCTTCCCCATGCAGCCCTGCATGCCCCCACTTCTTGGTGACTGTAAGTGATAAAAACTCCTCCCAATGGCATTCATCTCTCCAGGTCCTCACTCAGTCATCTCTAGAAATCAAAATCTCACAGGTACAAAGAACACAGGACTTTAGAAAACAGTCTCATTCCGCCTCTTGGGCTGGCGGAGTGAAAGCAACCCTGAGCTGGGGGCTGCCTCTTCTGTGCTGCCGATGGGAGGACGGACACTTGCCGCCATTCCCCAGCTCTTCACACGCCCTGAAATATGATTTTGCACTCTTCCCATTAAGAGGAGACTTTTTCCCCCCCAATCCCTGGAACCCAGGCTGGCCCATAGAGTGTCATGATAAGTACCATGTGCCACTCATGGAATCTTAGGAGATCTTACAAGCTTCCAATCTGTTGCAGGATGAGGTGAGAGAGGAACTTGCCTCAGGATCACCATGGCTGAAGTTTCCTTTTGCCTCTGGCTCCCACCTGCCTTGGGGTGGTCCTGTTATTGATCCTGTCTTTACTTAAATTTTTAATATTTTGTTCATCATGGGTTTTTAGCACTAATTTTGATCTTTTAAAATACTACTTATCTTGATTATTATTTTTTGTGCCCAAGGTAAATGAGCACACTTACCTCATCCTAATCCTGGTCCTGCTCTCTTAGAAATCCCCCCGCCCCCCCGCAGCTGTCATGTGAACAAACCTGGGCTAGCCCACTTGAAAGTGAGAGACACACAGCCCATCTATTCCCGTCACCCCAGCCAACAGCCAGCCAACCCCAGAAGAACTTCCTAGTTGGACAGCAGTTGACAGCAAACATATAAGTGATCTGAGTTGAGACCAATCGAACCATCAGCTGAGTTCAACCTAACTTGCCAATTCCCAGAATTGGTTGTTGTTTTAAGTTTTGGGGGAGTGTTGTTACACAGCAACAGCTGGCTGATACAGGTTACTCAGCAACTCTTGCATGAAACAAGGGAAGAGATTAAGTGGCTTCTGAGACTGTCCAAGGGAGGCAGGTGAGGTGGGGCAAAGAGATCATTCAAACAAGGCAACACCATCTTATACCCAGGTCCATCTGGGGCTCTGGCTACCATCTGAGGCTTCACCCACCAGCCACCACCCCTCAGGGAGCCCCACAGGGTTGAATTTACAGGCAGAAAAGACTCACACGGTCCCTTTGGTGCCCTTTCTAAAATGGCTCCCTCAATCCCCGCCCAGGGAATAGAGGAGAGGTTCAATAATGTCCAAAGTGAGGGGGCTGCAGTATACCCCACACTCCTCCAAAACCTCAGGTGCAGGACTAGGACTGGGATGGGGCTGAGGAACCATCTAGGGGACAAGACAGGGCAGGAAAAGGGAGGAAGGAATGTCCCAAGGATTTTGTTTGCTTTGCAGGGGCCAGGCTCCAGGGAAGTGGACTCAGTCTGAAATGTAGGGTCCCCAAGTCCAGGCTCTGGCCCAGCAGACATTGCCCTCTGCAGAGCTGCATGTAGCACACATCCCCAGTTAGAGGCCTCTCCCATGTGATCTACCCCCCACCCCCAACCCCGTGATAGGAAGTCAGTGACTATGTGAGCTTCGTTCCCTGGACTGATGGTGTGAAGGAGAGACTGTTCCATGACATGAGCGCTTCCTGACCGCTGCCAGATCCTCTGGGTCAGAACAGAGATTGCTTCCCATAAGTCCCCTCAGAGACTGATCACCCCTCTCCATGTCCCAGGCATGCTGGTTCCTGGAACAGGCCCTCGCCCTTCCCTGGGCAAGCGTGCAAGGCCTTTCCCCCTGACCTGGGTGGGTTACGCCCAGCACCCCTATCCATCCTGCCCGTCTATACAACCCTTTAGCGGCTGCCGCATGGTGTGGTGGACATCCACTTGGTCTTGCCGCTGCCCAAGATGTACCTTGTATATGTTCCCGTAATAAACTCTGGTAATGATGGAGTTGTCACCTCTTTCTTTGGTCTCTCAGACCTGGGGAGTTTTACATAACAGATGCATTCTTGGGCTGGCATGATCCAGCCCGAAAGAACAGAGAGCGCTGGGCAAACTCTGACGAGGCTCTGGGTCCTGGAGCGGGTAGGGCGGAGGTAACGCGGGGAAGAAACTTGCAAGCTGCCTGAGGGTACCGGTCAGCTGACTTGCTGACTCTGCCCCTGGCGGTCCAAGTGTCAGCAGCCACCTGTTTTTCAGTGTCCTCATCTCAGGATCCCCCTCTCGCCAGAGACTGGATCTTGGCTTCTGGACTTGACCTGCTGAAAATAAAGTGGGGGAGGGGTCATTCCCTGAGAACTGGGACCTCAGGCTGTGGGTCATGTGGCAGGGACCCCCTGTCCTCCCTCAGTGAGGACAGATGACCCAGGAAGAGCCACAACTCTCCCTCGCCCACTCCAGAGGCTTCCAGCATCTGGCCTCCATGACAACAGCTTCAGAACCCAAGCTCAGAAACCCCAGAGCAGTGAGCTGAGGGGAGCGGGAGGTGGACCACATCAGGGTCCTCGCCTACCTTGGGTGCAGGTAGGGCCAGAGGGCACAGGTTTCTCAAGGTGGCTGTTGGGCTCTAGCAGGGATCTCACTGTCTGGGAGTAATGGGTAGAGAACGAGTGCTGTGAACACAGTTGGCAGTGATCCCTGGGTGGGTAGGGCACAGGGGACTCAAGTTGGCTGGGTGTTAA
Organism: Myotis nattereri; assembly: GCF_964212035.1. Taxonomy (NCBI): domain Eukaryota; kingdom Metazoa; phylum Chordata; class Mammalia; order Chiroptera; family Vespertilionidae; genus Myotis; species Myotis nattereri. Next base: position 30,555,702 of record NC_138083.1, on the reverse strand, counting down.
GTGTACAGGAGGGGGCCCAAGAGTCCATCCCTTCACTTCCTTCCCCATCTCCCCCTGCCCCTCACTCACCGAGGGTTCGAGGCTCTCCAGTGGTCATCGGGCCCAACTCCAGGTGCTGAACACTGCCCAGGGGGCGATCCCTGCATGGGCCATCTTTGGGCCTGACCAGCGAGATAAGAGGTTGGAACAGTGCTGCTGAGCAGGACACCTCCCCCCGCCTTCTGTGTTGACTGAGCCTCCTGCTCTAGGTCACTCTCTCTAGCGACAGCTGTTCTCCACTCCTTGCCATTGGGTGACCCCCCTGTCCTCGATGACTCCAAGCCATTCTTAACTGCTCATGCTCCATCTCCCAGGGCCTGCCACTTCCATGTCTCTTCAAAACAGTCTCCACTGCCCTCCAGACTCCGCCCTGGCGATGACATGCAGTTGCTCCCCTCCTGGAGGGCCCCCCATGCTGATACACCAAGCTCTGAGCACCTTGCACCACTGCCCACAGCACTGCAATCACTGCTCATTGTGTCAAGGCCCCTCACCTGACACCTGGGACCTGCCTGGTGCCCACCGCTGTCAGGGAGGGCCTCTGTCCCTATCTCCAGCCCAAACCCTGCCCTTTCCCTCAGCTTGTCCTAGGCACACCCAAGGCCAGGCTGTGTCAGATGTGGCTATGAGGTGCCTGCCTTGCCCAGTACCCAGTGAAGGGGCAGCCCTAGGTCAACCATGCTTGGTATTATAGAACCCTCCTCCCAGGTTATGAGAGCTGGGTTCCTCTCGGGGCCTTGGCACAAGGGCAACTGGTGCTACAGCTGACCGGTGGTCTGGAATGGAAAGGTGTGCCAACCCAGCATTTAGGAACCTGAGGGAGTAACAGCAGAGATTTAGGCAGAGGAAATGACAGGGCCGAAAGCTCATGAGAAAGAGGCTGGGGAGGCCTTGAGGGGCACAGTGGAGCAGGAACTGCATTATGAGCTGGTGGAAAACAGGGCAAAGTCAAAGGTGAGGTAGTCCCCTGGTGGGAGAAACAGGCGAATGGACAAAAAGAGACAACCACAGCAACGGGGAAGGGACCCCCACCCTTGGCCCCTGGTGCCTCCTGCTCAAGGCCTGTTTCCATTCCCTCAGCTGCCCCTCTGCCTCTGGGGACAAGGCCTAACTAAGGACACCACCCAAGCTGTCCCAGGCCCAGCAGAACTCTGAGGAGCAGGAACCACAGGAGTGGGCTCAGGGAGCAGGGACCTCAGAGCCTACCCACTGGCCCTCCTTGAGCTGCACAGGCCGTGCTGAAGCTGGGATCCGCGCTGCCGGTAGCAGCACCAGGCCAAGCCGGCCCCAGGAAGCAGAGGCAGTAGGAAGCTACAGATCACTGCCAGCAGGAAGGCGTCCTGGTCTGCAAAGGACAAGGTGAGGCTGAGTCCTATGTGGGTGCACCACAGGACCCGTCCCCTCTCGCCCCCCCCTGTGCGCACTTTCTGGCTGCACAGGGCCACTGTCCAGGCTGCCACCGGCCCCTGGCTTGTCGCAGGAGGGTGGAGCCCAGCCAGGATCACAGTGGCAGTTATAGTTGCTGTTGCAAACCTGCAGAGGAAGAGAAAAGGAGGGTCCCATGGGGTCAGGGACCTCAAGGTCAGTCACCCCCCGGCGCCCCCCCCCCCCACACACACACACTCAAGACCACTCACCCCATGGCCATGGCAGGCGGTCAGACAGAGCTCCAACTCCTGAAAGGTAGTGTTCTGGCAGCGCCGGTCCTGGCACACCTATGGGCAGTGGAGTGCACTAAGCACCGTGGGGGAGTGACGCTTTGGCCTAGGGACTCGAGTGGCAGGGAGGGCTCGGTGGGCAGGGCTCACCATTGCAGGCCCACACTGGGTGCCTGGCTCCACCAGGCCCAAGTCAGGCAGGTCCAGATGGGCACCGGGTAGCAGGAAGGCCCCCCTGCAAGTCACCTCCCTGCTGTCCAGGTGGAGGGTAGAGTCCACCGGCATCGTGTGTGGTGCCAGTGGGCTCTGCTCCCCGCCCTGGCACTGCAGCTTCCCGCACTGCCCATCCCTGGGGACCAATTGAAGTGTCAAGCAGCATTGGGGGGGGGGTCCCCCTTGTCTCCAACCCACTCCCCAGCTTCGGGTCCCTCCGCTCCTCTCCTCACCTCTGCGTACAAGGCACGTAGCTGCCCTCCTCATCCCTCCCGCAGTTGCCGTGGGCGTTTCCTGCCGAGTTCACCACGTGGAAACAGGCCTCCGGTGCTGGGCGGGAGCCTGGAGAAGCACGGGTGGGGCTGGGGACTAGGCTGCCCCCGCCCTCCGTTCTCCCCCTCCCCCCTCGCCCCTCCCATCTTTCCTAGAGGAGAAAACTCCCCAGACCCAAGGGTAGGCACGGGGTGCAAGGCCGCGCGCGTGTCTTCTCACCGGGTCCCCAGAGCTGTTGGCACTGCTGCTCCAGCGTGGGGCACGCGCCGTCCAGGCAGTAGCCACGGCCGCCGGCGCAGGGCGAGCCGTCCAGGAGGTAAATGTCGGGGGGGCAGTGGGGAGAGGCGCCCGTGCAGAACTCAGGGAGGTCACAGTCTCCCGCAGCCCGACGGCACGGCGCGCCCGCCGGCTTCAGCTGTGCAGGTGACCCGCGTGCGGGAGAGCGACCGAGACACAGAGGACAACGGACAGTGAGAGATCCGTGCGCACAGCGAGGCTCGGGGCGGGACAGCCCGGCGGGAGAGCGAGGTGGACCCGCGGGGACGGAGGGCGCCAATCCGCCGGGGCCAGCAGGGCTGCCCCACAGCACCCTCCACCCTCCCCTCCGAGCCTGCCGCGCCCTCACCTGGCAGCTCGCGCAGCAGTCCCCGCGGGAGCACCGGGCCCCCGCACGCAGCGAGCAGTTGTGCGCGAAGCAGCAGGGATCGCGGCACTCCTGGAGCCGAAAGGGCGAGAAGGGGGGCCAGGTGAGGTCCGCGCCCGGACCTTGGAGGAGGGGGAGGGCCGGGGCCAGCCTTGGCCTCCAGGGCCCGGAGCGGACCGCACCTGGCCGGCGCCGCAGTCGCACTCCTCGCCGTCCTCCACGAAGCCGTTGCCGCAGCGCGGCCGCCGCACCCGGAGCCCGGCGCCCGGCGGGTTGGAGAGGCAGGAGCCGCGCCCCTTGCGGAAGAAGGCGCGCAGCTGGCGGCGGCTGCAGGCGCTGAACACGCGGGGGAACGGGTGGCTGCGGGCGGGCAAGGGCGTCGGGGCGTGCAGGGATCGCCCCCTGAACGCCCTGCTCCTCTCGGGTCACTGCAGAACCAGCCGAGCCGGGCCGCACAGCTGCGTGTCGGGCGGCTCGGATGCTTCGGGGGCAGAGCCCAGAGAGGGCGCCTAACCCGAGCGAAGGCGCCCAGCTGGACGGGGGCGGGACGGCGTGCCTCCCGGAGCCAGCAGCGCCAGACTGAACGTGGAATCCCGACCCAGCGCGGCCAGCCCTGTAGGAACAGCCTGGCTAGGCGTTTCCGAAAAGAACCTTTATACTCGTGAGCATTCACTGTCCTGTGTTTATTCCATTTAAGCCTCACAACTCGGGGCCCGTACGATGATCGTACAGAGGAGAAAACTGGGAGATAAGCGTGCACCCAAAGGAGTGCAGCCGAGGAAGGGCCTGGGTCTAGTGGAGCCTCCCTAGCAGCTCCTCCCCACCCGGTCGCCCGGTCACCCGGTCGCCCATACCCCGTGGCTGCTGCCATGACGCAGCCGCCTGGCTCCGCTGCCTCCCCTACGCAGCAGCCGTCGGGGTCGTGGCTGAGGCCGAGGCTGTGGCCTATCTCGTGGGCCATGGTAGCTGCAGCGCCGATGGGGAGCTCCGAGTGATCCTGCGAGGGCGCGGGCGCAGGACGGTCACTGCGGGTTGCGGAGACCGCCCCGCACCTCTCCTGTTGTCCCGTGTCCAGTCCGCGGAGCTCACCGCCGTTACGCCTCCAGAGCTCTCTACGAGGCACATGCCTTCCACGGGTGCCAGGCCCACGGTGTCGCCCCGGAAAGCGCGGCCCCTGAAGGTGGAGAGCAGCGTGACCTGGTGATGCGCGCGGGGAGGAGGAGCCGCCCAGCCGGGGACCCGTGTGGGGATGGGAGGCACCCACGTGAGCAGCTGCGTGGAGTCGTGTGGCCGCCGCCCCCACAGCCCCCGGCGCCACCGCAGGAAAGCCCAGAGCGTGTTGTTCGCGTCCGGCGTGATGCGGATCTGGTCCTGCTCGGTCCATACTTCCAGGCCGATCAGCGCCACCTGAATATCCAGGGTCCTGAGAATCTATGGTCAGGGCAGGACGGGCCTGAAGCAGGGACCAGGCACACCATCCTGCTGGTGGCCCCTCTCTTTCCCCCTATATGCTCTCCTCATCGCCAAGCCTGCCTCCTCCAGCTGGCCGCCCCTGGATTGACCGGTACATTCTCCAAATGTCTTCCCCGCCCCTGTGGCCGCCACTACCAACCTGGTCCACGTAGTTGGCGATCTCCAGAAGCCGCTGTTTGGTGTGGTTTAAGTCCCGGTGCTGGGTGACAAACTGGAAAGGCAGCAATATGGTGATGTGACAGGCTGACTGGCCCCTCTCACCGGGCAGCCCCCTGGAGTCTCCTCTCACCAGGGCGTGATCCGCCACTATGTACAGCTCTAGGTGCTTCGGGCTTCGCTGGGCTTCCCGCCAGTCCTGCGGAGAGGCAACGGTGACCCTGAGTGGCAGGCTGCTGGCTTGAGCCCTGACCACCAACCCCAACCCTTGGAAAGCACAAAGGTAACTTTAAAATTTTTCAAGAACTTGTTTCTTCAGCCTTCAAATAAAACATCAGGACAGGAGACCCTGAACATGGGCCTCCCTTTCCTGTCTTTCGGGCTTGGAGGGCTGGGGATACTGCATTCCCACTCCCACCCCTGTCTGTGCCCCTGACCCTGATCTGGGTGGCAGGAGAAAAGCTGGTCATGTTTCTTTTGTCTTCAGGATCCTTATGGCCACAGGCCCCTTTCCAGCTAAGTAGCCGCTCGGTCCAGAAGATCCTGTGGGTTGAGGCACCCTGGGCATCCCCAGCTGGCCAGGGATGCACATAATAGCTGGCATTGCTGCTGAGCGTGATCAGACCCCTAGGATGCAAGGGGTGCAGAAGGGGAGTGAGCGAATTCTTACCCCTGCCCCAGGCCCAGCCCCTCCCCCAGAACTCCTCACCTTATCCCAGAGCAGGTGCTCAGGACTACCCAGGAGTCCGGGAAGCCCCTCACGTGCCCATGGTAATGGCAATGATCCTGGAGAGCAAGGGATCCAGCCTCAAATCTCAGCCAGGACTTAAGTGGGAAGGGCAGGCTGGGGGTGGGGAGGGGTTGGCTCCAGCCTCTCCTTAGGAACAGGAGAATGGGGAAGGAATGGTGGGGAGGCCCTCGGGGAGTGCATGCCTAGCACCCCTCACCCTGACCTCAGTGCCCATGGAAGTATCTCACCCTCTGGTTGGGGACCAGCACCACTGGCTGCCCATCTGGGCTGTAGTGGGTTTCTGTGTATCCTGCGGCCAGCAGCCTGCTGGGAAGGGGTGTTGTAGGGATCACCTAATTCAGCTCTGCCTCCTCCAGGATGCCCTCCAGCCTTCCTCCCTGAATGCTAATGGAGCAGCTCTGAGTGAGGCACAGGGCTAGCACTTAAGAAGCACCCAGCCCGTCCCCTGTTGCTCAGTGGTTTAGCATTGACCTGTGAACCAGGGAGTAACGATTGGATTCCTGGTCAGGGCACAGGCCGGGGTTGCAGGCTCGATCCCCAGGAGGGGGTGTGCAGGAGGCAGCCGATCAATGATTCTCTCTCATCATTCCATCTCTCTCTCCCTCTCTGAAATCAATAAAAATATTTTTTTAAAAAAGAAGCACCCACAGTGTGTCTTAGGAAAGGGACAGGGATGACTGACTGTGTGTTGCTTAGTTCAGAAAAACCTTGGGCTAGAACAGCGGTTCTCAACCTGTGGGTCGCGACCCCTTTGAGGGTCGAACGACCCTTTCCCAGGGGTTGCCTAAGACCATCGGAAAACACATATATAATTACATATTGTTTTTGTGATGAATCACTATGCTTTCATTACGTTCAATTTGTAACAATGAAAATACATCCTGCCTATCAGATATTTACATGACGATTCATAACAGTAGCAACATGACAGTTATGAAGTAGCCGCGAAAATAATTTTATGGTTGGGGGTCCCCACCACATGAGGGACTGCATTAAAGGGTCGCGGCCTTAGGAAGGCTGAGAACCGCTGGGCTAGAGGGAGAAAAGTGAAGAGCGGGAAGGAGGCCTGGTGGTGCTTAGCTATGGGAACTGGGAGTGTGGGAAGCACCAGGGAAGAGCAGCAATAGGGGCGGTCTGTGACCCTGGGGAGCCGGCGGCAGGCAGCTGGTTCCCCAGGCCCAGGGCTGGGCAGGAGGAGAGGACTCAGGAGACACTGTAGGCAGGTGGGACTCGGCGCCAAGGAAGTGCGGCTGAATTCCCTGTTGGCACTTCCTGCCGCCCAGCCTTGTTGGGCATCTGGTCAGTCCTCTCTCTAGTCCACCTCCCTACCTCAAGGATCCTTGAATCTTCTCCTATGGCCTGCAGACCCCACATCTCTCCCCAGTTGTCCTTCAGTGATGCTCATTCCCGTAATGATTCCATCTTTGGGCCCCATCTCACCAGGATCCCTCCCACCAAGACGGATCAACCATAAGTCAATCTCTCTTGACCTCTGTACTGCCAGACCACCCCAAAGATCTGGGATGCCTGCTTCTTCACCCCCCAGTCTTTCCTTCACCTTCTCAAGCTTTGCGCCTCACTCCATACACAACCTTAGGAGGTAGCTGATATGATCGACCCATTTAAGGTGGGGGACACCAAACCCCAGAGAAACCGTGGGTAGGCGTGGTGGAACTAGCTTATTCCTAGTGCATCTGATTCCATGGGGGAGAATAACCTGTGTGGAGTGCTTAGAGCAGTGCCTGCAATGAAACAAGCACTGGATACATTGGGTGATGCACACTCTTTTCTGGCAGAGAGCTGACAAGATGCTCCTGGGGCCTGGATGAAAGATGTACTCCAAAACAGGGCTGACCCAACCCAACAGGCCATTTCAGCCTCAAGGGAGCCCTCCCCCTTCCAGCCTCCCTCCTGGGTTCCCACCAGTCCCTGCCCCCAGCATTGTTCTCCACCCCCAGAGAGAGAGGCTGTCCTGGCTCCCAGCCCCCTCCCTGGACCGGTACTCACTGGTTCTTCTCCAACTCCAGGAGGAGCTCCTGCCCTCCAGCCTCCAAGGCTACCAGCCCCGTGTCGAGCTTCAAGACCTGGGCGAGAAGGAGTGCAGGGCTGAGGTAGCAGGCAGCCTGGCCTCCTGCTTGCCAGGGAGCTGGTGGGTGGGGAGCCAGCTGGCCAGGGAGTTCATGGGGAGAACATGGGGGTGAGAGGCAGAAGGGTCCCCGCTTGCCTTCGTGGGCATGGGTGGGTGTGGGGGTGAGAGCATGCTGATGGGCATGGATGGTGTGGGGGTGAGATGTTTCCAAACTCAGGATGTTTGTTCTGACAACAGCCATTTGACGTAGCCCGCTAGGGACACACCGCTTCCTCCCTAGAGAGACGAGGGGTCCCAGAAAGGGGCCCCCCCTTGCTCAAGGTTACTGGGCCTTCCCTCTGGCTCTTCCTCCTCTTTCATGCCAGGCTTCCCCTAGGCAGGAAGGAAGTGGGGTCCTGAAGACAGTGCACGGGGTGGGTGGATGTCAGGTAGCCATGGCTCGGGCCTCCTCACAACCTCTTGTTTTGGCATCTTTTCTCCCCGCTCCCGGTAGAAATCAGACTTTACTCCTCCACCTCCAATTCTGACAAAATGTCAGGCCCTGAAATTCCTTGGTCTCCAGCAGGCTCGCCCACACCTGTTTCACGGATCCTATGAAGTAAACACAGACCCCTGGCCTAGGCCAAGAGAAAAACACTAGTGTTCTTGGCCAGATTGTGGGGGAGTGAGGCGGGGAGGGCGTGGGCCGGGCCAGCAGGCCAGCCTCTCCTTCCCTGCTTCCCACGTGGGGAGACTCATCTGCCTCCCTCGTCCACTCAGCCTGGCTGGGGGCCCAGAGGCAGTCCAGGAGCCTGCGGGAGAGCTGCTGGGTCTTCGGAATGCTAGCCCCAACCCTTGCTGGCCCTTCCTTTTTAGGCCACAATGCACGGGCTGGGCCGGAGGCCAAGGGGCTCACAGTCTTGGAGTGGAGACTTCCTCTGCAGGTGGGGAGCAGACAGCTCCCTGCCCCAGCAGGAGCCCAGCAAGGCCCCGAGCATGAGCTCATGGGGCCGGAATGCCACTTGCTTTATTGGAGAAAGGTTTGTGCCAAGGAAAGGCAGGGGCCCCAATGAAAAGCCTCCTCCTGCCACCCCGAGACCCCAGAATCCCCTCTCTGTCCCTCCGCACCTCTGTGCCCCTGCTGTCCTCACTTCTTGCCCTCCTAGTGCCTTTACCCTTCACTGTGTACCCCATCCCTGACCTGAAATGTGAGTGTTTCCTTCAGCTGGGACAGGACTCCCTGCCTCAACACCAACCTCCTCTCGGCAGGCTCCCTGGGGGCAAGGAGGGTCACAGCCCAGGCCAGACCAGGAGGGTCCACAGTCAGGGTGACTCCAGCGTGAGCCCAGCCTTTCCCTCTGCTGGTGATGTCCAGGAAAATGATCTCAAAGCTTGGGCCAGCGCCATGCTTGACCACTTGAATGGGGACCCTGAGGGTCTGGGGGACCCAGCGAGGGAGCTGTGGGCCTGTGTCAGCCTCCCGGCCTCATGGCAGTGCTCTCCTGTCTTCCTCCAGGGCCAGCGTGGCTTGGACAATGGGTTGTCCTTTCTTGCCTGAAAATTCAGGGTGAAGAGGGCTCTCTAGGTTTGGGGGACATTGGCCAATGGTTTGAAGTCTTTCAGACCCTAGTGGGTCTCAGACTTCTAGGCTAAAGAGCTGTGCGAACTTGGACAGTTTCTCCAACCTCTCTGGGCTTCCGTGTGCCCCTCTCTGAGATGGGCATACGGAGGCCACTGGTCTCCTGGTTTGCAGCACAGCTAGCTGTGTGGCACATGTGGGTGGAGCTATGGTTATTCTGAAAGTGTGTGATGGGTGGGTGTTGGGAGGAAATTGGGGCAGAGCATCCTGGAGAAGCAAAATGGGGTGAGCTTGCATCTGAGGGCCACCAGAAGAGTGACCACTACCCCCTGGACAGAAGTGGATTCTGCATGAGCCCGTGAGGCTGAAGTTTCAGGCCCCTCGATGGCAGGGTCCTGGAGAGGACAGCAATGTGTCCACAGGGTCACATGTTCTGGAAAACTTTGCGAAAGGCAAAGTTTGTGTTTTCTTAAAGAGATCCCTGAAGTTTAGTGCCTGGAGAGTTGTGGGAAGGGAGAGAAAGAGGAGTGAGGGGGAAGCCTGAAAATGACTTCCATGTGTGCAGGCTCACATAATCTAGATGTCTCCCCACCCCTGCCTGCTAACCCTTCCGGGAGGAGCCTAAAGGGCTGGGAGGGGAGCTGAGGGAACGCAGTAAAACTGCCACACTGCAACCTGGGGAGGGGCCAAGGGGCTGGGAGAGCCTGGGCCCCGCAGAGGAAGGGATGATGTGGCACTGACCGGCTCCTCCAGGGTGACCATGCGCCAGGCTCCTCCGTCCAGGACCCAGAGAGGGGTGACTGGCTCTCCGGGGGTGTTTCCTGGTGTGAGGACAGAGCACAGGGTGAGGGGAAACCTGAGGAGCAGAGGGGAGCAAGGACCACAGAGGGATGGGGTTTGACCATCCATCTTCAACAATCCATGGGGTGCCCTGGGAACCGAGGAGCAGCCTGGGGGGTGGCAGAAGAGAGACCGAGGAGCCTAGGAAGGATAGTTCAGCTGGGGATGCTTGGAGCCCCACTGACCTTGGGGGAGGGCTTGGTGTCAACGGTCACGAGGGAGAGACCAAGGCCACCAGTGCAAGGGGGAAAGAGGAAGGCAGCCTGGGATATTTTTAGACTGGGCAGCAGATGCCTTCAGGGTGAGAGATCTGTGAAGAGGATGCCTGTGTCTCCACCACCCTCTGAGAAAAACAACAGCTAGATGTTTTCTTGGGAGGCTCACTTTGCTCAGAGCTGCTGTTGGGGGCTTCATGCAGGAAGTGGGGCTTCCAGGGACCCTGGCCCAGAGGCTGGGGGACAGAGTCTGAGTGCTCCCAGAGGGAGTGGGTGTGCTTCAGAAGCTCCAGGAGGAATACCAGAGCCAAGCATTACTCAGAGGAAGCTGGAATGCTCCCCTGGAATGCCCCCAATCATCCTCCTCCCAAGGACTACAGTAACTCTTGCACTACACCCCCCTGCAGGAGCCAGGCCCCAGGCAGCCCAGAGCCTGCAGGCAGCCCACCCACCCCTCTGGCACTCAGTCCTGGGGAAGCCCAGCTCCCAGAACTGACAGCTCCGCCACCTCCACCCAGCCCTGCCCAGGCTGAGACACTGGCCTGTGGAAGTGGCTCCTCAACTGCCAGGCCACCCCAACTCCTTTCTCCTTCTCTGTCTCCTCCCCAGACCCCATCATCAAAGACCTAAAATAGCAGCAACTCCAGGAACTTCCTTCCTCCAAGAAGCCCTCCCTGATTGGATGAGTGAGTTGCTATCAAGCAGTTGCCATCAGACAGGGCAAGTGTGGGCAGGGGTCTGAGCGCTTCTGGGGAGAGGGGAGGATCTCTTAGCCCAGAGAGGACTTCACTGGGTGTGGAGAACCAGGTCTTGCTGGGCCCAGGCCTCCCACATATTGACCTCTGGCACCTTGATGGGGGAGAGGGAGGCAGAGATGGGGCTGTGGTGACTAAGTGAAACTAGGGGAGCCAGTGTAGTGTTGGGGAGCCTCGAGCCCCTCTCCACTCCTCCCAGGGGGTTGCATCCCCCTCCCCTGACTCCAGGCTGCGGAGGAGGAATCAGTGGAATGCCTGGGGACCATCATCACGAGAATGAGGGCTGTGGTCCCTCTCCCTGAGGGTTCAGGGGTCCTATCCCTGTTGGGTTCCCCCTCCACAGCGCTCTGCAAACTACCCCCTTCCCAGCCCAGCCTGTCCTGCCTTCTCCCTGACCCTCCCAGGCATTTGACATCCAGGCCTCCACCAATCCTCCCACCTACTCAGAGCTGCTGCCCCCCCCCCCCCTCCGCCTCACAGAGGGTTGAAGAGGTTACCTTCTGTGAGAAGCCCTCCTCTAAGCAAACATGGCAACAGTCTAAACTAGTTACACACTGGCCCCAGGCCCAGGAAGGGGGTGAGCTTGGGTGGTGGGTGAGTGTGGAGGTCACAGTCAGTCCCCTGGTCTGAGATCACAGCAGGGTTGGGCTTGGGGGGCGGGGGGCGGGGGCGGGGGGGGGGGCTGTTGGCAGTGGGCTAGCTGCTTTCCAGAGGAGGAAGACCCTTGAGCCCTAAGGGATGGAGGTGCAGGAATGTTTCCAGTGGAGGATGGGGCCTGGGAATCCAGGCAGAGGGGTTTGCGGGCGGCGCTGCTCAGAGGATAAGGATTCCTGCCCCTTGCCTTACGGCGGGCACAGTGGCAGTTGGGCAGAGTGTGCAAGTCTGGGCCCTTAGGCCAAGTTCAAGTGAGAATCCCTGGGCAGGTCCCAGGGAGACCTTCCCAAACCCTCTCTAATCCCTGCCCTGGCGGCGCATTCCCGGGAGGGCGGAGGGGGTTGGGGGTCTGTTCAACCCCTCCAACCCCTGACAGTGACCAAGCCTGCCCCTCGGGGCGCTCCCACTCACCGCGGAACGCCTCGGCCCCCCACACCGACCACGGTAGTCGCAGTAGCAGCAGCTGCAGCAGCCAAGCTGGCGGCGGCGACCCTGGAGCCCTCAGAGACCCCCGGCCCATCGCTGTGAGCGCCTGGACTTCTGAGCTCGGCTCCGGCTCCGCTCCCGGCCCCGCCCCGGCTGGATGGCCGCCGACCCACTCCCTGTGCAGCCTCATCTGCCGCACCCTCCCCGCGGACCCCGCACGCAACCCGGCCACCCGCGCCGGGACCGCAGCCGGTCCAGTCCCGACCCTGGACCGCAGAACCCGCGTTCGCCAGCCCTCGGGGAGCCGGGCGGCCCTCCCGGCAGGAGCGGCCCGCTAGGGGGGCCGGGAAGGGGCTCCCCAGACCCGCCCGCGGTTTCCCCGCCCCGCAGGTCTCAGAGAGCCCACACCTGTAGGAGTGGAGGGTGGGCATGGGGCGCAGACCCTCGGGAACGGCCTTTGAGGACCGTAGCAGAGGGGCCAGAGGCCACCTGTCGCTGCTCGGGTCTGCACATGGAACGCCCCGCTCCCTGACCTCCTGGGGCGGACCTCTGCCCCCTCCTTGTCACCAATTCTGCCCAGAGGCGCCCTGGAGAGCACCCCTAGGAGAAGGGAGGCGGGGGCGACCCTGACAGGTGCGACCCAGCGGCCGCCAGCCCCGCCCCGCGTGCTCCCGGGTGGGCGAGGGGAGCGAGCGGAGGCCGCAGCTCTGACGGCTCTGTGCTGCCCAGCGGTGGGGGCTGGCGCACAGGTAGGGGCGGGCGCAGCCCTAATGGCGTTGGCCTGGGATGGGGGTGAGGGTGGGGGTGGGAGTTACAAAACCATAGACTCCCAGACGTTAGGGATCCTTTCCGCCATGGTAACATCTGCTTCTTGTTTTAAAGGCTTGTTTGTGTACTGAGTAGTAAATTCGAAGTTGCAAGTATTCCCATAGCAAGGGATATTAACTTTTAAGCAAATCTATTTGTTGTTGAGAAATCAGAGTGTGGCAATTCAATTAGTAAGAGTTTCAGCAGCAAGGGAAAGCTATGTTCGCCTAATTCAAACATCAAAAAGTGTGAGATGTTTAGGTAACATCCCTCCCTCTTCTGTGTCCACCTTCCCAGCCACATCCCCCAACAGAAAGCCACTAAGTATTAGTATAGGCTTTTAGATTGTTTTATCCATTCCGGAGATAACACAGACATATTTTTCTCTGATTAACATTTTTCTGCACCTTGATTTTTTTTTTTTTTTCACTTAATACACCTTGGAGATTCTTCTACAGTGATAATGAGACCACTCAGTGAATTTAGAGTGGTCTCATTCTCACTATTCTCATAATTATTGAGGTACAATTTACATACAATACGATGCACCTTATATGACGTGCAATTAGATGAGTTTTGATAAAAGTAGAAATGCAGGGTCTTATGGTAAGGGCATCATTTAATGTCTTAAGAAACTTTTTCAAAGTGGCTGTTCCAGTTTACATTCCCACCAGCAATGTACGAGCGTTCCAGTTTCTCTACATTCTTACCAACACTTGGCATTGGTACCAGGCTGGTGTGTTCAGTGGCTGAGCATCAACCTATGAATGGAGGGCCCCAAAGACACAGTCAAGGCTCTGGTGCACTCAAAGGGGAACGTGATGTCCTTTGGCAAAGTGAAGAAGGCGCTTTAAAAGAATCTGTACTCAGCCAGAGTTTGGTTAGACTTCCCTAGACACCCAGCATAAAAGGTGGAAGGTTTTTTAAAACCATCTTATTGAAGTACTATCAGTTAGATTTTCAGAAAAATGTGTCCTAAGTGCCCAGCTCAATGACTTTTCACAAAGTGAATCCATCCTTAAAACCTGCACCCAGACCAAGAAACAGCACACTGTCTGATCCCCAAAATCCCTTTGTTGGTCCCTTCGAATCATGACCTTCCCCCATAAGTAACCACTATTTTGACTTTCATCACCATTGATTAGCTTTGAACTTCACGAGAATGGAATCATTAAGTCTACACTGATTAGCGTCTGACTCCTTTCATTCAATATGATGCTAAACATGTGTAGTTGTAGCTCCTAACTGCTATATAATGTTCCATTGAGTGAACATAGCACAATTCATTTATCCATCCTATTGTGTTTTTGTTTATCTTCACCGGAGGATATTTTTTGATTGCTCTTTTTAGAGAGAGGGAGGGGAAGAGACACAGAGAGAGAAATATCGATGTGAGAAAGACACATCAATTGGTTGCCTCCCACACGAAGGTGCAAGAAAAAGACTCACTCTAATTATGTTGCAGAATGGAGGTTTATTGGAAGGAAATGCCAGACAGGCTCCCAAGGAAGGGTCTAGCCATGAGGCACTAAAAAGAATGGGACCTTGGACCAAGAAGGGTCCCAACCACTGCTAATGGAGCTCACTAGGCCTCCCATTTCTTCCCAACCTGTTAGGTCCGTGCTAATGTCCCATTACTCCCCATGTTTCTCAACCCAAAGCCCAGAGCAGTGGGCTCTTTGTTCTTCCCACCATCTGACACCGAGCTATCAGGAGAGGCACTAGCCTACCCACGAACTGGCTCCCCTCAGGTACTGACTTCCTGGGAGCACATTATTCCTTCTTGGTGACCCTCATTCATCTTAACAGCCCCTGGCACGAGCCTCCAGGAAGAGGACGTGAACTCACTGGATCATGGAGAGGAATGTACCTGGAGCAAAAAGAAGGATGCTGATGACATCGTGTCGGCTCCCTAAGGGTGGGGAAGTGGATGGGGGCATCTCTTCTTCCAGGGACCAGATCTGGCACAAGATGTCTGCTCAGGCAACCCCACTGCCTGGCATGCCCTCTCCCTAGGGACCATCAAACCTTCTTGATTTCCTCAGTCTTAATGTTTGAGATGGACTGCCTCCTCCAGGAAGCCCATGACCAGGGCATGCCCTTCAGCAGATTGGCACTGAGATAGAATGTGCCCTGCTGACAAGCATTCTCATCAATGTCAAAAGTCTCAGGGATGAATCTATTGTTGGGAATAGAATAAAAAACTATATTTCCCAGAATCCCTTGCAGCCTCGAGTGGCCATGTGACTAAACTCTAGCCAATGAGAAGTGAGTGGATATGACATGTGCAACCTCCGGTTATGTCCACAATGGGAATGGTATACCTTCAACTTCCACTCTTCTGTTGGAGGGAATATGAACACAATGTGGTCATTGTGAACCCTCACAATCAAGATGAGCTAGAAGGACCCAGAGTACCAGCAATTTAAACCACCATAACATACCCAGACTAGTATGCGAGAGAAAAATAAAATTTTCTCAAGTTGAAGTTACTGTATTTGGTCTCTAGTTAGAGCAGCTTAACTTATAATCTAGCTAGTGCAGAGTGCTAGTACAGTGTGAGGATGTAGAAAGCTCCTCTTCTAATCCATCCAAACAGTCCAGAATGGGCTTGGACAAGAAAGATGTGAGGAGGAAGTATATTGGAAGATAAATGGAGAGACGAGATCCAGAGAAAAGAGAAGGAGAAGTGGACAACATGATCAACTCCTTTTTCTTCAGCATCTCCTGAGGTCAACACCCTCCTGGGTATATTAGGGTTCATCCCCCACTCTCACCACCTATTTTTCTTGGGGGGCAAGAGGTTTGGAATCAGGTCATAGAACATTAGATGTCATAGCGTTGTTTTCATAGCTGCCGTCAGGAGCCAATGCAGCCTTGTTTACCAGGACCAAGTCATCACGGGTTCCATTGGACTCATCCTCCTAAGGGCAGGCAATGCCACATGGTCAGCTTAGGGGTGGAGCACAGGAAGAAATCCCAAATGTGGCTGCATCAGGATCCATGAGTTTCCCATAGAGAAAACCCTGGTCACAGGAGGACTCTGGGAAATGTCATCACCTGATCCCTAACCCTGGAGGGCAGTCCCCCAGACCCCAAGACTCAAGGGGATTGGTGAGAATGTGCATGGCTAGAAGCCCTGCCCCACCAAAT
This sequence comes from Myotis nattereri, assembly GCF_964212035.1. Classification (NCBI taxonomy): domain Eukaryota; kingdom Metazoa; phylum Chordata; class Mammalia; order Chiroptera; family Vespertilionidae; genus Myotis; species Myotis nattereri. The sequence continues at coordinate 30,539,999 of NC_138083.1, read as the reverse complement.
GGATTATCCGCAGAAGGGGACACATCAAGGGGAAGGAAAAACAGTTTTTCACTTTTGTCCAGGTTGGGCAGAGAGACGCCAAAACACAGGTGGCGTTCAAAGATGTGTCTTGGAAGTGGAGGTGTCACTGCTAAGTTCAGAAAGTCTGCCCCAGTCATCCAGCCAGCTGCACAGCAAACACATGACTTCTCTCTGCCCTGATCAGAGTATGGCTCCTCCTATCTCCTCAAGGGGCCCTGGATCTCTATATTCTCTCCCCTGTCACCCCCTAGCAGCACACACCAGCCTATGGATGAGAGCAGTCTCTAGGGGCCAGCCCTGCACTGTGGGGTAGCCGGGCCTTATGTCTGTGTGCACCCACATGGTGGTTAGATACCTGCACCGTGTCCTTCTGAGACGCCATCTCCACCGAATTCTCACCCACGCTCAGCTTATGAAAATATCTCCTTCTGTAAGGGCAAGAGTGGACTCAGAGAGCCTCTCCTCTCCCTGCCTGTCCCCATTCCTGCACCCGCCTCACATGCTTGTCCCCAGACTGCTCACTGCACCAAGCAGTGGGGAGCATTGTGGGGGGTGGGGTACCTTATCTTTCTTCCCTCCCAGCCCTTTCTTCAGCACAGACAGGGTAGAGATAAGGAAAGAAGAAAACTACAGCAAGATGGATTTAGAGATCATTCTAGAAAGGATACCCAGATTCGGAGCATGGGAAGGGAGGAGGGCAGGCTAGAAAGTAGGGAGCCTGTGAATTTGGTAGGAAGGACATGGGGGAATGTTAGGGGAAAACAGAGAAGGCTGAGGTGGCCCCATCCACCCTCCAGCTCTGTACTCACCTCCAGGCGTAGAAGGCTCCCAGGACCAACAGGAGGAAGAGGAGGCCAGCCAGCAGCCCCAGGAAGCAGAGTAGGTTCTGGAACAGATGCAGGCGGTGCAGGGCTGGAACACAGGGGAGAGCTCAGGGGGCAGCTATGGCTCCAGGCCTCCAAAGCTCCTTTCCAAGTGACTTTCCCAAGGTGAAACCTTTTCTAACTTTCACTTTATCTCAGGAGCTTCCCCATGCAAAGGAGCTTCAAGCAACCAATGTAGACTAGACAGACAAGCTGAAGCGATTCAGAGAAAACCTCAGAGGGAAGCCCTGGGACCTGAGAGCCAGGCCTTGTGTAGGGTGGCCTGGGAAATGGAGCCCTCCCTCACCTCTGGTTCCAAAGTAGGTGGAGGCAGAGGCAGAGCCCAGGGCGTTGGAGGCAGAACACACGTATTCCCCCTGGTCACTGGGCCGCAGCTTCTCAATGTCCACCCTCAAGGCATTGGGGGTGGCTGAGACGTGGATGTGGGGCTCTGCTGGAGTGCTCAAGGGCTGGCTGGAGGCCACCACTCGACTGCCAAGGTGGAGGGTCAGGCTGGCTAGGGGCTCGCTGTCCACTCTGCAGTCCAGAATACCCTGGGTGCCACCCTCAGGTTCCACAAAGACCGTCATGGTGGGCGTCTTGGGAGGGTCTGTGGGAAGACAGAGAGTGTGGTGATTATAGAAAACAACCACAAACTCCTCTCCTCCCTGTACCCATGCAAGGCGATGTTGCTGACCCTCCCATTAAGAGCCTATTTCCTTACACCTTGACTCACTTTGACCACTGGAAGGCAAAAGTGACATTGTGTAACATCAAAGATAGATATAAAAGTCCTCACAGCTTCTGCTCTCCTTGGAATACAAGCCTGTGGGAAGCCCAGGCCAGCCTGTTGGACACACCCGGCCTAGCCAGCAGCTAGCCCCAACCACCAGCCACAAGGGTGAAGCCATCCTAGACCATGTAGCCACAGTTCAGCCATTAGACAATTGTAGCCACATGAAGTGAAACCAGCAAAACTGCTCAGAAAAGAAGGTAAGAACAGAATGAAGAAAGTCAGAATGTAAGAAGGACTGACTTTCTGGCCCACAGAATTGTGATAAAATAAAATGGCTATAATTTTAAGCACTAAGTTTTGGGGTGGCTTGTTACACAGCAATAGCTGACTGAGACAGCATGAGGCCCTGGTGGAAAATGGAACAGAGAATCAAGGTTTCTGAGGGCTTATTGTGTGGCAGGCCTTCTGCATGCTTTATCTCCTAGATGCCTCACGAGGTGAGGGACTAACATTTGCAGATGAGGAAACCAAGGCACAGATGCACAAGAAGTCGATAGGAGTCCGTCAGTCCAGGACTCCATGCCTGCGAAGTCCTTGCTCTTTGCAGGCAGAAGAAGAAGAAGCCCAGAAGTGGGCATGTGAGTAGTAGGGAAACTGAGGCAGGGGGTTGTGTCACACTCACAGAGCACACGGAGCATGACTGGAGCAGAGGTGGTAGTCCCAGTGGGGAGCTCAGCCCGGCAGTGGTACACTCCAGCTTGGGCACGGGACACGTAGGAGAAGGAAAGGGTGGGCACAGGCTCCGCATATAGTTGCCGACCGTTCCAGAACCAAGCGAAAGTGGAGTTGACCGTGGGCCTGGGGCCACCAGGAAGGTGACAACTCAGGTTCAGCGCTGCACCCTCAGGTACATCCAGGCCTGGCTCGGCCACCACACGCACACCTGCGGGCCAAGGACCAGGAGGTGGTTGGGGATCTGCAGGCCTGGGTGGTATCTGAGGGGGATCTGAGAGGCCTCTGTGCATTATGGGAAGTTCTTATCTGACTTGGGATCTGAACCCCAAAGGTGGAACTGTGTCCCCATCAGACTGAGATCTCTGAGAACAGAGCTGTCTCTCATCCTCACACAGGAGACCTTCAGGGCAGGGCTGGGCCGCCCTTTCTCACCAAAAAAGGTGTCCTGCCCCCAGATTGGACTCCCCAAGGGTGAGGCTGCACCTCCTCCCTCAGCCTGGGCTTGCTGAGGGTAGGACTCTGTCCCTCTGCCCACCCAGGTTCCCTGGGTAGGGTCTGTGCACTCTGTGAGGGCAGGGTTACGTCTCCTCTGCACCCACGCTCTTCTCGGGCATTGTTACACCTCCGCTCTCATAGGGAGCTCTCCAAGGGTAAGATTGTTTCTCTCCCTCAGGCTGGGCACCCCCTCCAGTGGGAGCTATTCCTCCTCCACCAGATCAGGTGGAGCTACATCTATTATTTCAGGCCAGTCAACCCCCGTCCACATGGACTCCGACCCCACGGCACCTGAGCCCCATCTCCTCCCCCATCACCCACTCACCTTCCGCCTGTAGCTGCCCTGTGGTGCTGACTGAGCCCAGCAAGTTGTGGGCCTTGCAGACATAGGTGTTCTCATCACCTGAGGGCACATCTTGCACCTGTAGCCGCAGGGAGTTGCGGGCCACCTGGACACGGCCCGTCCCCGATGCCAAGCCATGGCTGGTGGCCAGTACCTTGCCATCCCGGGACAGGGACAGCTCAGCAGGTGGCTCGCTGTCCACAGTGCACTGCACCACAGTCATGGGGCTGGCCCTTGAGTCTCGGAAGGAGGACAGGACAGCATCCCGAGGAGCATCTGGGGGTGGGCAGGGCATAGTTGTGGTCATTGCTTGGAAATCCTATCCTGTCCATTGTCTGCCCTCCTGGCATTGGTGAGGCTGAAGCCTCTGGACAGTCATTTCCTAGAAGCGCCACCTTCTCAGGAGCCCGTGGGAAGATTCTTCAGGCAGGGGTCACAGGGACCCAGGCCCCTTTCCTCACCACCTACGTCCTTCTTTTCCCAAGTGCCCATTCCCAGCCCACTGCAATCCTGTGCCCACCCCCATTGGGGCCCAAAAGTGCCCTCCGCCACCCTGAGTACCCCCATCCGAGGACCCCTGCTCACAGAGGACTTGCAGGGCTGTAGGCCTGGAGCTGCGTGTGCCCTGGGCATCCTGGACTTGGCAAGAGTAGGCACCGGCATGAGCCCGCGTAGCCACCGGGATTGAGAGGGAGGCAGAGGGCCCTTCCTGTAGCCAACGGCTGTTGTGATACCAGGTATAGAGGGTGGGTGGGCTGGCAGCAGGGTCCTCACAGGTCACTGTGATGGAGGCCCCCTCGGGCACAGCGGCCGACGGAGCCAGGGTCACCTGCACGCCTGTCCCAAGGAGGCCAGGGTGAGTGGGGCCCAGCCAGACACCAGAGCGGATCCCACCCCTGGTGGCCTTGACCTGAGCCCTGCCTCACCCTCCAGCCGCAATTCCACGGACGTGTTGACCTGGCCCAGAGGACTGTGGGCCGAGCAGCTATAGAGACCCTCATCCCTGGGCCGGGGCTCCCACAGCTCCAGGCGCAGGGTGTTGGGCACAGAGGCTTCGGTCGAGGAGGCCAGGAGGCGACCAGCATGGCTGAGGGCCAGCTGGGCGGGCGGGTGGCTGTCCACGGTGCACAGTAGCAGGGCCAGCCGCCCACCACGACTCTCCAGGAGGTAGGTCAGGCGCAGGCTGCGGGGTGGATCTATAGGAGCACGAAAGGCGTGGACAGAGTTCAGAGACCACAGCCATGAGGAGGCCAGTGTGCAGGTGCCATTCAAACCAGGAGGGCCCGGGCCTCCCACCCCAAGCGCTTCCACTTGCTCATCTGGGGCACTGCTGCTCTGCCCAGAGAGAACCTCTCTCCATAGCCCCCAACTCCCATGCTCCTGTGAAGGTCTCCATCAGCTGGCTGAGTTCTGGTACTGAGTTCCCAGGTTGGGCCATGCCCTGATCCCAGTAGGCTACTGTCCTTCCTTCCAGCCCCACCCAGCCACCAACCACTCACAGAGGACATCAAGGATGACAGGTCTGGAGAAGCGCGGCGCCTGGCCAGGGGTCACCACACCACAGTGGTAGGAGGCAGCATCTGTGGCTGTGACATTGGGCAGGCGGATGGCGTGGGCACCTGGGCGCTGCTTCCCATCTTGGTACCACGTGTAGGTGAGCTGAGCCTTGTGCGTGGTCCACACAAGGCAGGTCAGGTTCACCGGCTGCCCCTCCTGCACGGCGGCCTTTGGCCACACCTGCACACTCACAGCTGGAGAGAGGAGGGCACGGAGACACCAGTGAGGGTCGTGAGGCCGAGTAAAACAAGCCGCCTGTCTCCATGAGGGAGGGACGCCCCTCGGCCTCTGGGAGGCACAGATGGCCCACCTGTGAATGGGCTCAGAGGTGGAACTTGGCAAACAACTCATCATCTCTCAGCTGATCCCAAGCGAAGTTCTGCGGAGCCCTCCCTGGCCCTGGTGGGGAGCACATGGGAGAATACAGGCCTCCCTGGCCCTGCTGTGGCTTCTCCTTGAGCCCCCCTTTCTGATTAGTTTTGTCCACTGGGTACCCGTGTAAAATTCAGTTTTTAAAAAAAGCTCTTCCACGAAGCCCAAGTTTGGAGACTGCTGCCCGTAAGAAGAGACTATCCTTAGGTCCAGCCCTCTTGCCTGTGCCCAGCCTTCCAGAAGCCTCTCCAAGCAAGCTTCTCTCCTCTTAGAGGAGCCACCCACCCACATACTCACACCCCCACACTGACCCTGGGCATCGAAACTGGCTGAGGCCGAGGTCTGGCCTAGGGTGTTGGTGGCCTCGCAGGTGTAGACTCCCTCGTCCTCCAGCCCTGCGTCGTGGATCTCCAGGCGCAGCGTGTTGGGGGCCACAGCCACCTTTAGCCGGGGAGAGCTGTCTGCCAGTTCCCCCACACCTTGTAGGGTGGAGGCCACCAGGCGGTCCCCATGGAGCAGGCGTAGCTGGGCCAAAGGGTCGCTGTTCACACGGCACAGGAGGAGGCCCAGTCGCCCAGGGCCAGTGTCCATCAGGGTGGTGAGTGTGGCCTGGCGTGGGGCATCTACACAAAGTGGGGAGTGGTCAGGGTCTGGCCAGGTGGTCCCTCATCTAAGGCTCTCTCATGGAGGCAGAGCCCAAGACCCGGGGGTCAGTATCCCCTCCTCCAGCCACACCCTTGGCTCCTTCACACCCCAAGAAACATATGCAGTAATGAAAGCACGTACAGGACACGTGGAGGCTGATGGGGGTGGCCAGGCTTGTGGTGGCTGAGCCCGGGGCCTGGGCTTGGCAGTGGTAGGCTCCAGCTTGGCTCAAAGTTATGGCTGCAAAGCGGAGTGTGGCTGAGGTCGACTCCTGGAGGGGCTGGCCATCCCGATACCAGCGGTATGAGGTCCCTTCCAGAGCCTCCGTGGGTACCTTGCAGCTCAGGACCACAGCCTGGCCCTCCTGGAGCTCGGGTGATGGTGACACCTGGACCCAGGCTCCTGCCGGGAGAAATCAAGAGCAAGTGAGGACCCTCCGCCATATCCTCCCACAGTCTGGGACCGCGTGTCATCCACACCAAGACTGCATGACTGCATGACCCCAAACCTGTGTCCCTGAGCCACAGCTCCCCCACCAGACCACTGCCGACTTCAACCCCTGCCTCGGTCTCTCCTGCTCCCACCTTCACTGCATGGGTCTGTCCTGGCGTCTACCACCTACCACCTTGAGGTACGGCTTCACTCTGTCAATCACATCTCGCCTACCAGAAGGTGGCCCTCTCAAGGGTCCAACCCACTTATATGACCTGCAACCCAGTGCCAGGCACAGTGCCTGCACGTGCTAGCTCTTGACAAATGTTGGTTTGACACCATAAAGCACTAAATCCTGCCAAGGGCCATTGTCCTGATCATGAGTTGAACTCAGCATGGGTGACTGAGGGCTTAGAAGGGGAAGTTAGCAGCTATGTGATCTTTTCCCTCCAGCCCTCTCTAGCCAGCTCTGCACCCAGGCTCAAGGTCATGAGAGCCCAGGAACTGGGGACTAAGCAAAGGGCAGTTCCTAGTGCCCCCTGGGTCTAAGGCAGGATGAGACCAAGCTGAAGGCGGGGGGAGGGGGCGATGGAGGGACAGCTGGAGTGGTGACTGAGAGCACAGGCTGTGCCTGGGAACAGAACCAAATTAGTCCCAAGCTAGCAGGGCCACCTGCTAGTCATGTGATCAGGAGCAAGCTCCTAAAGCTCTGACCCAAAATATCTCTTCCTGTGAAATGAGTATAATAAATAAGAAAAGATGTATAGGACCAAGGCCCAAGGCAAATGTTCACAAGTTGATGTTTGTCATTGTGAGAAAAATTGTGTGTTTTTCTTTGGCCTTTGTAACATTATGGATATTAGCTTTCCTTTTTCCTAGCTTATTCGCATAGGGAGAATTTTTATGGAAAAACTAGAGGCCCGGTGCACAAATTCATGCATGGGTGGGGTCCCTCGGCCTGGCCCTGGGAAGTTGGCCAGCCAGCCCCTTCCCCCTCAGATTAGGGCCGGTGAGGGGTGCTAGCTGGCCTTTGGTGGTCAGTGCATCTCATAGCAACCTATTGACCAGTCGTTCGGTCATTTGGTCGTTCAGTTGCTTAGGCTTTTATATATATATATAGATATGTGAATATATTCTTATGCATATGGGCATATCTGTATATGCATATGTGTGTACATACACACATTGGTGTGCATATATTACGCATGTATATGCATAATGTACATATATATTAGATTTTGTATGAGATACTTATTATCTAACAAAATTATACTATTACATAAGAAGTTATCTATCAGAAATTGCTCCAATCAAGCAAACTGTCTTGTGCAATTGCCACTACCTCCTAGTGGCTGCCATGGGTATTACAGGTGAAAATGTCTAGCTGGAGACAAAGGGAAACCTCTGTGGGTTGGTGGAAACTGTCCAGAAACTATGGCTGAAAAAGACCTCACATGCTTGCCTGGCCAGAATGGTCCCAGGGCATCTGTTTCTACCATGTCACCAGGGGACTGACACTCACCTCGGACCTGGAAGAAGAGGGAAGTGTTGGCTGATCCGAGGACATTTGTGGCCTCACAGCAGTAGCTGCCAGAGTCCCCAAGGCCCAAGTCTCGGACCTCTAGCTGCAGGGAGTTGGCCATGGCCTTGGCATGGAAGTGGCCATGGGATGGGAGCTGGGGCCCCAGGCTGGTAGCCAAGAGGCGTTCCCCATGATACAGGGTCAGTTGGGCCAGCGGACTACTGTCCACAGTGCAGACAAACACAGCCATGTGGCCCTGGTCCACGTCCAGGAGGGCTGACAGCTTTGGAGGATCCGGGGGATCTGCAGGGACAGGGAGACGCTGAGGCCACCCCCAGCCCAGCTCACCACGTTCCAGCTGCCATATTGTGTCCCACTGCCCCCTCCACACACAGTCCCGGCCCATCCTTTCCCAGCCCAAGCCACGTTCTTGTCTCCCCAAACCCAACCCAGCCTGGTTCCTCCCAGACCAACCCTCTAAGTGCCAATGCTGCCCTTGCCCATCACGCACAGAGCACACTCAGGACCACGGGGGCGGAGAGCTGGGCATCAGCCTCAGAGAGGACGCGGCAGGCGTAGAGAGCAGCATCTGTTCTGGCCACAGGCAGCAGCGTCACAGTCTCCAGGGGGCCCTGGGTCCACAGTGCCCCATTCCGGAACCAAGAGAAGTTGGCAGGGCCTCCACCGGCTTCCCGTCTAACACTGCAAGTCAGGTTGGCGAAGGTGCCCTCTGGCAGTGTGTGCGACGGAGTGATGACCAGGACCGTGGCTGGAGAGCAGGCAGCACAGGCCCCCTTGAGACAGGCCTCACTTTGACTGCTTCCCCGCAACCCTGGGGGCCACTGGTCCAGCCTCCCAGCCTGGAGCGGGGAGGACGGAGACCCTCGGGAGTGCCCACTGGACAGGGGTGAAAAGCAAACTTCCGCAGCTAAACAAGGTGGTTCCACTGGATGGGGCCCCTTGGAGCCAGGGTTTCAGCGGAATAGGGTCCCAAGTACTGGCCCCCGACCCTGTGCCACCATTCCCTGCCCCGACTCACCTTGGGCATCGAAGGTCACTGAGGAGGAGGCGTTGCCCAGGGTGTTGCTGGCCTCACACAGATATTCACCCTCGTCCTCCAGCACCGGGTCACGGATCTCCACACGCAGCAGGTTAGGGGCGCTGTTGACCTTTATGCGCTGGGAACAGCCCCCACATGTGCTGCACCCGCCCCCTGGTGTCAGGGAAGTAGCTACTACATGGTCCCTGTGGAGCAGCCGCAGCTGGGCAGGGGGGTCGCTGTCCACACGGCACTCCAGGAAGCCTCGACGGCCAGCCCCGAGGCCCTCAGCGTCGGGGTCCAGCCTGGCGGTGAGCGTGGGCCGGCGTGGGGCGTCTGCAGGGGGGAAGAGCAGAGGCACTCATGGAAGACCACAGCCTCGGCCAGGGCTGCCTGGGATCCCAGAAGACACTGGACAAAGGCCTGGGCCCAGAGCTGCCACAAACAGCTGGACCCTGACAAGGACAGGCAGGCCAGGGTGGGAGGAATCCAGCCCCTGCACCTCGGGCTCAGCCACGCCCTAGGGCTGTATCTGATCTTCCCCGGGAAGAGGGGCGTTTTTCCGGGGAAACAAAGGCACCGTGTGGGCTAGCAGTCACTTGCCTAACTCCCAGGTGCTCCTGAGCAGGGCGCCCTCATAGCAATCCCTATGAATCTTACTTACCTCTGCTCCCTCTGCACCCCACCCCTTCCGCCAGGATCCCCCTTCCCCTTGTGTCTGGTCTTCAAGCAGCTCTACTTAAGATAATAGACAATGCCTAAAGTGCCCTCTCTCTAGAGGCTTCTGGAGATGGATCGTCAAGGACAGCCATCAGCAAGGCCTCCGCATGATCTCACCCTGACACTCAGAAACCCCTAAGAGATGGCTGCTCTTCCTGACAGTCCCAGGATGTTGCTCCTGCTCATGTCAGGGGAGGCTTTCTGAAGCTAAGGGTGCCCTGAATATTGGTGGGGCCCTCAGGCTAACATGGAACATCCACTGCTGACCAGACGCAGTTCCTGTGCCGAGAGGTTCTGCTCTCATGTCTCTGGGGGCCTGTGAGGGCACAACCTACGGGGCGTGTGCGCATATATAGGAGTATGGTGTCCCAGGGCCCAGCTCAGGAGGATGAAGCTTGGCCATGGTGCCCATGGTGGGTTTGAGGCTAGGCACAGAGGGCCCTAAAATGTCTGGGATTGGAGATGGGACGGGGGGGGGTAGAAAATCCCTAGCCTTGTTCCCCAAATTACAGCCCTGGGTGGAAAGGTCCATGGTGCCCAGGCCTGTGGCTGCCCTCCTGATAGACCCTGGGCAGGACAGGGTCAGGAGGGCCGAGAGGAGGGCGGGATGGCTGGCGGACCCCAGTGGACTGATCCATCCTCCCCAGGACAGGCAGGGGCCAGTGGGGAGGCTGCTCACAGAGCACCGTGAGGACGGCAGGCGAGGAGGGCCCGCTGGCGCTGTGGCTGTCCTGGGCGCGACAGTAGTATGAGCCAGCATCGGTGCTGGAGGCCGCAGGGAGCAGGAGGCTGCTGCTGGGCCCCTCGAGAAGCAGGGCTCCGTTCCGGTACCAGGAGAAGCGGATGTCAGGCGTTGGGCTCAGGCCACTCCGGCAGCTCAGCGTCACCATCTGCCCTTCCACCACCTCCGCTGCTGGGCTGATGAGGAGGCGGGCTGCTAGCAGACGGAGACAGGGAGGCTCAGCCCGCTGCACATCTGTGGCCCCGTGCCACCCACTGCAGGAAGCCCTCCAGCATCCCCCCACCCCAATAGTTGTAGGTAGGTCTGGGCTTTGTGACGTCAGCTCTATGAATCTCTTGAGGATCAGAAGGGTTTGGCCTTGGAGGTCCATTCTGACCTATTGATAGTAACTGGCTGCAGCATAGCTGAGAAGGATTCTGAGCTGGAACCCAGGCTTGATCCATTAGCTATGTCTGCCGTGGCCTCAGAATGAGGGAGGGGTAGCACATGTACCAAGAGTTGGAAGACCCTACTTTATTGTGCCTCCTGAATCTGACTCCTATATACTAGTTGCACAGAACCCGCCCCAAACGTTTGATAAATAAGAAACAAATGAATGCATATGAGGAACCTTCCAAGTTCAGAGTCAGAACGTACACAGAAGGAATAAGACAACCTGCCATGTTTCCCTTGTTGCCTTGACTTCCATGAACCTCCCATGTTGGGATATGACAGTATAGCCCGGGTCCTGGGTGTGATTTTTAGGAGCCAGCTAGTTCAGCCCCTCAGTTGAGCCCTCTGGACTCCTAGGAGGTAGAGGGCAGAGCAGGCCTCCTCTTCGAGCTCCCTCCACCAGCCCCAGGGCCATCTTACCATTGGCTTGGAAGTCCAGGGTGGAGGACGCGTTCCCATAGGAGTTGGTGGCTGTGCAAGTGTATTCCCCGCTGTCGGCCAGCCCCAGGTCTCGGATCTCCAGGCGCAGAAAGTTGGGGGCAGAGGAGACACTGAAGCGTGGGCCGCGGTCATCCTTGCCAGAGGTAGAGGCCAGGACAAGTCCCCCGTGTGACAGCACCAGGGTGGCCACGGGCTCACTGACCACGGAGCAATGGAGGATGCCCACCAGCCCCGCCTGCATCTCCAGGAAGGCAGTTAGGTGGGGGGCGAGGGGTGGGTCTGCATGGAGAAAGGCCTGTCACCCTCAGTCAGGGGCACTCCCTGGATTCCCCTTCATAGTCTATAACCCCTGCACCTCCTTTGTCCCACAATGCCCTGGGAGATGGAGGGAGACCCCAGCAGCTCCTGAGTGCCGGCTGAATAAACTTTTGTCCCTGGGCTGGATAAACCACTTCAGTCTATCCTTGCGGCAACACCAAGAGTGGGAATCAGGAACCCTACTTTAAAGATGGGGAGCCCTAGCCAGTTTGGCTCAGTGGACCATGGACTGAAGTGTCCTGGGTTCGATTCCAGTCAAGGGCATATACCTCTTGAGGCTCGATTCCAGGCCCTTGTCAGAGGCAACCAATTGATGTGTCCTTCTCACATCAATCTTTCTCTCTCTCTCTCTCTCTCTCTCTCTCTCTCTCTCTCTCTCTCTCTCCTTCCTCCTCCCTTTCACTCTCTCTAAAAAATCAGTGGAAAAATATCCCTGGGTGAGAATTATAAATAAATAAATACTGGCAAAGAGGCCTGGCAGTGGACAGCACCTCACCCAGGAGACCAAAGTGAACTCTACCAGCAATGGGACATGCTGACACCACCTGCCCCCTGATTGACGCGGAGACAGACACAGCATCATGGCTGTGGGGTTCCTGCCCGAGTTCCAGGCTCTGTCTACTGGATTCAGACAAACAAACTGAGGGAGGGACACCCACACAACCGCTGGCCTGTACTCCTAAAGTGTCAATGTCAAGAAGATGAGAAAAGACCAAGGCACTGTCCCCAACTAAAGGAGAATAAGGAGACACGACAACTGAATGCAGCTGGATCCCGGATTGGATCCGGGACTCCAAAAAATAATTGCCACAAAGGGCATTATTGGATCAATTGGCATAATTTAAATATGGACTGTAGATTAGATAATGGACGTGTATCAATGTTAAATTTTCTGACTGTGATCACTGTAGCGTGTTATGTATGAGAATGACCTTAGAAACTACACTGAGGAACTTAGGGGCAAAGGAAATCATGTCTACAACATTAGAAATATAAATAGATGAATGGATGAAGAGATAAATGATAGATAGGTAACATATGTGTGTATGTATACTGACAGAGTGCATATGTACATACTAGAGGCCTGGTGCACAGATTTGTACATTGAAAGGAAATTAATTAGAAGAAATATTTTAGAGGCCAGGGAGGGACCCCGGGAGGGTTCCAGGGCATGTCTGGCCCTCTTGCCCAGTCCCGATTGGCCAGACCCCAGCAGCAAGCTAACCTACTGGTTGGAGCGTCTGCCCCCTGGTGGTCAATGCATGTCATAGCAACTGGTCAAACAGTCAAACGGTCAGACACTTAGCATATTAGGCTTTTATATATAGAGATGTGTATAGAGATGCATATGTATGTGTTTACAGAGAGAAAATGTGTACATGTGTGCACATGCATGTGCACATGTATACATGCACGTATATGTGTACATGTGTATATACATATATACACACATATAATATATATTATAAAAGAAAGAAAGCACATGAACCTAAATGTTAACAAATTGGGACTTTTTTATTTTCCAGGTCCTTTTTTTATTTTTTTAAATATATTTTTATTGATTTTAGAGAGGAAGGGAGAGGAAGAGAGAGAAACCTCAATGATGGGAATCATTGATCGGCTGCCTCCTGCACTCCCCCAACTGGGGATGGAGCCCGCAACCCAGGCACGTGCCCTTGACCAGAATCAAACCTGGGACCCTTCAGTCCGCAGGCTGATGCTCTACCCACTGACCCAAACCAACTAGGGCAACAAATTGGGACTTTAAGTTAAAGGTATTGCATATGATAACTCTTTGTAATCTTTTTGGAAGTTTTAACTTATTTCAAAATAAAAATGTTTAAATCAGAGTTAACAGAGGCCCAGGGAGGTCCAAGCCTTGCCCAGGTGTGCAGAGCTCAGGGCCACCGGCCCAGGACCTAACCTGCCTGCAGGGGCCCCACCCCTTGGCCCGACTCCAGCAGTGTCCGCCACACACTGGGCACTTACGGATGACCACCACGCTGACGGGCCCAGAGCGCTCCCTGCCATGGGCGTACTGCACCTCGCAGACGTAGAAGCCAGTGTCGGCCCTGGTAGCCGAGTGCAGCTGGAGGGTAGGGCTGTGAGCATCCTCCAACAGGACATGGTTCTTGTACCAGCTGTAGCGCAGCCCGCTGGGTGCTTCTTTAGGCACGTTGCAGGTCAGCGTCACCGTCTGGTTCTCCTGGATGGGGCCTGCTGGGCTCATCTGGACCTCAGCCACTGTGGGGGCAGCAGAGGGCACACTGGGGTACCCAACCGACTTACAGGCCTAACTCCTCAGAGCCCCAGGCTTGCAGCCACTCAGCTTAATCTGCGCAGTCTCCATCACACCCTTCAGTGGAGCCTGCTGTGTCTGTCCTGTTCACGGGGACCCTCCTGACACTCCACCCTGCTGGGGAGGTTTGTCATCTGTCTGAGGGGGCACCTTCACCTGGCTCTCCTCAGCCCCTGTGGCCTGGACCCCTTCCCCACCCTCTGGTCAAGACCCAGGTTCACCCAGGACTCACTGAAGATGTGGAGGCTGAAAGGGGGCGAGACCAAGGAGCCCACTTCATTCCCAGCTTGGCAGGTGTAGACTCCGGCATCGTCCCAGGCTGCCCGGGGCAACTGCAGCACAAGACTCTGGGATTTGAGGGGCGTCCCATCCTTGAGCCACTGCACAGAGCTGATAGCGGGATAGCTGCTGTTCACCTGGCAGGTGAGTGTGACCAGGTCACCTGGACGAAAGTTCCCCTCCGAGGGGCTGGGGAGGATCTCCACGGCTTTGGGGGCATCTGCAAGGCATGATGGGTGGGGTGTCAGGTAAGGAGCCTTGGCTGGGAGGGCGTGGCCCACTCTCTGTCAGCACCCTGCCCGAAGGAAGCCCACCGGATAAATCATCAGTCCCATTAGTTCCTCTGTCCCGGGCTGTGCTGCACCCCATCTTATGTTCCTAATCCCTTCCTTCGCCACTGAGAGTCAGAATGCAATGCTTGGCCTAGTGTCCAGCCCACACTGCCTTCCAGGGCTTTCTGCCTCATGACACTGTCCAATGTCCTGTGTCCTATGTGGGGTCATGGGTACCACACTGTTTGCTCTGGTGGCCTGTCGTAGCTGTTGGTAAGGGACAAAGCACCTGATGGAGGGAGCCAAAGACAGCAGAATTCTCTCTGAGAATGGTTAACCCATTTGTAAAGAGGGCGCCAGCAGTACAAAGAGACCGCATTTTTTAGAATCTTGTTTCAAAGCGTCTCACTATGTAAACGGGCTAATAAAAACTCACACTTCAAGCCCTTAATCTACGTAGAGAGGAAGATAGCAGAAGCTAATACAGTTGACTGGTTAGTATGTGCCAAGCACGCCTCCAATTTTCATAACAATTCTGTGAGACAGGAACTAGCATTTACTGTTACCGCCCCTGCATAGATGAGAAAATGGAGGCTCTGAGCCGCCAGTACCTTGCCCAGAGTTTGCTCATTGAGTAGATGGTTGTGTCGGCCACCTGAGGCCTGTGGACAGCGGCTGTTCTAGAAGAGGCTGCCCCATTGTACTGTGATGGGGAGATGCTCAAGCAAGTGGAAACTCGGCTTTCTCCCCAGGCCTCTGCCATGCCCGGGTGATGCCCTGATCACCATGGATGTGAGCAGCGGTAGGCCACAAAGGATTGACCCCACCTCCCCAGTATCCTCCAGAGCTGGGCTAAACCCCAAGGTCCTTGCTGCCTGACCCCCAAGCCTCTGGGTCTTTGTCTCCCCTTCTGTGCCCAGCCTGGCCTCAGGGACAAGAGGTGAAAGGGAACTGGAAGGTGGCTCTTTGTGCTTAGCAGTCTCTCTACCCTGGCCCCACCCAGGAGGTCAGAGTGCACCCAGCCTCGCTGCAGGGAAAGGGCTCTGTTTCTATGGAGAAGGAACTGGTTTCCACCGGGGAGCCACAGCTGGGTGCCCAGTGATGAGGGTGTGGCCCCCAGCGCACTCACACTGCACTTGGAGGAAAATCTCGCCCTTTGTCTTGTACCCGGCCACCGAGAGGTGGCAGCTCAAGGTCCGGCCGTGGTCCTGCCAGGACAGGGCCATGTGGAGGGTCTCCTGGTGGCTGATGCCCGTGGTCTCGAGCTTCTGGAAGTTGGAGGTGACTGAGCGAGCTGGGTCCTGGCCTTGCCACTGCAGGCTGATGGGCTCCTGCAGGCACGCGTAGGGAGTGGAGCAGTTGAAGTCCACTTCCATGCCCTCGCGAAGCTCTAACGGTGAGGCAATGGTGGGCACGTTGGGCTCCTCTGAGGACAAAGACAGGAGGCTCAGGACTCCCCCTCACCACCCTTGACGCCTCCTGCCCTGCAAACCCCAGCTGTGGCGCGAGCCCTGGGCAGGGGACTTCAAGGGGAAGGAGAGGTTGCTTTCTACCCCCACCCCCTTGGGGTGAATGCATGGAGGACACAAGGCTGGGACTAGACTGGGGCTGGGGGTGCGTATAGAACAAGGGGGCAGGAAGTGGGGCCAGAAGCAGCTTGGGAGCCCCTTCCAGGCAGCAGCTAGGCCACCCCATTCCTCACCTGTCACAGTGACCGCTGTGCCTGTGGCATCTACCCAGCGGTTGACATCACTGATCTCGAAGCGGAAGCTGTAGGTGCCTGAGTCCTGGGGGCTCAGGTCCTTCAGCAGCAGGTTGCACACCCTGTGGTTGGCATTCCCCAGCAGCTGGGCACGGCCACGGAAGCGTGCTTCCACCTTCTGGGAGTCCCCCGAGTGGAAAACCACCTGCCGATTTCCCGAGTAGTCGTAGTACCAGATGGATGTGATGCCATGGGGCACCTCCACATTCTCAGGGAAACTGAAGATGCAGGGAATGACGAGGCAGGACCCCTTCACGCCCTGCACGGCCACGGGACGGGAGACACCCCAGGAGGCCAGGACTGAGGGAGGAACAGACAGACAGGAGAATAATGCAGGCCTGGGGCACCACAAAGCCCTATGACCTGCCCTATAGAAGGTGCCCCAGGTGGACCCCCAAACCCTGCTGTGTCCTCAGCAATACAGTCCCTCTGGGAGGGTCACTGGTCCCTGCCACTGTCTCTCTGTGCCTGCCCTTCAACCTCAGCAGCCAACCTGTGACCAGGCACAGTCCGTCTGCTGGGCCAGCAAAGGCTGGGCTCCCGGAGGCCAGGCCCAGAGGGATGAGAAAGGCCAGCACAACTTACCTGCGGAGATGGATGCGGCCAGGTGGAGAAGCTGAAGCAGGTAGCCCATAGCAGGTTCTCGCGCCTGTCCCGGTGCATAAGAGAGGGGTGTGCACTGTATTGACCGGACACACAGGGCTCCTAAGGAGCCTCCAGGCACCTCAGCTCCGAGCCTGCCGGAGTGTCAGCCCTGTGTTCCCGCAGGCTCTGCTGAGAGGGCAGGGCTTCCAAGGACTGCTGGGGCAGCCAGCCACCGGGAGCCAGGAGCCCACGTTCACACTTGGACTTTACCCAGCAATGCCCTCACTGGTGGAATGCACTAGAAAACCCTCTGGGCGTCCCTCAACCCCACCTCAAGTTCTGCTTTCCCATCCCCTCAAGAGCACTACCCCAGAGCAGATGAACAGTTGTTTCTCCCTTCCCTCCACTCCCTGCCCCTCCCTGTCCCTCCCTGCCACCCAAGCCAACAGGAACTGGAACCCAGAGAGGCCCAGTGACTTACTCCAAGGCACTCAGCAAGAATAATGGTTTCTTACTTGAGACTTAGTCCCCTACCTCTAGCCTTACAAGCTACAAGCCATATGGGGCTTGATTGAGCACTTAACCAAAGTGCTGTCTTTAAGGGCCATCCCTTGCTCAAAAACCTTCTGTGGCTCCCCATTGCCCAATACATCCCTGAAAGGTCTTAATTTCTTACTCCCAGCTCTGTCTTCATTCCCTGCTCCTCACACATCCACCCTGGGGCCAGTCCCATCTGCACATGGGCTCTCCAGCTGACTAGCTGTGTCCCCACCACATATCATCTCTGCTTGTTGAAACTTTATTAGTCTTCAAGGTAAAGCTTGAAGGCAGCTTCTAGCTGAAACTTCCCCTTTGGGTCCCTGTGGTCACCAGAGCCATCTCTGTCTTGCCTTGTCCTTGGCATCTTGTGAGAGCCTGAAAGTGGAGACATGTGCCCTGCAGCCCTGCAGAGCAGCCCCCAGGCTTTGCAGCAACATGCAGAAAGAGAGGTGAGAGTTGGTGACAGGGCAAGTTTAGGTGCAATGGCGGTGGGGTGGGGGGGTACGAGGCCCCTGCACCACACACACCCCACAAGCATAAGTTAATTGCCTGCAGTATATAATGCACAAGAAGGCAGAGGGGCCCTCTGCCATGAAGTGCCCCTGGTGAGGGTGGGAGGTTCTTAGGGGTGCCAGAGATATGAATCTGAAGGGGAGAGAGGGCAGAAACACATATAACTAAAACTATAAAACTATTAGAGGAAAACATGGATGAAAAGATTCTTGACCTATTATCAGGCAATGATTTCTTAAGTACGACAGCAAAAGTACAAGCAACAGAAGAAAATATAGATGAATTGAACTTGATCAAAATAACTTTTGTGAATCAAAGGATACTAGCAAGATAGTAAAAAAAAAAAAAAAAAAACCTACCGAATGTGAGAAAATATTTGCAAATCACGGGGTTAGAATCATACCTAAGGGATTAATATCTGGAATATATAAAGAACTCCTATACAGCTCAACAACAAACTCTAAACAACCGAATTTTTAAAAGGGACTAAGGACTTGAATAGACATCTCTTCAAAGATGATGTAAAATGGCCAGTAAGCCCATGAAAAGATGCTTAACATCATTAGTCATAAGGGAAATGCAAATCAAAACCACAGTGACCCTGTCTGGGTGGCTCCGTTGGCTGGAGTGTGGTTCTGTACACTAAAAGGTTGAATGTTCGATTCCCAGTCAGGGCACATACCTAGGTTTCAGTTTCGAGCCCCAGTTGGGGCGCATACAGGAGGCAACTGATTGGTGTTCCTCTCTCTCTCTCTCTTTTTCATTCTCTTCCTCTCAAAAAAAAAATTTATATATATATATCTCCTATATAATAAAGAGCTAATATGCAAATGGTCATCATGCCTTCACGCCCTCACACTGTCACACTGTAACAGCTCAGATACTCAGCACTGGAGAGAGAGGAATGGGGACCAGCCAGGTACAAATGAGCTCGTGAGAAAGGAATGGGGACAAACCGCCTGCCCTGTGGTCCCGGGAACCCCGGGAGAGGGACAGCTGCCAGCCCCGTGGTCCCAGGCACCTGCGGCTACAGCCCGAGCAAAGCTGCCCGCCCATGGTCCCCTGCCGCTGCAGCTGGCCTGCGTCCCAGGTGCCTGCGACTGGCTGGAGGAGGGAATCCTGGGTCTTGGGTGCGGGGCAAGGCAGAGGTGGTTAGAGGTGATCAGTAGGGGAGCAGTTAGGGGCGATCAGGCAGGCAGGCAGAGGTGGTCAGGGGTGATCAGGCAGGCAGGCAGGCAGGCAAGCAGTTAGGAGCCAGCAGTCTCAGATTGTGAGAAGCAGTCAGACATCCCCAGAGTGGTCCTGGATTGGAGAGGGAGCAGGCCGGGTTGAGGGAACCCTCCCCGCCCCCTGCCCCGGGTACGAATTTCGTGCACCGGGCCTCTAGTATATATACGAGGATTTAAAAAAAACCCACAATGAGCTACCACTTCACACCCATCAGAAAGGTTATTAACAAACAAACAAAATCAGAAAATAAATGTTGGAGAGGATATGGAGAAATTAGAAGCTCAGTGCACTCCTGGTAGGAATGTAAAATAGTGCAGCCCCTGTGGAAAACTATTGGTGGTCCCACAAAAAGTCAGACATAAATTACCGTCTGATCCAGCACCTCTGCTCCTGGGTGGAGTGAAAACAGGGTCTCCTGGGTTCACAGCAGTGTTATTCACAACAGCCAAAACGTGAAAACAACCCAAGTGTCCATCCACAGATGAATGGTTAAAAAACCATGGTATAGCCATAAGCAGAGGTGAAATTCTGAAACACTTTATAGCATGGGTGAACTTTGAAAATATTATGCTCAGTGAAGTCAGCCAGATCAAAATGGCAAATATTGTAAGATTCCACTTAAAGAGATACCTAAAATAGGCAAATTCATAAAGACAGAAAGTAGAATAGAGACTTCAAAGGGCTACAGGGAGGGGAGTTCATGTGTAATGGGTACAGAGTGTATGTTTTGGATGATGAAAAAGTTCTAGAAATAGACAGTGGTGGTGGTTCCACAATATTGTGAATGTACTTAATGCCACTGAATTGTGCACTTGAAAATGGTTAAATCAGTACATTTTATGTTTTGCCCATTTTGCCACACACACATACAAAACCCATGTTGCCAACTTTGCAGTCCTCCCTGGTCCTAAATGCTGATGCTGCAGAGTGAGGGGAAGGGCCTGGGGAGGATGGAAGTGGGGACAGGAAACTCATGACAATTCCCAGCCCCCGTGCATCAGCCCAGCTGATTCTGGTGGCTACCAGGGGGCACACCTGGGAGTGCTGAGCAAACACCCGGGGCCTGGGTGAAGCCGGAATGGCCTGTCACGATGACAAGACAGAACTCAGCCAAGTGTGAAAGGACGAGGGTGTCCTTGCAGAGAGCACATTGAAGCAAAGGCAAGGGAAGGCCCGGAAGAGCACAGCCCCTGGAGACCCAGCCCCTGGCTTCGGCTGCTCCAGCAGACAGATCTGGTCATTTTCTGAGACCCACTGGCTCGTCCCCCGTCCTTTGGGCCATCCTAGGCCTGCTCCTGTCCCAGGAGGCTATTCCCACACCTGGTCTGCAGTCATAAGAAAGGCTCATGCTGGCCCAGCTGTGAGCAGCTCTGCAGGATTCAGCTTCTGTTTCCCAGAGTCAGACGGGGCCCCAAGACCTGGATGCTGGGCTGAAAGGCAGGCAGCCCACTGTGCATGGCTGGGGGCAGGTATGGCCCGGAGCCCACAGCCACGCTGGATGTCAGGGTCACATCTTCTACAGCTAGGGCGTCAGCGAGACCACATGCGCATGCCTTGCTGATATCCACAGCTCCCCTTCCTGTTCCCATCTGGGGCCCCGGAAAGGGCAATGCTGAACCTAATGGTGGAGGAATGGTGGGATTTTAAACATACTGTCCCCAGAATGGAACAGGGGTTTTGGAACGTTTGAGAGGAGGACTCTTTCTAGAACTACCCAAAGTTACATCATGTAGATGTCACCTATAATTTAGCCCAGCCACACACGGAGGGTCAGTCCCACCAGAGTCCATCTTAATAGCTCAGCCTAAAAATCAATCTCAGCCCACAGAACTTTTCTGGAAAAGAAGAAGGGCAAGAACCCCAGACGGGAGACCCTTGTCTCTGTTTGAAAGGCTGGCATTGCAATAGCTAAGCTCTGGGAAGAGTCCAAGTGCCCATCAGTAGATGAGTGGATAAAAAAGCTGTGGTACATTTATACCATGGAATACTATGCAGCAGTAAAAAAGAAGAATCTCTTACCCTCTGAGACAGCATGGAGGGACCTGGAGAGTATCAAGCTAAGTGAAATCAGTCAGTCAGAGAAAGACAAGTATCACATGATCTCATTCATATGTGGAATCCAAGTAACAACATAAACTGATGAACAGAATGAATCCAGAGACATGGAAGCATGGAACAGAGTGAGGAATCTCAGAGGGAAGATGCGGGGCGGGGGGAAGGTTGGGAGGTAGTCAACCAAAGACCTTGTATGCATATATGCACTTCCCATGGACACAGACAATGGGTGGTGAAGGCCTGGTGGGGGGGGGGGGGGAGCTGGAAGGGGCCAATTGGGGGGGGAGGGGAGGGTACATATGTAATACTTTCAACAATAAAGAATTATTAAGAAAAAAAGGAAAAAAAAGGAAGGAAGGAAGGAAGGAAGGAAGGAAGGAAGGAAGGAAGGAAGGAAGGAAGTCTGGTACTAAAGACTTGGGTTAAGCTGTGTCCTGGTACCAGCGCCCCCTGGTGGTAGAGGGAAGATTGTGGGTCTTAGGGGAGGGGTGGGTATATTGGGGGGCAGAGAGCACCACAGCTCTAAAACAACCTGACCCTTAGGCAATGACCATTTGGGAGAGTATTATTCCTGAGGTCCATCTTTGCATCCCCAGGTCTTGGGTGCTCTGAAGGCAGAGCTTTAAATCCACACTCCTACCCAGAAATGGTAGAGGTCGCATCAGGGTTGGGAGGGGTGGCCTGTCACATGGTGGGCACCCATGCTTGCTGCCTGTGCGGGAACAAGTGAGCAGGTAAAGTCTCTGTGAGACCACGTGTCCCAGGACAGCTGAGGAGGGTGGATTGGGACGCTGAGTGCCTGACCTCTGATCCCAGAGGCCAAGTCCAGCCTGGGGGGGGGCGGGGGGGCGGGGGGGCGGGGAAGGTAAACGCAGCTTCACCGCAGGCAGCTCAGCAGGATTCAGTTTCTGTTTCCCAGACCAGGGCTTCTCCCCAACTTCCCTCTCAGGCGGGGGAAGGAGGGAAACGTGCGCTCTGCCCACTGAGGAGATCAGAGTACAGCTGGGCAATCCCAGGAGCACAGTATCTTTATAACAGTGGGAAGTCCCAAACATTTAACTCTGAGAGACATATAACCCATAAATGCCATCTACTGGCTTTGAAATGAGCAATAGATATTTCACCTTCTAACCTGGTTATAAATGCTCTCAGCCTGAGCACCCTTGCCCCGAGCTTTGCCGAACTGTGCTAGGGTCCTGCGCTCAGATGAATGAAGCTGAAATAAATGACGGGGTGTGGATTGGGCTTAGAGTGAGGAGAAGACGAAGGTTGCACTGCAGTTGAGCTGGGGTGAAGGTTAGGCAGTGATTTGGAATGGAATGGAGGGTTGACATGGAGGTGAAAGTGATGGGTTTGGGGTGAGGGTAAAGGCCGGTGATTAGTAAATGGTTGGGGTCAGGATGCAATGGAGAGTGAGATAGGGTGGATCCGGGACCTGCCGTGGGCAGGATGGTGGTTACGATTGGGACTGGGATTGGGATTGGGATTGGGATTGGGACTGGGAATGGGATGTGGGTTGGGAAGATTTGGAGCTGTGAAAGGGTTTAGGTTAGAAGTGCAGCTTTGATTAGTGTCTTGGGTTTGGGTTGATTTGGCATCCAGCTCTCACACCCAGATGACCCCCAGCCAACCTCAGCCCAGCCCCGCTCCCATCCCTCCAACTCGCCCTCCAGGCCCAGGGACAGGAGTACCTGCTCCACCGGGAAGTGGCTGCAAGGCTGGTGAACCGCAGGCGAGGAGAACAGGAAGGAGGGCCAGATGCTCCGGTGCTGCTTGCCCCCCGGGGCTCTGTCACCCCGAGAGAGGAGACCCAGCCTCAGGAGCCGCTTCTCCTTTTCCCAAAGCCTCAGCTGTACTGCCCAGCCCGGAGGCTGGTCGGGGAGGCAGCTGCAGGCCTTTCGCAATCCAGGGCAGGAAAGGCTTGGCAGGGGAAGGCCCCCGGCCAGGCTGGGCACCAAGGGACGTGAGCAAGCGAAAGTGGGACCCGGGGCCTCGCTCTAGCCTCCTCTCAGGCAACGTGGAGGGATATGGAGGACCTGCTCACCCCTCTCTTTGGGGCCTCTTGGCCTTTTCAGGGAGTCTGAGAGTGGAGGGGAGCTTTCTGCACACTGTTCCTCCTGACAACTGGGCAGGAGGCAAACCCAGGGAGATCGGGGCACAGCTGGGCAATCCCGGGAGCACAGTATCTTTCTATCAGTGGGAAGTCCCAAACATTTAACTCTGAGAGACATATAACCCATAAATGCCATCTACTGGCTTTGAAATGGGGAATAGAAATCGCCTGGGGAAGGGGAGCTTTCCAGGGCACCCAGACCAAGGTGTTGATTCTCCACACCCCTTGGGAGCCTCTGGGCACCCCCATGACATACTGGATACTTTGAGAAGAACCCCCCCCCCAAGAAGCAGGTCCTAGCTGTAGGGAACACAGGGCCCCGACACCTGGGACACCCACTGAGGTAGAAAAGGAAAGACCCTAGCACAGGAGAGTCACCATTCTAACACTGGAGCCCATTTACTGAGGGCCTACTCTGTGCCAAGCACTGCACATACGGGACACATGTTAATTGCTCCAAACAATCCTGGATACAAGGGACAACACATTTCTTTGTTTTGGTAACTTAAATTTACTTCATCTCAGCCCCTGCCTATCTGTAGTGATAGGGAGCCCCGCCATGGCAGATCAGCCTCCCACTATCCAGTGGGAAAACCTCATGTGCTGATAAAAAAATAAAAATTAAAAAATTAAAAAAAATGATGTAAAACCCTGAATCGGATGGATCCCAGGATCCAAAGGAGATGTCTCCTGACATTCTATCCTGAAGTCCCCAGGCCCCACAGAACTTAGGTCTCTATCACTCTCTCCTCTTTGTAGCCCCTATATCACTCCTAACCTTGGGTTCATCCCATTGCATCCTCCTCCAACCCCAACATAAGGCTTGTTGGTCCAGAGACCCCCAACCCTTCTACTGCAGACCACATTCATCTAACCCATAGCTTCATGGTGAGCGAAGCACACTCCTTTACCCATCGATTTGGTCTTAGCCAAAACTTATGTGGCCAAAGGATGTGAGGGGACATGACAAAACGTCTTGAAATATACTCCCATAGTTTGCCTTGCCCTCTTGCATTTCTGCCATTGCCATGCAAAGGACATACTCCAGCTGACCCGCTGGTCCAAAGAGGACAGACATGTGAGACCAACCCCACAGCCTGGAATGAAGCCCAGCTGGGCCCGACCAAAGTCAGCTAGACCTGAGCCCGCCTGAAGATGCGTGTTTACTGTTGGATGCCCCTGAGAATTCTGTGGTTGCTCATTAGCAACAGTAGGGAAAGCTATGCATGTGTGGGGGCAGAGGACATATAGGAAGTCTCTGTATCTTTCCTTCATTTTTCTGTGAACCTACAGCTTATCTTAAAATAAAAAAGAAAGAAAGAAAGAAAGAAAGAAAGAAAGAAAGAAAGAAAGAAAGAACAATGACCATTCCACTCACTCTATTCTCCCAACAATTTTCGCCATAAATGGTAGGCACTCAACTTTGACATCTTCCATTACATGAAACTAACCCCAGTCCCAATCCTAACCACCATCCTGCCCAACGCGGGTCCCTGTTCTACCGTATCTCACCCTCAGTTGCATCCCAAGCCCAACTGAGGGTGAGAGTAGACAAGTGACATTTCCACCTTGAGGCA
Organism: Myotis nattereri; assembly: GCF_964212035.1. Taxonomy (NCBI): domain Eukaryota; kingdom Metazoa; phylum Chordata; class Mammalia; order Chiroptera; family Vespertilionidae; genus Myotis; species Myotis nattereri. The sequence goes on along the minus strand of NC_138083.1, from coordinate 30,515,361 downwards.
GGTGGCTCAAAGTAGTGTGCATATCTGCATTGTGTCCGTATTATTTGGAGGTTGTAAGATAGAAGGAATAAAGGTCAGGGGGGAAACTCTTTAACATATCTTGGACTTCTGTATCCAGAAATTTCATCTCATTGTAATTAAATGTATCAGATCAATATCTGTCCTACGATCTTAAAATAATAGAACTTTTCAGAATTGGGAAAGAGCAGTGCTGGATATGTGAAATCGTGAGTAGGAAGTGATATCTGGTGAATAAATTATTTCATTTCGTGGCTTAACGGTTTTACTCTGAGTAAAATTCTGATAGTTTTTTACATTTGTTCTGGAATAAACCAGCATAATTTTTTTCAAATAAAAAAAAAAACAACATGGTTTGGCTAAAGAAACTCAAAATAACTGTGGCTTAAATAAAATAGAAGCGTATCTCAATACCTCAAGTAAGTGTGGCATCTAAGGCTAATATGGCAATGGTTCAATCACCGTGAAACTATACCCCTTCTCAATTTTTTGCTCTGCCATCTTCAAAGAGCTACTTCCACTCATGGTCCATGATGGCTGCTTCATTTCCAACCATTATATCTGAATTCCAGAAAGCAGTATGGAAGGAAGAACAAACCCCTATCTTTTAAAGCTACACCTACTTTCACTCATTCAGTCACCACTTAAATTACACATTTTATTTCTGCCTGTATCACATGGCCTTATGCCGTAATTCCAATAGATGATGTGCCCACATAAATACTGGGGGGATCATTACTAAGAAGTGGGGTGAGGGAAATAAAGCCCTGCCCTTATATGGTGAAATCAGGACTTTAATTATATCGTCCATTTTTGAATCTACAGGGATCCCAGCCCTAGGCTGACAGCTTCTCTGCAGAACCTCCTGTCTCCCCCAGAGGGCGCCAGAGTTCCCAGCTTCTTCAACTTTATCTTCGGACCCAATTGCAAAGTAGTCTAAGGGAGAAGTTCTGGATGCTGCTAAGGTTAGTGCAGGGCGGTGGGAGTTGTGCAGGGCAAGTGGGAGTTCCGCAGTGCAGTGGTTAAGCCCCTGGGCCCGGCATAGAGCTGAGCTCAAATGTAGACATTCACCCTGTGTGATCATGGGGAAGTCACTCGACCACTCTGAACCTAAAGTCCTCCAGGCAGCTGTGGGACGTGTTCCCCGCAGGGCCTGGAATAGAAGATGAGCTCTGTGAGTGCAGAGTGAGAGTGACTGACGGCGTGCTCCCTTCTTCCCCCCAAAGAGCAGTCTAGCCCAAAGCTACACCTGTTTGCACTCATTCAGTCTCTCCAACAGCCTGCAGTCTATCCCTCTGCCTCTCCTGCCTTGTTCGTGCAGTACTCGCTCTCTTCTGCTCCCTGAGTTGGAGGGCTCTGGGGTTCTTAGGGAGACTGAAGGGCCATCCTTCTCCCCAACCCAGCCTTCAGTCTGTGGGATGACCCACCGAGGCCCACAGAGGCCTCACAAGAAAATAAAAAGGCCCAAGTTGTGGGTCCTCTCGTTCTCCTTCCTGTTCAGGCCCTGGGTGTCCAGTGTGAACATTTGCAGCCCCAAGGGGCCCCATCTGTGCAGAGTTGAACTGAGTTAGACACCTTTAAACCACTGCACCCACTTCCAGTTCTAGATGGTGGACTGGGAACATGTATGTCTCTACCACCCGTAGCCCCTCAAATGCCACCAAAAGCACAGAATGGAAAAGGAAAAAAGCCCATAGGCTGAGGGCAGGATGGCTGGAGGTGGGGGACATCAACTGCCCGGGGATTTTGGTTGCCGGCTGGAAGACAGAGAAAGGGCTGATTGCAATGAGGGACAAATGCGGGCAGAGGAAACCATGGCCGAAGCACACCTGAGAGATAGCGGACCCAGAGGCCGGAGCAGGTATGGAGCACAGGAGTGGGTTCTCTAAGGGGGACAACACACCTCGAAGGGATGGCAGTAGCCATATGGACCTCTCTGCCTCCCATACCAACAGTCCAGGGCACAGGAAGTACTCTACATCGATGCCCATAGCAACAGCCTCGCTCCTCATTCATAAAGATGAATTGGTCACCAGGTATTATCAGACAGCTGGAAAAAAAATAAAAATAATAACGATAAAAACACAAGAAAAGGAGAAGGATTAAGAAAAAAATAGCAAATAGCTATTGGGTTCTGTAGGCCTGGCGGTGTTTAACTCATTTAAAGACCCTCTGAGCTGGAAGCTATTGTTCTTTTGACTCTCCAGGACACTGTGTCACAGAAAGGTGACGTAACTTGGCTGAGGTTTGCACAGCGAGTGAGGGGCCAGAGATGGAATCTGAACTCGGGCAGTTTGCCTCCTGCATTATACTCTGAACTACTCAGCTACACTGCCTCTTTAATAAGATAAACAAAGAGGGAACAAACTGACCCCAGAGGAAATAGATAATTGAAAGAACAGACGAATTGAAAGAATAGTCTAATACTATTACATTCATAAAACAAAAAGAGGCAGTGACGAAAATAAAGCAAGATGTAAACCTTGGGAATTTAAAATGGAATCACTGAAATTTTTTTAAAAAATCAATAGAAAAGAGTGTGAACATTTGTGATTTGGGTGTTCAAAATGAATTCACTCTTCTTTTAGTGAATAAAATAAAATAGAATACTCTGACTCCCCCGCAGTATTCTCAGATCCTTTGGGTTGGATGGGATTAGCAACCACAACCAACACTCCCGTTTGCGACACAAGAAGAACTCATTCCTGCTGGAAGTCCACCATAAACAGCCAGTGGATAATGACAGCACTGAGGGCAGAGGAAAGATATATAGTGACCCTGGGTCCTTGATGACATCATTGGAGCCCCTGGATCAAGCCTTACCTGAAGCTGAAAGGGTGGGTGCTTCTCTCTCTCATATCCACTGATTAAATCCCACAGAAGGACTCCCTTAATCCATGCCTCAGTTGTGTGTCTATACCTCAGATGAGTCACCATCAAGGTAAACTGCCAGACCTGGGGTATAAGCCCACCCCAAAGGCACTGCAACTGAAAAACAACCCAAGTCACACAATTGGACTAAGGGAGCACCAGTTCCCAAAAAGAATGCTGGGTAAACACAACAGCAGCTACCCCGTGTCACCACACGCACCAAGGAGCCGGGCATGGGGAAGTGTGCATGGCGAGGAGACCTTGTGGCCACACAATGGAGATGACATCTGTTTCTTCTCTCGGAAAGGAAAAAGAAAGGCAATTAGAAAACCAGAAACAACAAAATCTATTCCAGGGGCCAAATATGAAGCCAACACTTGTGAGGCATGATTTTGAGCAATTAGCGGAGTGTAAGAAAAGAGACTGTGGGAAAAGAGAGTGAGAGAGAGAGAGACAGAGACGAGAGAGAGAGAGAGAGAGAGAGAGAGAGAGAGAGAGAGACTGCACTTGACCTTAACGTTTCAGACAGCAAATACTCCCCTTCGCGGAGCAGAGGGGCTATCTCAGTTGGAGCTTCCTCATGACTTGGTTCTGCAGTAAGTAATGTTTATATCATCATGATTAGTTTTCAGTTTTCAGAATCAAACTAAAGCTAAAGAATGGAAGATTTCATTATAATTACAGAACATATAAGTGTTATAAACTTTGACCATGGGAATGTAAAGACAAAACCAACAGAAATTAGAAGGAGGTGCGGAAGGAAGGTGTCAGATGGCACAGAGGGGCTAATTGTCCTTATATAGAGCTGGGGCTCAAGAAGTACTGTCTGGCCCTGACCGGTTTGGCTCAGTGGATGGAGCGTCAGCCTGCGGAATCAAGGGTCCCAGGTTCGATTCCGGTCAAGGGCATGTACCTTGGTTGTGGGCACATCCCCGTAGGGGGTGTGCAGGAGGCAGCTGATCGATGTTTCTAACTCTCTATCTCTCTCCCTTCCTCTCTGTAAAAAATCAATAAAATATATTAAAAAAAAGAAGAAGTACTGTCTGGCCCAGCGGGTGGCTCAGCTTGTTGAGCTTTGTCCCATGCACCAAGAGATTGCCAGTTGTATTTCCTGTCAGGGCACATGCCGGGGTTGCAGGCTCGATCCCAGTATGGAACATGCAGGAGGCAGCTGATCGATGTTTCAATCTCTCTCTCCCTCGCCCTTCCTCTCTCTCTAAATCAATAAAAACATGTGTTGTTGTTTTTTAAAAAAAATTTTTTAAGAAAAACTGTCTGAAGTTGATGGAAGGAAAACTATGTTTTAAGTGTGAGTGGGCATCGGGGGAGCTGAGAGATAGTGTGGTTTAAATTCTTCATGATAAGCTGTCATTAGTTGCTCTCTTGAGTTACTACATTGAGAAACAGAGGTAAACATATTATTAAATACTCTGAAGTTAAAACTCTGGAATAGCTAAAAATGGAAAAAGTTCTGAGAAGTGGAACTGGGTGTAGGGAATTGTGTGTGTTTTTTTGCTTTGTCCCACTCTGTACTGGTTGAATTTCTTTACCGACACATATTATACCCTATCAGAAGCCCCCCACCCCACCCCACCCCCAGGCCCCACCCCCTATGGGCCCATGGAAGGTGGACACTCCCTTCCCACCTCTTTCTAGCTTGGCTTCCTGTTTGTACTGCAGGGGCTAGAGTTACATTTCCCAGCCTCCCTTCCGGCTACCTGAATGCCACCACCCCATCCCGGCATAATTAATTCCCCACTTCACCAAACTGGTCAAATAATAATCTCTCCCAAAAATGTGGAACTGGAAATGAGAGACACTATTTGGCATCTGCTTGTAGCTGGAATGAAGGGCAAATAGATTCAGGAGCTGTGGGATGATCATGCATGGAGAAGAAAAAACAAAAGACAAACTCTTAAGAGTATGAAAAACAACCCCAGACTGGGGGGAAATATTTGCAAAACGCATATCTGATAAAGGACTTGTATCCAAAAAAACCACAAAGAACTCTTAAAACCCAACAATAAGAAATCGAACAACCCCATTAAAAAGGGGCAAAAGATCTGAACAGATACCTCACCAAAGAAGACATACAGGTGGCAGATAAGCATAGGAAAAGATGCTCCGCATCCTATGTCATTAGGGAAATACAAATGAAAATAACAATGAGAGCCCACCACACGCCCATCAGAATGGTCACAACCCGGAACACTGGCAGCAGCAAATGCCCACCAGGGTGTGGACTCTCGTTCTTGGCTGATGGGAACACACAATGGTATGATCCCTTTGGAAGACAGTTGGGCGGTTTCTAACGAAGCGAAACATCGTCTTCCCATACAACCCAGCCACCATGCTTCTGGATATTCACCCAGCTAAGTTGAAGACTTGTGTCTGCACAAAGCCCTGTACACGAATGTTTACAGCAGCTTTATTTATAATTTCCAAAAAACTGAAAGCAGCCAAGTTGTTCTTCAGTAGGTGAGTGGATAAATTGTGTTACATACATACAATGGAATATTATTCAGGAATAAAAAAAGAAAAAAGCTATCAAAGCCATGAAAAGACATGGAGGAAACTTGAATGCAGATCTCTAAGTGAAAGAAGCCAATCTGACAAGGCTACATCCTGTATGATTCCTACTATTAGACATTCTGGAAAAGGCACAACTTTAGAGACAGCAAAGAGATCAATGGTTGCCAGAAGTTGGGGAGGAGAGGGATGAAAAGGCAGAGCACAGAGGATTTTTAGGGCAGTGAAAATACTCTGTATGGTACTGTAATGGTGAACTATGATACGTATTTGTCAAAACCCATAGATGTGGTCCTACCTGGTTTGGGTCAGTGGATAGAGCGTCAGCCCAAGGACTGAAGGGTCCTGGGTTCGATTCCAGCCGAGGGCATGTACCTCGGTGGCAAGCTCCCCAGTCCTGGTCAGAGTGCATGCAGGAGGTAACCAATTGATGCGTCTCTCTCACATCAATGTTTCTCTCTGTCTCTTCCTCTCCTTTCCCCTCTCAAAAAACAAAAACAAAAACAAAAAAGCATAGATGTGTAACATGAAGAGTGAACCTTAATGTAAACTATGACCTTTAGCTAATAAGGTATCAAGATTGGTTCATTAATTGTAACAAATACACCACACTAATCCAAGATGTTAATAATAGGGAAACTGTATGGAAAAGATAGATGGGAACACTCTGTACTATCTGCTCAATATTTTTGTAAATCTAAAAGTGTTTTAAAAATAAAGTCTTGCCAAAACCGGTTTGGCTCAGTGGATAGAGCGTTGGTCTGCGGACTGAAGGGTCCTAGGTTCGATTCCGGTCAAGGGCATGTACCTGGGTTGCGGGCACATCCCCAGTAGGAGATGTGCAGGAGGCAGCTGATCGATGTTTCTCTCTCATCGATGTTTCTAACTCTCTGTCTCTCTCCCTTCCTCTCTGTGAAAAATCAATAAAATATATTAAAAAAGTAAATAAATAAATAAAGTCTTGCCTTAGCCAGTTTGGCTCAGTGGATAGAGCATCAGCCTGTGGACTAAAGGTTCCCGGGTTCAATTCCAGTCAGGGGCACATGCCTGGGTTGTGGGCTCGATTCCCAGAGTGGGGCTTGCAGAAGGCAACCAATCAATGATTTTCTCTCATCATTGATGTCTCTCTCTCCCCCTCTCTCTCCCTCCTTAAAATCAATAAAAATATTTTTTTAAAAATGAATAAGGCCTTAATTTTTTAAAAGGCAATTTGCAACATGAGAAGAAGGTAGCAGACATGCAGAGAGGAGAGTCCACGTGGCAACAGAGGGAAGAAAGTGGCCAGGGCAACAGCTCCCTGACTGGTGGCATATGTCTGGTTCCCTGTTCCAGGCACTTGTGAAGCCCAGATGTGCTCCTCTGCCCCCAGATCCTATGACATACACGCCCCTGTGCTCCTTACTTACGCTGCTCTAAGGGGGTTTGTTACTTGTGTGGTCACACTTCTAAAGCCATCATCCAAGAGGACCAGTCTCGGTGAGGTGATGACACAAGAGGTCTAGTCTGGCAACCAAAAAGTAATTTCCGCATACTTCAAGTTCAAGTACGTTCCTGAGTACTATAAAAGAGATACTTGCAACATCTTACAGAATCTTCTTTTCTTCTCTGACCCACGTTGCCACACACCATAGTTACTCCTACAATTCTTTCTTTAAAAATTCCTCACCTGCCAGGGTGAGTCTGTTGGTTGAGCATTGTCCCGTGCACCAAGAGGTCACTGGTTCTTTTCCCAGTCAGGGCACATGCCTGGGTTTGGGGTTCAATCCCCCAGTAGGGGGCATGCAGGAAGTAGCCTATCAATGTTTGTCTCTCATTGGCATTTTTATCTCTCTCCTTCTCCCTACCTCTCTCTAAAATTAATAAAACCATTTTAATAATAATAAATTTTAAATATATACCCCAGCCAGTGTGGCTCAGTGGTTGAGTGTTGACCTATGAACCAGGAGGTCATGGTTTGATTCCTGGTCAGGACACATGCCCAGGTTGCAGGCTTGATGCTCAGGAGGGGGCATGCAAGAGGCAGCCGATCAATGATTCTCATCATTCATGTTTCTATCTCTCTCCCTCTCCCTTCCTCTCTGAAATCAATAAAAATATATTTTTTAGCCCTAACTGATTTTGCTCAGTGGATAGAGCATTGGCCTATGGTCTGAAAGGTCCTGGGTTCCATTCTGGTCAAGGGCACATGCCCAGGTTGCAGGCTCAATTCCTTGTAGGGAGTGTGCAGGAGGCAGCAATCAATGATTCCTTCTCATCATTGATGTTTCTATCTCTCTCTCCCTCTCCCTCCTTCTCTGAAATCAATAAAAATATTTTTAAAAATATATATACCCTAATATATATAAAGAGCTAGGTGCCATCATGACCGAACAGGTGACCGGTCACCATGAAGTGCATGGAGCACCTCTCGGTCCCTGGCCCCTGAGCCGCTCACCATGAGCGGGTGCTGGTGGCGGGGCGGGACTGGGGACTGTTGAGCAGCAGTGGCGGCTGCTTCGTGGGGTGGCCATGAGCTTAGCGGAGCAGTCACCCGAGCGGCAGTGAGTTTCGCGAAACAGTCACGGGGCGGGGGAGTTTCATGGAGCGTCCAGCAGCTAGCTTCACGGGCGGCAGCAAGCTTGGCAAAGCAGTGGAGGGGCGGGGGGAACCTCACAGAGCAGTTGAGGGGCCGTGAGCATCATGGAGCTTCCCAGAGTGGCGAGCTTCACGTAGCATTGCAGGGCGGCAAAGGCCGTGCGACGGAAGCCAGGATAGACCTAGGGACCCTAACTGCGCACGATTTTGTTCACGCTGGGCCTCTAGTATATCTATAATAATAAAAGCATAATATGCTAATTAGATTGGACAGCCAAATGACCTTCCGGACATCATTCCGGACATCCTTCCAGACGAAGCCACGGTGGTGGGGGCTGCAGCAGAGGCAGTTAGAGGCGATCAAGCAAGCAGGCAAGCAGTTAGGGGTGATCAGGCAGGCAGGCGAGTGGTTAGGGGTGATAAGGCAGGCAGGCAGAGTGGTTGGGGTCAATCAGGCAGGCAGGTGAGTGGTTAGGGGTGATCAGGCAGGCAGGTAGAGTGGTTAGGGGCGATCAGGCAGGTAGGCAGAGTGGTTTGGGGTGATCAGGCAGGCAGGCAGGCAGAGTGGTTAGGGGCGATCAGGCAGGCAGGCAGGTGAACGGTTAGGAGCCAGTGGTCCCAGATTGTGAGAGGGATGCCCGACTTCCGGTTTAGGGATCCCTGTGGGATCAGGCCTAAACCAGCAGTTGGACATCCCCCGAGGGGTCCCAGATTTTGAGAGGGTGCAGGCCAGGCTGAGGGACCCCACCCCACCCCCGTGCATGAATTTCATGCACTGGGCCTCTAGTTTTTAAATAATAAAGAAATAAATAATAAATAGCAAGTCCTCAATGCCCTAGCTGGGTGTCTCAGTTGGAGCGTCATCCCAAAACCAAATAATGTTGCGGATTTAATTCCCAGTCAGGGCACATTCTTAGGTTTCAGGTTTCTCTCTCTCCCTTTAATTTTTTTGTTGTTATATTCACCCGAGGATATTTTTTTCCATTGCTTTTTCAGAGAGAGTGGAAGCGATAGAGGGAGAGGAGACAGAGAAAGCAAAACTGATGGGAGAGAGACACATGGACTGGTTGCCTCTCACATGCACCCCAACTAGGAGCAGGGAGCAAAGCCATAACCCAGGTACATGCCCTTGACCAGGAATCAAACCCAGGCCAATGCTCTAACCACTGAGAACACTGGGCAGAGCTCACTCGCATGCTCTCTCGCTCTCTCCCTTTTTCTCTCTCTAAAATCAATAAAAACATATCCTTGAATGAAGATTTAAAAAAGAAAAGCACTCCTCAAAGCAATTTTCCCAAACCCTAGTCTCTACACCTTTTATCTTCTCCCAGCCTCCCTCCATCCTCATTCTGCATCATCAAAGCCAAGAAGCCTCCGGGGAGACCGAATCCTCCTGACATGGTGTTGGAAGGGGTGGATGAGGCTGAGTGGAAAAGCTAGGATCGTCTGTCATGGGCACACTCTGCCTGGGTGATCTCATCCCTCGCGTGGCTTCAATTACCATCTCCATACGGATGGCTGCCAAATCTCTGCCCGCAACTCCAGGCTCTGCTCCGAGCTGCAGATCTGCGTACCAACTGCCTCATCAACATTTCTCCTTGGGGTCGACTCGGGTAGGGTTACATTCTGCTGTGAGTAACAGAGACCGAAAATACGGTATCCTGAACAAGAGAGTGTGTTTCTTTTGCATGTAAAAGCCTAGAAGCACACAGCCCTCGGCGGGCATGGGGGCTCTACTCCATGCCAGTGTCCTTGCAGGTCCCTGTGACACTATCATGAGCGTGTGTCCCTCAACCTTATAGTCCAACTTGGTAGGTGGAATTACAGTCATCCCATCACATTCCAGGCAGCAAGATGCAGAAAAGCAGAAGGAGGCACGAGGAACAATGGGCAGCCAACAGCGGTGTTTAAAGGCTGGAAGACGCCACATAACATATCTCATTAGCCAGAACTTAGTCACACGTCCAAGCCTAGCAGCAAGAAAAGCTGGGAAATCCGTTCTCTATCCTGGGTGGCCATGTGCTTGGCTAAAAAGAGAAGATTCTATTATTAAGAAGAAGAGAATCGACATGAGGGAGGAAGCAGCCAGCATCGTCTACACAGCAGGCCCATAATCTCCTCCCGCTTGCCATGACTGAAGTGGAATTATCATCTTCCACCAACATTTCCTTTTCCCTCCAGGTCTCTGTACCCCTACACCCTAGCAGAGGGTAACTCTGTGGGGCAGGGGCAGGCAAGGGGAGGTGTCCCCGGAGCTAAGTGAAGGGGTGAGCAGAGAGAAAATTGTGCAATGAAGCTAAACTCCCAGGGGTCTGGAATAGAGGTCGAAGACCCCAAACAAGAAGGTACCCAAGTGCAGCAAGTAAGGTTGGGGTTTCCTGAGCAAAGGGCCAAGGGTGCCTGCTGAGGTAGGAGACAAAGATAGCACCAGGGACACACACACCCAGCTCCTCATCCGGCTCAGGGCTGATCCTGTCCATTCCATCTGCCTCCTGTTCACTCCACCACCCATGCCTTTGTCTGCACCCTTTCCTTCTGCTGGCCTGCCCTTCCTGCTTCCCCACATGAGTAACTCTCTCAGTCATCTTTCAGGGCTCAGATCAGGACCACCTCCTCCAAGAAAGCGCCCCTGTGACCCCGCTGGGAGCTCTAATAACATCACACTGGGGAAGGGGCTGCCGGTGGGCAGTGTCCATGCAGAGTTCTTAGATACGGGGGGATGTGGAGGACCAGTGTCATACGGGGTAGGGTATTAGGGAGGTGGGACCCCAGGGCCCTCTTTGTATGAAAGAGGAGGTGCCAGCTGCCCTTGCAACCATAGAGGTAAGGCGCCACCAAGGCTGAGCCTTGAACTCCTGGCCACAGCAGGGCCTCCCACATTCCCATACCCAATGAGGGAAATTATGCAGACAGAGGCTGTGAGCCAGAGAGAGGAAGTCCACCAGGGTGGGGGCAGGTGGAGCAGTTCCCGGAAGGAAGCCCGCACCTCAGGAATCTGATAGAGGAATACTCTAGAGGCCTCTGTCCCAGGAGCCCCACCTCCTGTCCCCAGCCATTCGGGGAATCTGCCTCTGGGTGCCCGGGTACTCCCTCCCCTCACCAGCCTCCTGCAACATGTGGCCCAGGCAAGAGCACAGACTCTGGGACTGCCCCTGGATCTGTGCTCCGTTCGGCCTAAGTCTCAGCTTTCTCCTCTGTGGAATGGGGGTGGAGGGTCCTCCCCCTGCTCCCCACAGGGCGTTGTGGCAGCAGAAGTGGCAGTGTAAGGTACCCAACTAGGTACCAGCACACTATGAAGCACAGTCAACAGGGTCTATTGGTGTAAAAAGCCTCTGCCCATGCCCAGCTGGTGTGGCTCAGTGCTTGAGCATTGACCTGTGAACCAGGAGGCCACAGTTTGATTCCTGGTCAGTGCACATGCCTGGGTTATGGGCTTGGTCCCCAGGAGGGGGTGTGCAGGAGGCAGCCAATCAATGATCCCCTCTCATCATTGATGTTTCTGTCTTTCTCTCCCTTCCTCTCTCTGAAATCAATAATACACACACACACACACACACACACACACACACACACACACACCAGGGGCCCAGTGCACAAAATTCGTGCACTGGGGGGGAGGGGGATCCCTCAGCCTGGCCTGTGCCCTCTAGCAGTCCAAGACCCCTTTCTCCTTACCGCTCAGCACCCTGCTCCTTAGCGCTGCCACAGAGGTGGGAGAGGCTCCCGCCACCACCACTGCACTCGCCAGCCGAGAGCCCAGCTTCTGGCTGAGTGGCACTCCCCCTGTGGGAGCACACTGACCACCAGGGGGCAGCTTGTGCATCGAACATCTGCCCCTTGGTGGTCAGTGCACATCATAGCAACTGGTCGTTCTGGTCATTCTGCCCTAACGGTCGCTTAGGCTTTCATTATATATGAAAGCTCTGCCCACCCTACCCTTCCTTCTGAGGTAGGCTGTGGGGGCATCTAACCTGCCCCCTGGTGCTCACGCACTTGAGTTCATGTGTGTGTGCATGTGCCCCAAGCTCTGGGGCAGAGCAAGCAGCCGGCTTGGCAGGGTGGAGAGAAGACTGAGAAGTTTCCTCCACGGCCCCTCAGCACACGTAGGCTTAGGTGGGGGGATGACGTGTCCTAAAGACAAATGTCACCTCTGCCCTAAAGCTGCCGGGCCAGGCTGCCGGGAGCTGGTCCATGCTTGCTGTTTCAAGGGACCTGGCATATATGGCATACTGTTCTTAATATGTTTGCTCACCTTCTAGGCACTATGTGTTTTAACCAATGTCTCTGAGAAAGGTTGTTTCCCCAGGTAGGGATTTTCCCCTGAAGTTAGGGAGGGAATAAAACCTCTTAACTAAGTGCCAGGCGGGTAATTAATCACTTTAACTACGAACAATCATGCTTAAGCTACATAATCTTTACTCCCTGGAATGGAGATAAGAAACGCCCTAACCTTTGAAATAGAGATTGATAGGATTGAATCAACTGGTATAAATACAGATGTAAGAAGACAGAGAGAGAGACAGAAATTGGCACAGAACCTACACAGAACGTTCTCTAGAGACAGAAGAACTTCGCTGGAGAGAACATGGCAAAAGATCCTGGACAGACACTGGCCTCAGAACCTAGAGACAGAACCTAGCGAGAGAACATAGCAAAAGATCCTGGACTGAACCTGACTACAGAAATTGGCAAGAGAACCTGACTAGAACCTGGTGACTGAACCTGGCTTGAGAACCTGGACAGAACCTGGCTGGAGAACCTAGCGAGGGAACATGGCTACAGAACCTGGCTGGAGAACCTGGAGAACCTAGCAAGAGAACATGGACACAGAACCTGGCTGGAGATCCTAAGCAGAACCTCTCTGGAGATCCTAACCAGAACTTCGCTGGAGATCCAGACCAGAACTTGGCTGGAGATCCTGGCTAGAGATCCTGGCTAGGCTGCTGATCAACTGAACGCTGTCTCCGTGTCATTCCTTCTTCGCCGACTCCGTCTACGCCTTTGGGAACCCCTGGACCTGCTGGGGTTGGACCCCAGCACCAGGCCAGGCAGTGGATCCCAGGAAAAGAGAGCCTTACTCCTGCCTCTCAAACCCAAAGTTTTCCTAAGTGCCCCACCCCGTGGTGACCAGGACGGGGGCTCTCTGAGAAGACACAGCACCCACAATAGGACCCAAAGGGCCAGTTTCTCCCTGGGTGTCCAAACAGAGAAGGATGTTTCCTCCCAGCAGGTCAGGACTGGCCCAGGTGGAGCAAAGGAGCAGGAGGCAGGTGTGCTGGAGGGCAGGGGATGGGGCTGGAGGTTAGGGCTGGGAAGGGCAGCTTGAGAGGTCAGTCAAGGGCAGTCCACACCTGGGATCTTCTGCTTTAGCTAATGGGGAACCATGGAAAGTATGGGAGTGGTGAAGCAATGAGACCAGATTTGCACCTTTTTAAAAAAATATTTTTTGGGTGGTTTCAGAGAGGAAGGGAGAGGGAGGTTGAGATAGAAACATCAATGATGAGAGAGAATCATTGATTGGCTGCCGCCTGCACGACCCCCACTGGGGACCGAGCCCTGACCTCCTGGTTCATAGGTCGACACTCAACCACGGAGTTGTGCCGGCCAGGCCAGGTTTGCACCTTCAAAAGTCTCCTCTACTTGCATGACAGGGACGGACCGGAGGGGCAGGGCTGGCTGCACTGTCACCCACGGGACAAGATCCTGAGCAAAGGCCAGAGGAGGGAAGCCTGGCCTGAGAGAGATGGCTCCTGGAGGACACTCTCAGAGGCTGATCTTCCTCGTCCTGCCCCCACGGGGAGAAGCAGGAAGCCGCTGAGGTCGGCGGGTGGGCCCACAATGGCGCCCAAGGGAAGAGGAGGGAGGTGCCAGAGCACAGAGAGGACAGTGAAGGGCAGGGGCTCTGCAGGACACTTGTCCACGCCCACCTGGGCCCAAACCTTCTGATGGCAATTGACTGGAACCTCCTCTAACTTGGAGCAGGATTCATGGGGATTATTTGCTATCCTCTGTGTCAGACTGGAAGCTGCCCAAGGGTGGGGGCCTGTGACTCCCAAGTCAGGCTGAGCTAAGGGGGCCTGACATGGAGGAGGGGGAGGGCAGAAGGCTGCCAAGCAGGAGGACGCCCAGAGATCCCCACCCATGAGTCTTCATTCCTGCTCAGAGCCTGCTGCCAGCCCCCCAGAGATGAGCCAATCTGTGGAGCTAAAGATGGGGATGGAGGAAAACCGGGAGGAAAAATGAAAAACAAGAGGCAGGTTGCATTTGAGGGGCCAGACCTTCCGCCTCTTCCCCGTGCACTCACAAACGGCCACACTTCCATCCTCCCAGGCTGTTCAACCTCTGAACTGAAAGGAAGGCCTGCCAGCCCCCATCGCACACTTGTTACACACTCACAGACAGACAAATAGAAACACTCACACACAGCCCTAGCTGGTTTGGCTCAGTGGATAGAGCATCGGCCTGTGGACTGAAGGGTCCCGGGGCGATTCCAGTCAAGGGCACATGCCTAGGTTTCAAGCTCGATCCCGAGGGTGGGGCATGCAGGAAGCAGCTGATCAATGATTCTCTCTCACCATTGATGTTTCTCTCTCTCTTTCTCTCCCTCTCCCTTCCTCTCTGAAATCAATAAAAATAAAAATATATTAAAAAATAAAAATATTATAGGGGACTGTCTAGGGCGGGGGGATAAAATGGACACATATGTAATACCCTTTGTAATACTTTAAGCAATAAATTAAAATTAAAAATTAAAAAAATAAAAATAAAAATATTAAATAATACACACATCACAAGAGACTCACTCAAACACAAGCATACACATACACACAGTCACAGATACAAGCAAACACACCCACACACATACACATGCTGCCACACCAACAGATACCCACACTCAGAGCAGCCAGTGGAGGTTGCTAACTAGATACCTGGCTGGCTTACTGGCCAGGTGGTGACATCCAAAATTGTCTAGTGCAGCACTCCCCCTGCCCCCAACCTCCTTGCAGGTGGCTCTGGGGCTGTGGCAGGGCCGGAGGGGCAGGGCTGCAATAAGGACAGCAAGCCTAGGGGAGGTGACAGCTCAGCTGGGGAGCCTTTGAGCTGGGCAGAGAGGAGGAGGGAGGAAAAATGGTTTGGAGTGGGAGGCAACTGTGATGCTCAAAGAACTGTGGGAGCCTTGGGAACTGTGGGAGGGGGTTGGGAGAGCAGACAGAGACCAGGTCCCTTCGTGCGGAGAGCTGGGCTGAGCCACCCTGAGCCTCGGGGCACATTTGGTGGCGGGAAGGGGCCCGCTCAGGCCCTGCCTGAACAAGGAGGTCCTGGGCCCTGCCAGTGGCTCAGAGGGCTGCAGGTTCATTCCTGGTCAGGGCACTTACCTAGGTTGCAGGTTTGATCGCCTACAGGAGGTGATGGATTGATCTCTCTCTCTCTCTCTCTCTCATCAAATAACAACTACTCGCCCAGCCGGAATAGCTCAGTGGTTGAGCATCGATCAAACTGTAAACCAGGAGGTCACGGTTCGATTCCTGGTTAGGGCACATGCTTGGGTTGCGGGCTCCAGCCCCAATGCAGGAGGCAACTGATCAATGATTCTCTCTCATTGTTGATGTTTCTGTCTCTCTCTCCCTCTCCCTTCCTGTCTGAAATCAATAAAAATATTTTTTTTTTAAAAAAAAGGAGGTCCTGGGGACACAGTCAGCTGCCTTACAGGGGCTCAGCAAAGGGGGTCTCCACCCTGCAGACCCCCTTTTTGGAGGCCACATCCCAGCATCCCCAAGAGGGCCTGAGTTAGGTCAGGACGAAGTCTGTGCGACCCCACAGGAGAGGAGGTAAGATGAGTTCTGGGTGAGCCCCTCTAGACAGCGGGGACCCAGCGGGTGAGCACCCTTCTCTCCAGGCCTCAGACTTCAGCAAGGACAGAGCCAGGCCCACTCCAAGGGCTGCCTGCACCCTCAGTTGGGCCTCCTGTCTCTCTCACCCTTGGAGACCAAGCTAGGGGTGGCAGGGTGGGCGGTCTGGGTCCAGGGCCTGGGGGTCTGGGACAGGGTGCTGCGAGGGGCCTGGGGCGGGCTGTCCCTCCCCAGCATGTAGGCTCTCCCCGTGGGTTGCCTAAGCAGAGGCCGGGTGGCCCTGTCGGGGAGGCAGGGGGCCCCTCCGCCGCCCGCCGAGCCGCAGGAGGCCGACCAGGGGTATGGAATTCCTCTCCCCTCCCTCCCCCTCCGCTCCTCACCCTTCTCCCCCACCCCACCCCCCGGGCTGCCGGGGAGCCGGCCGCCAGGCGCTGGAGAGGCTGGGGAGGGGCCCTGGACGCCGGGCCAGGCTGGCCCCTCGGCGGAGGCCCCGCGCAGGCAGGCCCCGCCCCGGCCTCGCACATCTGGGCTGGGAGCGCGGGGCCCACCCGGCGGCGCAGCCGCGCGGCCATCCGGCCTGGGGGAGGGGGCGGCGGGCGGGGTGGGCGGTGCGGGGCGCGGGCGGGCGGCGAAGGGACGGCACGTCGAGGGCTGCGGACGCCGCTCAGGGCGCTGCCGCGGGCTGTGCGGTCGCGGGCGAGGCAGATCGCGCTGTCGGAGGGCGGAGGTGAGTCCCGGGCGAGGGGCTGGCGGAGAGGAGAAGGGCGCAGAGGTCAGCCCTCCGCCCCGGGCCGCCCCGTCCTGGGCTGTCGGCTGAGACCCCGCGGGGACTTCCTGAGCCCGGGACGCCGGGTTGGGGACAGATCGCAGGCCCTCTCTCCAGCGGGGCTGTGGCTGTGGGCTCCCCTCCAGGCGTCGGACCCCGCACGCTCCACAGAGGGGCCGGACAGACTCCTTGCTGTGGGGTGGGGGTGGGGGGTGAGGCTGGGGGCTGCACCAGGGGCGCATTTGTGGAGAGCAGGCTGCCTAGACCTGAGGTAGATACCTGGTGTGTGTGTGTGTGTGTGTGTGTGTGTGTGTGTGTGTGTTGGGGGGCATCTTGGATGGGAGGGGCGCTGGTCCCGGGCCCTGTGGTCCCAGAAGGTCTGGAGTGGCTGGGTGGTCGGGGTGCCACAGTTGCAGACTGTGGACTGGCCTCCTGAGCGGGGAACTCTGGTTTTCCTCTGTGAGGCTAGCTTCCGGGTCCAGGTGGGGTGGGTCTGGGCTCCCTGCAGGCCGGTGGAGCTGTCTGTGAAGCAGGCTTGTGTGGGGGAGAGAGCCTGGGAGGGAGTGGGCGCTAAAATATGGACTCCCTGTGAGAGCAAAGGCAGCCAGTTGCCCCAGAAGGTAAGGGAGGTGATGGGGGACTGGTGGGCAGAGGATGGGAGGGGCTTCAGGCCCGGCTCTGTGGGACAGAGGTTGTTTATGAACTGGCTGCTCCCATGATGAGGACCCACTGGGTGGGGCAGGATGCGTGGAAAGACGGGAGGGGCCATTTCTGTCACCCCTGCCCCAGTGCAGAAGGAGGCAGCCTCCCAGCGGTCCCCCCAGGAGAGACTGGACTGGAGCAGCCCTTTGGGGTTTCTGATCTGCCTCTTGGGCCCTGGTTGGCCCACTCTCTGCCTTGAGAGACATGCCTGTGGCCTCCCTTTGCCTGCTGAGTCCAGTCCTGTGCCATTAAAGGGCTGGCAGGAGGCTGAGAGAGAGCAGTGGGTGGGAGAAGCTGGAATATGTGGGAGAGAGGGGGGAGCTGTAAAGATCTGGGTGGGCTCTTTGTCCTCATGGGCAGAGGACAGGTACATGTGGAGCCCTGAAATCCAGCAACATCACGTGCCCCCAGCCTCGACACCCTCACCCCAGGAATAGATCCTTGGAGAATTCTCTCCATCAGGCAAGAAGTCCTAGGCCTTGTGATTTGGGGGACTCTCTAGGATGGGGATCTCCAGTTTCAAGTCCCTACTCAGCCACACCCTGTCCTGGTCCCCAATGACTGATTGATCATGTCTGTTGGATAGAAGTCAGTGCCAGAAGTCATAGTGAAGCTGAAGATTAGAGGTCGATATGAGGTCAAGGGCCAGGGGTCATCAGTCTGCGGGCAAGGATGGGTCAGTCCATGGGCAGGGTTAAGGATCTGTGTCTGTGGGTAGGGTAGGGGTCAGGTTGGGGCCAGAGTTTAGCCTGTGCTTGTAGTCAGGAAATGAAGTTACTTTCTGTGTAAATCAAACTGCCCCACCCAATGATTCTTAAACCCAAGCAGCAGTAATCTGAAATTAACAGGCCCCTGGGACAGCGTCTTCCTCACCCCATTTCCAGCCATGGACTCTGCGCAGACATACAGCTTTGGGGAGCGGAGGTGGTCCTAGCCCCATGTTCATCATTCTCCTTAAATAGTTCTGAGTGTGTGTGCATGATGGGGGTGAGGGGGCATGTCCTGAAGACAGGTGGTGCTGCCACCCCCTCCACCTCCACCTCTCAAGGAATCAGCAGGATCCTCCTTTTTAAAAAAAAAATATATATATATATTTTTTTTATTGATTTCATAGAGGAAGGGAGAGGGAGAGAGAGATAGACACATCAATGATGAGAGAGAATCATTGATCAGCCCCACCCTGGGGATCGAGCCCACAATCCAGGCATGTGCCTTGACCAGGAATCGAACCAGGACCTCCTGGTTCATAGGTCAACGCTCAACCACTGAGCCATGCCAGCTGGTAGAATCCTCCTTCTTTAACACAAATTGATTCCGGTCTTCCCTCCCTCCCTAAAGAACGAAGCATGACTAGAATAAACTCTCAATCAGACCAAAAGCTTCTAAGAAGAGAAATTCAGAATACACATCATGAAGGGAAAGAATACTATTCACGTCTGTCCAACTCCCTGTCTTTTGTCAACCACCTACTTTTTAAAAAAACATATTTTTATTGATTTCAGAGAGGAAGGGAGAGGGAGAGATAGAAATATCAAATGGCAGCCTCCTGCACGTTCCCCACTGGGGATCAAGCTGCCCTTGACTGGAATCGAACCCGGGACCCTTCAGTCCCCAGGCCGATGCTCTATCCACTGATCCAAACCTGCCAGGGCTCAACCACCTTTTTACCTGAACTTGATCCTCACAAGCCCCCTGTTTGACCCATTTTTCAGAAAAGGCACCAGGGCACAGAGAGGCAACCAGGATACACTCCACCCAGATGCCATTATAGGTCCTTGCCAGCCCTGAGACCCCAGTGTAAGGGACTCAGTGAATCACACACTCAGAAATGAAAGGTAACTGGACCAGCTTCAGACAGTTGGCGAGATTATAGGCACTCAATTTAGATGTGGAATCCAGCTTAGAGTGACGACTCCTAACTCTTTTTTCCTGGTGGTTCTAGATTGTTTCTCCTCCAGATATAATCGCCTTGGTCCAGAAAATCCATCCATTCATTCAACAAAGTGTTTCTCCGGCACTTAGTTCAGAACTTGGCACAAAGAAATGCTCAGTAAATTTTTGCTGAAGAATTGAAATGATGTACAAATAGGGCTGCCAGCTTCTCCTTTGTGGCCTAGATCCACTGTGTGCTGGTAAATGTTTTACAGTCAACACTACAAAAGGGAGAAAACCCAGATTTGTAGTGTTTGCCAATTTCTGTGATGTAAATGCTCCCACCATGGCTGATTTCAAGCTAGCAATGTGGTGTCAGTGAATGTGGAATTGGGAAGAGATGCAGAGAATCTGCTTTTGCCAGCTGGTGGGAATCAGCTCCAGCATGCCACTCCATCACCCTGAACTGGGCTCCTGTCCCTGGCTCTCAAAGCCTGTACACACCCCATCTATTTGCTTTCCCTTTCTCAGCATCTCTGTGCTCTGTGAACGCCCATGACCCGCCCCTGTCTTTCCCCCTGATTCTGATTCCTGGACATCCAACTTTGCACCTCCAATGATAGCAGGATTGAATGTATCTGGAAATCTCCATGATGCTGGCCATGTGGTATGATCCTGGACATGCCTGGATGTCTGTGCATGACGGGGCTGAGTTGTGTGAACTGTGCATTAGCAAGGATGTATATGTGCATGTGTGTGTGTGTGGGTGGGGGCGGTATGACAGTGCCCACCTGTGTCTGTTGGTGTTCTATTAGCAAAACTTCCCGGCTACAGAGAGGGAGTGGGCTCTGGGCAGCTCCCCTTAAGCTTTTTGCTCCTCCAGGTATTGCCCATACATCAGCTCCTGATCTCAGCCACCTTCCTGGAAGTGCTAGCTCCATTCGCCTACCCTCTGCTCTCTCCTCACCTAGGCTTACCTGACTCCCACCCCTTCTCGTCATTCCACCCAAATGCAGCCCTGGGCCACAGTTGTTTCCAGTCTCATCTAACAACTGAGATGCCATGAAACCACAGCAGACATCTAGGTCTCCTCGGCCATCCCACCTTCTGGAGTCAGCCTTTATGCGAAGGGTCCTTTCCCTTCCCTTCCCCCACTCTGCTTTCTGCCAATGACCCCCAGACACACATCTCCACCTCAGCTTCTCCCTGGCCTCTAGAGCATAGATCCTCTGGCTCCTCTGGCAGTTCCTGAACTCCAGCCGGAAACACTGCCCCTTGCGCCCTGCAGGCCTGTGTCTGTGGGTAGGGTAAGGGTCAGGGGAGCTTGCCCTTCTCCAGTGTTCTCCATCTCACCACCCATCTGCCAGTTTGAATCAGATACTGTCATCCTTGACAACTTCTTCCTAATCCCCATATCCAATCCTGCCACCTCCATCAGCCCTGCTGGTTTTAACCTCTAGCTTAATTGTACCTACTTCTGTTTCAAGATACACAGCCATGAGCATCATCAGTCACCTGGAGCCCTGATTGGGCTTCTGCTTCCGTACTGTCCCACTGCAACCCACACCCCCAAGCAGCCAGAGGAACTTTTAAAAACGCAAATCCAGTCATGCCCCCACCTCCACTCTGCCACTGCAAAACTTTCAAGATTGCCCAGCCAGTGTAGCTCAGTGGTTGAGCATCAACCGATGAACCAGGAGGTCACGGTTGAGCCCCGGTTGGGGCATATGCCATGGTTGTTGGCTCGATCCCCAGCGTGGGGCCTGCAGGTGGCTGCCGATCGATGACTCTCTCTCATCATCGATGTCTCTATCTCTCTCTCCCTCTCCCTTCCTCTCTGAAATCAATTTAAAAACTATATTTTAAAAAACGTTCAAGATTTGTTGTTGCCCTTTATTTAACACCAAATCTAAAATAGGGTCCGCGAGGGCCTGCCTGCAGGGCCGGGCCAGGCCAGCCCCTCTCTCCAGCCTTACCATGCTCTCCTCTGCCGCGCTTGTAGCCAGCTGTGACCTTGGCTGCATCATTTGTAACCTCAAATCCACTTGGGTGTTTATCTGATGATAAGCAGTTCCCCGACAGGTTGTGGGCCCCTGGGGCAGAGACAGTGTCTCTGGGTCTGTCTCCGATGTCCCCCAGCACCTGGCACAGAGTGGGCACCAAAAGCATTTAGGACCATCCTGATTCCAACAAAGCAACTGTTAAAAAAAGACCTTTCTGAGAAAAGCTGGGACGGTGGACTGAGCGTTAGATGAGATTAAGGAATTAATTTTGTTACACATGATAAGGGTGCTGTGGCAATGTTTTTAAAAGTCTATCTGTTGGAGAGACATAATGAAGAATTTATAGGTGAAACAACATGGTGTCTGGTATTTGCTTCAAAAGACTCCAGCCAGAAATAAATAAATAAAACAAGTAAGCATTCCATGAGGGAACAAAGGAACAAATAAATGTTATTTGCATGTCTGTTCCTGTTCACAGCCTCAGGGCCTGCGAAGATGCTGGCTGTCCCGGAGCTGGGCCTGCAGGGGCTGTACATTGGTAAGAATCCCTCACCTCTGCCCCCACCCACCTTCCACTTGCCCTTGTCTGGATAGGGGTGCCTCTCCCAGAAGTTCCTGAGAGTGTATGTGTGTGCACACAGGACTGTGTATGTAAGTGTGTGTGTTTGTGCACGCTTCACTCCTGTGTGCACACAGAACATATCTGTTCATGGGACCCTGTGCGCGCATGCACATGTGTGCATGTGTGCATGTGCGTGTGTGTGTGTGTGCGTGTGTGTTTGTTTCTGTCTGTCTATCTATCTGTTTGCTGTGGGCAGATCTCTGTGCAGGGCCTTGTGTGAGACTGTGTATATCTGCAAGTAGGTCTATGTGCACGGAATTCTGTGTGTGTGTGTGTGTGTGTGTGTGTGTGTGTGTGTGTGTGTGTAGGGGCGGGAGGCCAGGAGGCAGGAGGGACACTCCTCAGGAAGTCCACTCACAAAGACCTGGTGGGCTGGGCCTTCCTTCCTGCCTCCCTTCCCAGGCTCACACCACACAGCGCCTTGGCCCTTCAAGCTAGAGCTGGTGGCAGGGCCTAAGCCTGTGCTGGTCGCCTGAGAAAAGGGAGCTCTGAGGGTGTGACCAAAATGCCCTGCCTCTCCAGCACCCCAAGACAGACTCCAGCCCTGTCCCAGGCACTTTCTAGAGTCCCCCTCATTTCCTGCCCCTCACATATGTTCCCAGGGTACCCAAGGCCAGAAAGGGCTGGGAGCTGTCAGGGCCACCGCCAGGGCAGCCGCTGAGGGAGCACAGGCCCTGGGCCCCGGCTCAGCCTGAAGCCAGACAATTTGCTTTGCCCGTGGGTCTTTATGCCAGACTCCATCAGCCGCCCCATCCCCATGCCTGAATCTCAGGGCAGCCCCAGTCCTCCTCCCAGGAGCCCTAGGAAAGCCCAGAGTGGTGGCGACAGGCCACCAGCCCACACCTGGGGGATGTCTAGCAGACAGACCCCTGAGCTGCCTGAGCCTCCAAGCCAGGCTTTGGGCTGCCTTCTGGGGCTGTGTTGCTTCCTTCCACTGAAGGCCCAGCTCGGTCCTGGGCCTGTGAGTGAGGCTCACTGGGGCCTCATGCCCCCCAATGCTGGCTCCACGTGCATGTGTTGTTGGGGGGGTCGGGGGATGACTTGGGCTTCACTTCCTATTTTTGTGGACACCCCTCAGCTCAGGGCTGGGCTGGGGCGGTGCTGCCCAGCCTTGATTCTCACAGGCAGCCAGCTGGGCCTGTCTTTGGCCCTTGGCGGGAGTACTGGGTATACTGGTTAATAATGCGGATGTTTTTCAATAGATGAAGTTACACATATGTTGATATATATGCGATTTGATATCTATGCTATTTTGTTGTATTGCTCCTTCAGATTACCATTTGTTCCGGTCGATGGCACACGCACTTTCCGAGCAGCACTTCAAAACGTACGAAGAAGTGGAAAATTAGGTCTCTGAATGGTTTGCCTAAAAACAAGAAAAGTTCTATTGGCAATATTAACCAGTTAATAGCCAGTCTGCATTATTAACCGGTTAATACGGATTTTGTAATCAGAGAAAATACGATAATTTCAAGAGAAACATCAAAAGTGCTTTATTCAAAGTAATGTCCATCCCTAGCTACACATTTCCCCATCTTTCAGGTCATTTGTGGATACCGCCCCAATAGAAAGAAGTTTTCTTGTTTTGAGGCAAGCTATTCAGAGACCCAATTTTCCACTTCTTCGTACGTTTTGAAGTGCTGCTCAGGAAGTGTGTGTGCCATCAGTCGGAACAAGTGGTAATCTGAAGGAGCAAGTTCTGGTAAATACGGCGGGTGGGTTAATACTTCCCGGGCAAGATCTTTTAACGTGTCTTTACTAGTAGAAGCGGGCTGCTCTCTCAGGTTCTGAGAACCATGTGGCTGAACTCTAGGGGGAGGGGAGCAGTTAGGTCTGTAGCTCCCCCACCTTTCCTGGTTTCTCCACCTTCTACCCCAACCCAGGCAGGAGCTCACCCACCCCATCTCTCCTGCTCTTCTATCTCTGCATTCGGTCTGCCCCCACATACGCTTCTTGGTCTTCCCCCCCCCCCGCCCCCGTGTCTGAGGGGTGCTGGGGGAGATGAGTAGTCCCCAGGTGAGGCATGGGTCATCCTCCAGGGATGGTCACCCTCAGCCCGCTCCTGCCTCAGGTGCCCCTGCTCAGCCTCATCCTTCCTCCCCTCCCACCCATCCCCCTTCTTCAGCAGGGCACCCCTGCCTTGGCCCAGCAAGGACCGATGGGAGAACCCCCCAGGCCTGGGGCCCAGCTGCCAGCCCCCTACCCTGATCGTGCCACAATGTCTTCCCCTCTCTTTGCAGGCTCCAGCCCAGAACGGTCCCCCATCCCCAGCCCACCCGGCTCCCCAAGGACCCAGGAAAGCTGTGGCATCGCCCCCCTCACACCCTCGCAGTCTCCCGTAAGCCTGGCGTGGGCATCTGGGTGGTGGGTGTCCAGAGTGGTGTGGAGGGGGGTTGGTGATCCAGAAAACAAGACCTGGCAGGGCCTGGGCAGGGCCGGGGGTACCACTGTGCCTCCTGCCCCAGCACACCCCAGTCACGCTCTCTGCAGAAGGGCTACCCTTACGTGACCTTGCACTTAAGGGGTAACAATTCTATTGAGGTGAGCCCCAGTACTAACACCCAAATACCCCCTCCAGGATGACATCCCGGGGCTATTGCAGCTCACCTGCCGGGGGCAGGCGTATTTCTGAGCATATGGTTTTTTCAGGGTCTGCACTGGCCCTCCCAGGGCTACCCCGCCCCCCTCCTGTCCAGTATAGCCCCACCTGAGGAAGAGGAGACACGCTGCTAAAAAAATACAGAGTTTGGAAATTACTAGCTTGAACTATCCAGGACATAACCCTCCCCCAAGCTCGCTGGGTCATCTCACTCCAGACAGCCTCACCCAAATTATTGAGCCTGGGGGCCCCTTTGTTCTCAGGGAGCCAGGCCTAGGAGAAGGCAGGGGCCGCTCTGGGCACGTGCACGGGGCCTCTCCCCTCTGCCACAAAACCGACAGTCTGGTTGTGTCACTGTGGCCACAAAGAGCACAGGGTCAAGTATACACAGGTCCATGTGCTGTGAAGCTGCCAGGAGGAGCGTAATTGCTCCCAGCTGGACCCGGGCTGTGAGATGGTGTGAGATGGGGGTGGGCTAAGGCTGTGCAGACAGAAGGTGGGCAGAGAACCAGGAGCCAGGAAAACAGGAGCTTGAGCTAAAAGCTGCGCAGGGCTGCCTGAGAGGCAGTTGGCATCTCCAGGGATCAGCCGGGAGCCTGGGAAGGGAAGGGAGCCCAGGCAGGCAGGTGGGAGGAGGTGAACCAGGGATGAGCTGGACCTCAGTCAGGACAGGGGGTGGGGGCTCCCATGTACACCCAGCCTGGCCCTTGGGCTGCTCCCTAACTCCAGGTCTTGCACTTGCAGAAGCCTGAGGCCCGAGCCCCCCAGCACGCCTCCTTCTCTGTGGTGGTGGCCATCGACTTCGGTACCACTTCCAGCGGCTATGCCTTCAGCTTTGCCAGTGACCCTGAGGCCATCCACATGATGAGGTGAGGGCCACTGGGCTGTGAGATTGGGTCGGGGGAGAGGGGTTGGGCCTGGTCCCAGAAGTACTGTCACTGAGGAGACATGGGGTACCCTCAGAGCTCCTGCCACCCCAAGTCTGGGCTCCCCTCTGGGGTAAAAGTTTGGAGGATGGCCCTTGGCCTGTGCCCCCAGCCTCCATTGGAGCAGTTCCCTGCCCTCTGCAGGAAATGTTGGGCTTTATTTTTAATTTTAAAACATTTTATTGAGATATAAAAAACATACAGGAAAGTACACAAATATCTGGGCTTGCTTACAAACACATACTACTAGTACACACATATATGTATGAATATTTGTGTGTTTTAAATAAAAACGGAATATCGCCGAAACCGGTTTGGCTCAGTGGATAGAACGTCGGCCTGCGGACTGAAGGGTCCCGGGTTTCGGTTCCGGTCAAGGGCATGTATCTGGGTTGCGGGCATATCCCCGGTGGGAGATGTGCAGGAGGCAGCTGATCGATGTTTCTCTCTCGTCGATGTTTCTAGCTCTCTATCTCTCTCCTTCCTCTCTGTAAAAAATCAATAAAATATATTTTTTAAAATAAATAAATAAATAAATAAAAATGGAATATCATACAATTTGCTTTTTTTATTTTTTATTGATTTTAGAGAGAGAGGAAGGTAGAGAGAAAGAGAGAAACATCAATATGAGAGCATAACATTCATCGATTGCCTCCTGCACGTCCCCTGCTGGGATTGAACCTGAAACCCGGGCATGTGCCCTGACCAGAATTGAACTGGCAACCTTTTGGTACATGAGACGATGCCCAACCAACTGAGCTCACTGGCCAGGGCCAATTTGCCTAATTTAAACTTTCAACACTATTCTGTAGACATTTCATGTCAATACATAAAGCTACCACTTTCTTTTTAACAGTTGCATAGTTTTTCCATAGTATGGATGTTTCAAAATTTATCCATTATTCTACTGATTGTTTGTTTGTTTGTTTGTTTTGGGGGGTCTCTAAGTTTTCACTATTACAAAAATAATGCTGCAAGGAATCTCCTTCCTTGAAAACTTGTGCTGAGATTTCTATGGAGCAGATTGCTAGAGGCAGATTCCTAGGTCTGACATCTCAAATGAAATACAAGGACATAAAGGACCAGAGGGCTAACCGAGTTGACACAAGTCACACAGTTGTTATGAAAGAGATGATCAAAAAATCTATCCTGATGTTGAGTTTTAGTTGAACAAAACATTTCTTTAAACACTCCCTCCAGCGCTGATCACACTCCCTGATCCTTAGAGTGTGTCTTAGTGGGGCTGCAGCCAATAGGTGGAGCTCTAGAAGACCCCAAAGCTCCCAACTCAGACTGGAATGGGGGATCAGGGACTTGCCCAGGGCCCCGGAGGCTGGATGGAAGGGTGGATGGAGAGACCTATAGTCAGGTCCCTGCCTCACAGGTACAGGGACTTGACCTCCATGAGCCTGGACTGTCGTTCCCCTTTCTCTGCTCCCCCATACCCACAACGGCTCTGAGCACTCACAGTCCCCCAGGGTCAGCACACGGCAGCCGAGGCCACGCTGCGCCCCATGCTGGAGCCAAGGACACATGAAGGGACACTGCCTCTGTCCTGTGGAGGTGACAGTCACAGGAAGTCACTGGGGGACGTCCTGGCCTCCTCCCAAGCCTTCCCCACCCCTACCAGACACCCAGTCCCATCACTTCTGTCTCCTTACTATCTCTGGAGTACCCATCCACTTCTCTCCACGGCCACCACCCTCTCTCACCTGGATGGTTTTTATTCTCTGCCCTCCCTCCCCTCCAGGCTGTTGCTACATGGGGACCTGTCACCTTTCTCAAGGCCACTGTGATCATGCCTCTTCACCCCCCCAACCTAACCCCCAGCAAGAGAGAATTCCGATACGGCATTTGATGTTCTTTAGCTGACCTTAACACTCCTGTCTTTTCTCCTGCTGCATTTTGAGCTAACCTACAGCTAGTTCTCCTGTTCTTTCACATCTCTAAGCGTTGGCACATACTGTTCTTCTACCTGGATTCCCAGTACCTTCCCCAAAGGGCCACAGTGGCAAGCGTGGCCTAGAGGAGTCAGGAAACCAGGGAAGATTTCCAGGTCAGAGAACTGGGCAGGGAGTTCTGGGTGGCGGTCTGCTTGTGCCTGTGAATAGGGAGGTTTGGAATGTCATTCAGGTTTTGGGGGACCTGGCAGAGGTGCAGTCAGCTGGGGTATTGCTGCTGAGGTGGGTCAGACAGGAATGTCATGAATGCCCTAAAGGAGCTTGGCTGTGGAGGACGGCCCTGAGCGAGGCGAACTAGCTGGCAGGGAGAAGGCCTCTGCTAGGATGCTGGAGAGACACATGAGGAAGCCAGACCCAGGCAGATGGATGGATGATGGCCTGCTGCTCCGTGTTAAGGGTGCAGGGAGACAGGTCAAATGATGAAGGGAACCCAGAATGCCGGGTGCGTCCCGAAGCCCCATGAATAGGGAGGATCCAAGAGCAGCATTCATGGAGATTGAACTGGATTCCAAGCACCATCTTTCTTTTCACAAGAACCCTAAGAGGCAGGTACTGTTATTATTCCCATTTTACAGTAGGGAAGGCTGAGACTGGGGGGGGCTAAGTGGCCTGCCAAGGTCACATAGCTCACCCCAACGCCGTTATCCAACCCTCCCCCCCAAGTGAGGGTTGCTGCTGACCCCACTGATAGCCCTGTCTCTACAGGAAATGGGAGGGCGGGGACCCCGGCGTGGCGCACCAGAAGACCCCCACCTGCCTCCTGCTGACGCCGGAGGGTGCCTTTCACAGCTTTGGCTACACTGCCCGTGATTACTACCACGATCTAGACCCCGAGGAGGCTCGGGACTGGCTCTACTTCGAGAAGTTCAAGATGAAGATCCACAGCGCCACTGTGAGTCACATTCTGGCTCAGGACCGTTCAGGCCAGGGAAGCGGGGTCAGGAGGGGAAGGGGCGGGCCTAATGGAGGGTGGATGGGGTGTGGTGGCGAAGGGACGGAGCTTGGAAGTAAAGAAGGGATGAAGGCGTGGCTGAGGGTGAGGATAGGGTTAGCAGAGAGGCGGGGCTAAAGAGGGGCTGGGGACAGAACTAAAGTGAGATTATAGAGCAAGTGGGACGGTGCCCAAGAGGATAAGCACCAGGAAATGGGGTGGTTTTAAGAGAGAGGTCGTCAGGAAATGGGGGCAGAACTACGGCCTTCGGCAGCGTGGCCCTGTGTCCCTGCCAGGATCTCACCTTGAAGACCCAGCTGGAGGCGGTAAATGGAAAGAAAATGCCTGCCCTGGAGGTGTTCGCCCATGCCCTGCGCTTCTTCAAGGAGCATGCTCTTCAGGTGCGCTGCGGCCCCATCCCCAGGCCCACCCTTTCCCCTTAGCCATCCCTGGCCCCTGGCAGAGGTCAGAGGTCATCTTCTCCACTCCCCTGCCTTCTTGTCTGGGAGAGCCTGCATGGGCCATATATGTGTTGGTGGAGGGGGTTAGCGTTAGGGATTTTTCCAACTCTGCTGGAAAGCCCTTCCTGAGGCTTGATTAGTTCTTCCAGCTCCCACAGAGGGCTGAGGACACCCCACTCAAGCCAGCCGCTCATCTCACTGCCCCTCCTGCCCCAGGAGCTGAGAGAGCAGTGCCCCTCGCTGCCGGAGAAGGACACTGTGCGCTGGGTGCTGACGGTGCCCGCCATCTGGAAACAGCCCGCCAAGCAGTTCATGCGGGAGGCTGCCTACCTGGTGAGGACACGCAGGCAGAGGGGTGGATGTTGCTCAGGAGGGCCCCAGGGATGGCCCCATACATCCCCTCATTCACCCACCACCCTTGGGACCAGAGATGCATTGTGGGAAGACCTCCAGCCTTTACCTGCTGGGCATTTTGGCGGTTATGTTGCCACTGGGGGAAGGAGGTGGCTGCAGGAACAGAGGACTGAGGGACAAGAGGCCCTGCCCAGGCCAGCTTAGCCAGTGTCTTAGGTCAGGTTTGCTGAAAGCAGAGCCCAGGATGGGAGTTGTGCGTTGGTCTGTTGAAGAAGGGCTCTCAGGGGGTGCGGGAGGCTGAGCAGGGCTGTGGAGTGTGACCTCAGCCTGACGCCGTGGAGAGCTCTGGAGGGAGAACTGTACCCCCGCGTTGGCCACACCGAGGCAAGGGGGCCAGCTTTTTGTTACTGGTTACTGGGTAGAGGGGGATCCTCTCCAAGTGAGGCGGTTCCCATTCGGCTGAGGGCAGCTCCAGAGAAGGGGGCAGCTGTGAGCCAAGAGCAGCCACACTCCCAGTAGCTGGGCAGGGTACTAAGAACATGCACGTCATCCAGCATCAGTATTTTCAGGAATCCACCACCCCCACAGCCCCAACCACTGTGAATTCCTGCGCACAGGAACCTCTGAAGGGAGGTGGTCTGGGCCAGTGTTTGCTGGTTTTCCTACCATAAGAGATACCCGAAGGTCTGGAGAAAGATGGGTGGCGCTCAGGCACTGCCTCTCTAGTAGAGATGGGGGGAGAAAAGGGAACAGCCTTCCAGAGCAAGACTCATTGCTTGGTCCTGACCCTGGGGCTTTGGAGGACGCCCTAGGACCTACAAAAGGGGTCTCGGGGCTGCCTGTAGACCCCTTGGAGGATACCAGGGCCCCCCATGGGTCAGGCATGTGCCCAGGTGCCTATGCTTATCCTGGAAGAAGCTAACCCTAAGCCTAGTGGGCATCCCCCTGCAAAGACCAGAATGTAAGCGAGGATGTGCCCAGCTAGAACAAACACACCCCCCCAGCCATAGTGCCCCTCCTCCTGCCAGTTTACCCATTCTGCTTCCTCCCACACCGTTCCCGGGCTGCCAGCTCAGGAAGGGCTGGCCCTGGCAGGAAGTCTGGATACCTACCCCTCCCCACCCCCCATCTCGTCAGAATCCAGGGAATCCCACAAACTCATAAAAGACTTTGCACAGGGACTCCCCCATCCTGATGCAGGAAGTAACAGCTCCCAAATGTTTTTCTCCCCCCAACTGGCCTGTCTTGGTGCCTGGAATTTCACTAGGAGTTTCCTTCCTCCTACATGAGATTCCCCAGAAACAAAGTTCCCCTGGGAGTGGGGAGGCCTGTGGCCACTGTGACACCAGCCTGGTGAAGGAGGGCTCAGTGAGCCAAAGGGGTCCCCACCATCTCATTGGGTTGATGGTCTGCCCATTATTCCCCCCACCCACCCACCCACCCCCCCCCCCACACACACACACACTATGCTAGAGTCTCCACTAACACCCTCGGCCAGTGCCCAGCTGGCCGGCCAGCCCTGCTCCTGTGAAGGGGGCCTTGCTGCAGCCCAGGCCCTTTGGGCAGCTCAGAGGGCCAGATCCCAAGGTGCTCTAGGTTTCCACTCTGTCTAGGGTCTCTCCCTGCTGGGCAATCCCCTGGTGTTCTTCAAGGGCAACTGTGGGGCAGCTCCAAATTTGTGCAGCATGCCGGGGCCTGAAGGGCTAGCATGCGTGGGGTGTGATGGGGAGATGGGAGCCCCCACAGGCCCTGGGTGCCTGCCCTGGGCGCCATCTTAGGTGTGACAGCCCACGGGGCTCCTGGCCCTGCCCACAACCTATCTCCAGGCGGGCCTGGTGTCCAGAGAGACTGCAGAGCAACTGCTCATCGCCCTGGAGCCTGAGGCCGCCTCGGTCTACTGCCGCAAGCTGCGTCTGCACCAGCTCCTAGACCTGAGCTGCCGGGCCCCAGGCAGCGGGCGCCTGGGCGAGCGCCGCTCCATCGACTCCAGCTTCCGACAAGGTGAGCCATCTCCAGGGCCCCTGAGACCAGAGACTCAGCCTTGTCCAGCATGGAGGAGAGGCCCGCCTCCCCTGGAGCAGCCCACGAGGGGGCAGAAATATCCTACCTGGAGGTCCGGTGGAAGGGGGAGGCACAGCCCTGACCCGGGGGAGCCCAATCCCAGGGCAGCCCAATCCCAGAGCAGAGGTTTCACCTTGCCCTAGGGGAGGACTGTCCGAGGAGGGACGACTCAGCCCAGCCCTGAGTTTGGGGTCTGGGGAGATAGCCTACCCTGGGGAGGGGTGCTTGGGTACTGACCAAGGAGGACGTCAGCCCCCCTCTGAGCCAAGGGAGGTCTCCAGGCGCTTTCCCCTAAACAACCCCTGGATCCTCTGCCCCCCTCATGGCACATCAGCGGCTCCCCTCCACCCCCACACCAGCCCAAGCTCCTGCTGCAGGACCAGGCACTGAGGCAGCTATAGTCGGCCTTGTTCATTGTGACCGGGAGAGGCTCCAAGTCCTGGGCTCCCTGGGTCCCCCAAGACCTACCGGCACACACACACGCAGCTCCTTCAGACCCTCCCAGCCCCGATTTCCCACAGCCTGAGCCCTGGCCCTGCGGCCAGAAGTGCTTCCCCTCGGCTGTTGGTTACTGAGCAGGAGATCATCCCATCAGGTTCCTCCAGACCCTTAGGGGGTCAGCACCCCCTCTCCCACTCAGGAGTGGAGCAGGAGTTTCAGGAGCGCCGGCTGCTCATGGAGGGCGCTGGCGGGAGGATGAGGATTGAGCGTGGTAGCTGAGACACCTCCTTCTAACCTCACTGTCCTGCTCCCCCTCCACCCCCAGCCCGCGAGCAGCTGCGAAGGTCCCGCCACAGCCGCACGTTCCTGGTGGAGTCGGGGGTCGGAGAGCTGTGGGCAGAGTTGCAAGCAGGTGGGGAGACCGGGAGATGTTGGGATATGTCTTGGGCCCTCCAGGCCCCTATATACTGATAGGAGGAAGGGAACATTCAGGAAGTTGGCTCCAGCCCCTAAAAACCCCTCCCTCCAACATCTGCTGTGTCTAACCTGGCAGTCCCTTCACAGTCACCTGCACCCTCACCCCACTCACAACCATGCCCCTAACTCATGCTCCTTGCAGAGTTGCAGAGCCCTGGACCATCCCCCCCTCTGCGCCCCGCAACCTTCTCAACCCCCACCACACACACACACAC
Organism: Myotis nattereri; assembly: GCF_964212035.1. Lineage (NCBI taxonomy): Eukaryota > Metazoa > Chordata > Mammalia > Chiroptera > Vespertilionidae > Myotis > Myotis nattereri. The sequence goes on along the minus strand of NC_138083.1, from coordinate 30,483,128 downwards.
ACACTCATATCTCGTGCCCCTAGCCGGTGGCCTTAGGTTCAAGAACCTGAATGAAGCCTCTCACACCTCCACATCGCCACCCCTGCAAGTAGGACTCAGGACCTGCTTGGAGCAGGGCTGGAGGCTGGTCGGGAGGAGGCGCAGGGCTGAGGGTGCAAGGCAGGCCACAGCGTGTGCTCACGCTCGCCGCTGCAGGAGACCGCTACGTGGTGGCAGACTGCGGAGGAGGCACTGTGGACCTGACGGTGCACCAGCTGGAGCAGCCCCATGGCACCCTCAAGGAGCTCTACAAGGCATCAGGTGAGTAGCCAGGCAGCGCCCTGGATACCCAGCCGCCAATGCCCTCTGGCCAGATGTCTGCACTGGCGCCCCCTTCATCCCCTGCCCCACCCCAGGTGGCCCCTATGGCGCGGTGGGCGTGGACCTGGCCTTCGAGCAGCTGCTGGGTCGTATCTTCGGCGTGGACTTCATTGCCACCTTCAAAAGGCAACGGCCAGCAGCCTGGGTAGATCTGACCATCGCCTTCGAAGCCCGCAAACGCACGGCAGGCCCTCACCGTGCGGGGGCGCTCAACATCTCACTGCCCTTCTCCTTCATCGACTTCTACCGCAAGCAGCGAGGCCACAACGTGGAGACGGCCCTGCGCAGGAGCAGGTGCTTGCGGGCCATGGACTCAGGCGGGGTGTGCGGATGGGGAAGGCCCCTTAAGGGAGGGTGTAGGCCGCAGGGAGCAGTGGGAGTCAGCCTAAAGCACAGCTCTAGCCAGCCCTGTGGCCGGGGCGGAGCATGAGCAGCCCAGCTAGAAGAGAGGCCCCAACTGGAGCAAGGGCATCATGGGCCTCGGGAAAAGGGCCAACGTCTATATCTTCTCTCCCCTTTCCACCTACACACACACACACACACACACACACACACAAACACACACACACTCACACACTCACACACACACTCACACACACACTCACACACACACACACTCACACACACACACACACTCACTCACACTCACACACACACTCACACACACACTCACACACACACTCACTCACACACACACTCACACACACACACACTCACACACTCACACACACACTCACACACACTCACACACACACACACTCACACACACACACTCACACACACACTCTCACACACACACACCGTACTAGGAGGCTAGGGAGGCTCCTCTCCCGGGACCTCATGCCTGGAACAGAAGCAGGCCCTGGCTGAAGCCCCTGGGAGAGTGGGGATTGGGGGTAACACATAACGTGCAGTCAGTGCCCAGGCACGTAGGCCTGGGCCAACAGTGGTACCCAGGGCCCTGACGTGTGGACCTGTGCCCCCTTCACCGGCAGCGTGAACTTCGTGAAGTGGTCCTCACAGGGGATGCTCAGGATGTCTTGCGAAGCCATGAACGAGCTCTTCCAGCCCACCGTCAGCGGGATCATCCAGCACATAGGTGAGCCCTGAGCTCGGGTCCTCCATTACCCCACACACACACCCAGGTGCGGGAATAGCTGCCTCTGTTACTGCCTGGAAACCCCACACATCCATACACTGGAATGAGACCCAGAGTCATCTGGAACCCTGGAGGAGTCAGTGCGTTGGGAAATGAGAGCTAGGAGGGGCTGTGTGTAGTCTTACCAAGTTAAATAACCTCTGGTGCCTCAGTTTCCAATTTATAAAATGGGGTGATAGTATCGGGTTCCCAAAACCGTTATCACAGGGATTTAAAGGAACTGAAGTATCTAAAGAGCTCAGTGTCTTATGCGCAGTAGGCATTTATCAGGTGCATATCCTTCTCTCGGGGCCTCCATGTGGGGGAGGGGTGTACTGTTGGGGAGGCAGAGCCCTCAGTGAAAGCGCTCCGTGTTTTTCTTCATCAAAATAGGGCAACCGTTTTACAGTTGAACTGGCTAGTTTCTAATTGCCAGGCAGGTGGGGAGGAGTGGCCGCGCAGTGGTAGCCTCAGCAGCTCATGCTGTCCCTCTCATCCCCTCCCCTCCTCCTCTTCCCCCACCTCCACCCCCTCCCGCAGAGGCGCTGCTGGCGCGGCCGGAGGTGCAGGGTGTGAAGCTGCTGTTCCTGGTGGGCGGCTTCGCCGAGTCAGCTGTGCTGCAGTACGCGGTGCAGGCGGCGCTGGGCCCCCGTGGCCTGCGCGTGGTGGTCCCGCACGACGTGGGCCTCACCATCCTCAAGGGCGCCGTGCTGTTCGGGCAGGCGCCCGGGGTGGTGCGGGTGCGCCGCTCCCCGCTCACCTACGGCGTGGGCGTGCTCAACCGCTTCGTGGACGGGCGCCACCCGCCGGAAAAGCTGCTGGTCCGCGACGGCCGCCGCTGGTGCACCGACGTTTTCGAGCGCTTCGTGGCCGCGGAGCAGTCGGTGGCGCTGGGCGAGGAGGTGCGTCGCAGCTACTGCCCGGCGCGCCCCGGCCAGCGGCGCGTGCTCATCAACCTGTACTGCTGCGCCGCCGAGGACGCGCGCTTCATCACCGACCCGGGCGTGCGCAAGTGTGGCGCGCTCAACCTCGAGCTCGAACCCGCGCCCGCTGACGGCGGCCCCGACGCCGCCGGTGCGCCCCCCGGCCGCCGCGAGATCCGTGCCGCCATGCAGTTTGGCGACACCGAAATTAAGGTCACCGCGGTCGACGTCAGCACCAATCGCTCGGTGCGAGCCTCCATTGACTTTCTTTCCAATTGAAGGCGCCGGGGGCGCGCTGCCAGCCAGGCTGCCCGGCCCCGCCAACTTTCGGTCCGGGGCGCAGGGGACCGGGCCAGGGCGTACAAACATCCTAGTTCTGGTATCAGCGCTCCTTACCCCGCCCTCCTGCCCGGGGGGGGGGGGGGGGGGCGGGAGGCATGAGGTCGCAGGAGGGTAGGTGGAGAAACATCCAGAGGCTCTGGCTTTGGGATTAGGCCCAGACTGACTGTAAGGCTGAAGGGTCCTGCCAAGGACTGGGGTCAAGGAGGCTTGATCGGGACACCCACAGGGAACACGTGACTCCGAAGGCAGAATGCTCCAGATGACTGGATCCTGGCCAGAACTGGGGGTGGGGGTGGATACAGTTGGGAGGGAGAGGCCAGGCAAGGCCCATAGCGGAGGGGCAGCAGGAGGGAGGGGCCTGGCTGGGACTGGGCGCAATGCACCGATCGGTGGGCTCAAGCCACACAGGGAGCAGGGCAGCGCAGCCCGGTACCACAGGGAAATGACTGGAAGCTGACACAAGAGGGACAGGGGTAGTAGGGCCTTCCTGGGGTGGTGCTGACCACCCAGGTGTGACTGTTAATTGTAGAAAGGGCAGTAGCAGGCTAATGAGAAGCATACAGGGTGAAGGCACTTGTGAGGGAATGTGGGAAGCATGCTGGGGGCGGGCTTTCCTTTGGGACAGATGGCGCTCCAAGGGCAACCTGTGAATGACCCACTTGAACCCTATCCCAGCCACAAAATGGGGGAGGGGCGTTAGGAGGACAAAGGGGACACTAACGCCTGTCTCAGCTCTGCCAGACAACTCAGTGTGCCCTTATGCCAGCCCAGGACACGCAACAGCGCTACCTGCCCGAGGTGACAATAAAGCATTTATGCTGGTACCTCACAAGAGGGAACCCCAGTTATGTAGTAGAGGGGGCCTGTGTTCCAGAAAAAAGGGAGAAAGCTTTCAGCTGTGCATGGGGCTGGGAACTGACCAGAAAGAGGATGCTGGTGTCTCCTTGTCAAGTATCCCAAACAGAACTCCTCTCTCTGGCCTGGGCAGAAGGGCCCTCCACATCCGAACTCTCTTGGCAACTGTTCTCAGGCCTAAAATGCCATCACCTGTAGACAGCTCTTTGGGGACTAGGCACTGGAATACCACACAGTCCCTTGCCTCCTAAGAGTAGGCGCTTAGCCAGAACTACCTTGGCCCAGAGTCTAAGGGATTGGGCGTTCTCAGGACCCTGAAGAACAAACATTCCACTGGTCTCTGGTATCCACTGAAAGTTTTATTTCTTTAGGATTTCATCCCAACCATTGTTTAAAAACCAAGTGACACACACCTGGGTGCAGGAGCTGGGAACTGCACCTCCCTCCACTCACCATAGACAGCAGTGGGAGAGGGAGGAGGCAGGAGAGGTGGCTTACATGAGACAGCAGCAGCAGTAATGGAAATGATGACATCACAGCCAGCTCCCTCCTCTCCAGGCCCTGGCTGGAGCTCCTATGGCTTGCAAGTGGGGAGGGATAGGTAAAACCCACCCTAGGTCCTCCCCCTCCCCCACCCCTCCTCAGATAGCCTCCTTAGGGGCTCAACCCATTTCTTCCCGCAGGAGACTGAGGCACATGGAGAGGAGGAAGTGGGAAGAGGAAGACACAGGAGAGGCAGGGAGGTGGCATGAATGAAGGCAGAGGTGAGGCGTGGGCAAGGCCCCAGCTTAGAGGCTCCTAGACACACCACCCCCATGCCCGTCCTAGGGACAGATGAGGAAGCCACACCGTCATGCAGCATCTGGGGAGATGAGGTGGAGATTAAGGCTGAGGGGCCCCAGGGTGGGCGGGGGCATGGGCCTCAGTCGAAGCCGTGCCAGTCGCTGTGTTCCGAGTCGTATTCTAGCTCAGCACCCACGCACTTGACACCATCCAGCAGCATGGGTGTGCCATGGTGCCGGTCTGCAAGGCAGGCTTCAAGTCAGTATGCCAGGCTGGACCACTGGCCCCACCCATTCCAAGAGGACCCCCCACCTTCTCTCTGGGCTCTATTGAGGGGAGGGGGGGTAGAGACACTCAACAAGGAAGCGGGGAACCCCAGCCATGGCAAGGATCCCTTTTTCAGACAGGAGGGAGGCAGGATCCCCTTTTGGCCAAACAGGCGCTTCCCTCCCCTAGCCAGATGCACACCCTGCGCTCTCACCCATGACGCGGGCCTGCACCACCACTCGCACACAGGTGCCTGTGCCACCTTCACAGGCTAGCAGCATCTCCTCCTTGAGGACGCCTTCCTTGTGCGCCGTGTACTCACACTTGACGCTGTAACCTGTCCGGGCAATCAGCAACTCCATGGCCTCCAGCCCCTACCCCCCAGCGCTCATTGGCTCCCTCCTCCAGAGGAACAAGGATAGTCTAGGACCTGTGCCCCTGAAGCTGGGGCACAGGCGTGAGAAATTTCCCATTCTTCAATGAACTCTACATGCCTCAGGCCTGTGGACACCCCATTAAGGCTCCAAGGATCAAACTTAGGCTTCCAGGAGGAGGGACTGCTGATTCCCCAAAAAGGCAGGCAGGGAGAGGGAGTGATTGGAAAGTGGGGGTGGGCAGGCCAGGACTTGAGCAGATTAGGTGGCAAGAGGCAAAGGCCTGAGGGAGTTTGCTCAATCCACTTAAGGGTAAGGTCATGAGGAGGTGGGGGGACATGTGACTGAAGCTGGGGCTTCTGCACATAGTGAAACTGATGCCCTAGCCCAGGGGTCCTCAAACTTTTTAAACAGGGGGCCAGTTCACTGTCCCTCAGACCGTTGGAGCGCCAGACTATAGTTTAAAAAAAAACTATGAACAAATTCCTATGCACACTGCACATATCTTATTTTGAAGTAAAAAAACAAAACGGGAACAAATACAATATTTGTACTTGCATGTGGCCCGCGGGCCGGAGTTTGAGGACCCCTGCCCTAGTCTATGGAGGGAGTGGGGGCTGAAGCTAGCAGGGTGGGGAGAGGCAGCCCCCAGCCCAAAGCCCATGTGGGGGCTAGGAGGGAGCCTTGAAGTTCCTAAGGCTCCAGCAGGTTGCTCTTGAGGGACATGAGGGAGGGAGGTCTGAAGGTCCAGAGCCAGTTCTTCAGTGGCTCCCATCATCCCAGTGAGTGAACTATCAGGCAGTGGGGCAGACATAGGCCAACAGTGTGAGCCCATGGGCTTCTGTCCAGGGAGTGAGGCCTGGGGCAAGGGACCTGCCAAGTTGCCACACTGTAAGCCCATATAGAAGGCACCATGTTCCCAGCTGCTGAGGTGCCTGTCCCCACTACGTGGGGGGAAAGAGCATCCCATGTTCTCACTCCCATTCACACCCAGGCCCTGCTGGAGGAAGGCAAGCCTCCGGCACCCTGAGCAGAGGACGCACCTTCTGGGACAGGCATGATGCTGAGGAGCTTGAGGTGCAGGCTGGGCACAGGTGCCTCTCGGACGTCCTTGCTTAGCCTCTGCACCGAGGGCAGAGTGAAGGTGATCTCATACCTGTGCAGGATCTTCAGGAAGCCAACCTGCAGCAGGAAGGGTGGAGGAAGGAAGCACCTTCACTTACAGCCTCCCCCAGGGCCCATGCCATCTATGATCCTGTGGGCCTTTGCACCTGTTTCCCTGGGGATCCTAGAGGGTTTATCTGCCCCCTCCACTCCAGCTGGTCCACACCCCAAGCCTGGTGACTCCAGGTCTTTCCCCGAGGACCTCACCTCACGGCTGGGCCACACACTCCTCAGCATCTGTCTCATGGGCCCCACAGCTCCGCAGTGGCCCATTTTATAGACAAGGAAATGGACGCTGGGAAATGACAGGCTACAGGCCTCTTGGCCACACTTACCATGAGTAGCACAGAGCAAGGTACCAGCCACTGCCCAGAAGGGGCCATCCCCCTGCCCCCATCACTACTATCCCCTGCCCAGAGCCAACAGCCCTGGGTCAGGGACACTGGTCCTCCAGTCACTCACGTGGAGGCGTGGGGCAACATAAATTGCACAGAATGAAGGCTGGCTTAGAATTAGAAACTGACACGAGACCAGCTGTGTCAGCCCAGAGCTGGCCCACGGACCTGGCACCAGCCATTGAACCCAGGCTCCTGCCTGCCTGCTGGCATCTAAACATGGATGCCTGCCTGCCCACTCAAAGGCTCACTGTGTCCAACAGGCCCGACTCAGGGTCCAAGCAATTTCTGTTGTTCATACGGTGCTTGGCAACCGATGCCCTCTGGGATAGACGCCATCCTTGGAAACTCCAGTCGTATGAAGGGTCACAAGCCAAGGTGGCTGCTGAGCAGGCAGGCTGACCGAGTGCCAGTCCAGGAGGCACAGAGGTGCATGCTGTACCCACAGCTCACATGCACACAAACTCTTCTGTTCATGCTTTCAGGGGCCGGAGGGCCCTGTCCCTGGGGGCCAGTTGGGGTTGGCCGCATGGAACATTTAGCCTTTCAGTGGGATCAGGCTGATGCCAGTGCGTGATAAAGCTCAGTCCGTGTGGCTCCCGCACTCTGCAGGTGGAGGACACACTTCTCCAGAGAGCTTTCTGGCTGGGCCTGCCAAGGATGGCCCTGTGATGCAGCTGCACCACTTGCAGAATTTTCCAGGGGAAATACTTAAAGATGTGCAAAAAAATACTCATCACTGCCCTCTTTCTAACAGTAAGAAATAGAAACAGCAGTAACACCAGGAATAGGGAAGCAGCTAAATCAATGATGATACATATAATGGAATACAGTTGTAGAATCTCGTGGAAAATGATTTACTGATAGAGGCAGGAGACGGTTCACAACAGAAGCAAGCAAAAAACAGTGTTATACTGTGATACCAGCTTTTTGTTTATGGAAACAAAGCTATAAAAAAAAAAAACTAGAATGACAAACATCAAAATATTAACCATTGTTATTTCTAGATTCTAAAATTGTGGGTACTTTTAAATTTCTTTATAGTTTTCTCTATCTTCCAAAGTTTCTGTAATAGACATGAATAGATTTTGCAATTGGGAGTGGGGGAGAGGGAGAGATTTTTTTCAAATCTTCACCCGAGGATATTTTTTCCACTGATTTTCAGGCAGAGTGGAAGGGGGGTAGGAGGGGAGAGAGATAGAGAGAAACATCGATGCGAACCCAAACCAGCCAGGGCTATTTTTTTAAGTTTTATTTCATTCTGTTTATTCCCTTGGGGAAGTTGTCCTAGGAGAAAGAGCAAGGATTGGGCAGAGAATGGTATGAATCTGGGCCCCTCCTCAGGGTGGTCTCGATGGACCAGATGCCCCCCTCCCCTGGTATTCCTGCTCAACTTTGGAGCTCTGGTTTATTGTCCAACCTGAGGGCGTCACTCTCTGTTTCCCCGAATCCATTCCTTTCAGAGAGTTTCTCCTGCCCCTCCCAAGTGGATGTGGAATCCAACAGTGTCCCAAGAGTTGGAGAAGCCACACTGGAGGGTGTGTAAAGTGTGAGCAATAGGAGAAGGTGTGCTCCAAAGACCAGAAAACATGGGGCTGAATTAGCCAGCAGTTTGGCAAAAAAAGGAAAATAAAGTCATACCTTGTTATTAGCATAATGAGTCTCCCAATTGTGTAACATACATACATTCTTCCATTTTATTCTCGAACCAACTCTATGGGATGTGAATTGTCTTCATTTCAGAGAACAGGAAGCTGAGGTGAACTGCCCAAGGTCTCGGAGCCTGACTAGCAGACCTGGACCTGAACCCAGGCCTCAGCTTAGAGGATGTGGAACTGACAGGCCCAGGAAGCCAAGCAGGGCTGAGAAGGAGGTGGAGGAAGTAAGACTAAAGGGGGAGGGGAGCCGTGCACATACCTTAACCAGAAAGCTGCCGTCACTCTCCTGGGTGACCATGACCACCGAGTCATGCAGCTTCTCATCGAAGTGGACGTGGCTCTGGGAGCCCTCCGCATCGTGGCCTGCTGCAAAGCGGATACTCCGGACTCTGGGCTTGTTGCCTAGGCAGAGTGGAAGACGGCTCCAGGGACTGCGGGCTTCCTCTACCCCCAGGAAATGGCTCCTCCTTGTTGCTCCTCTACCCCCTGCAAGTGCCCTTGACATCACACAGCACTCACTTTCAAGGCTAGGCCACATCCTACCAGACTCTGGGGATCATGAGGCTTGAGGCCCAGTCCTCCCACAAAAAATACCCGAAGAATGGGTGTCGGGAATTGGCTACTATCACACCTCACTTAGGGAATAAGGCTGACACCAGACATAAGAAGAGACAGTCTTCCAGACTCTCACCTAGCCCCAGGTGGACCAAGGCCCAGCCCTGGCCTCAGGAAGCCTCCCCAGGGCTCTCCTCCACAGGGCCACGCTCCCCCTCTCTGGGACCTTCTCTTCCAGGTATCCCTGTGCCTGAGGTCCCTGTCTGCCCCTCCTGATGACCCCAACCTGGTCGGGGTGAGGGGCAAGGACAGGAACAGGCTCCTTGGGACCTGTCTGGGAGTGGGAAAAACAAAAGGGGGGCAAACCCCACACTGAGCCCACCACCTGGGAGAGGCTGCGCTGCCCCTAACTCGTCCTGGATCACTGGCAGGAAAGATGGGAGAACCCAGGGGAGCCTCCAGGACCCTGCCCAGAGACCCCCTCATCTGTGTAACCCTTCACAAGACCCTCTGCTATCCCCAGAGGGATCAGGTTCTCCAAAGCCAGGAGGCAGGGGTTGAGACAGGCAGAGTATCAGGAGCCAATCCTGGGGGAGGTCTGTCTTACCAAGAGCAAGACCCCAGTCCTCTCTGGCCCCCACCGTCCCGAGGGCTCCCAAGAGCCCTGCTCAGAGTCCTCCTGGTGCAGGGTCTGGCCTCGCCCTGGCCTGGGTTCTTACACGCTTGGTGGAGGTCCAGAGGAGCCAGCCTGGCACTGCCACATTCTTTGCTGAGACCCCAGACCTGACCCTTAAATCTCATCAGCGCCCCCTGCCTAGCACCCTCCAGGAGTCCTTCTGACACTGAATGAACCCAAAATCCCTTTCTGTGGCTCTACCCACCTCGCCAAGCTCAGTGCTCACCCAAGCCCTGCACGTCCCTCCAACCCCCACAGTGCACCGCAGAGGCTGGAACACAGGGGCATGAGGGCTCATACCTCCAGCACACCAAGGGGTCCCCACATTCCCTGCTAGGGCTGGGGTGTACCCTAGGACCTGGCATAAACACTGGTGCATTTACTGATGTAATTTGTGCTCACATTCAGACACACACACACACACCCATACACACAGCCAATGCAGGCCCCACAGGCAATAACACCCCTCTCACCTGCACTCGCTGGAAGGCCCTGCAAACCCCACCAGGCCAGGAAGGCACTCACCCTTGTTGGCTGCAGCCATGGATGCCCTCCCTGCCACGGGGGAGACACGCAGCTCCTTCTGGACCCTGCTGTGTAAGCTCAGCAGCCTCCCATGCTCCAAGGACAGCAGCAGGAGCCTGTAGGGTAGGGAGTGGGGAAGGGAGTGGGAAGGCAGGGATCAGGTCCACCCATGGCCTGAGAACAGAGACCTCCCTTTAGGAAGGACCCAAACCCCTGCTGTTCTTAGCAGCCCAAGTGGTGCCTGCACCCTCTAGCAGAAGGAGCTCTGCCCCCAACTCCTCTACCCACACCCCACCTTCACCAAGAGCCCTCACCCCGCCTGACCCAGGGCCCAAATGGCATGCACGGAGCTGCAGCTTCTGGGTGCCAAAGCACCAGCACAGAACGTGTGTGCCCAGGCCCCTGAGGCTGACAGGAGGGGCAGTCTGGAAAGGAGGGGACTTCTCTGGCTCTTTCCAGGAGCCAGTTCTAGAGCTGGTGACACCAAGGGGTGTACCCTCCGGCAGCCAGAGTCCACAGTGTTCAGGTCATATACCCAATAAGTTGGGTCCAGGTCAGAGTCAACAGTATGTTTGGAGGGGAGCAAAAATGGGGGTCTACATAAGACATGTCCTTGGGGCTTTCCCTACTGGTGACTGACCAGGGCCATATACAGAACAGACGCCTATGAAGGGGACTGCCCTCCCCCGCTCAGCTCCCCAAAAGCAGGCAGCCTCAAGGCAGGGACAGCGGAGGTGCCCAGGAAGCCTGTGTGAGCAGCCCGGCCCCTGTGGGCTGAGCTGGGATCATCTTAACATCAAAATGAATAATGAGCCTGTCAGTGTGGCTCAATGGTTGGGCAATCCATGAATCAGAAAGTCACAGTTCAATTCCCAGTCAGGGCACATGTCGGGGTTGCAGGCTCAATCCCCAGTAGGGGTTGTGCAGGAGGCAGCCGATCGATGATTCTCTCTTATCATTAATGTTTCTATCCCTTTCTTCCTCTCCCTCTCGCTGAAATCAATAAAAACATTTTTTTTAAAAGAATAATGAGTGCAACTGATGGAAACAGATGGAATACATAAAACTGGAGCAGTCACAGAGATTAGGAAAAAAAGGAGAGAGAAAGCCAAACAAACAAACCCAAACCCTCATTTGTCACCACTGACAGTGACAATGCCCTAACTCTTTACACTGAAAATTGGCAATAACGAGAAATAATTCAGCCTGTCTCCTGGCCTTTCCCGTAATGAAATTGCCCTGGTGGTTAGAAGAAAGCTCTTTTTTACAGAAGAATTCTCGCTGTTAAATAACAAAGAAATGACCAAATGCCAAGTAATTCTGCAACCCCCAACTCGCGCTGGAGGCAGTGAGTCAGTGGATGGTAAACCAGAGGAAAAAGGTTGACAGAAGTAGATGCTTACAGATGCTCACGTGTCACCAACAGATGACCTAGAGTTCTTAAGGGGAATGACATGAGTTTGCAATGGAGAGATGTGACATCAGCCAGTCAGGCACCGGTTAATCGCCCCTCACTCACAATGGGACCTGACACACTGATACCTCCTGATGTGAGGCAGCACCAAATCACAGCACCACTGGCAAGGGCCCAGCACCCACCTGCCCAAAACGTCTAACTTGGATCTAATCAAGGCCCCAGCTCCAACTGCTGGCTTATTGAAAACACAGAGGTTAGTGGAACAAATTAAAGGACTCCACAAGAAAGCAATGAGACACACCCAGAAGGCAGGATAGCCTTTAGGACAACTGACCTGTCTTGTTGTTTTTTCCAAACTGCAAGAAAAATAAAGGGAGAGTTTTTTAGATAGGGGATGGGCAAAAAACAGACTACAGGGCTGCTGCCTGTTTTGTTTTGTTATTGATTTTAAAGAGATGAGGGGAGAGAGAGAGAGAGAGAGAGAGAGAGAGAGAGAGAGAGAGAGAAACATCAATGAGAGAAATACCAATCTGCTGCCTCCCACAGGTGCCCGACCACCCTGTCGGAGGATCAAACCCACAACCTGGGTGTGTCCTGACTGGAATCGAACCTGCCACCTTTCATCAGGGTATGGGAGGAAGCTCCAACCAACCAGCCAGCCAGCACCACTGTCTGTTTTTTGTCAAGTTTTATGGGAACACAACCACACTCATTTGTTTACCTATCGTCTAAAACTGCTTTTGCAATAAAAAACAACAACAACAAAAACTAGTTTGAGTAGTTGCCACAGAGACCACATAGCCTGCAATGACTAAATTATTTACTATCTGGCCCTTCACAGAAAAAGTCTGCCAACTGCTGTTCTAGATTAACACACAAAGAGACCAAGAAGGCAGGGACTCTATGGGACAAATGACCTGGTTTTTTCCACTACACCAGCTTCAAGAGAGAAATAAATGGGGCAGGGGGTTTCTAACTACCCATAAAAAATACATTTGCGGATAATTAGAAAATGTGAATGGGACTGGTTCTTAGACGACATTACGAAATAAGAGCTTATATTTGGTGAGATGATGAAATTGCATTCTGTAGAGAAGTATGTCCTATTTTTCAGAGATACACACTTAAGTATTTGGGAGATGAGTGACCCACGAATGATCTCAGCTAGTCCAGGGAATGAGGAAGGGAAACAAACCACAGATTGGTGGCCTCATAGGGGCTGGGCCAGCAGAGGGCATGACCTGGAGGTCTCGCAGGCGCTAAGCTGCCTGGACACCGGCTTCACTTCCCTTCCCACTTCCCAGTTCAAGAAGTCCACCCAGGCCCAACCCTGCCTCATGGGCACGGTGATCAGCTTGGGTGCCAGGAACCCCCGATTGAAGGAGGCTGCAAAGGAAAGGCAAGGCTTGGGTCTCAGGAATGCAGGAGTCACCACAGCAGGTACAGCCCAGGCCAGCACACATCCCCATCTCCTTGGAGGCTAGCTCTCAGGCCCCACTCAGAGTGCAAGGAGGGTTACTATGCCCCCACTCATCATCTCTGGCCTGGGCTGCTCTGGGTCTATTTACCCCCAGGGATTCTGGCTGTAGGAGAGAAGCCTACCCCCACCCCATCCACTCCAGCCACCTTCAGAAACTATGGACTCAGAGTATGTGAAAAATGGCCATGAGCAAGGGGTACCGGTTCACCTTCCCACTTTCCGAAGAGGCTGTTCCAGCCACACCTCTGCAGGGGGAATGACTGTCCAATGCCCACAAGATCCCTGCATCTCCCAAGATACTTCCTGGAGGCCCTGGTGAAACTCATAACCAGTGGCGGATCAGCAAAGGCTCCTGGGGACTCTTCACAAAAACACTCTGACCCAGTACTTGCAGGGCCCCCTCCCTGTCTTCCCCACAATGCACTGCATGTTGCCTGCCTGGAACAATCCTGTCCCCCAGGCCTGGATCTCAGCCCCAGCACAACACCACACCCCTGCCCTTCCCTGAAACACCTTTAAAAGGATCCCCTTCTCATTTATGGGATCATTTCATGTCTATGTTTCCTTTCAAGGGCAGTAACTGTCTTTGCCAAACTCTGTCTAGGCCAAACTCTCCCAGCACCTGGCAGGGAGAACCTGTGTTCAGTTCATATTTGTTAAATGAATGAATGACCAAACTAAGCGGAGCCCAAGTCGGGGCCTTGGCTGGGCCCTCTTGGCAACTCTCTTACCAAACGCTCTCAGGAAGAGGAAAGCCCTACCCCACTCTCTTAGCCAACCTCTGCCCTGGAGGGCACACCCCTCCCCCATCTCAGTGTACAGCCTCCCACTAGGCATCCTTCTAGCCTTGCCACCATCAACCGGTGATCAACGCTTTCCATCGTTGACATGAAAAGCCCAAAAGGCAGGGCCTGCATAAAGCCAGAGAGTAGGACCTGCATCTCCTGCACTGACCAGCAGAGGGGGAGGCAAGTGACTTCAGGGGCCCAGAGCCAGGAAGAAGCGAGCCTCCTTTCTCACAGCAGGAGGCTGTCCCCTGGAAGCCAGACTCTTCACACAATTCCTTATCGGAAGCAGGAGGAGGAGGTGTCCAGCCTCCTCCTGCTGCACTGTGTCCACAGGGAAGTGCGAGGCCCCTTCCTGTGCCAGCCCAGTCCTGAGTATGCCCCCAGCTGCACAGCCTTCTGGAGCCAGCAGGGGCATGGGCAGGAGCATGGTTCCCGAGCCCAGCAGTCCTGGTCCAGATTCAGGCTGCCCGGAAACGTTACTGTACATCTCTGTGCCTCAGTTTCCTCATCTGTAACACAGGAAAAAGCAGTGGCCTCTTCCTCAGAGGGTTTGGTGCAGCTGGTGTCTGAAGCTCTGACAATGCTCCCCAGTTCACCCCCACCTTTGCAAAAGCAAACCCCCAAAGGCCTGCTTTAGGAAGCAAAGGCAATTTCAGGGCAGCACTGTGGAGAGAGAGGACTTCAGGCAATCCTGGAACAGCCAGAAATGGCCCTCAGGGTGGGCCCCCCGGGACTTCAGCCTTCTCAGAATACAGCTCATGGGTTGAGGGGCCTCCCTCCCCCTTTCCACCTCCATCCTGCTGTCCCCCTCCTCCACTCCCAGGCCAGGCAGGTCCCCAGGGATTGACAGAGAACAGACTGCTGGGAGCCTGCTGTCCTCAAACCCAGAGGAACTCACAAGGCAGATGTGAACAATGTACATCCTGGAAAATACCCCCAGCCCAGCAAGAAAAAAAAAAAATTACACCCTCCCCCCCTCCCCTTAGATAGGCTATCAACAGGTCAGGGGTGGTACCAGGGACAAGCCACAGGATGCGGAGGGCTGAAATGGCCTTAAGGGCTTCTTTGGCTCTCAGTTACTCTCAGGGAAATTGGGGGAAACTTCTTTCTAGAGGACAGAATGCTGCCAGCTCAGGTCCCTCTCACCTTTAGAGAGAATTGCTGCTTCAAGGTTACCCTATCCAGGGCAGGGCTCAGCCAGGCCCAGTGAAGTGTCTGGCGCGAAGAACAGGCCCAGGGACAATGACAAGTGAGTGGACAGATGGACAGTTACACAGAAACCCAGAGTTCTCAGCCCCTTAGACTCCGGCCCCACAGGGTGCTGTCTGTCACTCCAGGCTGTCCCACTCCCCCAGACTGGAAGGAGGGCCTATGGCAGGTGGAGCTCCAGAACCGCCACCTTCTTGGGTTTCTAGCTCAGTCCCCAGTAGGGAGCATGCAGGAGGCAAATGATCAATGTTTGTCACATCAATGTCTGTCTCTCCATATCCTTTCCTCTCTCTAAAATCAATAGGGACATTTTTTTAATTGCTCAAGCTTGTAAAAAGATTCCCACTGGGGCCACTGACCTGCTGGCTCCAGAACCCAGCAAAGACTGAATACAGTGGGGACGCACATACTTAGACCAATGCCTGGGAAGGTAAGACCGGAAGTCAGGTATGGCTGTGGCAGTTTTATATCAACTCAGTTTGGATGTGACTCCATTTCCTTGTAAGGAGAGGTATGAGTGTTCTCTCTCTCATCCATCATGCCACACCCTCCTATCTCCCCAAGAAGAGCTGCCTTCCTCTATCTAGCATCCCCTCCCCCCAAAAAAACCCTACCCCAAGCCCTCAGCTAGAAGGTGCTTGGATTCCCTCCGGCGTCCAGACTGCCTGCCCCACCCTGGCAGTCCCAACTAGTAAAGGCCAGGCAGGGTCCAGGGTTTGTCAGCTGCCCCTGACTTTCCTCAGTGCTACTCCTGCTTCCTAATGCCGAGAATCAAGAGGGAAGGCGATCCAATGGCTCCTTCCTCAGTCCAGCAGGGCCCCTGCTCATTCACAGGAACTCGGGTTCAGAACCTAGATGCACCAGGGGGCCAGGTGTAGGACCTGTATCTTCTCCCGCCTCCATCCCCAAGGATGTGGCGCCCCCATCCCCGCCCCCTTCTCCTCCTCGCCGAGGACAAATGAGGGTAAAGGACCCCAACCCCCAACCCCCATCACATCCCTCCCGGTCAGTGAGGCAGCGTCTCTGTCTTCAAAGATAATCCTGTGCCCTCCCCACCATGACCTCTGTTGACGCAGTCTCTGGAGCCCGCACTCCCCGACATCCCCGCCCTCCTACCTGAGGGTGCCGAGGCACGGGAGGCTCAGAGAGGGTACCCGCCCAAGGTCACACAGCGAGGCAGGGGCTGCAGCTGTGGGGGGATGCGGATGGCGCTGACCCCATTACGCCCCCGCCCTCACAGTGTCACACGTGCCCCGGACAGCGCCCCACAGAGATACCCCAGCTACACAGGCTGATGGTCACCGCGCCCCCGGGGTCCGGCATCTCCCCAGCTCAGATGCCAGAGCGCCCTCCCCAGCCCGGCCCTGACAACTGAGCGCCCCTCCACCGCCCCAGCCGCAGGGGGTCTCCTGCACCGACTGCTTAGGACACAGGCTCCGCTGGGAGGGGATCTCCGCGAACGGGAGGGACCGGCAGGTAGCGGAAGGAGAGGCGGTCTTACCGTGCGAGGCGCACCCCGGGGCCCAGGCGGGACTACTGAGGCGGGGGCAGTGGCGACCCCGGCGGCAGTGGGGGTCTCAACGCCGAGCACGAGGAGGGAGTCCTGAGTGGCACCCACCCGCCTCTCGGGCACGCCCCCGCCTCCGCCCATTGGTGGACCGAGGGGGTGGGGCGAGGATTGCTTCAGACCAATAAGCGGGCGCCAGAGAACAGCCAACGGGCGTTGCGCCACCGCATCACGTGCAGGGCCGTGCGCCTGCGCAGTGCGAGCCCTCGCTTAGGGCCCCGGGAGGTGCGGTGATGCAGGCAGCGAGGCCGCCCGACGTAACCTGGGGCCAGCGCCGCGAGGAAAGGAGACAGGCAAGGAGGAGTGCCTGGAGGAGGTCCCGCCGCGGCCCACTTCCCCTGTGGAGTTTGCACTTCCCGCCTCTGCCTCAACTTGGAAAGGCCTCCCCTAGGCTCTGCCCCTCCAGCGGTCGGAAGGCGGGGCTCAGGGCTAGGTGGGGCACCCGAAAGTCGCTCCCTAGCTTGCTTCCGCCATCGATTCGCGCATCTCTAGGTCCAGTCCAGGAGCCGCTCTGCGAACCCTGGGTTTTGGCCTCTTTCCCTCCCACCCTTACCCCCCTGTCTCGAAGGAAGCGCTCCGGCGCGGACCTGAGACTCCTCCTGGGAGCCCTGCTCGCGGAGATAAACATCAGAACAAAGGAGGCACGCGGGGTGGGGGTTGGGAGAACCAGGGGCCCTCCGGGACCGCAGCCTCAGCACCGGGTCTCCAAGGAGGCGGTCGTCATGGCAGCAGGATGCAGGATGTCTTGGCAGCAGGATGCCCCTAGCTCAGCGCTGCAAGGTGGGCTGTGGGCGCCGGCAGGGGGTAGCGGTGGGAGAGTCTTCAGCGGCTCTAGCTGCACCTCCGCCTGCCTGTGCTTGAACACACACACACACACACACACACACATACACCATTTCCCCGGCGGGGACAGAGTTCCTAAAGTGCCCGCAGGGCGCCCTCCGGAGCATGCCGCGCCCTCCTTCCAACGTGACTAAGGGAGAGATGGCCTGAGCGGCTGAGGGCCAGCTTCCTTTCAGAAGGACCGGATCGCTGCCTTTGGGAGCCTCCAAGGCTCCTACCCTGTGCTTTTGTCTGCACGCTGTTGGCAAACTAACCTTCCTGAGCTCTTGTCTCCATCGAGTGCTACTCTGCTGCAAAGCGCTCCTTGCTCTGCCACTGTCTCCAGCAGAGCCTCACAAACTTTTTAGCAGATTTTTGGGTGACTCCTGCACATTCTGGAGTTTGAGATGCTGTCCGCAGGTGCTGGCACTGGGAAATTTCCACCCAGCCCGCCAGCTCCTGCCAGATGCTCTCTCAATACCCAATCCCACCTTCTATGCACTCTACTATGCTCCCCCTCCAGTTTGTCAAAGTAAGAAACGTTCAGACCTGCAGAGAATTTGTGTGAGTTTATTTGAACCAAACTGATGACAGTTGCCAGGAAGAAAAACCTCAACGGATTGAGAAAAATGCTTCGAAAAATGGCAGTTCTGCACCCTGCTTTATACATTATAATCAAAAGAGAAGACATAAGTGGATTAAATGAAATCCATTGGCAATAGATTAGGGAGGTGGGAGAAAGCAAATCTGGGGGGTTGGGGGGAGAGAAACTCTGGGATTGGATAAAAGATAAAATGATAGACACACTTCTTTTACATAGGTGGGTACAGAATAGTTAACAGTCAACAATTTCATGATTGCCCTGACTGTGTGGCTCATTTAGTTAAGCATTGCCCCATGCACAGAGAGGTTACCAGTTTGGGCACATGCCCAGGTTGTTGGCTTGATCCCCAGTAAGGGACTTGCAGGAGGCAGCTGATCAAAGTTACACGTGCTCCCTCCCTCTCTAAAAATAACCAAAAAAAAAAAATCAATAAAAACATTTTTAAAATAAATTTTTAAAAATCCCATTATCATGATAATAACAGTGAGGGAATTTGTAGTCTCTGTTCTGGTGTGGTTGTTGCACCCAAAAGGTCCAGAAAAAGGGAAATTACCTTGACATTCCAAAGGTATGTTATGATAGATGCCAACAGACAATAAACAGGCTCAACTAAGGTAAAGACTGACCTTTGTGCCCTAGCCGGTTTGGCTCAGTGAATAGAGCGTCGGCCTGCGGAATGAAGGGTCCCGGGTTCATACCGGGTCAAGGGCACATGCCCAGGTTATGGGCTCAATCCCCACTAGAGGACGTGCAGAAGGCAGCCAACAATGATTCTCTCTCATCGTTGATGTTTCTATCTCTCTCTCCCTCTCCATACCTCTCTGAAATCAATAAAAATATATTTTTAAAAAAGAAACAAAAAGATTGACCTTTGTCAGGGAAGATTCTAGCCTAGGACTTGATTACCCACCATAAACTGCTTTTAGTTAAAAGTTTTCATTTCAGACCATTCTATGTGGTTGTTTTAGGTCTCTGAGTAGGTAAGGCCACCACACAGGCCTCCCCTGATCTTGACAGGTTTAGTATGTGGCCCCTTTTCATCTAAAAATTGTACTCCCATGTCTATTCTATTCTTCAAGCTATAAAGTTGGCAGATAGTGGGCCCAAAACTGCAGTTGTATTTGGTTTAGCTTAAGTGGGCTTTTAAAAATTCTAATTTTTCTTTTTTTATATATTTTATTGATTTTTACAGAGAGGAAGGGAGAGGGATAGAGTTAGAAACATCGATGAGAGAGAAACATCGATCAGCTGCCTCCTGCACACCTCCTACTGGGGATGTGCCCGCAACCAAGGTACATGCCCTTGACTGGAATCGAACCTGAGACCTTTCAGTCCACTCTATCCACTGAGCCAAACCGGTTAGGGCTGTAATTTTTCTTTTCCTCCTCTTCCTCTTCCTCCTTTTCCTCGCCTCCCTCTTTCTATTCTTCCTCTTCCTCTATTTCTCTTGAAATATCAGAAGATCTAACAAGATGGACTCACATTCCAGCCTGGCACCAAAGGCTGGCACATCAATTTGCCATAGTTCCCACCAATCCCTATTTTCTCACATTAATTTTCTTTTCATTTTTTATTAACTTCAGAGAGGAAGAGAGAGCTAGAAATATCAATGATGAGAATCATCCATTGGATGCTTCCTACATGCCCCCTACTTGGGATCAAACCCAAAATCCAGGCATGTGCCCTGCCCAGGAATTGAACTGTGATCTACTGGTTCAAAGCTCAACCACTGAACCATACTGGCCTTCTCACATTAATTTTACCTTCTGGATCTGTGAAGATATTTGATTTCATATACCTTCCTTATGCTACCTTCACACCTGGAATGCCCTTCCTACTCTCCTCTCATGGGCCAAACTCATCCTCCCTTCAAGAACAAGGTAAGGCCTGCATTCTTACATCTTTCTAGCTAACTTCCCAAATCCATTCCTGGCTCTTTCCAACAAAGACTAGCTGCTGACTGTGGACTGTCTGGTGCTACAGTAGTCCTTCTCTGAACTGTGATTTAGCTGTTTGTGTTTTCAGTTTCCTGCCATCAACCATGATCCCAAAGTATTAAATGGAAATTTCCAAAAATAAACTACTCATAAGTTTTAAATTGTGCACCATTCTGAGTAGCACAAAGAAGTCCTGTGCTGTCCTGCTCCATCCTGCCCATTACGGAAATTCACACTATATATGCTACCCACCCATTAGTCACAGTAGTCAACTCTGTTATGAGATTGGTATCAGAGGGACCACCATCACATAACTTTTAGTACAGTATATTGTTATAATTGTCCTATTTTATTATTAGTTATTATTGTTATTAATCTGTTATGGTGCCTAATTTATAAATTAAATTTTATCATAGCTATGTATGTATAGGAAAAAACAGTATGTGTAGGGTTTGGTACTCTCCGAGGTTTCAGACATCCTCTGGGGGTCTTAGAAGTTAACCCCAGTGGATAAGGGGGGACTACTGTATGTTATAGTGTATATTCTAGTACATGTCTTGGTAAACATATGGATGCATTTCTCTTGAGTATATATTGAGGAATGGAATTGCTGGAACATGGCTGTGGTGGTTTCATAATGTACCAATTTAGAAGGAATTACATTTCCCAGAATTCTCTTCCATGTGTGTTTCCAATTAGGGTGGTCCACAACAGACATTTTTGCATGAGATTTGGAGGGTAGAAGAAAACAGTGGCTATATTGGTTTTTACACCTGCAAGGTCTGGAGCTCCTGCCTATCCACTTTGTTGCTGATCTGCTGGCTCATCTCACTGGCAGGGTAGCACCCAGGCCCATAACTGCTCCACCTTGCCCTGGATCCTCCTTCAGCCTCTCTGACTCCTGGGCCAGATAGGAAAGGGCCCCGACTTCTCCAGCACGACACCCGTATCATCAAATTTGGAGGCAGTGGGAACTAAGGTGAGTTTCAGTTTGTTCTCGAAGGCTCCAGCTTGTGCTCATGGATTCCAACTCATCCGTTCTCTGCCTCCCCCCCCCACACACACACATACACTTTATATCCATCCTTCCTTCCCAACTGCCTGACCTGTGAACTTTGAAGTCCAGAATCAGATGCGAAACAACAGCCTCTTTAACAGTTACCTGACGTCAAGTCCCTGTAACAAAGTCTTTCTGCTTCTCTGATTGAACTCATACAATAGCATAGGCTTATGCTTAATTTTATATGAAACTGCCAAACTGTTCTGAAATGTTTGTACTCACACTCTCAGCAGAGTATGAGAGTTCCAGTTACTTCACATCCTCATCAATATAAAAATTAGAAATTTTGTAAAAACACAGCACTGCAAACCAAAGCAGGCCACCAGACGTCAGCCTTTGCTCTGAACCATGCCCTTGTAGATGACAATTTCACAATATCTACCAACATTGCAAATACATGTATTCTTTTTAAAAAAATATGTTTTTATTGATTTTAGAGAGAGAGAGAGAGGAAGAGACAGGGAGAGAAACATCAGTGTGAGAGGGGAAACAGATTGGTTGCCTCCCGCACATACCCTAACTAGCGATTGAACCAGCAACCTGGGCATGTACCCTGACCAGGAATCTTTCAGTGCACAGTACACCAGCAACCTTTCAGTGCACAGGACAACATTCAACCAACTGAACCATACCGGTCAGGGCAAATGTATGTATCCTTTGACTGGACAACCTCAGTTCTAGAATTTATCATGCAGATATACTTGTACACAACATTAAATCATGAATGTGTGAGGTTCTTCATTGTTGTATTATTAATAAAAGATTAAAAATAAACCAAGTGTCCATAGAGGGCTGATTAAATTTGGTACAGACAATAGAATTTTATTTGGAAGTTTTCAATGTACCAGTACATACTGTTATGGAAAAATATTGCATTAGTCAAGGTTCTCCAGAGAAACGGAACCAATGGGAGACAGAGATAGATGAGTTAGCTCATGCAGTCATGGAGGCTGGCAAGTTGCGAGAACTGTAGGATGAGTCAGCAAGCTGGAGTCCCAGGAGAGCCCATGGTTTTGTTCCAGTCCAAAGGCTGGCAGGCTCAAGACCCAGGAAGAATTCATGCTTCAGTTAAGGTTCAAAGGCAAAAACAAAACAAAACAAGCCCATCTCCGAGTTCAAAGGCTGTCAGGCAGGAGGAATTCTCTCCTACTCACGGAAGACACAGCTTTTTTATTCTAGTCAGGCCTTCTTCAACTGATTGGAAGAGGCCCCCTCACATCAGGGAGAACAATCTGCTTTACTCAGACTACCCATCTAAATGTTAATCTCATCCAAAAACACCCTCACAGAAAACACCCAGAATAACATTTGACCAAATGTCTGGGCACCCTGTGGCCCAGTCCAGTTGGCACACAGCATTGACCATCACATATCTAAAAGAGACCATGTTGAGTGGAAAATCAAGATACAGAAAAGAGCCGTTTGCCTTGTTTTGCTACACAGAGAGCAAGATGGGTCACCAGCAACTCTACTGGAGCCATCTGAGGAAATTTGGCCAGGGTTCTCCTTCTTGCTGCGGCTGCTCAAACCGCCACACTGTGATCTGGAAATACGGCCTCAATATGTGTCGCCAGTGTTGGTCAGTACATGAAGGACAGGCTTCATCAAGTTGGACTAAGTGAACTTCATGAATGGGTCATTCAAGACATCTATCTTATGACAGAATGCTACCTTTTTGTACATAAAATAATTTTTAAAAAATACAGAAAAGAGTGGATAATCTGCTTCCTCTTTATATTAAAAAAGATGGGGGTAAGATAACAATAAATGTGCATATTTGCTTGTATAGTCACATTAAGATACTATGGAAGAATATGCAAAAACTAAAGAAAAAGGTTATCTATCGGAGGTGTAGGGGACCCAGGAGAGTTTTCACTTTTTATGTTTTTGAAAAATGTATATTTTAAATATTTTTATTGATTTCGGAGAGGAAGGGAGAGGGAGAGACAGAAACATCATTGATGAGAATCATTGATCGGCTGCCTCCTGCATGCCCCCCACCAGGGATGGAGCCTGCAGCCTGGGCATGTGCCCTGACCAGTAATCGAATCAGCGACCTTTTGGTGCATGGGTCGACAATGCTTAACCACTGAGCCACACCAGGTGGGCTTATATGTTTTGATGTGTTTGATCTATTCAAAATATTAAGTAACAAAAAATGTTAAATGCCTTTTTACATGCCTTTCCCCTCCTAGGATTGTGAAAATGGAATACAAATCTTGTTTTATAGTCATCCTTGTGTTCCTGGTATTTAGTCCATAGTACAAACTCAATAAACATTTGAGGAATTAATGAATGAATGAACCAGAAGAAATCTGATTTAGTGTGGATCAGAAAGGTGATAGGGGAGTGAGGAGCAGAGTGGGAAAAATATGGTAGTGGCTGTCAGAAGGGAAGTTTAGAGAACAAGAGAGATGTTTAAAGAAGAGTTACAGACATAATGTGTGATATAATCCACCTTCATATTTGTTCCCAAGAAACATTCAATTAAAGTCTCCACTGCTTTTAGGGTTTGATCTGTAGGGTTTTGAGATATTAAAACAGACTCAGGCATATCTGGATAGTAGGAATAGGGTGGGGGGACTCAAGGAGGAAGAACCTCTAGGACCTGGCCTAGCCTCTCTAATGGAGGAGGTCAGCAGACTCTTAAGGGGGTAACCCCAATTGCTGAACCTGCATTCTGGGTCCATTGTGCTCTTGTCAGGCAGAACCCTGCCCTACCCTACACCCTGATCCTCAGACCCCTCTACAAACCATGCCTTCCAGCTCCACACACAGGAGCATACAAATACAGTCCATGGATGAAAGGTTTAGAGAGCAGAACACTGAAGACCCAATGCAGATGATGGAGAGAGAACAGTGCTAGACTGGGTCAATATGTGTGCAGGGCTGCGGTTAATTTGGGTAAGACAGAGGGCCAGGCTGCAGCCAGTGTTTAACCTAAGACCAGGCTGAGTGCAAGGGAAGGGCACAGACCAAGGCCATGAATAGTTATCAGTTTTTATTTGTAGTAATTTAGGAACTCAGGTAAATAGAATTGGACACCACATAATCCTTGTTTGTTTTTTAATGGTTCAGAACAATAAATAACCTCACACTTTCTCCCCAGTTGTCCATAAACAGCCCATTTGTGAACACTTGTAAACCCACCACTTGCCCCAAGAACTAAAACATTACAAATAACTTATATCTACTTATGTGCCTCTTGCATCTCTGCCCTCTGCTTTCTCTCAGAAGTAACCCCTATCCTAGATTTTATCTTCTGTTGCTTTTTCCTCCTTGTAGCCAGCTTCTAAAATGGCTCCCATTGATCTCTCCCTCCTGGTATTCAAACCTATGTGTTCCTCTCCCCTTGAATGTTGGCTGGATCTAGTGACTTATTTCAAATATATAGAATATGACAGATGTGATGGATGTCACTTCTGTAATTGCATTAGATAAGACTATAACTTCCGCCTTGCTAGCATCTAACTCTCTCCCTTGCTGGATGATGAGGAAATGAGGGCAGCCACCAGCCAACAACCAGCAAGAAACTGAAGCCCTCACTCGAACAGTCCACAAGAAACTGGACTCTGTCAACAACCAGATGAACTTGGAAGTGAGTCCCTCCCCAGTCAAGCCTTCAGATAAGACTACACCTCTGGTTAACAATTTGATTGCAGCCTGTGAGAAACCCTGAGGCAGAGGACCCAGCTAAGCCATCCCTGGACTCTTGAGCAACAGAAAATATGAGATAATAAATGCTGTTTTAAGCCTTTAGGTGTGTGGTGATTTGTTACACAGTAACAGATAACAGTTCTTTTGCTATTACAAAATGTGTTGCTATGAACATTGCTATACATGTGCCCCAGAACACAAAACACAAACCTAAGTTTCTCCTGGGTATATGCTGCATATATGCCTAGGAACAGAATTGTAGGAGGTTTAGGATTTACAAATGTTCAAGGTTACTGGTCAGAGTTAGGGTCACACCATGGCCATGGTATCTCCGTCAGGGTTGGGAGTTAAGCTTGTCTTCAGTCCATAAAACTTGGGATCAGTCTATGAGCAGGGTTGAGAGTCACACAGAGGACACATTTAGGAGTCAGTCCACAGGCATGGTTTAGGGTGAGTATGTGGCTACATTTGGAGAGAATCTGAAATGTGGGTTTGGACAGAGTTGGAGGAGACTGTGAGGGTGGATTTGGGTGTCAGTCTAGTAAGGCCAGAGTTAGAAGTCAGACTCTCCTAGTGCAGAAGACCTGATAATGTAGTATCATCAGCCTACAAAGCAGTGGCCACCCAGGGCCCAGCCGCCCACAAGGCAAGACCCATTCTGGGCATAAAGGGCCCTCAAGGGGTGAAGGGTGCAGCAAAAGGGAGGCAGGACCACACTGTCCACCAGGATCCAGGCAGAGAGAGAAGGGTAGCACAAGAGAGAGAGCACACTGCTTTTAATGGGGGCAGCCTTGTCCCATATACCCCAAATATTCTCAACTCTGCCCCATGGGAGGGGAGGGCGATTTGGGA
Source organism: Myotis nattereri (assembly GCF_964212035.1). Classification (NCBI taxonomy): domain Eukaryota; kingdom Metazoa; phylum Chordata; class Mammalia; order Chiroptera; family Vespertilionidae; genus Myotis; species Myotis nattereri. Next base: position 30,457,720 of record NC_138083.1, on the reverse strand, counting down.
TAGGCACAGCCGATGTCTTCCCCACACCTGGCTGAACCCCTCCTCCTCCCGTCCTCTCCAGCAGCTGCCCCCCTCCAGCCTCCAGGCGGGTCCCAGGTGAGAGCAGAGAGGCAGGGACTCCCTCCGCTTCCCCAATGGCCCAGCGCACAAAGAACTAGATGGAGACATCACTGTTCTCACGGCTGGATGGGGCCCGGGTTCTAGTGGTGCGGACCCAGTGCGGGGCCCATCCCCCAAAGCCCAGCACAGGGAGCTCCAAAGCGGAGCGCCTGGTGTCTCTCACTGCTTTGGGGTACACACCAGGCCTCCGCACACGGTTTCTGGGTTCTGGAAAGTGGTCCATCCTCCTGATCCGGATGGAGCGGGAGGAGGTGGCTCAGTTCCGTGCTCAGACTTAAGGGCTCCTGTCCCACCGCCCACCCACCATGCTCACCCTCACCCCGAGGGAGGGGCTCCCGGAGGCTCTTGGGAGCAGCTGGACCCGCCCCCTTCCCGCCCTGTTAGTCCGCGCTCTGTGGGTGCATGGGCTGTTCTGTGGGTGTGTCGGCCTTTTCAGGGCTCTGGCAGACACTGGGGCATCCCTGCGTCCTGAGCAGCTGCTCAGCTCACCGCTGCTTCCGTTCCGCCTGCTGCAACCGGCGGGAGAGGTCGTCGATGCGCACGTTCTTAAGCTGGAGCAGGTGCTCCAAGCGCCGCACCTTCATCTGCAGGACCTGGGCGGCCGCGCAGAGGTCAAAGCCAGGAACCCCCTGCCCTCATCCCGTCCTCCACAGGCCCCAACCCCCGCACCTCCCAGGGCTCCCACCTGCACAGTCTCCTGCGAGGCCAACAATTCCTGCTCCTTCTCGGCAATCTGGAGGATGACGCTCGGGTCGCCGTGCAGCACCTGGCTATACCCAGGACGCCGGGGCACCGGCTGCCGGCCCCCCCTGGGGTGGGAAGCAGCTTAGGGGAGGCCTGGCCCTCATCTTTCCAGGGCCCCTCGGCCAGGTCTCCCCACTCCCCTGCCCCATTCCTGCCTTCCCTACCTCCTTACCTGGTCAGGTAAGGTCAGGAACTCCCAGTTTCCTTACCTGAGCTGCCCCCCTCCCTGGGTGTCCTGGGCACCTTCCCCTCGGGACTTCTGGGACAAACCTGAGAAGAGGTAAGTGGTGGAGTAACCCTTCTGGAGTCCTATTTTCCTGTCTTTCCCTCCTCCCTCCCCCCAAGGAAGGAAAGGAGAAAAGCTCCCGTTGGGAGGGAGGAAAAGTAAAAGCCACTTTACCCACATCCATGTAGCCACTGCCATCCTGGGGAACCAGCTCCTAAAAGAACCCCAGGGGTCCACTGTGAGCTCGTGCTCGCCCATCCCCAAAGGGCCCCATGTCCCTTCCACCCACCGTCCCCCAGGCCAGGCTCCCTTTAACCAGACACCCTTCTTCCGCACTTATCGCCACGGTGGGGCTTTCTGCAGGCTGGGAAGCTCCCTCAGAGCAGGGGGAGAAGAAGTCTGAGTAGGTGGCACCTGTAAGGAGCCCGAGCCCTGCTTCCTGCGCCTCCGCCGCTCCTCCAGGCGCTGCCTCAGTGGAATGAGCACCAACTCCACCACGCCCGGGGTGCACTGCACAATCTGGTGCATCACGTCCTCCGGCACCGAGAAATTCAGCTTGTTCAGCACCTTCCTGGAGGGTAGACACAGGGATGGCGGACCACGTCCCCAGGCAATGAAGTGAGGGAGGTGGGGGAGAACAAGAGGGGTGCGGCAGCTGCTGTGCTAAGTGCACAGCCCCGGGGGGGATGGAAGAGCACCGTACCTGAGCCCTGTTCTTGGGTGTCCCAAGTTACCTTTCACCTCCCCAATAGAAGAGTCCCTTAATTTTGTCACCAGACAATTCTGTCTGCCTGGGCTGTGGAGACCACAGGAGGTGGAGGGTCTGGAGCAGCCCTTCCTGGGAGCCCAGGGTAGGGGCCAGAAATCCTGCTAGTGCACCCAGATATTCTGGTACCTGTTCAGGTGACCCCAGTTGCTGAGCTTCTGCTGGAGAGAGTTGGCAGGGACATAATTGTGCATCTCCACCATCTTGGGGAAGTAAAACTTGATGACTTCTGCAACCAAGACTGAAGGAGTAGGAGTGGGAGCAGACATGAAAGAGGGGGGGATGGGAAAGGGAGAAGAGGAAGAGAGAACAAATGGGTGGAATGGGAGAATCATGGGGGGCAGAGTGGTGGGGCCAAGTGGAGAGGTGGAGATGTGGAAATGGAAAAGGATGATAGGAAGAGAGGGGCGAAAGAGGGCAGGGGAGGGTGGGGAAAAGGAAGTGAGATCAGTGATCAGCTGGAGACTAAGCCTCCAGCATACTCCAGAGGGGCTACATTCCTTCCCCATTAACTCAGGGCATTTGAAAACCGTGGTCTCTGGTGTCCTGATAGAGAAGGAACCTCCATGGGAGCCCTTCAGAATCCTGGGTCTCCATCCTAGGCGTAAATATAGATACACACACACACACAACACCAAAGTCCCAGGAGAAAGTCATAGACTCACATAGACATATGTGATAGATCCCTCTACAGATATGCACATAGGATAGAATGTGTAGATACACAGGATACATACCTTTCCAGACACACATAGCACACACACACACACACACATGTCCAAGCACACATACAGCACACAGAGAGATGGACACATACACATATTTCCATCACTGGAGTTCCAAGAGACAGTCACCAACATACACACAGAAGCACAAAGAGTCACACATTAAAATCCCAGGAGACGATCTTAAACACACAGACACCTTCACAATCACGAAGCAACACATATACACACAAGACTCCCCTACATACATACAGGACAAAATGTGTCAATACACATAGGAGCACACACTCTGACTCCCATAAGATAAACATATAGAATATAGCAATGTGCATGCACACACGCAGAGATGCAAAAATACATACACAGATATGCACCTTAGTCATTAAGTCCCATGAGAGTGTCACTGACTCACACACACAGGCTCCTTTCTGCAACTGAAGTCCTCGGAGATAGACAACCCGCCAAACATGCACACCACACACGTACACAAGCATAAAGATATGTTTGCACAAAGACCCCTTACACAAGTGCATACAGGACAGAAATGTGGACATACACAGGCGCACACCTCCGTCACTGAAGTCCCGGGAGAGATTTCTCTTGGGCCGGGACAGAGGGATGTTGTCTATCCACAGGTACAGCTGGTGCAGCGCCTCCTCGTCCACACTGCCCGCCATTGGCACCCTCGGCAAAGGCAGGCTGATCCAGCCGTGCAGCGTCCAGTCCCAAACTCACGGCCGCTCAAGCGTCTCCTCCCTCGCCGCCAAGGGCGTCCAGACCCGCTTCTGCCTCTCTAACCCGGACACTCCCGTCCCAGCTGGGAGAGGCCATATTGTTTTCTGAAACCATGACAACCATCCTGGCCTCCAGAGAGCAGAGGCTTCTGGGAGTTGTAGTTTGTCCCGGTTACCTCCTCTCAGGCCTCCAGATTTGAAAAGGCGGTTATAGGTGGCCTTGTCTTCCCCGTCTCCCAAAAAGAAATAATTTTTGCCCACGCCACCTGAGGACCAGCTACTGGCTCGCTCTGGGTCCTTCCAAAGTCAACCAGGCCCGCAGAACCCTGCACCAGCATCCCCAGGACTGGGACCCCCTTCTGGATTATGTAGCGGTCAGTCCCAAGTGAAGGCAGCATCTGCGGCTTCCCATCCGGACTCTGTGATAGTACCGCCTTGCTGGATCCCTCCTCAAAGCTCTGTGCTCATAGGCCCATCCCCACGCCCCCAGCCCCTCCCATCCCCAGCCCAGGCCCAGCGGTATCCTGGTGGGGCATTTAGTATGAAACCCAGACGCCCAGGGAGAACACCAGAGCTCAAGGCCAGTGTCTTGGGCAGGACATTTAACTCCTCCCTATTAGCCTCCTTTGTAAAATACTGATAGTTCTCACCTACTTGTTTCAATGGGGTAATAGGTAGGAGAATAGGAAGGGTATTTACAGAAGACCTGTATTTGTATGGGGACTGCTGGAACAGGAGTTTATAGATAGAAGAGCTGCAAGAACTCCACATCCCTCATCTCCATCCCAAAAGCTATTCTTCCATGGGTCAGAAATTGACCTCAGCAACCAGTTCTATTTCAAGAGGGCTACCTTTAGGTGGATTAGGAAGATGGGTGCTTCCTTAGTGAAAGGGCGCAGAGTATAAGAGCAACTTCAAGGGTCATCCTAGGGAGAACACTTGCTTCCACACTAGCGGTGTAGCTTTGGGTGAATTACTGGACCCTCCCTGTGCCTGTCTTCTCACGGTTTTACCTACCTCATAAGGGCGTTGTAAGCATCTAAAGTGCTTAGCACAGCACCTGAGATGTGGTGTTATCAAAAATTAGATGATCTGCCCTAACCAGTTTGGCTCAGTGGATAGAGGGTCAGCCTGGGGACTAAAGGGTCCCAGGTTCAATTCTAGACAAGGGCACATGCCAGGGTTGCAGGCTCGATTCCCCCCAGTAGGGGGCGTGCAGGAGGCAGCCAATCAATGTTTCTCTCTCATCATTGAGGTTTCTATCTAGCTCTCCCCCTTACTTTCTGAAGTCAATTTAAAAATGTATATTTAAAAAAATGAGGTGATCTCAGTTGCAGCGAAAGAGGTGTTCTTATAGGCAGGAGACAAATGGAAAGGATTTGCCTTGTTATTTGAGGTAAGGGACTTGGATTGGCCAGGGCCACGTGGGGAGAAGGCTACTGCTCCCACCTACTTACACCAAAGCAGGCCAGGAGGTAGGTGGTCTCCCCCTCATGACTTTCTGGTCTCCTCTCCAAGGCATAGATGGGGGTGCAGGGAATGACTGTAAGGGGAATCCCTATAACTGTTTGCTGTCACTTAGTTTCAAAGCCTTCCAAGGCCTAGAAGGGATCTGTGTGTCAGGAGTGCGGAAAGCCAAGGGTGGAGCGGTGACTCCACTTTCTGTTTTAAAGTTGTGAATGAAAAGGGGCCACATGCTAACCTGACTAACTCAGGCAAGGCCTGCGTGGCGGCCTTGCAAACTCAGAGACCTAAAGTAACCACAAAGGATGGTCTGAAATCAAAACTTTTTAAATTAAAAAGCAGTCTATGGGGGATAGTCATGTCCTAGGCCGGTATATTCCCTGCCAAAGATCAACTTTGATCTTAACTGAGCCTATTGTCTTTTTGCATCTACAATAAACATACCTTTGAAAAGTCAGGGTACCTTGTAACTTTTTTTTTTCTGGGCCCCTCAGGGCACAACCAGTGCACCTGGGCGAAACTACAAATTACCTCATTGTTATCGTGTTAATTGTTGACTGTTAACTATCCTGTATCCACCCATGTAAAAAGAAGCACGTGTCTATCATTTTACTTTTTACCCAATCCCAGAGGTTTCCCTGCTTTGCTTTCTCCTGCCTTCCTAATCTATCACCCATATCATTTTACTTTTTACCCAATCCCAGAGGTTTCCCTGCTTTGCTTTCTCCTGCCTTCCTAATCTATCACCCATAGATTGTAACCCACTTATACCTCCTCCTCTGATTGTAATTTATAAAACAAGGTGACAAACGGCCATTCTCTGGAGCATTATCTCAGTATGTTGAGATTCTGCTTCCCAGTAATTTGGCTCAAATAAACTCACAAAAATTATTTACAGATCTGAATGTTTCTTCGTTAACAAAATCATACATAGAGGCCTTGCCTTTCTAGAAGAGACCACACCCAGGGCAGGCAGGAGACAAGATTACCTGCATAGCCCCCCTACCCCCTTTACATTCTAGGGTGGAGAGAGGAACTGCAAGGAGGTGGGGGTGGGGAGGGAACCAGAGGGGTGATATGCCAGGCCTAGCCAAGGTGGGAAAACCGGTTTGGGGCCCAGAGCTCCCTTCCCTGCTCAAGCTCAGGCCCTGCCCTAGGTGGAACCGCTGGGGCCTGAAGGCCTCAATGCTGGAGGGCCAGGAAGGCGAGACTGGCCCTGAAAAAAAAGCAAGGGGTTAGGATCATCAAGGGGCCTGTCTTCACCTTTGGACTGGAGGGCACTGCAAAGGGAGTTGCTAATTCATTTTCAGTTTCTTGTGGGGTGCAATCTCTCCCCAGCAATATCACCTTTCTTCTGCCACTGTCCCCAAGGACAGCCACTAGGCTTGGAGATGCCCTCTTGAGGCACCTGTATGCCCCTCCAAACTCCAACCTGTAGCATAGGAGCTGCCCTAGCACCCCTTTCTTTCTGACCTCTGGTCCCACTCCTTAAACGACTTTTAAAGAGCCTTGAGAGGCCTAGTTCCCGGGTGCCTATATAGTTTAATTTAGCCCAACAGAGACTGCAGCTCCCTCCCTCCTGTCCGTCAACTGACCCCAAGCTTCTCTCTAACCCCAAAGCAGTAGAAGGCCTGGCTTCCTCAAAGCCATGCCCAGGCAGGTGCACTGAAGACCCCTTCCTCCCCAAGTGTAGATCGCATTTAGACACAGAGGTGGCCTCTCACCCTAGTCAGGGCCTAGGCTGTGGCCACTCACTCAACACTTGCTTTAATGTCCCCCAGAGCAAGGAACAAAGGAAACTGGGAAAGTATGTGTCCCCAAAACAGACGCAAGCCCAGACCATGAAGGATGATGCACCCTTGGCTGTTAAAACATTCACCCCACAAAAAGGGAGTGGATGGATTTATTGAATTCATACTGGGAAAGGAGCAGCTGGACAACTGGACTCTGGGCCCAGACCCAGGCCCCTTGCCCAAGATAGGACCCTGCCAGGAGGAAGGAGAGGCATGGGGCCTGCAGCTGCCCACAAGGGAAATGCCCACTTTCACTCCCCTGGAGGGCTTCTTGGGAACCTCCCATCTGTTAAGAAAACCTAGGGCCAAAGTAACATGGGCTGGGCCAGAGAAAGGGATTGGGGAGGTGGGAAAGCAGGCAGAAGCAGGCTTAGGAGCCTGTGGTTAGACTGTGCTTCTTGAGGCGGTCTGGGGGCAGGGATGGGGGGCTGCCAGCCTCATAGGGGCCTAGGCTGGACCTTCCTCTGAAGCCCTTCCCAGAATGGCTTTGGGGTCCCCCCCCACCAGAGACCTGGTGTGGACGGCAGAGGGGAGAGGCACTGTCTGGCCGGGAGCCTCCAGGGCCCATCCCTGGTGGCTGCTGTGGCCTAGTCCACTGATGGCATGGTGTGGTAGCACCGGACAGCTCCCCACCTGGTCCCCCAAGTTCAGGGGCAAATGGGGAGGAAAGAGGACTCTGAGAAAGAGGCAATAAGCAGGCAGTGAGGCTGACCCCAACCCTGGGCCCTACCAAGGTGACTGGGCTTGTTCACAGGGCCGGGGGAACATCGCTAAAGTGATGGTAGCATCTGGGGCTCCCTACTCTGGCTCCATCCACAGCAGCTGCCCAAAGAGTCCTTTTGCCCTGGGCTGGTGCTGCCACATCTGGGTTGAGGAGCATGGCTAGGCCCAGTGGCTCAGCTTTGATGTCCAAGACCCCGAACGCCTGCCTGCCTGGCATGGTTCTTCCTGGTCACATGGACCAGATCGTGTTCCAAGTGGAGGATGTGGCTCTGCACACGATCATCGATGGGGAAGGAGGTCAGGTACCTCTTTACCATAGCGAAGTAGGCCATGGCCTCCCCAAAGCTAGGCACAGGCACCTCATCACCATCCTCATCTTCATCATCTTCATCGTCATCGTCTTCATCGTCGTCCTCCTCTTCCTCACTGTCCGACTCAGAGTCTGCCTCACCTTCCAGGAAATGGAGGGTAGGGTACTGGGCCTCCTCCTGGGCACCATAGCCTCCGAAGCTGCCACCGGCCTCCATTACACCCTGGGCCCAGTCCTCTGCCTCCAAGCCCTCAGAGGAGCTCTCCTCCTCCTCCTCCTCCTCCTCCTCTTCCTCTTCCTCACTGTCATCAACATCAGCCTCCTCTTCCACCTCCTCTTCCTCCCCCAACTCCTCTCCTTCCCCCCCTTCTTCCTCTTCCTCCCCTTCCTCCTCCTCCTCCTCTGCCTCCTCCTCCTCCCCTTCTCCCTCCTCTTCCTCTTCTTCCTCCTCCTCCTCCTCTTCCTCTCCCTCGCTCTTGAGGGCAGTGGTGATGGTAGCATTTGGGCCACCCCCAAAGCCAGCCTCACGAAAGCAGGCAGCTATGTCAGAAGGCTCCACTGCCTGCCAAGCTGCAGCCACGAAGTGCAGGGCCTCCATGAGGCTCAGCTGCAGGCCTGAACGATCTTGGCCCTCTAGCGCAGCCATGGCCTTGAGCAGCATGGCCTGGCGGTAGTGGCCCTTCACCTGTTGGACAACTCCCCGCTCCAGTGGCTGCACGGTGCCGGGCGGGAGGAAGGCTAGCTGCACATGCCGGAGGCCTGAGGTATCCACGGACTGGGCGGCCAGGCGGCCAGCAAGCAGCAGGACTCGGCGAGACTCTGCGGCCATGCGGGTGTCCAGGGCCTTCAGGTACTTGGCCAGGGCCTGGGTGGTAACTCCACCCTTGGAGTTGGCGGTGTAGTCGCAGGGCAGGCCGGCTTGGCCAGCACGGGGCTTGGCTGACTTGCCCGCCACCAGCGGGGGCAGCTTCTCACTGCCGTCGGCGTTGGCGCACAGCAACACGCTCAGGCGTTGGGTGGCCCGGCGAGCCCGTCCATCGCTGCCGCACAGCCCCGCGGCCTGATCGGGCAGAAAGTCGTACCATAAACTGGTCTCGGTGGCGCTGAACACGTCCTGGGAGGCGTAGCCCTCGGCCACCGACGGCGGCTGCTCCTCCCGAGCGCGCCAGCCCGTGGTACTGCCGCCGCTGCCCTCCGAGGGCACCGCCGGCGGGCTGGCGGGCGCTGCTGGGGCTCGGGGAGCGGCGCTGCGTGAGCGGGCGCGGGCCACCCCACTGCAGGACACGACTCCGTGGCGCCGGCGGAAGCGGTCCAGCCAGCCGTTGGAGGCAGTGAAGTCATCCATGCCCAGCTCCTCCGCGATCCGCAGAGCCTTCTCCTTGAGGATGATGCCCTTCACGGGCAGGCCGGCAGCGCGGATCTGCTGGAACCAGGCGATGAGCAGCCCCTCGAGCTTGTCGTACGGAGACAGCTTGTTGGTCTTGCGGCAGGTGGAGGCCACCCCGTACTTGCGCTCCGACGCCAGGATGGCGCGCTTGTTCTTCAGGATGGTGCTCAGCGTGGACGGCGGGATGTTGAAGCGCCGCGCGATCTCGCCCTTGCGCAGGTCCGGGTTCTCCTCCACCTCCTGGATGATCCGCGACTTCTCCCGGAACGTCAGCTGCCGCCGCTTGGGGCCCATCCCGGCGCGCCCCCCGCCCCGGGGCCGGGCGCCACCGCCGCCTCCCCGGGGCGGGGGGCCCGGGCCCGCGGCGGGGGGCACCTGGTGGCCTCTCCCGCGCGCCCCGCCCGAGACAAAGCGGCTCGCGGGGCAGCCGGCAGGGTGGCGACCCGGCCGGGCCGGGGACACCTTCGGGGGCGCCGGGCGGCGGGCGGCAGGCGGCGAGCGCGGACGAGGGCGGGTGGCGCGGGCACCGAAGGCAGGAAGTGGCGAGGCGCGGGGAGCGCGGCGAGCGGGGCGGAGCGGGCGGAGCGGGATCTCGCGGGAAGCGCGGGGACGCCCGGCACCGCCTCCCGGTTCTCCGCGCCCACCCTCCTCCCTGCCACCCCGGACCGGCCGCCGGAGGGCGCTGCGGCCTGCTGGACCCGCCCGCGCTCGGGATCCCGGTGACCTGGGGACAGGGGCGCCGTGCCTGCCCACTGAGCCGGGTGAGCCGCGATTTGCGGCTTGTGAAGAAGAACAATTGTGTTTTCTGTTTTATTAAGGTAAAAATAATCCACGTTTTTGGCGGAAACTGAAAAATACAGGAAACTAGAATTCCCCTTTCACCCCAATACCTGGAGAGATGCTCAGGTAACATTTTTATACAGTTCCAGTCTTTTCTCTAGGCACATGCAGTTTTCTTTTTAAAAAATTTTATTGCATAGCCAAAACCGGTTTGGCTCAGTGGATGGAGCGTCGGCCTGTGGACTGGGGGGTCCCGGGTTCGATTCCGGTCAAGGGCATGTACCTGGGTTGCGGGCACATCCCCAGTGGGGGATGTGCAGGAGGCGGCTGATCGATGTTTCTCTCTCATCGATGTTTCTGGCTCGCTATCTCTTTCCCTTCCTCTCTGTAAAAAATCAATAAAATATATTTTAAAAAATTTTTTATTGCATAAAACTGGCATCAGACTGTATTAGACTGTATATCTGGCATCTCCTGCAGTTTTACCTGGCATCGAGTGATTAGAATTTTGCCATATCGGTAAAGTATTGCCAACATACTTTTTAATGGTTGTATATTGTTCCAATTATGGATGAACTAGAATCTATGTAGCTTATTGTTACACATTTATAATAGCAACACCAGTTTTAAATCTATTTGACAGTGATCCCACAATTCATAAACACTGTAACATCTCAGTGTGTCACATGCATATAGTCATAAATGTGTTTGTACCTACAAAAATAACATCATGTATATACTAGTACATAGGCACACATACACATGAATCCCCGAAACCTCTTGTTCCTGAACCAAACACATAAAAATGAAGTTCTTAAAACATTGAATGTGCTACAGTATTTTAAAAACCTCTTAGAGCGCCCTAAGGTGTGGCTCAGTTGGTTGGACTTTCATTGTCCAGTACACTGAAAGTTCGAAGGTTCCATCCCTGATCAGGGTGCGTTCTAGAGGCAGCTAATCAATGTTTCTCTCTCACATATCGATGTTTCTCTCTCTTCCTCTCTCTCTCTAAAATCAAGGAAACAAACAAGCAATCAAAAAACTCTTAGACTGTCCAACTGGTTGAGCATGGACCTATGAACCAGGAAGTCATGCACATGCCCAGGTTGCAGGCTCAATCCCCAGTGTGAGGTGTGCAGGAGGCAGCCGATCAATGATTCTTCCTCATCATTGATGTTTCTCTCTCTCTCTCCCTCTCCCTTCCTCTCTGAAATCAATTTTAAAAAACAAAAACAAAAACTCTTACACTAACGTAAGGAGTAGGTAGAGAGGAAGGCTGTGACCCCAGGCAGACAGGCTGAGTGAGGACCTGGAGCTGGATGATGCTTCAAGTGAGTGGATGTAGACAAAGAAGAATAGAGAACCAAAGACTGTGCCCTGGGCTCTCCAAGGTTAAGGGCTCAAGAAAGAACTAGCAAGAAACTCACGAGATGCAGGAAATGTGGTATATGTATACAATGGAATACTGCTAAGACATAACTTAAAAATGAATGAAAGCTAGCCATTTATGACAACATGGATGGACGTAGAGGGGTATTATGCTAAGTGAAGTAAATCAAAGATGAATACCATATGATTTCATTTATATGTGGAATCTAAGAAACAAAACAAGTGGATAAACAAAACAAAACAGAAACAGATTCATAGATACAGAGAACAAAATGATGGTTGCCAGAGGAGAGGAGAGTGGGCAGTGGCGGGTGAAAGGGACGAAGGAGAATAAGAGGTACAAACTTCCAGTTATAAAATAAATAAGTCATAAGGATGTAATGTACAGTATAGGAAAATAGCTAATAATATAATAACTTTGTATGGTAACAGGTGGTTACTAGACTTATTGTGGTATTCACATCATAAGGTATGTAAATGTGGCCTGGCCGGCATGGCTAAGTGGTTGAGCCTTGACCTATGAACCAGGAGGTAACAGTTCAATTCCCAATCAGGGCACATGCCCGGGTTGTGGGCTGATCCCCAGTAGGGGCCATGCAGGAGGCAGCCTATCTATGATTCTCTTTCATCATTGTTGTTTCTGTCTCTCTCTCTCCCTCTCCCTTCTTCTCTGAAATCAATAAAAATATATATATTTTAAAAGATACATACATAAATGTCAAATCACTATGTTGTACACCTAAAACTAATATAATATTGTATGTCAACTATACTTTAATTATATATAAATTATAATCTGTCCAGATTATTATGACCACCTGACATTTGTAGGCAAATTAGCTATAATTTAGCGCTGAAGTTGCTAGAGGGCCAGACCATTATAAATAGGGAAGCAGGTTGTTTACCACAACAGTAGCAGTGATTTTTTTTTTCTGAAGATGTGGGTAAACAACACGATTTAACAGCCTTTGAACGTGGGATATATTTGAATGTGAGTGGCCAGATTATTATGACCACCTGACATTTGTAGGCAAATTAGCCGTACACTGCATCGTATGGGATATGGAAGCCGAAGGCCTGTTCCAACACCTTTGCTGTCTGCAGTTACCAAGATAAAATGTCTCCATTTCACACAGGAACACAAGGATTGGACAGTCGAGCATTGGAAAAAAGTCATGTGGTCCGATGAATCACGTTTCCAGTTGCATCATGCAGATGGCAGGGTGAGAATTTGGAGGAAACAGCATGAAAGCATGCACCCCACATGCATGAGTACAACCCTTCAAGCTGGTGGGGGGAGTGTTATGGTTTGGGGCATGTTTTCCTGGCATGATTTGGGCCCTTTAATTCGTGTGGAATGACGTCTGAATAGCACAACATACCTAAGTATCATTGCTGATCAAGTTCATCCTATCATGTTGATGGCGTATCCCAATGGAGATGGCTTCTTCCAACAAGACAATGCGCCATGCCATGGTGCTCATATTGTGCAGGAGTGGTTTCAAGAACATGAGGGAGACTTTACCTTGCTTAGGTGGCCCCCACAATCACCAGATCTCCATCCAATTGAGCATTTGTGGGACGAAGTTAAAAGAGCCATCAGGCATCTGGTTCCACAACCATCAAACCTCACAGAACTGGACAGTGCTATTCATCAGGCATGGTGTCAGATTCCTCGCATCACCTTTCAACATCTCATGGAGTCAATGCCAAGAAGAATCGCCGCAGTATTGAAGGCAAAATGTGGCCCAAGGAAGTACTGAGGGACCACAGGAGGGCTCCAGGGCATGTCCGGCCCATCTCACTCAGTCCCCAATCAGGCCGGACCCCAGCAGCAAGCTAACCTATCGGTGAGAACATCTGCCCCCTGGTGGTCAGTGCACGTCATAGCGACTGGTCCACTGGTCAATTGTCTGCCCCCTGGTGGGTAGAAAGAGAGAGAGAAAAAACATTTATGAGAGTCGTTGATTGTGTCTCCCACACATGCCCAGAGCTGGGATCGAACCTTTAACTCAGGTTCATGCCGTTGACTGGGAATCGAACCTGAGACCCTTTGATGCGTGGATGATGCTAACCACTGAGAAACACTAGCAGGGCAATAATATATTCTTATTTATTTTTTTAATTTTTAAAATGTTTTTTATTGATTTCAGAGAGAGGGAGGGAGAGGGAGCGATAGAAACATCAGTGATAAGAGAGAATCATCAATTGGCTGCCTCCTGCACACCCCTACTGGGGATCAAGTCCAAAATCCAGCCATGTGCCCTGATCAAGAGTCAAACCGTGACCTCCTGGTTCAACTACTGAGCCACACCGGCCAGGCAATATTTTCTTTTTTTTAAAATGGAAACTCGTGAGGAACAGCTGAAATGTAGGAGGAAAACCACGCCTGTATGGTGTTCTGGAAGCCAAGGGAAGACAGTGTAACTCACTGCTGGTTAGTGTGCATTTCTCCTTTCATGCGTGTGTTGGCCATTTGAATCCTTTGGATTTTCTAGTCAGATCTTTGCTCATGTATCCCTTATATTTGTTTTGGTTTTTTGTTGTTGTTGTTGACTTTTAGGGGCTCTTCATCTCTGAGCAAAATCTTTAAGTATATTGCAAATATATTCTACATTTGTCCTTTAACATAGTCTAGGGCAGTGATGGCGAACCTTTTGAGCTTGGCGTGTCAGCATTTTGAAAAACCCTAACTTAACTCTGGTGCCGTGTCACATATAGAAATGTTTTGATCTTTGCAACCATAGTAAAACAAAGACTTATACTTTTGATATTTATTTTATATATTTAAATGCCATTTAGCAAAGAAAAATCAACCAAAAAAGTGAGTTTGCGTGTCACCTCTGACACGGGTGTCATAGGTTCGCCATCACTGGTCTAGGGAGTCTTAGATATGCGAAGTTTTAAATCTTTAAGTAGGCAGGTCTATCAATTTTTCCTGTAATGCTTCTGGGTTTTGTGTCTTACTAAGAGAGCCCATTCCCACCCCTGAGATAGAAAAAAAAAAAAAATTCCTCTAATCACAAGATCCAGAAGAAAATGTAGGAGACTTTTCCCTTTGCAGGCCAGATCAGTGCTTGGCCCATAATGGGTGTGTGGTCCCGTGCAAAGGTGAATATAGGGCCATCTGTCTGAGGATTCCTTTCCTCACATCTTCAGGAAACCTTGCTACATTTTGGAGATTTCATCCGTGTGACATATATCCCTCCTGGCTTATCCTCACCCATTCTGGCTTATCAGTGGGTGTTTGGGTGATTGCTCTGTGGGTGGGCTCCCCTCACCCCCAGTACCTTGCTGAACTTTCCGAGTTTTCTTCAATAAGCAAGTACTAACAGTCCCTTTACAATGAAAAGGAGCCCTGGTGGGTGTGGCTCAGTTGGTTGGACATAATCCCGTTTGATTAGGATCAAGTCACATGCCAGGTTGCAGCGGGCATGCAGGAGGCAGCCGATCATTGATTATCATTGATGTTTCTATCTCTGTCTTCCTCTCCCCTCCTGTCTTTGGGGGCGGGGGGCGGGGAGCCAGAAAAAAAATAAAAATGAAAACTATGCCTGTTCTTTGGAAAATATTTTAAAATACAGAAATTTTTGAGGATAAAAACATTTAATCACCTTTATTTATTGTTTGTTTGTTTTTGTTAATCCTCACCCGATGATATTTTTCCATTGATTTTTAGAGAGAATGGAAGAGAGAGGGGGAGAGACAGAGAGAAACATCAATGTGAGAGAAACACATCAATTGGTTGCCTCCTGCAGGAGCCCTGACCAGGGCCCTGGGCCGGGGAGGAGCCTGCAACCAAGGTACATCCCCTTGACCGGAATCGGATCCAGAGACCCTTTGGTCCGCAGGCTGATGCTTTATCCACTGAGCCAAATCGGCTAGGGCAGTGGTTGGCAAACTGCAGCTCAGAAGCCACATGCGGCTCTTTGGCCCCTTGAGTGTGGCTCTTCCACAAAATACCACGTGCAGGCGCGCACGTACAGTGCATTTGAAACTTCGTGGCCCATGCGCAGAAGTTGGTATTTTGTGGGAGAGCCACACTCAAGGGGCCAAAGAGCCGCATGTGGCTCGCGAGCTGCAGTTTGCCGATTACTGGGCTAGGGCAACATTTAATCACCTTTAAGTCCACCACTCAGAGAATATCCTTAAAGGACACTTTTCTGTGCATATTGGTGGTTTTTTTAAAATATATTTTATTGATTTTTTACAGAGAGGAAGGGAGAAGGATAGAGAGTTAGAAACATCGATGAGAGAGAAACATCGATCAGCTGCCTCCTGCACACCCTCTACTGGGGATGTGCCCACAACCAAGGTACATGCCCTTGACCGGAATCGAACCTGGGATCCTTCAGTCCGAAGGACTCTGAGCCAAACCGGTCAGGGCTGTGCATATTGTTATTAATAGGATAACATTTAGCATAATATTTTGTAGCCAATATTGTGAACATCTTTTCATGTCAATAAATGTCTACATCAGTGAGTTTCAAACTTCTTTTATTTTAGGAACCCTTTTTTCCAAAGACCATTTTCCATGTAATCATTCAGTTACTTATTGGGCCCAGCAGGGTGCCAGGCATTCCTACCCTCCAGTGCCTGTTCTTTTTTTTAAATACATTTTTATTGATTTCAGAGAGGAAGGGAGAGGGGGAGAGAGACAGAAACATCAATGATTAGAAAAAACCATTGATTGGCTGCCTTCTGCACTGGGGATCGAGTCCACAACCCGGGCATGTGCCCTGACAGGGAATCAAACCATGACCTCCTGATTCATAGGTTGATGCTCAACCACTGAGCCATGCCAGCCGGGCGCCTGTTCTCTTTAAAGGCTGAAGGTTGCCCTGGCTGATTTGGCTCAGTGGATAGAGCATCAACCTGTGAGCTTAAAGGTCCTGGGTTAGAGTCCAGTCAAGGGCACATGCCCAGGTTGTGGGCTCCATCCCCAGTAGGGGGCATGCAGGAGGCAGCTGGTCGATGATTCTTTCTCATCATTGATATTTCTATATCCCTTTCCCTTCCTCTCTGAAATCAATAAAAATATTTTAAAAAAATAAAGGCTGCAGGTATTACACAGGTATTGCACCCTCATTGGCTGTTCCCATGTTGAAGGACACCCACCTTATGCTCCGTGTTTTGTTGTTATTAAAAATGACTCAATGAACATACATACATCAGTATGTACTTTTGTCATATCCTTAAGAGAAATCCCTAGAAGTGGAATATTGGGGCCAGAGGCCAGAGGCCAGGCTGGGGCTGGAGCCTATTTGAGGTGCTGGGAGAAGGGAGGAGAGGCAAAAGACATGTCCCTGCTCTTCAATAGCTCAGTCAGCTTGAGGAAATGAGACTGAGAAAAGAGAACAGGAGGTTTCAGTGCGTAAGGTCCATACTTTCCAGCATTTCCGCTTTAGGAATTCATGCAATGCGTACTGTCTGCATCACTGCAAAAACTAATAACCTAAATGTTCAGCATTAGAGAACTGAATAAATATATATCATTATGGTACTAATATGGATCTGTCTCCAAATAAAATAGAGAAAGCAAGATGTACAACGATGTTTCATGTTCTGTTTGTATATTTATAAAGATATGGGCATACATATGCTTGTAAATATATAGACCTGCCCTGTTCACTGTGGTAGCCACTGATCTCATATGTGACTACCCAGTGCTTGAAAAGTACATTCCAAGTCCAAGTTGAGATGTGCTGTGAGTGTAAAATGTACATTGGGCTTTGAAGACTTGGTACCAGAAAAAAGTATGTAAAATGTATTATTCATAATTTTTATGTTAATATGTTGAAATGATAATATTTTTAACACATTAAATTAAGAAAACTAATAAAATTTTATGTTTCTTTTTAATTTTTAATGTGGCTACTAAAACTTTTTGAATTACATATGTGGCTCATATTTGTGCTTCCCATTATGTTTCTTTTGGCTTGGACTGTTACAGACTATGCAACAAATTTATAATAGTGGCTGCCTCTGGGGAGGGAGATTGAATGATCACTACCTCTTTTGTACCAGTTAAATTTTATCCTTTGTCTGAATTTTTGGTACCATGTACCAATTTTTTTTTATTGTTAGTTCATGTCTTTTATTAACCCAAATACAATTAATTACCTGTCTTCTGTTGAAGCAAATACAAGTACCTGTCTTCTGTTGAAGCAATAGGTCAGACAACATTGCCACAATAGTGTCTGTCAAAGTGGCTGGCCGTAAAAACTCCAGCACCACATTCATCTGAAGGGCACTTCTGACGAAGGCAACTGACTTTGCCATTTTCATCCACGCTGTAGTATTTCAGGACAGCCAGCTTCACCTTCTTTCTCCTATTCTTATTCTTCTTGGGAGTGAGGTAAGACTTCTCCCTTTTCTTAGCACCACCACGAAGTCTCAACACAAGATGAATGTTGAATGTTGTAGTCAGACAAAGTACATCCGTCTTCCAGTTGCTTGCCAGCAAAGACCAGTCTTTGCTAATCAGGAGGAATTCCTTCCTTATCTTGGATCTTGGCCTTTACATTTTCTTTGTATCTGAGGTTTCGACCTCCAGAGTGATGGTCTTCCCGTGAGGGTTTTCACGAAAATCTGCATCTTGGTGGCAACTCCACCACCGATGGCGGGTCGGAAAGGAAGAGCGCAAGGCAGGCCCACATGGTTCCTGGGGCTGCTACCGCAGCCCATGTACCAATTTTTAAAAATCATTTAACATGTTGCCCTGGCCGGGTGGCTAAGTTGTTGGAGTGGCGTCTGGGACACCATAGGGTTGCAGGTTCAATCCCCAGTCAAGGCACATACAGGAGCAACCGATAGATGTTTCTCTCTCACTGATGTTTCTCTCTCCCCCTTCCTCTCTCTCTAAAACTCAAAAATAATAATTTAAAAAGAAAACATATCCTCCGATGAGGATTAAAAAAAAAACAACCCACAAAAACCATTTAACATGTCACAATCCATGACCCCCCCCCTCCAAAAAAAAAGGTACCAGAAAAATTAGTCCCACAAAGATGCTGTTTGTTAACAGGCTTGGAGAAGCAGGATTTTACGAGCATGTGGTAATTTTTCCTCTTCTCTGGCAGTGCTCTGGGGTCACACCACACTCCTTAACCAAGCCCAGTGCTTGATGTGTACAGTCCGCTGCCAGGTCATTCTTTTCCATGGGAAGACAGAGCTTTCAGCCCAGAAATGTGGCTGGATGGGAGGAGTTGATCCTCTGACTATGATGTTTGCAATTGCTTCTTCTTCTTTTTTTTTAATCCTCACCAGAGGACATATTCACTAATCTTTTTAGAGAGAGAGAGTGGGGTGGGGAGAGAGAAAAACATCAATGGATTGGCTGCCTTCCATACATGCCCCAACCGAGCATCGAACCTGCACCTCAGTATATGCCCTGCCCTGCAATTGAACCTGAAATCTTTTGGTGTACAGGACAATGCTCCAGCCACCTGAGCCACCCCCCGGGGCTGTAATGTCTTTTCTTTTCTTTTTTTTTTAAATGTTTTTATTGATTTCAGAGAGGGAGAGGGAGAGAGAGATAGAAACATCAAAGATGAGAGGGAATCATTGATCGTCTCCTGCATGCCCCCTACTGGGGATTGAGCCTGCATCCCAGGCACGTGCCCTTGACTAGAATCGAACCCGCGACCTTCAGTCCGCAGGCCAGTGCTCTATCCACTGAGCCAAACCCGCTAGGGCTGCAATTTCTTTTAGCTTATTTTTATTGACAGGGTGTGTTTTTAACACATCTGATTGGCGAAAGGAGGTTCAGGAAGATCCACAGAGCTGGGATGCTCTGGAATGACCCCTCTGTGGTCCTGGCTCCTCTCCACTGGCCCAGAGGTGACAGGACTGTGGGATCTCAGCGACGGGAATATAGCGGCCCTCTCCCCACCTACTCCCACCACCTCTGCACACCCTGTAGAAGCAATGTGTGGGTAACCCCTGCTGGGCTGATTTTGACCATGAAACCCTCAGGGTAGTTTTATTTCTGGTCTTTTAGGTGGGAGACCGACCGCCAGGCAGTCACGGCCTTGAATCTTGGAGGTTCGAGCAGGACTCTTGACCTGAAACTTCAGCCTTCCTGCCCAGCACACAGCATAGCTCCTGGCACAGCACAGGAGCTAGGCAAAATGTTGAGAGAAGGGTCACCATCCCCTCCCAGGTCATCCCTCTGAGGTGGGACTGGGTCTTCCCATCCCCTTCCTCTACACGTCTGTTCCCTGGCAGGCCCCTGGGAACCCCCACTTCCAGCCCTCCCTTTTGCAGCCAAGGTTGGGTGGTTGGAACTGCAGGAGAAGGGGGGAGGCTGCAGCTCCTGCCTGCCAGAGGCCCGCCCCTCCCAGCCGAAGACCTCCTCTTCCCTGGGAAGACAGGATGCAAAAGCGGCTTGTCGCCCACTTGATTTTGGGTAAAGCCTTCCTGCCTCACTCCAGGACAGCGGGCTCGCTGGAAGGTGACTAGAGAATTAGAAGCTGCTCAGTTTAAACTAGTGACAAGTTCCGCCTCCCAGGTGATCAAAGAGACACCAGTTAAACAATGTGATGCCCATCGGCACCACAGTAGCCAAACCACCAACGGACGGGAGATACTTCCATAACTGGGTTTTGAGGTCACCGACACCCTCGCCATCAGAACCCCTGTCTAGACCACCCATCAGAGCTCCTCTGGTGCAGCCAGAGAAAACTGGGCCCCTTGGGGTCACCTCTAACCTGGACCCCCACCCCCGGAAGCGCCCACCGCGGGTCCACCTCCTACGCTGGGGGCTCCTGGAGGGAGCTGGGCTCCGGGGAAGCCCGTCTGGGGCGGGGAAGCTGCGCGGGCAGAGCTGCCAGCGGGGACTCTCGGCTCCACCAGCTGCCCGGCCGGCGGCTTTGAATGCGCCCATGAACTTCACACCGCGGTGTCCCGGTCTGTCAGGCGGCGAACACGGCCTCGCAGAGCCCGCCCCTGCGTCCGCCGACTCCCGGGACGGAGCCCCTCACTGCCTAGCGGTGCTCGTAATGACATCCAACCGCGGGGATCCCTCCCGAGGCTCCCCCTGGGGCCCGCTCCGCTCGGGGTCACTCCAAACCACATCCCGAGAAACGGGACCTGGGAAGCCAGGATGCTCAGGCCCTGGGACCTCGGGGTGGGGTGCGGGGGGTGGGGCCTGGGAGGAACCCCAATTCCTCCGCTTCCACCGAAGCCTGAAACTGAGCGGGCCGGGCGGGTCTCGCCTCCGCGCCTTTCCCCCGCGGGGCCCGCCCTCCGGCCCGCCCTCCTCTAGCCCGCGCCCGGATTGGCGGCGCCCGGCGGCGCGGCCGCTGTTATTTTTCGAATATATAAGGAGCAGAGGTGGCAGCGGCGGCAGAGGCTTCCCGCACGGGCGGCTGATCCCCGCGCCCCTCCACCCCTCCCCGCCCTCCCCGCTTCCCTCTCCTCCCTCGCCTCCCTCGCTCCGGCCCCGTTTTCCTCCCTCCCCCCCGCCTCCACCCCAGGCCCGCGCCCCACCTGGTCCGGGCCAGCTGTGCCCGGCGTGGGGGGGTGTCCCGCGATGGAGCTGCTGCAGCCGGACCCCGCCGCACCGAGCCCCGCTCTCAGCCCTGCCGGCGTGCGCGGGGGCGCCGAGCGTCCGAGCCACCTCCCGGGCCTCCGGCTGGGAGCTCAGGGCCTCTTGGGGTCTCCGGAGCGTGCGGCCACTTTCTCGCCGGTCGCCACCCTCACCCAGACCATGCACGACCTCGCTGGACTCGGCAGGTAGGGCGCCCCAGGGAGGCCGGGTGTGGGGTGAGAGGTCGGCACTAGGGTGTTGGTCCCGGGCCTCCTGGGGAAACCCCCCATGGGATCCGAATCCGAGAGGCGAGTAAGGAGGCATCCCGGGGAGAGCCTGCTTTGGGGACCCGGGACAGGGGCGGTGAGGCCGGGACTGTGCGGCTTACACCCTCTAGGTGACCTGTTCTTATTCGGCACCAGACTCTGAAGATCCTCTTTTCCCCTCCTCCTCCCTCAGTGTGCCTCCATCATGCTGCCTCCCTATTGCCCCTGTCGCCACCATTTTGCCCCAGGCAGGGGATCAGTGAGCCTGGAGGGGAACTAGAAGGCAGAGCAATCCAGTTCTCCTAGGTCCCTTGCCCCTGCTCCCTCTACCCCTAGTTCTTTCCTGGGGGTTAAAGGGTTAAACACTGGTCCTGCTCCCTGAGTTACCTGCAGGGTCCCGGCTGGGTTGTCCTCCCAGCTACAGAACCCCAAGTCTTGGCTCTCCCTTTAGGAAGGCCTGTGGATGGGTAGGAGCCTAAGGGCTCTGGAGCAGTGGTTCCCAACCTTCCTAATGCTCCGACCCTTTAATACAGGTCCTCATGTTGTGGTGACCCCCAACCATAAAATTATTTTCGTTGCTACTTCATAACTGTAATGTTGCTACTGTTATGAATCGTTATGTAAATATCTGAGATGCAGAATGTATTTTCAGGGGTCGAGACCCACAGGTTGAGAACCGCTGCCTGGAGGCTGCTCTACTGCCCCACCCCCAGGATGATCCCCAGCCCAGCTCCTTCCTCTTGTCTTGGGCTCCCCTCCCCCTGTACCCAGGAGGATCTTTCTTAAACCAACCAACGAAGAGAAGACACTTAGGGCCTCTGTAGGAGCCTGCCTACAGAGAAGAGGGCAGGTTTTCCATGCCATCGCCTACCTTGGGGCAGTGCAGAAGCTGGATGGGCCCTTCGGAAGTGGGTGGCTGGTGGGAACATGGGCCAGCCAGCCCTTGAACCCCCCATTTACCTTTCTACTTCCCTGGGTCCCTGCTCCCTTCCCAGGGAGGCCCCAAAGAGTCAGGTAGGCAGCCTGCTCACATGCCTATCCCTGTCCCCGCGGCGAGCGTCAGCATCCTCCCTGTCGTCTGAGTCCTCTGAATCTTCTGATGCAGGTGAGGCCCAGGGGTGCCAGGGGACTTTGGGGGGCTGCCTGAGCCTCCTCATTTCCCTGCCAATCAGACTAATGTCCTTCCAACAACCGGGAGGTCTGAGAAGCCTCCCCGGCCCTCCTCTGGCTGGGGCTGGGCTCACCACATCCAGGCGGAACCGGTGGTTGGGTGGGGCCCTCTGCAGGAGATGAGATCTCACCTATTTAAAACCAAAGCCCCTGAACCACAGCCCCACCTGGGAGGCATTAGGACGGAAAGCTGGTTATTTTATAACACGCACTTGCCCCCAGCTATAGAATCCTCCTTTTAAAAAGCTGTTATCTCTTCCAGAACAAATGATCTTAAACCAGTTCAAGAAAAATGCTTAACGAAGTTTTGATTTACAAACCATGTAGAAGTGTTTTCATAGCAAATAGGGAGTGGAGCCCTGGACAATTGGGGGGCAGCCTGGGCTGTTGGGGTCCATGGGTGGGTTTTGCTTCATTTTTTTAATGTGTCGATATTTAAAATAGAAACAGGTTTTTTTCCCCTTCTGAATAGGGTTGGGACATGGTGGGGGAGAATACAGAAAATGGCACTACTTTCAAACCCAAGCACTCTGTTCCCTCAGGGCTCTGCATGGATTCTCCCAGCCCCATGGACCCCCAGATGGCGGAGCAGACGTGAGTAAAGAAGAGGGATCCCCACTACAGGACTTGGCACCTGCCTTTGGGAATCCCAGCTGTAGGAGACACTCACTGGGGAAGCCTGGGAGAGTGGACAGACCCCCCTGGGTCCCCATATGGGGGGACTAATTGACCTTCCTAAGTTCTGGGATCTTGCTTGCTCCCTGTCTCGGAGAAGGGGCTGTTCTCACAGGAGCATCTGAGAGTAGGCTCAGGGTAGGGTGGTGGGGACAGCGGCCTCTGGGAGCAGCAGATGCTTGACGCTAGTCAGCCCTTATGGGAACATAGGCTGGTATGTGTGCTGTTTTCCTTTCTGCCTATACATATGTGTGTGTGTGAAATACCACAATTTTAAAACATGGTCCAACTAATTCAAAACTTTTGTCACTCCAGGCCACACAAAATAGTTGCTACAGGCTGGTTTGGCTCTCAGCCATCCTATCAGCAACCTCTGGCTTCAGTGACACTTGACCCTCTTGTCCACCCCTGGACCAGGCTCTTTGAGAGATGGACTGGAGAGGGAGCTGGTGGGCTAGATCCCACCCGCCTTGGTTGTGGGGCAGGAGTAGTACTTTCTAGAACACAGCTGTCCCATCCAGCTGTTCAAGCCTCCGCAGGGAGAGCAGCTGCCAGGTATTAGTGAGAACAGCTGGGCATCCCCCGCCTGGGCTGGGGGGACGATGGCTTTGAGTTTAGGGCAGTGGCTGTTTTTTCTCCCACAGCCTTTGATCAGACTAGGCTGGGCTGGGCTACAGGGTTTGTTCACAAACAGGAAACGAGAAGAGAATTGGGCGGAGGGCCTGCAGGTTAGGTTTTGGTGGCAACGAGCTGTCCCTGCTTTACCCCAAGGCTCAGGTGCAGATTGGAGACCAAGCCTATGAAATTGGTCATCCCTGATGCCAGGTTGTCTGGGCACAGCCACCTGCCTACACCTTGGGGCCCAACCCCCTGTCATTTTAGTCCTCAGTGCCCGCCCCCGCTGCACCTGCTTTGACGGTTACAGTTTTTCAGAAAGAAGCGTGTGTGTGTGTGTGTGTGTGTGTGTGTGTGTGTGAGTGTACGCATAGATGCACAAAGCCCTGATGGCAGGTGGTCTCTGGTAACACAGCTAGAGGGGGTGGGGCCTATCTACAGAAGCTGGTGCTCCAGCCTCAGAAGGAACATCTGCTGGAATTCCTTGCCTGCTGGCCTCTCCTCAGGCAGGAGGAGGGGGTGGGACAGAGGCTGGGTCCTGAAAAATTCCACAGGAGGGAGAAGAGGGTGGAACCCTACACGTTTGTCACTAGGGGGTCTGGCATGGCAAACTGGCTGATCCAAGGGCACACTAAACCGGACCGCTGTCCTGGGGGGAGCCCAGAGAGCCCCACACAAGGGGAGGGAAGCCCAGCCTTGCTGGCATCCAGGCCCTGGAGACACCCACATTGTCGGCCAAGGCCTGTCAACATGGGATGGATGAATGCCTTTCCTGGCGGCCATATGGCCCCGCTGAGGTGATTTGCATACAGGTGGAAGGCCTGTGGGCAGGCTGGCATGACCGTTGTCTGGGTAACGCTCAGCCACCTTTTGACCTACCCCAGCTGTCTCCATTGCTGCCATTCTCTGGGCCCTCTTCCATTCAGGGAGCCTTTAAAATCCCAGGCTGACTCTCATCTTCCCCCTCCTCAATAGCTGGGTCCCCAGATAGTTGACATTCTTTCTACTTCCCCTTTCCACTGTCCTTAGCCCTGGTCCTCAGGTCTTGTGGACAGGGGACCTGATGCTGGAGGTGGGTGTTGGGCTGTAGTGGGAAGTGGGCTGCATGGAACCCTTCTCTCTCCTAGGTTTGAGCAGGCCATCCAGGCAGCTAGCCGGTTCGTTCGAAGGCAAGTGCTTGGGCTTCCCCTTACAGGCTCCGGTGGTCTACCCACCATAGGCTACCTCTGCCCCCATTGGCAGGGGCAGGGTGCTCAGGGCCCGGGTGGAGGGGCATCCTGTATGCTCGCCACGACGGTCCCAGACTCTCCAGCCCTGACGTGTCCCTGTTTCCTTCTGCAGCAAGCAGTTCCCCATCCGACGCTTCCAGTCCTTGCCGGTGAGTGCCCGCTGAGGCAGGGCAGGAGGGTCCTAAGGCCCAACTCCTGGTCTGGCCATGGGAGGTGGAGTTTGGGAGGTGAACTGGTGAGCAGGGGCATTCAGGGGAGGGATGGGAGAAGGTAAGGCCTGGGCTGGTGCCAGAGAAAGGTAACCTTCAGTACCTGCGGCCCCCCTGGCTCCCCAGGTGAGGCTTCTGGGCCACAGCCCTGTGCTACGGAACATCACCAATGCCCGAGCGCCTGGCAGCTGGAAGAAGAGTGAAGCGCGTGACCAAACTGCCCACAGCTCCGAGGAGGATAAGGAGAATGTGCGCGTCCCGCAGGCCAGAGTGGGACCACTCCAGGGAGAGAGAGGGGCCTGCTGGGTGGTGCTCTGGCATGTGATGACACCACCTCCCCCCGCCCACAGGATGGGTTCGTCTTCAAGATGCCATGGAAGCCCACACATCCCAACCACGCCCATGCTCTGGCTGAGTGGGCCAACCGCAGAGCAGCCTTTGCCCAGAGGCCAAGCTCGGCCCCCGACTTGATGGTACATGGGGAGAGCTGACCCTTGCAGGGCAGGCGCACAGGGCAGGTGCCCCCGAAGGCAGCCTGGGGATGGGAGGGTGACTGAGCCTGAGGCAAAGGAACCTTTTATCAGAAGGAGAGGGGTGGGGACTGCCTTGGGTCCCCACCCCTGAGTAGCCTGCATCTGTTTGTCACCCGTACAAGTGTCTCACCCCTGAGCGGAAGATGGAAGTAGAGGAGCTGAGTCCCCTGGCCCAGCGCTTCCCCCTGACCCCCACCAAGGGAGTTCCTGACGAAGATGATGGGTTTGTGGACATCCTGGAGGATGACTTAGAGGTAGGCAGTCTTGCTCCATCAGGCCCCCTACATCTCCCTCCCTGGGATGTCCCAGAGGAGAGCTCTGAGCTCCTGCAGCAAGACTATGACCGCATCCCAATGTCAGAGGAATCTGAGGTAACGGAGTCACAGCCTGACCTCTGGCCAATCAGAGAAGAGCAGGTGGCTGGTGCTGCAGTGAGGGGCGGCTGGGCAGGGTGGAGGGAATGCGCCCCTGCACGGCTTCTCATGGTTCTGTGCAAGCCCCAGCAGTGAAGGGTCCCTGCCCTCCTGGTTCTGGGGGGCTGCCCAGTGTGGAGGTGCTGGCAAGGCCAGAGAAGGCTGCGCTGGAGGACTGGGGCCTGAGGGATTTGGCCTGTGCCTGTTGGTGTGACCCATATCCTTGCTGATTTGGCTTCAGGACACTGATTCAGTTCCCCCAGGCATGGAGAGCCTCATTAGCGCCCCACTGGTCAAGACTTTGGAAAAGGAGGAGGAGCAGGTGAGCTTCTGGGGTGGCCGCCTACCCTCCAGGTGGGATTGGGGGCAAGCAGGAGCTGAGCACTCTGACCCCCGATCCACTGCCCTTGCCAGGACTTCATCATGTACAGCAAGTGCCAGCGGCTCTTCCGCTCTCCGTCCATGCCCTGCGGTGTGATCCGGCCCATCCTCAAGAGACTAGAGCGACCCCAGGACAGGGACCTGCCCGTACAGAACAAGCGGAGGAAAAGTGTGACCCCTCTGGAGGAGCAGCAGGAGGCCGAGGAACCTGTGAGAGCCCTCCTCCTGGGGCGGGGCTGCCACCTTTCCAGGCTACCCTGCAAGCCCTTCTCAGCCAGGGTGCAGGCAAGGAGGGGTACCAGCCAGACTGGGCCTGGAGGGGCAGCTCCCCCCCTGATCCTGGCTGCCGTCTATCTCACAGAAAGCCCGGGTCCTTCGCTCCAAGTCCTTGTGTCACGACGAGATTGAGAACATCCTGGACAGTGACCACCGCGAACTGATTGGGGATTACTCTAAGGTACCAGCTGGCAAGACCGCCAGGCTCCACCCCTCGCCAACGGTAGCCCCCTCGCCCAGCAGCTGCTTCAGTGCCACCCTCTCTCACCAGAGGCCCCTTTGCTCTGACCTTTGCATACTCTCCCCTGGACTCTACTCAGTCTCCTGACGCTATCTCACGTGTGTCCACGCATCAGCAATGTCTCCACCTTGGAAAACATTTCCAAACGGACGTCTAGCTTGACCCTCCCCGGACCTCATTCCCGGGCTTGGCAGAACTGGAGGCAGAGGCAGGAGTCTATCGCTTCTGCTCCCCTTCATTTCCCCTTGGGAGGTTGTTCCTGGGGCATCAGACCCAAAAGGCTCCTCTCGGTGGCTATGGGAATCAGAGCTGAATTTGAAGGTCGAATCAGGTGTGGCCTCTTGGGCTTGTGTCACGACGAGGTTGAGAACATCCTGGACAGTGACCACCGCGGACAGTTCCTGCTCCTCGTCTTACCCATTTCACCTTCTTCCTCTGCTCTTTCTCAAGCTCTCTCTCTCCCCTCTTCATGCAGGCCTTCCTCCTACAGACTGTGGATGGGAAGCACCAAGACCTCAAGTACATCTCACCAGAAACGGTATGTGCAGATGAGCTGTTCGTCTGTTAACCTTCGCTGAGAACAGGCTGCAAGCACTGGGTAGGGAAGGGTTAGGAGCCAGCCTCTGACCTGCTGGAACCCATCTCTGTGGCTTCCGCAGATGGTGGCCCTGCTGATGGGCAAGTTCAGCAACATCGTGGAGAGGTTTGTGATTGTGGACTGCAGATACCCCTACGAGTATGAAGGCGGGCACATCAAGGTGAGGCAGGGTGACCAGAGAGGTGCTGAAGACCCACTGGTTCTATCCTTCATCTGTGGGGGCGCCCTTTCATGGGGAAGGGTCCTGCCCAACAAGAGGTGGGGGTCACCCTTTTGAAAGATGGGAACTGCCTAGGGGCGGCGTCTGCCAGCCAGGCCCAGGGCAGTGGCCTGACCTCCGGCTACTCTGCAGACTGCTGTGAACCTGCCCCTGGAACAGGACGCCGAGATGTTCCTGCTGCAGAGCCCCATCACACCCTGTAGCCTGGACAAGAGGATCATCCTCATTTTCCACTGTGAATTCTCATCTGAGCGTGGGCCCCGCATGTGAGTCCCAGCTCCACCCAAGCTTGTAGGTGCTGGAGCCGTCCTGTGGCCAAGAGCCTGAGCCCAGCCCTTCCTTGACCTGGGCCTCTTGGCTCATCTGACCGCCTGAAGCAGACCTCATCCCTGCTTCCTTGTGCACGGCACCCTCCTGCAGTCTTTCCCATCAATCCTCACCCTCTACCCATTGTCACCCCCGCCCCCAAATCTGATCCCAAGCCTTCAGCAGTGTCCTTAAAACCCTGTCCCAGTCCTCAGTGACATTGACCCTCCTGGTGTTCAGATGTCCTTTCCTTCCCTCACCGAGTCTTGTCCAGACCTCCTGAACAGATCTCTTGAATTTTGGCAACTTCTCTTCGTTCTGCTTCCCCTTTCCCAGTCCAGGCCAGATAACACTAACAATGATCCCACAACTGCCTTCTAGAAACAGGCTCCCTTGGTTTTCCTTCTTCCTTCCAACTCCCAGCCTCTTCAGTGCTCAGGAGCCGGACTGACCTAAAAGTGCCTGCTCTCCAGCTTTCCCAAGGCGCTCAAAGGAGTGGGTGCAGGGAACAGGTTCCCTGAGGTCCACCCTACTGCACGCCCAGCTCTGACTCCCACACCCATTGGTCCCAGGTGCCGTTTCATCAGGGAGCGAGATCGAACCATCAATGACTACCCCAGCCTCTACTATCCTGAGATGTACATCCTCAAAGGCGGCTACAAGGAGTTCTTCCCGCAGCACCCGGTACCGCAGGCAGGGGTGGCCACGGCCTCTGGGGGAGGGTTGGACTGCAGGGAAAGGGCTTGGCCAGGCAACACCCTAAGAGAAGGGAAGACTGCCCCCCCAATTGCCCATGCCCCCATATTGATTGCCCTCTCCCATCCTGCCCTAGACCTTCTGTGAACCCCAAGACTATCGGCCCATGAACCACGAGGCCTTCAAGGACAAGCTGAGGACCTTCCGCCTCAAGACGCGCAGCTGGGCTGGGGAGCGGAGCCGGAGGGAGCTCTGCAGCCGCCTGCAGGACCAGTGAAAGGCCAGCCACGGACTCACCTACCTTCATTGCCTCGAGTGGCCTGGGCACCAGCTACCCAGAGGCTTATAATAGTGAGGATCTGCTGGAGGCCCCAGGACAGTGAGGGTGTCCTGTCCATGCGCCCCAGCCCTGATCCCCTTGTCTCACTCCAACCATACTCCATACCCTGGTGCCACCCCTCTACCAACACCCCATCTCCTAGAAGAACCCAGCCTGTTGACAGTGAAATTGGATTATGTCCAGCTCAAAGGAAGTATTTTGTGTCCAACAGGAATCTTTTGCTTTTTTTCTTTCTTGTTTGGGTTAACCCTTTGTCTCCCTGTGTCCAGAAAAGTCCCCTTTTTCCTAGAGGCTTTGTTTGTGTGTTTGAGGCTGAGGGAAACCACAGCCCCAAGATGGGCCAGAGCCGCACTCCTCCCTGCCCTAGGAGTAGCACTGTGCCCTGGCCCTCAGTAGCACTCCTGCGTGTGTCTGCCTGTTCCTGCTTTCTCGTTCCCTCTTTCCTGTCCCTCCTTACGTACACCTCCAGCACAAACGTAAGCTCTTACTCTTCCTGTTTCAGTGTTACCTGCATGCCTGACTTGTCTGTCTGATTTTTTTGCCCATCTCAGGTCATTCACAGGTGGTCAAGCGGTCACCAGAAGGGAGGGATGCCCCACCCAAAGTTACCCATTAGGCTCTCCCGGTCCAGTTGGGGTTATGGACTCAAACCTTATTTACCCACTTGGCCTGTCTTCTGTTGCCTTGGAAAGGGATGTTATACTTGGGGGCCCCTGGGTGAGGGCTAAGGCCTGCGTCCTTAACCTCACTGGAAGCCCAGCCCCCACTGCTGTGAACCCTGGGGCCTGACTTGTGAGAACTTGCTGCTGTCTTGTCATGAATGAACAGATGGATGGACAAACGGATGGATGATAAATGGATGGAGAGCTGTAGATGCACAACGCCTCGCACATAAACCACTGCGTGGAAGCATTTCAGCGAGCGTGACAGCCTTCGGCGGGAGTATATATGTGTCTGTCTGGACAAAATCTTTACACTTTAAGGTTTGAAAATATTCAAGAGGAAATGTCGAGGTGGCAGCTAAACCAAGGTCAGAACCACCTCTGACTTTTTAATCTCAGGATGTGGGAAGGGCTGTGCTTGAAGGCCCTGATGAGTCATCTGTTAGGGCCTTGTTTCAATAAAGCACTGAGCAAGTTGAGCAACCAGCATTGTGTTCTCTGTGGAGCCCTTGACAAGACCACAGCCAATGCAGATGGTGGGATAGGGCAGGGCAGATCGGCAGATTGGGGCTGGAAGACTCCTGGGGAGGCCACCTCATGCTGTCTTCCCAAGTCTTCCTGAGACCTTTCCCCTCATCTGGCTACTCAAGCAGCCTTCCTAAACTTCGAACCAAGAAGGCAAGAGTAAACCCATCACTCCTCTAGAACTCATTGCACACCACCTCCTTGCTCCCCTCTGACAAATGCTCCATACCTTGCTCTTCACAGTTCCTTGCCTTTGCATCTGTTGCACCACCCTCAGAAAGGCTCTCCCTTATCTGTTATTCCTCCTGTAAGACTCCATTTCAATTGTCACTCTCAGGAGTCTACCAACTTACCAATCCAATGCCCTGTCAGGGAAATGGATTTCTTCAGTATCCCCAGTGCCCAACAGAGCGTCCACCACCTAGGACAGTGGTTCTCAACCTTCCTAATGCCGCGACCCTTTAATACAGTTCCTCATGTTGTGGTGACCCCTAATTTCATTGTTACAA
Organism: Myotis nattereri; assembly: GCF_964212035.1. Lineage (NCBI taxonomy): Eukaryota > Metazoa > Chordata > Mammalia > Chiroptera > Vespertilionidae > Myotis > Myotis nattereri. The sequence continues at coordinate 30,427,163 of NC_138083.1, read as the reverse complement.
ATTTAACATAATTAAAGCATAGTGATTAATCACAAAAACAATATGTAATTATATATGTGTTTTCCGATGGTCTTAGGCGACCCCTGTGAAAGGGTGGTTCGACCCCCAAAGGGGTCGCGACCCACAGGTTGAGAACCGCTGACCTTGGAGATGTTGAGTTCAAGATCAGCAAATGGGAAACCACCAATCTGGTAGAATTGGTCCCAGGCCCAAACCTGGTGTCTCAGGAAACCCTCTGGGAATACCACTGCTCTGTTAACTACCCCACCCCCACCAATGTGAGCTGCTGGTGATTGCAGGAACTCCTTTGCAAATGTACACATAAGATGCTGTCTGACAGAGTACACACAGGGCAGGGGTCATTACCACTTTCTGTGGAAGTTCATCTACCTTCCAAAGTAGGTGGTGGGATGATTACTCACTTTGTTTTGCAGATGGGGATGTGGAGGCTATTTCTAGCAATTAGAAGGGACTCCGGGTTCCAAGGCTGAGTCTAAAGGACACTTGCCCTGTCTTCAGCTTGACCTCCAAGTTTGTTACACCTAAAGGATTGGTTTTTACTCCTGCTCCAGAGCCCCCTACAAGGACACGTGTGTGTGTGTGTATGTAGGTACCTGGGGACTGGGTCTCTGCTCAGGGAGTGTGGGGCCCTGAAGACTCCAGAACACACACACACACCCCTCCCCCCGCCCCATCCACCAAGCAGGCAGCTGACACAAAGGCCAGCATTTGTTTGGGTGAGGGAGCTTGCCCCAGAAACGCAGAAACAGCTGTGCAGGCCCCTGAGTAAAAGAGTGAGCCCTGAGCATTATCCTGCTGAGAACTGTCTGCCCCACCCTAAGTGCTCAGATGGTCTCCTGACTCCCCCTATCTGGTTTTACAGAGGAGGAAGGCAACGCTGCCCAGAGCGGGCACTCACTTGCCCCAGGTCACACAGCAGATATACTCAAAGCAGGCATTCCAGCAATCCAGGACTGTCTCACTCCTCACTTCCTGCCTTGGTCCCAGAGCAGCCAAGGGGGTGGGGCTGGGCTGCCTGGCTTCAGCTCTCAGTGTACTCTTCCCACTCCATCCGTCTGGATCAGGCCACATGGGAGGAGGGAGCTACGGGCACTGCGTGTCTAACAAAGCCCAGGCTGTGTGCCAGGCGGTGACATGCACAGCCATGTCTGCCCTCATAACCCACCATCAGAGTCATAACTGCAGTCACGGGGCATAGTCTGCTCCAGACACTTTTATATATTATCTCAAGCTCACCAGGGCAGTTTTCAGCTCATTTTGCAGGGAAAACAGAAGAGGAGGGCAGGGAGGGGATTTGGGGCAAGCCAGGAGACAAAACTTCCACAAGAGAAGGCCCTGGTGCAGGCCTGAGCCTAGGGGAGGGGTTCACCTTTCCAAATCAGGCCAGGGTCCCTTCTGACGCTGGGAAGTTCAAGGGATGAAGCAGAGGTGCCCAATCCCCCAACCCTCCAGCAAGAGAAGCTCTAACTGTCTTCCTGGATGCTCATAAAGGGAAGAGGATCAGACAAGGAAGTGGTTTAAATCCTGGGCTGCTGGCCAATTTTAAAGGTTGTTTTGCTTGGGCCAGGGTGGGGCAGGAATTCTAGTCTGCGAGGAACCATGTGCGGCCGGCTCACGTGGTTAAAGAGCTGCATGCGGTTGGGCGCAAGTGGGAATCTGGCCTGTGCCAGGCCTAGCCAAGTCAGCAGGCAGGCCCAGGGTCTGGGCATCATCGGACTTGCTCTCCAGGTAACTTGCAGTGACAATTTTAAAAAATAATGTTTTCAGCGCGCTCTTCCTCTGGGGAACGTGCCTGTGCCATTCCGTCCCTTCTCTCCTTCCCCCACAGGCATGCGTCTCCTAAACTCTAAGGCAGTGGTCAGCAAACTGCGGCTTGGCAAACCGCGGCTCGCGAGCCACATTCGGCTCTTTGGCCCCTTGAGTGTGGCTCCTCCACAAAATACCGGCTCTTCCACAAAACACCGACTTCTGCGCATGGGCCATGAAGTTTCAATTGCACTGTACGTGCACGCCCGCACGTGGTATTTTGTGGAAGAGCCACACTGAAGGGGCCAAAGAGCCACATGTGGCTCGCGAGCCGTGGTTTACCGACCACAGCTCTAAGGGATACAGGGGCGCCGTGGGCAGTGGGAGCTGGACCTGGGCTAATTCCTGAACCTGTCTCCAAGACTCCCTTTTCTCTGACTTCCCTATGAGCTAAAGCAGCCCAGCCTCAGCTCTGCTGTTGCTTCTTCTATGCTAAGCCCTTCCTTGTTTCACTGTCCCCAGCTTTAATAAACGTCCCCTCATACTAAAAAATAATAATAATAAAATTAAAGTTATGTTTTTGTTTCTTTAAATTGATTTTAGAGAGAAGGGAAGGGAACGGGAGAGAGAGAAACATCAATGTGAGAGAGAAACATCCATCAGCTGCTTCCTGCATCCTTTCCTGGGGATTCAGACAGGAACCCAGGCATTTGCCCTGCCCAGGAATAGAACCCAGCACCCTCTGATGCATGGGACGACAGGACAAAATAATGTTTTTTTGCTTCACGCAACAAAATAATGTTTTTTTCGTGTGTGTGTGTGTGTGTGTGTTCAGTTGAATAGTCAATATTTCCTGGAGGGCACACATGTGAAGCATAGAGCAGAGACCTGAAGAACCGGCACGCAGCTCCAGGTTCAGGAGTGTCTCCAGTCCCACCTTTCTTCATAGTCCCTCCCAGTTACCTACACTCTGAGGTCACCACTATTCCGGCCGCTGTCACAGATTAGTTTCACCTGTTCTAGAGCCTCATCTATGTGAAGTCACAGAGCTCTTACTCTTTTGTGTCCGGCTTCCTTCAGCATGATAATTTTGAGACCCATCCATGTTTCCTTTAGTAGTACTTTATTCCTCACGGTGTAGTATTCCATTATATGAATATACTCCTAAATTGAATTATTCATTATACTTTTCTATCATGACTTTTAAATTAAAAAATTAAGGTATAGCACTAGCCGGGTAGCTCAGCTGGTAAGAGTGGCGTCCCAATATTTCAAGGTTGCGGGTTTAATCCCTGGTCAGGGCACATACAAGAATCAACCAATGAATGCATACGTAAGTGGAACAACATACTGATGTTTCTCTCTCTTTCTCTCTCCCTCTCTCTCTCTAAAATAAATCAATAATTAAAAAAAATATTTTATTGATTTCAGAGAGGAAGGGAGAGGGAGAGAGAGAGATAGAAACATCAATGATGAGAGGGAACCATTGATTGGCTGCCTCCTGCATGCCCCCTACTGGGGATTGAGCCTGCAACCTGGGCATGTGCCCTGACCGGGAATCAAACTGTGACCTCCTGGTACATAGGTCGATGTTCAACCACTGAGCCATGCCGGCCAGACAGTAAATTTTCTTTTTTATTAAGATATAATTTATATGCAGTCAAATTCACCCTTTTGAGCGTACAGTTCTATGAGTTCTGACAAATGCACACCGTTGTGTAACCTCCACCGCAATCAAAATATACTAGTTGGTCATTTTCATTCTGCCCTCCATGGATTATTTGGGACTATTTCAATTGTACTGAAAATATACCCGGGAGTGGAATTGCTGGGTACAGTGTGTATGTCCAGCTGTAGTATTTTCCGCAGTTCTCCAGGGTCACTATGCCAACTGATTTCCCACCTGCAGTGTCTGAGAGTTCTGTTGCTTCACATTCTCATCAGAATTGATCACTTCTAATCTCTCTCTCTTTACCAGAGAATTTAATTGTTGCAGATGGCGAAGAGCTCTGCTCTCAAGGCTGACTCTACGAGCCATGGCCTGGCAGGCGTGGGCCGGTGCGCCACAGACCCAGCCTGTTTTCTGACTCTCCTATACTGAAATGCTAGCCTTGCTTTTTTTTTTCTTCTCATCAGAGTCTTTTAAAAAGTTACAGAGACTGTGGAGTTATTTGGCTGTGTGTCACTGGCTTGTATCCATCCACGGACAGCTCACAACCATCTAGAAAACTTGTGATTTGTAAAAAAGTCTTTATCCCTGGAACCGAACACACAGGCACCGTACTTTCCAGAGGCAATAAACTGTTGATGCAGAGGGTGTTGAGACAGGGAGGCCCATGGCCACGCGGGATCTGGAAACAATCAGGAGAGGGAAGCTGAGTAATGACGGAGAAGTGGCTGTTTTGCAGCCATGAAAGTCAGGCCTGAGAGAACGTTGGGTGATGTGAAGTTATTCACAGCCTATTGTTTAAAGAAGACAGTGGGTTATAGGACAGAAGGTAAGAAGCAATCCCACCCAACTCCCACAGGAATGTGTGTGGGCGTCAGGCATCGCTGCGGGGTTGCCTCTGCCCCACCCAGCCCACATTGCACGCACGCACACCGCTGGGAGGGGGTGGCAACCGCAGCTGCCAGGCTCTGAGTCAGCATGCCTGGGGCAGCGGGAGGGGAAAGGGCCTCACGTGTCTGGGCCTGAGCCACCTCGTGGGGCCTCCTGGCTCTCAGCCCTGCAGGAAACAAGACGAGGCCGCCGTTTGAAAGGGCCAATCACACTTGGACGAGTCTTCCTGGTGCCGAGCCAAGACTACTTCCATAGGCCCTGGGGCTCACTGAAGGAGGGCTGGGAGGGAGCTTCCTGGGTTGGGCCTGGGAGCCCTGGGTAAGGAAGTCACCAGTCTGGGTGGGAAGAAGTTCCCAGGCCTGGGGTGTAGGGGGTAATTAGTGCTAAGCTTGTGGCCTCCAGGAGCTGGGGGCAGGAGCTAAGCCAGCCTCTGGGGTGACCCTGAGGGGACAGGGGAAGAAGGGGAAACCCAAGGGGAGGGGAAGGAGCAGGCTAAAATCAATCTCTTTTGACACGAACACCGGCGTCTGCATACGTGTAACATGGTGAAAGTTACTTGATCTTGCTGTGCCTCAGTTTCCTCATCTGTAAAATGGAGATAATAAAGCCTGTCCTGCCGGGCCAGCCTGGCTCAGTGGTTGAGGGAGAAGTCTTGCCCAACTTTGGTCCCCTTTATTCTAGAGCAACCACATCCACTAAGTCTCAGCTAGCCGGTCTTCTCTAAAAAGCAGAGAATAGTTTCCTGCTTTTATCTCCCAGAAATGGCTAGATAGCCTTAGCAGGAAGTCAATCAAAAATCCATTGCCTGAGGCTCGCAGATTCCACCTAATAGCTCTCCGCAGTCCAGAAGTAGGCGGTGGCTTGACTGGTGTGGCCTGAAGTCTTGGGGTCTACACAGATCATTGATAAGGGTTTCCAGCTGTCAAAAGCCAACAGGCTGTCCTGCGTCTGGAGAGTGGAAGTGGGACCTGGGACTTGGTCCTAATGTCTGGGGGAAGCAGCAGAGCTTCCCAAGCCAGGCTGCCCACCAGCCGTTCAGGACCCTGCTGCGCTTGGGTAGGTGGGGAATAGAACCTGCTTTGCAAATGGAGTCAGTGTCATCAAGCGCATCCTAGTGGTGACACCAAGGGAACCAGAGGCAAATACCAGGCTGCTGGCCACGGTCCTGGGTGGAGAGCAGAGGAGGCCAGGGTGTGGGGAAGGGGCCGCTGTGAGGGTCTGTGGGCACTCCGCCAAACTCAGAAGACCGCTGAGAGGAGCAGGCCTGGGGAGTGAGGCTATAGTCCCCTCTGCCCACAGCCAGAGGGAGAGGAGGGAAAATGGCAGGAAGCTGTGCCCATGCCCCCCGTCCCCCAGTCACATTTAGGCAGGTGGGACAGGCCTCAAACCCAGCCATCTGTCTGCTTCCTTCAGGCTCCTTTAATTTTTTTGTCGTGCTTTATTTCATTTTTCTTTTCTCCCTTCTCTTGTCTGTCTCTGTCACACACACACCCATCTATGCCAATCCCGCAAACCCACATCGCCACATATTAACTGTGGGCCTGGCCCCACCCCAGTCCCTAGGGTAATCACTATGAAAGCCTCACACACATAAACATGTACACACACTGCCCTCATCACTTCAGAGGCCTTATAACCCCACGAAGAACTGGGAAGTTCAGCCTATCCACCCCCCTGCTCTGGGCTGCCACCAGCCCAGAAGGCCCCAGCTGCTTTAGCTCTGCTTTCCTGTTCTGCCTTTGGATTAATAGTTGCCAAAATTTATTGATTTACTGAGTGCCTACTGCACGCCAAGCTCCATCCTGCTGCCTCACCTGGGAAGGAGATAGGCTGCATGTAACAGAAGCCCCACACAGCAGTTAACAAAACCAAAGTGTGTGTTCCTCACTCAGCAGGAAGGCTCTGTGTGTTTCAGAGACCCAGGCTCTTTCTCGCCTCGCTGTCCTCAGCACACGGCTCTTTTTGTTTTGTGTTTTTTTATGTGTCCCATGCATGAAACAGCTCTGGCCACAAACATAGGCATCAAGCTAGGATGAACTAAGGACTGTACATCTGCTCTGCCCTGGCTGATATAAGAGCCACACCAACAATCAGGTGTCGCCTTGCCCATTGCCAGGGGGTGCACATGGCTTTTTATTTTTAAACTAGAGGCCCGGTGCACAAAAATTTGTCCACTCGGGGGGGAGAGGGGGTCCCTCAGCCCGGCCTGTGCCCTCTCGCAGTCTGGGACCCCTCGGGAGATAACGACCTGCTGGCTTAGGCCTGCTCCCAGGTGGCAGAGGGCAGGCCCAATCCCTATGTGCAGCCCCTGGTCGGGCTCAGATCAGGGCCGATTGGGGAGTTGGGGTGCCGCCCCCTGTCATGCACAGAGCAGGGCGGATCTGGAGGTTGCGATGCCAAGCTCAGTAACGCTCAGGGTACGGCCAATTGGGGGGTTGGGGCACCGCCCCCTGTCACACACAGAGCAGGGTGGATCAGGGGGTTGGGGCACCGTCCTCTATCACCCACAGAGCAGGGCCGATCAGGGGGTTGGGGCGCCGCACTGTCACACTCAGGGCAGGGCCGATGGGGAGGTTATGGCTCTACCCCGTCACACACAGAGCAGGTCCCGTGGGGGGTGGGGGGGTTTGGGCGCTGCCCCCTGTCACGCTGATCCCAGTGCCGGGAGGCCTCGCGGCTCCGCTGATCCCGGTGCCGGTGCCGGGAGGCATATTACCCTTTTACTATATAGAATAGAGGCCTGGTGCATGGGTGGGGGCTGGCTGGTTTGCCCTGAAGGGTGTCCTGGATCAGGGTGGGGGTCCCACTTGGGTGCCTGGCCAGCCTGGGTGAAGGGATGATGGCTGTTTGCAGCTGGTCACACACCCTTTAGGGTGGGAGTCCCCACTGGGGTGCCTGGCCAGTCTGGCTGAGGGGCTGAGGGCCGTTTTCAGGCTGACGGGTGACTGAAGCTCCCAACCGCTCCTTTTTTTCTTTTTTATTCTGGGCCAGCTTTAGCTCTGAGGCCTCGGCTGCTGAAAACAGCTTTCTGGCCTTTGTTTACCGTCTGTATTTTTTTTTAAAATATATTTTATTGATTTTTTACAGAGAGGAAGGGAGAGAGATAGAGAGTTAGAAACATCAATGGAAGAGAAACATCGATCAGCCGCCTCCTGCACATCTCCCACTGGGGATGTGCCCGCAGCCCAGGTACATGCCCTTGACCGGAATCGAACCTGGGACCTTTCAGTCCGCAGGCCAACGCTCTATCCACTGAGCCAAACCGGTTTCAGCTACCGTCTGTATTTGATACAATATTGCGGTCCGGCTGGCTGAAGCCCTGCTGAGTAAAGCAGGTTTCTGGGGTTTTGTTTATCTTCTATATTTGCAACATAGTTGCTTAGAGTCACAGCTGAGAGGCCGGCAAGTCAGGCGGGGAACATTGGAGTCCTCCTTAACTGAAGCAAGCAAGCCTCCCTGTTCGCATCAGCTGCCTGGCTGCCAACCGCCATCTTGGCTGACAGTTAATTTGCATATTGCCCTGATTAGCCAATGGGAAGGGTAGCGGTTGTATGCCAATTACCATGTTTCTCTTTTATTAGTGTAGACTAGAGGCCCGGTGCACGGATTCGTGCATGGGAAGGGGAGTGGTCCCTCAGCCTGGCCTGTTCCCTCTCACAATCCAGGACCCCTCGGGGGATGTAGCAGTGCGCTAAGCAGCAGGAGGAGCCCGAGCTGGTGCTGGTGTGCACTGCTTGTGCTCATCCCAGCTCGCTGCTGCTGTTGAGTCAGGAGATGCTCCCGCTGCCACAGCTGCGCTCACCAGCCATGAGCACAGCTTCTGGCTGAGCAGCGCTCCCACTGTGGGAGCACACTGACCACCAGGGGGCAGCTCCTGCATTGAGCGTCTGCCCCCTGGTGGTCAGTGCACGTCATAGTAACTGGTTGACCGGTTGTTCTGGTTGTTTGGTCATAACGGTCACTTAGGCTTTTATGTATATAGATATGTTTTTGTTGATTTTTTTTTAGAGAGAGAGGAAGGGAGAGGGATAGAGAGATAGAAACATCGATGAGAGAAAAACATCATCAATCACCTGCCTCCTAAATGTCCCCTACTGGGAACGGAGCCTGCAACCCAGGCATGTGCCCTGATCAGTCACTTCTTGGTTCATGGGTCGATGCTCAATCACTGAGCCACACTGGTTGGGTGGCTTTTTTTTTAACGAGTCGTGCCCCTGTGGCTACTTTTGTTTGTTTGTTTGTTTTTAATTGATTTTAGAGAAAGGAAGGGAGGGAGGGAAGGAGAGAGGGAGAGGGGAAGGAAAGAGAGAAAGAGAAACATTGCTACATCCATTGGTTGCCTCCCACACTTGCCCTGACCAGGCATCAAACTCAACCTGAGTATGTGCCCTGACCATGAATCAAACATGCCACCTTTAGGTGTGTGGGATGACACTCCAACCAGCTGAGCCACACTGGCCAGGGAGCACATGGCTTTTGATCTCGGGGGCATAAGCTGGCAGAGGGGTAAAAAGTCAGGAATGACACCTGAGACTGCCCCACTTATCTGGACACCACCTCATCTGGGTCCCCCACCGACTTCAGCATAGTTGTTCAGGCCAGCTGCTCCCTACGGTTTCCTCCACGCACCTCACACAGGCTGGCCCCCCAGTGGCCTGGGACTTGGACTGGACTCACTGCCTGAGGAGTAGACAGAGGCTGGAATACTGTATTCTGGATGCCAGGTGGCGCCCAGTGACCAGAGCCCTTTGCCAGCTCTCTGCTGTAATCAGCTGGCAGACACGAGTCCTGGCTGAGAGTGATAGGGACTGGGGATCAGGAACTGAGGCAACATCACCCCAGCCTTACGGCTGAGGCCCCACACTCTGGTCCTGCCCCTCCATCCACAAATAAGTTTGTGTGTTGTACTTGTGGTCAAAATGCCCACATGCCCTGCCCACCCCTCTAGGCTCCCTTCAGGCCTAGAGGCAGAAGGGCCCAGAGTGCATGCCCTTGGAGGGCCCTGGCGCCCTGTCCTTCATTTTTTCAGTTGTCAAGGACTGTGTTTGGGTTGGCTCCAGGCCTTCCTTGTGCATGGCCCTAGCTGAGTACCATATCAGGCAGGATCCCCATCAGGGACATCACTATCATAGTCTGACCCTGGGTGCAAAAGGGGCACCTGAAGGCTAAGGGGTTGTTTGGACAGGAAGGCTTCCCGAAGTTTTGGTCTGAGCACATGTTGAAGGATAAAAAGGAAAGAGCCTTCCAGGCTGAGGGAACAGTTAGTGTGGGGGTGGGGGTGTTGGTTTTGAGAAATAGAACACTGGGACACATCTGGGGAGGCTCCAGCAGTTCCCATGCCAAGAGGTAAAGAAAAGGAGTGTGTATTTGTGCGGGGAGAGCACCCTAGGCAGGCACTGAGACCCAGGACACCTTGTGGGGCCCCAAACACCTCTCGGCCAAGCCCCCATTGGGGCTTTTACCCCATGCAGGGCTCTGGAAGCTGGCACTGCTTCAAGTTTAAGGTATAAGCCTCTCCACTATGCCTCTGATGACAAGGGGGGAGCTTGTTAGAGGTGGGAGTGTGAAAGGAAGACTGGTCAGCCTGCTAAATCCTAAGGACTTCGCTGGGAAGTGACTGACCTGCCAGGGACACAACGCTGGGACCAGAATTTGAATCATTCTACTCCAAACGGAGCCCTAGTTTTAACCCACTGCAGGAACCACAACCCAGAATCACCCCCCCCCCCCCCAAACCGCACAAATATGCATATTTTCCCCCAAGTCATAATTTCCAGGAATCTGCATTTTTAAAAAATTTGTTTTTATTGATTTCAGAGAGGAAGGGAGAGGGAGAGATAGAAACATCAATGATAAGAGAATCATTGACTGGCTGCCTCCTGCATGCCCCACACTGGAGGTCCAGCTGCAACCCGCCCCAACCGGGAATCGAACCATGACCACCTGGTTCATAGGTCCACGCTCAACCACCGATCTGCATTTTATCTGACGCCCAGTGATTCCCACGCATATTGGTCTGTTTGAGAACTCGGGCTCCACGTTCAGGTCCCGCCAGCCTCACAGGGCTGGCAGAGACCATGGGGGTGGAACCCCGCCCTCCGGCGATGACTCGGCCCCCCGGCCGCTTCCTGAAGGTCCACGGGACGGGTCGCTGCGCCCCCTCGCGGCCACCGGGGCCAGTGGACGAGCCCTGCATTCCCGGTCCAGGAGTGACGGGCGTGGGCAACGCCGGGAGCTCGGAGCTCGGAGTCTTACGTGGGAGGAGGAAGGTCGCCCGCGCCGGATGTCCAAACGTGGGAGCGCCTGGAACGCCCCCGCCTGGCGTACGGAGCACCGCACCCTGCGCCCGTCACCCTCCTGCACGCGCCCGCGACTCGGGTGCGCAGGCGCCCAGAGGCCGCGCAGCCGCCATTGCTCCCCCGCCAGCGAAGCGCCTGTTAGAAGCCTGCGGGAGCAGAAAGAAGGTAAGTGCGACGCCTCGAGGACAGCGGCAGGGGGCTGAAGCGGTAGCATACTCACGAGAGGGTACCCCTGCATAGCCCTCGCCGGCTGGAGCAAGGAACTACAACCCCCAAAATGCACTGGGCTGCAGGGTTGCGCGAGGCAGTGACGTTAAGGGTCTGTGCTGCTGCCTTTTCTCTGTGAGGGAAACGCCGTGGCGAGGGCTGATGACGCGTTCTTCTTCTGGTTAGAAGGTCAATGGAGGTCAGCGGGCTCTGGTTCTGAGAGCGCCTTCGCGAACCTTCTTCCTGTCTGACCAGATTAAGTCGAAGATGTTGCCCAGCCAGTGTGGCTCAGTGGTTGAGCTCTGACCCGGAGGTCACGGGTTGGATTTCCGGTCAGGGCACATGCCTGGGGTGTGGGCTCCATCCCCAGGGGGCGTGCAGGAGGCAGCCCATGGATGTTTCTCTCTCGTAAAACAAAACAAATAAAAAGTAAACATATCTAAAAAATAAGAATAAGAAAACTAAATAAATCGATGGTCTATTTTTACTTAACTACAAATATCTGTGTACTGTGTACCCCCTGCCTTTGAACCCTGGCTGGCTATGGAGCCACTCAGACACCATCATGATCATCATCATCACCATCATAATTATTATTTAGTCTTTATTTTGAAATAATCTCACATTTTAAGAATTTTTAAGGAAAGAACTCCCGTGCCCTGGCCGGTGTGACTCTAAAGGGGTTAAAGCGCCTACCAGCCCCTGGTGTGGACCGGCCCATGGGAGGGTCCCAGGTTCCAGTGGGGCCAAGGGCAGCACCTGGGTGGCAGGATCTGTGCCTCCCCCACTCCATGGCCCATGGAAGGCAACCAATTGATGTTTCTCTCTCACATCAAAGTTTTATCTCTCTCCCCTCTCTCCCTCCCCCTCCCTTCCTTCTTTTTCACTTTTTCTGAAAAGCAATGGGGAAAATATCCCTCGGGGGAGGATTAAAAAAATAAAAAAAAATAGAGAATTCCTGTATCCCTCATGATAATTAAGTTAGTTACAGATGTGATGCCCCTTTGCCTCTATGTTTAGAGGTATATCAGTGTGTATTCCTTTTTAACATGTTTTTATTGATTTCAGAAAGGAAGGGAGAGTTAGAAACATCAGTGATGAGAGAGAATCATTGATTGGCGGTCTCCTGCACGCCCCCCCTACTGGAGATCTGGCCTGCAACCCTGGACATTTGCCCTGACCGGGAATCCAACCATGACCTGGTTCACTGCTCCATGCTCAACCACTGAGGCATACCAGGCATACCGGCCATACGGGCCCAGTATAAGTGTGTATTCTCTACAAAGAAGGACATTACCCAGTGTTCAAAATCAGGAGATACTGATCAAAACTATTATCTAACGTGTAGTCTATATTTAAATGCTTCCAGTTGTCCTAATAATGCCCTTTATCGAAACTTCCTTTTTCTTGGATCGGGATCCCATCCAGGAACATACCTTGCCTTCAACTGTTTTGGTTTCTTTAGTCTTTCATTCTGGAGCAGCTCTCCAGCTTCCCTTGACTCTCATGACTTGGACACTTTTGCATATTCCTGGCCAGTTGTTTTGTAGAACTGAATTTGAGATTGTCAGATTTCTTCACTCCCAGGCTGTTATGGGCAGAGGTGGTGCTGGCCAGACTTATTCAGAGGCCGGGGGTGTGTCTTGGGTGGGTGAGGAGGACCAGTGACCAGCCACACCAGCCTCCATACAGACTTCCAGACCTTGCTGGGCCAGACCCTTTCTGTGGTTGCCTCCCCTGTTGGGGGTTTCACACTCATCTCACTGAGGTGTTTGGCTTCCCTGTAGCACCCACCCTGGAGCCATGGTCCACGCTTTCCTCATCCACACCTTGAGGGCCCCACAGGCAGAGGAGGGCCTTTGCCGAGTGCTCTATTCCTGCGTCTTCGGTGCCGAGAATTCACCTGATGACCCACAACCACACCGTGCTGAGAGGGACAGGCTCCTCTGCAAGGAGCAGATTTTGGCTGTGGCCAGGTAAACCACATAACCTAGTATAGCTCTGTTATTGGTGGAAGTGGGGGATCCCTTTCCTCACTGGGTGCTGGGGGATGGGTCCTTAGGATCTCTTGACAAAAATAATTTTCTGAGGCTCGCCCAGGAGGATGAGTTATTTTCATTTACGTGGAATTACATCCCTGCATTCCCAAGATCCCACTTCCCTTCATCCAGTCCAGGAAGAGATGCAGCTGGGGATTCAGCAGAGCTAGAAGCAAGGGCAGTGTCCAGAGTTTCCGTTCCATGGTGGCGCTGGGTCCCGCACAGCATTAGGCTAGTTACAGTCCATTAGTCCATTGTGTGTGGGGTCTACATGGTTGTGAACCACGTGGGCAAATGCAGGGGAGCCAAGGAGCGAATCCCCTGCAACAAGAGTCCCGAGTGAACCGAGAGACAGAGAGGGAACTCCTTTGTGTAGAAGCTAAGTATCTTTTTTTAAAAAATATTTTTATTGCCCTAACCACTGTGGCTCAGTGGATAGAGCGTCGGCCTGCGGACTGAAGGGACCCAGGTTCGAATCCGGTCAAGGGCATGTACCTTGGTTGCGGGCACATCCCCAGTAGGGGGTGTGCAGGAGGCAGCTGATCAATGTTTCTCTCTCATCTGTGTTTCTAACTCTCTATCCCTCTCCTTTCCTCTCTGTGGAAAATCAATAAAATATATTTTAAAATATATATATATATTTTTATTGATTTCAGAGAGGGAGAGAGATAGAAACATCAATGATGAGAGAGAATCTTTGATCGGCTGCCTCCTGCACACCCTGACCTGGGGTCGAGCTCGCAACCCGGGCATGTGCCCTTGACCAGAATCGAACCTGGGACCCTTCAGTCCATAGGCCGATGCTCTATCCACTGAGCCAAACCAGCTAGGGCAGGAGCTAAGTAGCTTAAATCTTCCTGTGCTTGCAGTGGCTACACCTACTCTGACCAATGAATTGTTCCCAGCTGTAACTGACAGACTAGACTTTATGTCACCTATACTTTACTGGGCATGCTCTATTCCTCCCCTGTACAGACTCTTCCCCCAGAGATCTGCGGGGAATAGACCGGTGGCTTTGCAGCTTCTTGGCAAAGCTGCACAAATGGCACGCTCTTACCATTTGGCCATCCCCCTGCTACTTTCCTGCTAATAACTGGATTAATTACAGTGGTATCAGCCCCACAACTTCATTGAATACATGCCTAATTGTGATAGGTTTTCTGGGGAGCACAAGAAACAGGGGGACTAAGAATCAGAGAGGAAGTTTTAGAGTCGTATTTTCCAAAGAGTCTTTTATAGTTGTTCACAAGTGTTATGTGCAAAAGGGTTAAAGAAAGTATTAATGCCTTTATTATTGTTTAGCTAAGATTTATTGAACCTGAAATATGTGCTAAGCATGTATACACACTTATGTGTATATATGTATGTATACACATACATAGTTCATGTGTATGAACTCATAGGTACAGTTATTATCCCCACCTTACAGATGAGTCAACTGAAGTAGAGAGAGTTTAAGGAACGTAACCTACACAAGATTATGCTGCTAGAAGGCCATAGAGGTGGGATTTGACTGTAGGCAGCAAGCACCAGTATAGATTAGACATGCTTTGCAGTGCAAGAATTCTCAGGGCCTTTAGTGTGCCTGTAGGCTTTATACATCTCTAAGTAGGAGAGGGAATACGGTGCAAAGGAAGCCCTCATGCTCAGAGCCTTCCGAAAGCCTGGGATCTAGAGTACAGTTTGGGAAACAGTGTTCCAGTTGGAGTGCCTGGGATCTAGAGTACAGTTTGGGAAACAGTGTTCCAGTTGGAGTGCCTGGGCTTGGACCTTCCCATCCCAGACTGAGTCCGTGGGTGCCAGAACCCGGTCTCTGTGCGTTCTGGCAGGAGGATTAACACTCTGAGACAACCTGGTGTCAGACCTCCGCCATCCTCTTGTTCCTCTGGACCTCTGCCCCCTTGTGTGGCACAGAAAACCAAACATTGCTTTAAGACCAGCCTGTGCATGGCCCAAATTGGAGGGCAGTTCAGGAGAAATGAGAGAGTGCCTTCAAAAGCCTGGATGGCCAAGAGAAAGATCTTTCTTTTGCATTTGGAGAGGGTTACAGGAGGGAAAGTGGGTGGAGAGTTTGGGCAGCCCGTGTTAGACGTGGCTTCTCATTGGTTGCTTTTCTTTATGTTGAGGAAGCAGATGGGTCAGGATTTCTTCCCCTGGTGCCCTTTTTCAGCCCAAGGAATTCTGTTCAAAATCTGCCTTCTCTTGGCCACACTGAGTGAAGTGGTTCAGGGCCTGGAGGCTGGAGTCTAGATTTCTGTTCCAGCTCACACTTCCTTCTCTGTGGCCCTGGGCAGGTCACTTAGTCTCTCTGGGGCTCAGTGTCTATATCTGAGATATGGGGACAATGGCAGCTCCCAGCTCCACGGATGGTCAGGAGGATGACAGAAGTTGGTGACCCACCCACTCTCCCCAGGCAGGTGGAGTCCATGTGCCGGCTGCAGCAGCAGGCGTCCGGCAGGCCTCCCACGGATCTGCAGCCCCAGCCCTCAGATGAGCCGATGCCCCTGCACGAGGCCCCACGAGGGGCCTTCCGCCTGGCGGCAGGGGACCCTTTCCGGGAGCCTCGGACAGTGGTGTGGCTGGGCGTGCTCTCCTTAGGCTTCGCCCTGGTGCTGGATGCCCACGAGAACCTGCTGCTGGCAGAGAACACACTTCGGCTGCTGGCACGCCTCCTCCTCGACCACCTCCGGCTGCTGGCCCCTGGCACCAATCTCCTGCTGCGGGCTGACCGAATCGAGGGCATCCTCACCCGCTTCCTGCCCCATGGTCAGCTGCTCTTCCTCAATGACCAGTTTGTCCAGAGTCTGGAGAAGGAGTTCAGTGCTGCCTGGCCCCGCTGACCCCTCACTGCATGGGACTTTGCGAGAGGGCATTGAGGAAGGACAAGGATGTTCAGACACACAACCTGGTAAAACTTGGCATCTACCTCCTACCCAGCCTGCTCCCAGCTCTGGTGTGCTGCCACACCCAGGACAAGTGGATGGGACAAGCTGGCAGAAAAGGGGGCAGGGCAGAAGGTAGAGGTGAAGAATCACAGAACAGTCTGTGCCTGGAGGTGCCTCATGACTTATTCAGACTGCTACCAAGGGCAGCCCCTCTCGCCCTTGACTCCACTTTCTCCCATTCCCATCCGCCAGTCCTCTACAGTGCACCAGCTCCGAGTGCCAGGGTGGTGCTGGGGTGGTGAGGATCAGCTGCCTGGAACTCGGCCTATGTTCTTTTCCCAAACGCACAGTCATCACCATACAAAAGGAGCCTGAGACTCAGCTCCACCACAGTTCACAAATATGTCAGTCATTCAGGGGGATTCTGTAGGTCCTTTCGGGCTCAGTCCATGCTTGCCAAGCAGCCTCAAGATAATCCTGCGCTTCCCTCATCCGCAGGGAGAGAAGGTGCCATCAGGCGGGTGTAAGAAATCTGGCCTGGATGATGTTATCTTTCTCATTTTGAATTAAAAGCACCGACTATATGATTTTGTCACTGACCCCTGTAGGACAGGGACCCAAGATCGTGGTGGTTCTGCTCAGTGTTGCTCACGCCAATAAAATGAAACTGTTCTGTAAAGTAGATCAGAGAGTTTATTCTTTGGCCAAGGGATTGAGAAGGACGAGTTGTGCTCAACAGATCCCTTCTCCCCAATTCTGGAGAGTTAGAAAAGTCTTTTTTTAATTTTATTTTATTATTTTTATTTTTACCGTCACCATTAATCTCCTCTATGCCCTCTTCCACCTCTGTTCCCTCCCTCCCCTAGGAAAGTCTTAAAGGCTTTCGTGGGGGAGTCGTTAGGCAGGCTCAGGGACAGAGATTCCCAAGGAGGGGTGGAGGGTTCTGGGCTTGCTAAGGGAGCATGCACTGTTCCCAAACATGCTTGGAGCAGGCCTAGCCATACATTGCATGTATCATTTTAATGTTAAGCCTCCATCCCTGGGCATGAAGGAAAGTTTGTCAAAGGTTACGTGGGAAGGGGTTTCAGATGCCATCTTGGATTTTTCCAGCGCTTACCAGTGTTTTTTTTAATCTTCACTCAAGGATATGCTTTGATTGATTGATTGATTGATTGAGAGAGAGAGAGAGAGAGAGAGAGAGAGAGAGAGAAGAGAAACATCAATGTGGTGTACGGGACGACGCTCAAACCAACTGAGCCATCTGGCCAAGGCACAAACCGGTTTCTTCGTTGTGGTCCTTGGGTTCCTCATCTGGTTCCAGGCTGCAGGCTTAGCTATCTTCTCTTGATGAGTTCAGTCTCCTTGTGTGAGAGGGTATGTCGGGGAGAATACAAGAAAGTTAATGGAAGTTTAAAGATTAATAATGTGGCACGACCCAGTGACAATTTCACCCTCCATTTCTGTGAATTGAATTAATGCATTTCCGTTCCTCTGAGTAAATGCCTTTCTGTGTGGCCCTGAGCTGGGTGTCTGAGCCTTCATGGTTAAGGATGCCCCCAAGAGGCCTCTTGGGGGGTCTCTGCCTCTTGTCTGCCGTAACACCCCTGTCTCCTTATGTGCCTCCTTTGAGGGTAGCTACTGATTGAGGGTTAACCCCCGCCCCCCCCCCCCCAAAAACAAAACAAAACAAAACAAAACAAAACATTGTTCTGGCCTCTAGATTTTACCAGACAGCCCGAAGAGTCACTGGCCTGAATCAGGCAGGTTGAGCACCACACTCATCTAAGGAAACAGAAGAGCCCCATGTATGAAAACCCTCCTCTTCCAGCCTGTAGAGGCTCTTCTACGGGTGAGTCCCCCACGTGGACACCCTGAAAGGGAGCTGGCCAGGAGGTGCACACACAACTTCCTCAGTGCTTTTTATTGCCTCAGTTTTATGCAAAGTTCACCGGACATCTGGGGAAAGCGAAACTAAATTAAAAAACAATAAAAATGGTTTCAGGGGAAAACCATGCAGGGGACGTGAGAGGATTATTTCTAAAAAGGGGTGGTAAAAAAATAAATAAAATAAAAATTAAAAAGGGTGTGGGGGGGCTCTCTAATTATTATTCTCAGTAATTAGATTCAGGAAGATATCACTCCCATAAAGCAAAGAGAGGAACAGCAGAGAATAAGAACGAATTCTCAGAAAATAACAGTGTTATTGCTTACATTAAAAAGCCCATCCAGCCAAAACCGGTTTGGCTCAGTGGATAGAGCGTCGGCCTGCGGACTGAAGGGTCCCAGGTTCTATTCCGGTCAAGGGCATGTACCTGGGTTGCGGGCACATCCCCAGTAGGAGATGTGCAGGAGGCAGCTGGTCGATGTTTCTCTCTCATCGATGTTTCTAACTCTCTATCTCTCTCCCTTCCTCTCTGTAAAAAATTAATAAAATATATTTTAAAAAAATAAAAAAATAAAAGCCCATCCGGTGTGGCTCCGTGTTTGAGTGTTGACCTATGAACCAGAAGGTCACGGTTTGATTCCCGGTCAGGGCACATATCCGGGTGGCGGACTCGATCCCCAGTAGGGCGTGCAGGAGTCAGCCAATTAATTGTTCCTCCCTCATTGATGCTTCTATCTTTCTATCCCTCTTCCTTCCTCTCTCTCTAAAAATCCATAAAACATATATATTTTTTAAAAAGCCAACCGATACAGCTGGCGCCCTCTCCTTCCCCACAGGGTGCTTTCCTATCTTTTGCAGAGGCCGGAAAGGAAAAAAACTACATTTCCAAGACTCCTTTGCAGCTCGAGTTATGACTATAAACCAAGGTCTGACAGTTAGGTGCCCCATCAGAGGTTTGGGGGTTAGAGACCATCTTCTGCTGACAGCAAGGACACAAAGACGTGAGGCTCTCGAGCCAGTTTCAGCAGCCAGACTCAGTATTCCTGTGTCAACCAGATGTTGAGACAGAGCTCTGTGGAGCCGGGGGCGGCAGCAGTGTCCCCCTCACCTCTGACCACGGTTTTACAGTGATGTGCTCTCGAAGTCAGTTCCTGCGATAGCAGCCTCCTGACTCCGGCTGCTCCAGCCCCCTCACGATTTTCCAACCAACTAACTTCCTATATTAAATTCCTTCCTGTGAAAAAAACTGACTATGTCAAGTGTTGGTGAAGAAGAGGCGTGGACTATAGCACCTTGAACCATCAATAAATATACTGCTGGTGGGAGTGTAAAGTGGTACAAACCCTTCGCAGAAGTGTTTGAAAGCTTCTAATAAAGCTAAACATGCCCTACCCTATTGTCCAGCACTTTTTTTTTTTAAATATTTTTATTGATTTTTTACAGAGAGGAAGGGAGAGGGATAGAGAGTTAGAAACATCAATGAGTGAGAAACATCGATCAGCTGCCTCCTGCACACACCCCACTGGGGATGCGCCCGCAACCAAGGTACATGCCCTTGACCAGAATCGAACCTGGGACCCTCAGTCCACAGGCCGACACTCTATCCACTGAGCCAAACCGGTTAGGACTATTGTCCAACACTTTTTAAATAAGTGTGTAACTCCACAAAAAGACATATGTGAATGCTCATACAGTTTTATTCCTAATAGCCTGAACCTGGAAAAGCCCAAATAGTTCATTAAAATATAGAATGCCTGACTGGTTTGGCTCAGTGGATGGAGCGTCAGCCTGCGGACTAAAGGGTCCCGGGTTCGATTCAGGTCAAGGGCATGTACCTTGGTTGCGGGCACATCCCCAGTAGGGGGTGTGCAGGAGGCAGCTGATAGATGTTTCTCTCTCATCGATGTTTCTAACTCTCTATCCCTCTCCCTTCCTCTCTGTAAAAAGTCAATAAAATATATTTTTAAAATATTAAAAAAATATATAGAATGAATAAACACATTGTGATATCATATAATGGACTATGACTCAACATGAAAGCAAATTCCTGATAACATGCAACAACATACATGGATGTCAAAAACATGTTGAGTGAAAGATGCCAGACACAAAATAGTATATATTATCTGATTCCATTTATATTAAATTCAAGGACAGGTCAAACTAAACTGTGGTGATAAAATCAGAATAATGATTGGGGGTGGAGATTAATAAACAAGGATTACAAGGGACATTTCTGGGGAGATGGAAATATTCCCGATCTTGATCAAAGCGCTGGTCACACAGGTATTTACTTGGATAAAAATTAATCAAATTGCACATTTAACATTGGTGTATTTCATGGAATGTAAATTATGCATCATGTAAAAAAAACGCTTCCATGCACATAATACCTAGAGTGGTTTCTGTTTTCTTCACTGAACTCCAGATCCTGGGGGAAGGGCCCTTAGACAAGAGACAGCAAAGAAGGGCTGACAGCAGGCAGGGCACCAGCAGTGTGGTAGGAAGCTGGGGCCATGGAGGGATGTGGCCACGGAAATGTCTGCATTGGAGGAAGCCTGAATTTTCGGAATTCTGATATCTAACTTCAAAGGCATGTCCTGCTCGTGCACTCCTTTCCGTTTCCCACCAGCCCCCATTTAAATGTCGGTTGCCAAGCAACTATGCCAGTGGTTCTCAGGAATGAATAGCATGATGGCAGCTCCTGAGGGGCTGATGAGGAGGCCATGCTGACCACAGGGGCTGGACAGCTCTGGAGGAGCTGGATGCAGCAGGGACTGACCCATGAGCTGACATGGCCCAAGCCCCCACCTTCTGAGACCACTGAGATAGGGCTCATACCAGAGACCCTGTCATATCCTAGATCATGACTTGAGCCATCTCATGTGGCTTGTCAAGGCAAGGGGCACTGAAGCCTGAGGAAAAGAAAATACTAGAAGAAAAGACACCAGAGCATCACTAGCAGTTTTATCTGGGTGGTGGCATTTTGAGTACAGACTGATTTTCTTCACCCAACATGTCTGTTTTCCCTTATATGAACTATATGAGCATATGTCAATTTCCCCCCAGATTTATTGAGTACATATATTTTACTAACATCTGTACTAAAACTAACAGATGAAAATATAAAAGTTTAAAGAACAACAGCTTAGAAACTTACATGAAATGAGATTGTAAAGGTAGTGATCATATTTTGTTTTTCAGTTTTAAAGAGTTCCCTGAAGGGACTCAGACATGAGAACATGTCCCTTTTTGGGCCCTCTGGCACTGTCTTTGGGCCTGACTTTGTTGCCTAGAGGAAATGTGAGCTGGTGGTTGCCGAGTCATCACATGGCAGCCACATGAGCCACAGCCTTCCTTGGGGCACTGGCCTGCAGACATGGCCACCTGCCTGGGAATGAGCTTTCCTGGGGAGGAGGCTCCAAGGCCCTCACTGGGGGAGCATATAGATCACTCTGTGGGTTCGCCCTTCCAGTAATAAATGGGCAATAATCAGTGAATTCTACTCATGTAATAGGGTGGTATGCAATCAACAGTAAAAGATAATATAAATAGCCAGTTTTATTTGACCCAAACACTTGCCATTTTCTGTTTGTTTTAATAATAGCTATCTTAATGGTTGATATCTGCTATAAACTGAATGTTTATGTCTGCCCGTCCTCCCCTCCCCTCCCCCTAATTTATATATTGAAATCTAATCCCCAATGTGATGGGATTTGGAGATTTGGAGGTGGGGTCTTTGGGATATGATTTGGTCGTAAGAGTGAAGCCTCCAGCAATGGAATTAGTACTTGCTCTTCTTTTTTTTTAAAAGCCAAATTTTTTTTAAGTTTTTTAAGTTTTTTTTAATGATTTTAGAGAGAGGAAGGGAGAGGGAGAGAGATACAGAAACACCAGTGATGAGAGAGAACCATTGATCGACTGCCTCCTGTACACCCCTTACTGGGGATCTAGCCTAAAACCAAACCCAGGCATGTGGCCTGACCAGGAACTAAACCGAGACCTCCTGGTTCATGGGTCAACACTCAACTTCTGACCCACACTGGCTGGTTCTTCTTTTAAAGAAGGACCCAGAAAGCCCCCTTGCTCCTTCTGCCATGTGAGGGCACAGTGAGAAGACGATGCCTATGAACCAGGAACCAGACCCTTACCAGACACCAAATCTTGGACTTCCCGACTCCAGAACTGAGAAATAAATGTTCGCTGTTTAAGCCACCCAGTCTATGATATGTTTTATATATATAATTGATTTCAGAGAGGAAGGGAGAGGGCGAGAGAGAGATAGAAACATCAAGGATGAGAGAGAATCATTGATCAGCTGCCTCCTGCATGCTCCCCCCATCCCCAACTCCCCCCGCCGCCCCCCCCCCCCCCCCCCCCGCCGCACTGGGGATCAAACCCGAAACCCAGGCATGTGCCTTTGACCGAAATCAAACCTGGAACCTTTCAGTCCATAGAATGATGCTCTATCCACTGAGCCAAACCGGCTGGGACGATGATATTTTTGTTATAATATCCCAAATGGAGTAAGTATCTCACAGTGTTTTTGAGGAAGCTGTTCCTTTTCCTGTTTGTTTTCTTTTTTAAAATATATTTCTTTATTGATTTCAGAGAGGAAGGGAGAAGGAGAGAGAGATAGAAACATCAATGATGAGAGAGAATCATTGATCGGCTGCCTCCTGCACACCCCCCACTGGGGATTGAGCCCGCAACCCAGGCATGTGCCCTTGGCCGGGATCGAACCTGGGACCCTTCAGTCCCCAGGCTGACGCTCTATCCACTGAGCCAATCTGGCCAGGGCTCTTGTTTTTTTTTTTAATGTCTTGTGAGGTCCAGCAAAAACGGGTAATAAATGAATTTGAAAGCAAGTCACCACATTGCTCTTGCCTGCAAGGATTAGATACGAAGTCACTGGATTTGGGGTCCGTAGCAGGCAGGAATAATTTTGGAACCAATCAATGTTCACCCTGTCTTGGCCAAACAAGGCAGAGCTGGCTTTATTAAAGTTAGTTGAGTTTAGGTGTGATGTTAACATTTTGTAAATGCTGAATGTTGTAAAATGTACACAAAGTTACCAGTAAAAGAATAAAATCTCACCTGAAAAGTGTTCAGGCATCTTCCTATGGCTCAGTTTGGGAGCACCGGCTTTAGAGACAGGTATGTACTCAGGCGTTTGCATGTGATCTTGGCCAAAACTTTTAACCCCTCAGGTATCTTTTTTAAGTTGCAGCATAGAGTGTAACGATCTTAAGTGTACATCTGGACAAGCCCATGTACCTAACACTGACATCAAGATACTCAGTATGTCCTTCCCACCAGAAGGCCCCCTTGTACGCCACCCTCAACATCCTCAGAGGTAACTAATGATTTGATTCTTTTTTTAAATTTTCACCTGAGGACATCCTTAGAGAGAGGAAGGGAGAGCTAGAGGGAGAAACACTGATGTGAGAGAGAAACATCCATCCATCTGTAGGCCTCCCCACATGCCTGCTGGGGGGATGGGCCAGGCAGCTGCCACCCCCACTCCCCTCTGCACAGGATGACCCTCCACCAACTGAGCCACTCCTGGTGGGCTGATTTCTATTTATGTGGATGAGTTTTCCCTGTTTTTGGACTTGACTTTGTGACGGGGGACAGAGAGCATGGCTTGGTTGGCCACAGTGCCCATTCATCCTGTGAGTCAGCCATGTTGTGTGTATCGATAGTTTGTTCTGTTTCTCTGTTGTATACTATTCCATGATGTGAGCACACCAGAGTTTGTCTCTCTCTCCATTCTCCTGCTGATGGATCCTTGGGTTGTTTCCAAACTTTGCCTATTGCAAATAAAGGCACTATGGCCTGGCTGGTGTGGCTCAGTGGTTGAAGTTCAACCTACAAACCAGGAGCTCACGATTCGATTCCTGGTCAGGACACATACCCGGATTTCGGGCTCCGTCCCCAGTGTGGGGCGTACAGGAGGCAGCCGATCAATGATTCTCTCTCATCATTGACCTCTCCCTCCTCTCCCTCTCCCTGTCCCTCTCCCTTCCTCTCTGAAATCAATGAAAAGATATACATTTTTTTAAAGCCACTATGAACATTATCTATTGTGTATGATCTAGGTAGATGCATACCCAGGAGTGGTGATAGGGTTGGCGTATGTTTATAAACTTTAGTAAGAACGGCCGGCCAAACACATCCCCAAATCTTTTAAATTTCTCTTTAAAACAGGAAACTCCCCACACCATTCTGTCTCGTTTTTGTGAAAGATTTAATGGGCCCTAAGATAATGGACTTTAAGCCTGTACTTGGAACACAGTAGGCGCTCAAAAGTGCTGGCTTCTGCCCAGCAAGTGTCCTCTGCCCCATCAGAGGAAGGACACGGCGGCTGGCAAGCACTGCGGGGAGGTACCCACGGGGACCAAGAAACCTTTCCCACACCCAGGGTGCCGGGCGAGCCAAGCCTGGCGCTCATGCCCTGCGCCTGGAACCTGCCTCCCGGGGCCCAGCATGCGCGGTCTCCTGGCCGGGCTCTCGCATCCATGTAAACTTTTTGAGTCACCGGACACTACCAGCACTAACCGTGTGCCAGGCCCTGGGCGTCCAAGAGCGAACGACCTAACCCCCTCACCCCTTAATCTCCGCGGGAAGAGGGGGTGCTTCGCGCAGGAAGCGCGGGAACGAACTGGCCTCGGACCACCGGGTGGGCCGCCCACTCGGTTTCTAGCCTGACCCGGGACTTGCCCTGAAAGGTGCACGAGACGGACAAGGAGAGAAAACAACCTGCTCCTTAGAGCCCCAGCAAGAACCTAGGTCGGTCGGTCGGTCGGTCGGTCCGGAGCGCGGGCCCAGCGGATCCAAGCCCCAAGCTGAGGCCCAGCGCCCGCGGCCGCCGCCCAGCTGCCCCCGCGAGCCCGGCGCAGTCCCGCCCCCGTCGCCTGGCAGTGGCCCCGCCTCCCGCCCGCGGGGAGAGTTCCGGCTGGAGGCGGCGGCGGTCGGCAGGTCGCCGGGTGGTGGCTCCCGGAGGTAAGGTCCGGTGGGGTCCGGACGCACGGACGCCTTTCCGAGAGGTTTCCCGCGGAGGCAGGGGCCGAGTTGGCCTCGGGGGCCGCCGGGTCGCACGGGGTCTGGGGCGCACGGGGTCGGGGTCGGGGTCGGGGACAGAGCGCGCGGGGCTCCGGGCAGCGGGGGCTCCACGCGCCGCCTCCAGCACCGGGGGTCGGGAGGTGGGGGGCGCGGGGCGCGCGGGGGAGTTGGGGCCGGAGGGAGACGGCTCCGGCTGCTGCGCTCCAGGCGCCCGCAGGCTCAGGGTGACCCCCGGGCGGGGCCTGCTCCGGATTTTCCGACGCGAGTTACCGCCCTCCTCCGAGACTTGACAGTTTTCGGGGTGACACCTCCTGGAAGAGCGAGCCTCCCGCCCTCCGTGAGCTTGGGTCTGGCCCAGGAATCCGGGCATCGGAGCCGAGGCGGGGCGGCTCACCCCTCCCGGCGAGGGGACATTTCTGCAGCGCGCTCAGCCCCAGGGCGGTGGGGTCGGACACCGGAAACCATCAAGATGTACCAGGAAAACATCGAGAAAAAAAGCAAAGAAAAAAACCCCCACAAGACCAAACACCCCAAAACAGCGTTCTCCGGGTAGATGCAGTGGAGCCTCAAAGACATCTGGAAGGAGAGTCCGCGACCTGAGAACCGAGCTGCGGACTAAACGTTGCATCCTCCCCGGCGCACCGCCCCTAGCGCCCCCTCTCCCCCGCCCCCCCCCCCCCCCACACACACACAGGCCGGTGACCTTGGCTCCGCCCTGAACTTGAAGACGGGACTGTGAGCCTCACTTGCTGCAGGGCCCCTATCCCTGCAGGTGTACGGTGCACGCAGTGAGGCAGGAAGTCCAGGTTCAAATCTGTCAGGGCCGCTGGTCAAATGTGCAATTTGACATCACTTCTTTTTTTAAAAAAAAATATTTTATTGATTTTTTTACAGAGAGGAAGGGAGAGGGATAGAGAGTTAGAAACATCGACGAGAGAGAAACACCGATCAGCGGCCTCCTGCACACTCCCCACTGGGGATGTGCCCGCAACCAAGGTACATGCCCTTGACCGGAATCGAACCTGGGACCCTTGAGTCCGCAGGCCGAGGCTCTATCCACTGAGCCAAACCGGCTAGGGCTTGACATCACTTCTTACATGGCATTGTGGCGAGGATTAAATGAAAGATATTTAGGATATGCCTGCCTGTAGTGGGCCCTCAATAAATGTGAATACATAAGGACTTTGTTTCTTATTTTCTTTTTTTGCTTAATTTCTTATTTGGAATATTTGGGAATGAACACAGAGCCATGCTTAAGATCTCAAATATTTTGTTAGAAGTTCTTTAAAAAACGTTTCTCTGCACTTACTCTTTTCTTTATGATTTACCCTTTATATTTAGGACTTTAATTTGTTTGGAGTTTTCTGTTATCCATTGTGTAAAATTAGGATCCGATATTATTTTCTCATAGAAAGCTAGTTTTATGAATAATGCCTGCTAAACAATTTAATCACTATTTAGTGACACTTTTATCATGAATGTCTGATTCTTGTACAGTTCTCTTCTTATCTGTACTATTCAGCTCCTGCCTCCGCGGGAAACCTCTGGTAATCACCATACTGTTGTCTCTGTCTGTGAGGTGTTTTGTCCCCCCCCCCCCCCCCCCCCATGTCTTTGGTCTCTGTTCTTGCTCCGGTATTAGTCTTTTTATTTATTTTATTTTATTTATTTATTTATTTTTTAAATATTTTAAGTATTTTATTGATTTTTTACAGAGAGAAAGGGAGAGAGATAGAGAGTTAGAAACATCGATGAGAGAGAAACATCGATCAGCCGTCTCCTGCACATCTCCCACTGGGGATGTGCGCGCAACCCAGGTACATGCCCTTGACCGGAATCGAACCTGGGACCTTTCAGTCCTCAGGCCGACGCTCTATCCACTAAGCCAAACCGGTCTCAGCGGATATTAGTCTTTTTAAAAATATATATATTTGTGTTGATTTCAGAGAGGAAGGGAGAGGGAGAGAGAAAAACATGAATGATGAGAATCATTGATTGGCTGCCTCCTGCACGCCCCCTACTGGAGATCCAGCCCACACGTTCGGCATGTGCCCTTGACCGGAATCCAACCCAGGACCCTTCAGTCTGCAGGCCGAGGCTCTAGTCATTGAGCCACACCAGCCAGGGCCAATATTAGTCTTTCTAATGTTTAAAAATTATTCTGGCTTTGTTCCATAACCCTTTATTTTTTCTTCTTTATTGAATTTATTGGGGTGATATTGATGAATAAAACTATATAGGTTTCAGGTGCATAATACTATGATACATCATCTGTATACTGTATTGTGTGTTCACCACCCAAGTCAAGTCTCCTTCCATCACCATTTATTCCCCCTATACTTTCCTCTATCTCCCCTCGCCACTACCTCCCCCCACCTCCCTTCTCTCCCCCCTTCCCTCTGGTAATCACCATACTGTTATCTGTGTCTATGAGGTGTGTTTTTTTTTTCCTTTTTTGCTTAATCCCTTCACCTTTTTCACCCAGCTCCACAACCCCTGCCCCTCTCACAGCTGTCAGTATATTTGGACTTCCTTTCTTTTTAGTGGAACCATACATATAAACCCATGCCCCCCAAACTCTGAGTCTTACGGGCTGAGGCTACAGTGCAGAAGAATGTATCACCTGACCCCTGGTACCTCTCTGGATGCCATGGAGGGAAGGAGAAAAGGGTCTGTTAACTCCCACGGAGCTGTTCGTTGCTCATCTCTTGGAGTCTCCGAGGACCCCTGCCCCACCCCCGTGATCCTCCTGACCTCTTCCATTAGCACTTGCCCCACCAGGAATGTACCACCTGGTTAGCAAAGCAAGTCATGCAATGTGAGGTGGTGAGGCCCATAGACGACTGCTGTCCTTGTTTCCTGTGTGAGAGACTGGTGGCCTCAGCAGCTTTTGAACACTCTCTGCTGTGCAGCACTGTCTCCTAGTGGTCTCACTCAAGCCTGGCCTTCTCCTCGGCCCCTTCCCTCCCTGAAAACCCATCTGGACATCCAATAGCATCTCAAGCTTCACTTGTTCAAAATGGAGCTCAGGAAACCCTGACACTGCTCCTGTCCCTGATATCCCTGGCTGGCTTAATGCACCACCCATCCACCCAGCGCCCAAGAAGTCATCCTGATTCTTCTCTCTCTCACCTCCCAAGTCCACAAAACACCAGGAATCCAGCCATCTCTTGCCACCTCCATGGTTACCATCCTAGCCATACCCATCATCTGTTTGTCCCCTGCTGTGACTTGTCTCCTTGCTTCCATCCTGGCCCCTCCACAGTCCAAGGTCCTCACAACCTCCAGAGAGGTCTTTAACATAAACCAAGTGCTCTCCCTTCCCTGCTCAGCACCCTCCAGTGGCTCCCTGTTTCACTCCACATAAAGCCCCACATTTTTCCTATAACGCTATATACACGCGGCCCTCCTTGACCTTGACCTCTGCCCCTTCCCTAGCTTTCTAAACCTGGACGACCTGGACCTGCTTTCTCTTCTTCAAACATGCCACGCTCGTTCCCCCGTTAGGACTTCTCACTTGCTGTGCCTTCGGTCAGAAATACCAATCTCACAGCCAGGAAGGAACTCAGCTCAAATGTGGCCAATTCCGAAAGGCCTCTCGGACGGTCCCAGTTCAAGCGGCGTACCCTTCCTCATCGGCTCTGTCTCAGTGCCCTGCTTTATTTTCTCTGTAACTTTATTACCACCCGGGATTCTTATTTATATGTGCGCTTACGGATTTGTTATCTGTCCCACAAAATAAAATATAAATTGGATGATGGTAGAGAAATGCATTCCCTGCATTTCTCCCCAGGGGGAGGCAAATAAGAAGTGATCAAACAAATGCATCTATAATTGCAAATTGTGTTAAGTGCTACATAAGGGACTGGCAGTAATTGCTTGTATTTGAGACCCTTGTCTTTGAGACCTCAAGCTTACAAGGCAGAACTACTGTGTTATCAGAACAAGCTCTCTGAGCCATTTTAGGGGTGAGGATAGGCCTGGAAAAGACTGGTAACTTGCCCCAGGTCAACAGTGAGTTCAGGGAAGTGGAACTCGGCCTTCTACCCTAAGAACATGTATGTAGCAAGCTGTAAATGATAGGCCTGCAGTCATGTTCTGGAAAGAACCTCATCCTTTGCTCTTCCACTAACTAGCGAGCCCCCTTCTTTTCTTAATACTTAATTTTCTTTACCTTTCAAGTAGGATGGGTCCTATTATTATCATGTTGGGCTGCTGCTTCACTTTTTCTCAGTGTACTTCTAAGCAGCAGCACGTCTAGTTGGAGCCCTCGTGCTGTCAGCAGCTAGGGGCACACACAGACTTGAGCATTGACCTGTGAACCAGGAGATCATGGTTCGATTCCAGGTCAGGGCACATGCCTGGGTTGTGGGCTCCATCCTGCTGTCAGCAACTAGGGGCACACACAGACTTGGGGACAATGGCGAGGAACCAGACCCTTCCCCACACTGACCAACTTGCAGGGCAGAGATGGGCCCTCGATCTTCTGGCTCTGATGTTTGTGGTCATCCATTTGTTTTTAAGCAAATTCCTTGAGGGCCTCTGAGATTCAGGCAACAATAAAATAGGGTAATTAAAGAGAAAAGGCCAGAACTGCAGTGTTGAGAAAGAAAGAATTGCCTTTTTCCAACCCCGCTTGCACTCCTGCTGTCATGTGTGGTCTGCTTTCTTCCAGTCCTTTCCCTCGCTCTCAGTCCCATCGAGTTAGAGCCCTCGTCCTGCAGAGCTGAAGAGTGATGACGTTTGCCGAGGAGAAGACTTTCGAGTACATCCGCCGCAATTACCGCAGGTTTCACCATATTCCTGTTCTGGAGATTCTGCCTTACTTGTCTTGCCTCACAACCAGTGACCAGGTGAGCAGCAGTCAGACCGGAGGCGCAGGGGGAGGCGGGGCAGGGTTGTGGAATTCAGAGCCACACCCAAGCCAGAGCCAACTCCTTCCTTCCCTATTGTCTAACCCACTTCCTGTCCTGCCTCTTTTCTAACTTTCAGAATGAAGTGTGGTTCAGGTTGGCCTTTCCAACTTTCCTGGGCTCCCTCTGGTGTCGTGTTGGTGCAGTGCTCAACAATACGGCAGCGGCTGCCTGAAATTTCTGGGTTCTGGGCCCCACACAAACGTTTGTGTTTTTTTTTAAATGATAGATACATACTTCCTTTTTTAAAAAGATATATTTTTTCAATGATTTCAGAGAGGGAGAGAGATAGAAACATTATTGATTAGAGAGAATCATGAATTGGCCGCCTCCTGCATGCCCCCTAGTGGGGATCGAGCCCACAACCCAGGCATGTGCCCTTGATGGGAATTGAACCCAGGACCCTTCAGTCCGCAGGCTGACGCTCTACCCACTGAGCCAAACCCGGCCAGGGCCCCACATAAACTTTTATCAGAACCATCTTGTTTAAAAAAGATATTTTTATTGATTTCAGGGATAAAGGGAGAGGGAGAGATAGAACCATCAGGATGAGAGAGAATCATTGATTGGCGGCCTCCTGTACGCCCCCTACTGGGGATTGAGCCCACAACCTGAGGCATGTGCCCTGACCTGGAATCGAACCGTGATCTCCTGGTTCATAGATCAATGCTCAAACCACTGAGCAACAACTGTGCATTTTTGTCTCTGCTATCTGGTTGCTTGTTTTTATGTGGGAATTTAGGTGGATTTTAAGCTCTGCAGTTGCTGCTTCATCTCAGAATCTCCCCAGTTCCTCCCCTTCCCTGGTCCTTATTATTGGCCTCCTCTCTTTTCCGTTATGCCCTTCGTCATCTGCAGTTTCCTACACACCTTTCCCTCCTTTGCTAATCTAAACTCTTTTGCTGCACATTAGAATCACCGGGGAATCTTTTTAAAATCCTGATTTCTGGGCCTCATCCTCCGGAAATTCTGTTTCTTGTTACTAATGTTGTGGCCCCGCCCCATAAGAAAGAAACAGCGCCGAAACTGGTTTGGCTCAGTGGATAGAGCGTCGGCCTGCAGACGGAAAGGTCCCAGGTTCGATTCCAGTCAAGGGCATGTACCTGGGTTTCGGGCACATCCCCAGTAGGAGGTGTGCAGGAGGCTGCTGATCGATGTTTCTCTCTCATCGATGTTTCTAACTCTCTATCCCTCTCCCTTCCTCTCTGTAAAAAATCAATAAAATGTATTTAAAAAAACAAGAGAAACAAACAGAATTTCCGGAGGATGAGGCCCAGAAATCAGGATTTTAAAAAAGATTCCCAGGTGATTCTAATGTGCAGCCAAGGTTGAGAACCATGGCCGTAGAGGCTGTATAAACAAACCCCAGGCTTTGGCATCAGACTCACTGGGTTCAGATCCTGCCTCGCTGCCTTACTTCTGCAAAGCCTCTGCTTCCTCGTCAGCAGAGTAGGAATAATTGCATTAAATAAGATAATTCATGCAAAGCCCTGAGCTAGAGAACCCAGGACACGGTAAGAGCCCCTTTCCTGATAGCTGCCTTTAAACTTGAACTCAAACCCTAACTTTGCCCTGGGCTCTGAGCCAGTGTCAGATGGCTGCCTCCCTCTTGTGGCTGCTTGGGGCCCCTCTCTGCAGCTGTCCCCCCTGGAGTGGGAAAAGGGCCAGGGCCACCTGGCTTGAGCAGGGCCATGGGCTGTGTCTTCCAGGACCTACTGCGGGCCCACCTCGATCTCAAGGGGAACCGGAACACCATTTGGGATCTCTTCAACAGCCTTCAGCGGCGCAGTGGCTGGGTGGAGTCCCTCATCTGGGCACTGAGGGCCTGCGAGCTGGCTGCTCTTGCTGACGAAGTGGACCGCGTCTATCAGAGCAACCTGCCTCGTAAGCCCCTACCCTGGCCCTGCTCTTGGAGCCCCTGACTGTTCCCCTGCCCTCCACTCTCCCTGTCCCCTCACTCCTGCACCTCCTCCCTTCCTCTGTCACCCTCCCTCCCATCACTCTGGGGCAGTAGACAAACCTGGGTTTAGGTCCCAGCCAAGCTACTTCGCTGTGTCCCTTTGGCCAGGTCTCTTAATTTTCTGAACCCCAGTCTTCTCTGTAAAACAGGGCTAATGGCAACATGTACCGCATGGGCCTGTGGCGGATACCCTGGGATGTCAGCATGTGGGGGGCTTAGGGGGGCTGGGCACCTCCCTGTGCTCAGCAAATGGAGCCTCCTCTCATTTTTGTGGCTGTGATGTTTGCCTCCCACCCCTGTTCTCACTTTCTCCTGGCTCCTCTCCCTCAGTTCCCCTTCTCTCTCCCCACTCTTCTCTCTTTCCTTCCCTTTACTGTCTCCTTTTTCTCCATCACCTCTTTCCCTACATCTCTTCTCTTCCCTTAGAGCCTTCTAGGTTCCCCACCCAGTTACCCCTGAGCTCCCCTCAATACCCCCTGTCAGGCCAAATGCCCCTACGGCAGTGGTCGGCAAACTGCAGCTCTCGAGCCACATGCGGCTCTTTGGCCCCTTGAGTGTGGCTCTTCCACAAAATACCGACTTCTGCGCATGGGCCACGAAGTTTCAATCGCACTGTACGTGCGCGCCCGCACGTGGTATTTCGTGGAAGAGCCACACTCAAGGGGCCAGAGAGCCGCATGTGGCTCGTGAGCCACAGTTTGCCGACCACGGCCCTAGGGCATTTTGTGAGGTCAGGGCCTGAGGGACTGAAACAGGAGAAAAGGCAAGCCAGCCCTATTTATATTTCAGCCTAGAGACCATTCTGAGGCCCTGCCTAGATTTATAGCCTTACAATTCCATGCTGTTTGTCTTCTATCATTTTTCTCTACCTTCTGTCCCTCCCTCCCTTCCTTCCAAACCTGTCTCTTTATTTGTGGAGATTAACAGTGATTCCCTGTGCACACACCACCATGGTGGGGCCAGGGGTAGGTGATAGGGGCAAAGGAGAGGGGCTGAAGAGGAAGCAGCATCAGGTAGGGGGTCAGTTGGTGGTGACAGCCACCCACAGGAGGAGAAAGGCACTGGGTCCCAGAGCGCCTGGGCCAGCGAAGCCGTGACTGCTGACCAGCCTGGGTGGTGTGAGGCCAGGGAGGCACCCCACATTCTCCCCTTCTGTCTTGCTCCACCTTCCTCTCCTCGTCCTCCCCAACCCCTGCCTCCTTCCCACTTCTGCCTCCCACTCAGTGAAGCTTGTCTCCTCTGAGGAGTGCCAGCCATATCAGGACAGCTTTGGAGCTGTGGGGGTTTCGACAGCCATGGCCCTGGGGGTCCAAGAGCACCTCTCCTGTCACTGCTTAGGTGCTTAGGAACACCCCTCATTCCCCCTTGACATCTCTATGTCTGTCCTCCAGTGAGCCAGAGACGCCCCCCGGCCCCACCGCAGCCGCCGTCAGTTCCTGCTGAGACACCAGGGCCCTCCACACCCGCTGTGGCCCCCAGTGCCTCTCACAATAGCCTCAGAGACGAGGAGCCAAGTTACCCCATGCCTGTCCAGGACACCCAGTCGCCAGCGTCCCCGGGAGAGGTATGTCCTCACAATCTGCTTTCTGCCCCCTGCTTTTGTGTTGCTATCTGCCTACTTCTGCTCACCCCGCCTTCCAGAAGCCCTCTCCTACACCCCACAAATCGTGCCTAATCTCTGCTCAGAACCCCAGGGCTCCCCTAATGGGATCTGCCCCAGACCAGCTCCCAGACTGTTGGCCACGGCTTCACTCTGTGGCAGCCCCATCCTCTCATCAGCCAGCTGTGTGGTCACAGTTTGAGGTCTTTGCAATGGTGCATGTGAGATGTTGAGAGACTAGGGCATGGGTGGGCAAACTTTTTGACTCGAGGGCCACAATGGGTTCTTAAACTGGACCGGTGGGCCGGAACAAAAGCATGGATGGAGTGTTTGTGTGAACTAATATAAATTCAAAGTAAACACCATTACATAAAAGGGTACGGTCTTTTTTTTTTTTTAGTTTTATTCATTTCAAACGGGCCGGATCCGGCCCGCGGGCCGTAGTTTGCCCACGGCTGGACTAGGGGCTGACCAGATGAGGGGGCGTAAGGTGACGGGGTAGCGGGTGGATGGTGGAGCTGTAATTATTGCCAATAAAGTGAAGTTTGGGGAAAAGAAGGCTGATTCTATTGGGATAGGATGAATGGGCAGTGGGTGTCCTGGAGACACCAAACTGGATTTGAAGCCCAAGAAAGGGATCTGTGCAGTGGCCTCACAGAGGGGGACCTTTCTACAAGACCAGAGGGATAGACAGGGACTCCCCAGGGGACGGTGTGTGTGTTTTCTATGAGGTGGGTTCAGAGTCACCTGTGGAGAGGGTCTGGCTGTAACTGAAGCCAAAGCAGTGGCTTCCTTGTTTCCTGTGCTCCGTGGCGTGGGCTGAGGCCTCTAGGAGCTGCCCCCAAGCATAAGCTATCCTTTGCCAGCTCCTGGGAGAAGCAGCTGCCTTATTCACATTTTGCCTCTTGCAGAATTCAAAGAAGTCCCCACAGACAGACAGCTCTGAGGCTGACCTGAGGAGGCCCAGTGGCCCCCAGGAGCCCTCCTCTGCCATGGCGTCCCTCAGCCCCCTGACCTCCAGTGGCCCCCAGGAGCCCTCCTCTGCCATGGCGTCCCTCAGCCCCCTGACCTCCAGTGGCCCCCAGGAGCCCTCCTCTGCCATGGCGTCCCTCAGCCCCCTGACCTCCAGTGGGCCTCAGGAGCAGGAAAAAGAACTGGGCAATACCCACGTAACAGGTACGTGTAGGGTCTGGCGGCGAGGCCTCTCTGATCTCTACGTGAGGGTGAGGGTTAGGGTTGCCCTCTGGCTTTCTTAGACAAGAGGCAAGGGTGGGAATGAAGGGAGTTTACCCAGGGAGAAACCCAGTTCCTTAGAGGGTGTACTGGTTAGCATTTGCTGTATAACAAACAGTCCCCCAGAACCTAATAGCTTAAAATTTGACCGTTTATTTCATTCATGATTCTGTGGGTCAGCAATTTGGGCTGGTACAACTGGTTCAGATCTTGGCTGAACCCCCTCTTGTGTACACACTAGCGTACACATAAGCTCTGCTTGTAGCTGTTGTCTGGGGCACCTTGGTTCTCTTCCGTGAGTCTCATCCTCCAGCAAAAAGCCCATTTTATGGCAGCTGAGCAGAGTTCTGAGAAAGAGAGGGCTCTTGGGGCACAGGCTCAAAACTGGCATGGTGTTCCTCGGGCCGCATTGTGTGGGCCAAAGCAAGTCATAGGCCAGCCCAGAGTCAAGGAGTAGGGGACATTCCATCCTTAGATGATAGGACTGACAGTCGCATTTCAGAGGGCATGGATACAGGCAGGAGAAGAGACTTGGGGCTGCTTCTGCACTCCACCAAAGGGACTGTGTAGGGATCTGCCAGTACCTGGAGGACAGTGCAGAAGGGGGAGTACAGGGCTAGGGCTGCTGTTGGCAGGGGAGCACTTAGGCACTGCCTGCCCTAAAATGGCCTCAAGCTCCCAGAAAATCATTAAAATTTCTCAGCCCCCAGCAGAAGTATGGTCTTCATCAGCCAAAGGCCTGAATCCCCACACCAGACTTCCCCTAAGGGGGAATACTGACCCACTCTGACCCTCCAGGCTGGCATCTCTCTGCGCCACTATTTCCCACGCTGTGTTCCACATGACACCGGTGCCCGGCCAGCCCTCGGTGCCCCCGGGACAGCCACAAGGCACATGAGCAGTTAAAGGCTCAGAGAAGCCATCTTAGTGGCCCTATACTTCTGCCACCTCATACCCTGCCCCAGGCACCCATTTGCTTTTTGCAGTGACAGCTTGCCATGCAATACCTTTCAGGAAATGCTGCTGTGGACCAGAGAGAGGCAAAGGGCACTTCGATTTCAGTCGTGTGTGGACAGGTTCCACAGGATTCCGTGGTGTTATATCTGGGGTGGTGGGCACATCAGAAGCACTCCTGGCCCTTGTCAGCTGTAGGGTGTGGAGTATGCATTCTCAGAGTGCCATAGAAAATCCTGACACAACTGCCCTATGGACCATCACTCCCTGTTCCCTCTGCTTCCCCCAGGGCAGGCCCTCCTTCCAGGGGTGGCTTTGTGCCTGCACACTCCCCCCCCCCCCCCACACACACACGCACACACATCGAGCCCTTAGGCCTCCTAGGAGATTTGCACGCACTGGGGGTTGGCTGGGCCTCTGGGACCACGTGACTGGTATGAGCTCTGCTTGAGCCATCCTGCTGCCCTGGTCCAGGATTGTCCTGCTGGGGTGAGGCAGGGAGAAAAGATGGCAATGGGAAGAACATCTAGGATCCCACCAGGCTAGGACAGAGATGGAAAAGGCAGACACTAGAGGAAAGGGGGTGTGTCCCAGGCAGGAGGAGCAGAAGCAGAGCAGATAATTAATGATATTCAAGCTCCTAGAGCAGTGATGGCGAACCTATGACACGCATGTCAGAGGTGACACGCAAACTCATTTTTTTGGTTGATTTTTCTTTGTTAAATGGCATTTAAATATATAAAATAAATATCAAAAATATAAATCTTTGTTTTACTATGGTTGCAAAAAATTTCTATATGTGACACGGCACCAGAGTTAAGTTAGGGTTTTTCAAAATGCTGACACGCGGAGCTCAAAAGGTTCGCCATCACTGTGCTAGAGGTTGTTGGAGAGACAGACCATTGCATTCTCGTGAGCGAACAGACTCAGTGCTATAGGTCAAGGACAGAGGATAGACAGGACCAAGGATGTGTCCGTAGCTGTCGGGCCTTCAGGCCTGGGAGCAGTGACCAAAGGGACTGGGTAGGACGGTGGGAAGCCTTGATGCCATAGAGATGGTGTGAGCTGGGGCAGAGGGACCCTTTTCCAGCTCTTTGGTCCCAGCCCTCCTGTGGGTTTGTGTTTCCTCTTTTGTCTTACCACCTGCAGACATGGTCTCCAGCATTACATCATCCCATGGGCCTGTGTCTCCAACTGTCTCCTTCCAGCCCCTGGCCCGTTCTACCCCCAGGGCAAGCCGCTTGCCAGTGTCAGCTCCGTCTACTGGCACCTTCTCCTCCTCTGCAGGGGGTGCTAGTGATCAGGCTGAAACTACCACCTGCTCCAGTGGAGTAGCGGTACCCACCAACTCTGTGACCACCAGCACAGCACCCTCCAAGGTGCCCCACCACTCAGCACTTACCAGCACAGTGCCTTCCAAGTTGCCCACCAGCTCAAAGACCCCTGGTATAATGTCCTCTAATGTGCCCACCAGTCTAACACCTTCCAAGTTGCCTATCAGTTCAACACCTGCTGGCACAGTGTCACCCAAGGTACCTACTGGCTTGGTGCCTGACCACAGGATGCCCACGAGCTCGGTGTCCAGCAAGGTGCCTGCCAACACAGCACCCACCATCAGGAGTAGCAGCAGACCCTCGGAGGTGAGTCCTCACCCCTCCAAGCAGTGACCCAGGCCCCTTCCATAGCCCTGTTCTTGGACTCTTACCAGTCTCCATTCTGGTTCAGAGCCTCTTTTTGAGGGTATAGGCACAGCTGAGAAGTAGGCTCATCCAGACCCCCACACCATGTCCTTTAGAGCAGCGGTCACCAACCGGTGGTCCGCAGACCACTGGTCATCCATGAGGTCCGAAAGGTTGGCGACCGCTGCTTTAGAGTAATAACCATCATTAGAGCTCTTAAGTGTGGATACCTCAGGAGAGTCAGACGAGGTGGGCCACCCCCACTGGTCACATGCATTAATCCATTTAGATCTCACAGCTCCCTGGTAGGCTTAGTAATTCAGTTTTGCAGAAGAGGAAGCAGTGAGAGAGAGCGGAATAGCCTGTCTGCCTCGACACTTTGCTCTGCCCCTCCATGACCCAGGTTTTACAGACAGCAGTCCCATCCCATCCAGCCTGGGCAGCGGCTCTGACCCAGCAGCCCTCCACAGCTGCCTCTTGGAGCCTGCACATATCACCCTACTGTTGCTCTCTGCCCAGAGGAACCAAGCCCATGTGACCGGCCACTCCATGGTCCTCAGGCCCAGGCTGAATGTTGGTTCAGGATGGGGCCATACACACCAAGGGCTCCCAGGGGTGGGGTTGGATTCACAGGCAAGCCAGTGAGTAGGGACAGGGCTGCCCTGGAAGAAGTCACCACTGATGCTGCTGCAGGGCCTGGGTCGCCTCCCCCTAACTGCTTTCCTAAACTATTGGTGGGTTGACTTCCTAAGAGGTTGACCTCATGGGTATAATGGGCTGGGAATTACAAGGTTGGGGTGCTAGTTCATGCCCTGGCCTAGGAATGGGGCCGTCCAACCTGGCTTGCCATCCCCAGGGCCTTCCATCCTCTCTTTCTCTCTCTTTTTTAACAGGAGACGCCAGTGTCTCCAGCGCCCACAAGTGCCACTGCTAGAGGCAGCTCACCCTCTGCAGACAGCCACTCCAGCAGCTGGGGCTCAGGGCTGGAGCTGAGCAAGCCAGGCGGGCTGTCTTCCCAGATAGACAGCCAGCCATTCTCCGGCTGCTCTGCAGACCTTGCCATCAGCTACAGCAACAACACAGACTCAGGACCTGACAACACTCCGGAGGAGAACGAGTACATGTCAGGGGACATCCTTAGAATCCATGTAGCTGAGGGTCCCAGCGCTGACCTCCTGGCAGGCAGTCCTGGGCTGCACGCTGCCTCCCAGCTCAAGGAAAAGAAGGAATTGCTGTGTGATGGGAAGGCTCAGAGGGCTCCATGGCTTGGGGTGGCTGCTGCCGGGGCAGGGGTGCTCCTGGCCACAGTCCTAGTAGTTGTGCTGTACCGGCGGCGCCTACACCAGTGAAGCCCTCTGCCCTTCCCACCATGCATCTGCTCTGTTCCCATTTATACATCTGTCCTGAGGCATGCAGCCAGTCCCACTCTCCTTGTCCCTTCCTTGGGTCTGGCAGAGGCTGGGTCAGAGGGGGCTGCAGCCCTCGGGGGAGGCTGTGCCATTGCTGACTGAATCCTGGGAGGCAGCATTTCTGTCCAGCTGGTGCATTCTGCAGCTTCCTTACCATCCTTGGCTTTCTGGGCTCAGGCATATGTCCTGTGCCCTCCAGACCTGCCGCCCAGCAATCTGGGTTGTCGCCTTTGTCCTCTGGAGGAGGTCCCTCTGTCCACGCCTTATCTATGTTTGCCATGGATCAGGAGGTGCTGCTAAAGAGTGCAAAGGGTTGGCCAACCCTAACCCCCATCCTGCCCTGGTCCCTGGCAGCTAACGGGTGTCCAGGGAGGGAGATCCATAGGACCTCGCTCCTGAGGCCATTGCCTTGAGAGCAATGAGAGAACCCTGGAGCTGCTTCTTGTCCCCTGCCCCTTGTGTTCTCTGCCCATGCCAGGGAAGGGTGGGGAGGAGCCTGGAGGATCCCATAGACCCCTGGGAAGGCCCCTTTCCAGTCTTCTCACCCCCTTCTCGGCTTCCCCTTCCTCCCGGTCCCCATCCCCATGCAGGTTGGGGAGGGACCCCCTTTGGGGAAGACTCAGGCTGAAGTTTGGATATCAGCTTCACCCCTTCCTGGGCTGTGTGGCTTGGGCAAATAGATGATCAGACTGCTCTGGTCTTGCTCTCCCTCATGGACTGTGAGTATCATGGTTCATCCTTCTCTGGGTTCTAATGAGATTGAAGCATACAGGTGTTTGTCAAGTGCCTGGCCCAGAGCAGGTGGCCACTAATTGCTTCTCCCACCTCTCCCCTGCCCACTCTGATAGAGATGAGGGCACGAGAGGCAGAGTGTCCCGTGGGTAAGAGTAGCCTAGGCCTGAATCCCGCTCTGCCGCTCACTCACTCTGTGCTCTTGGGCAAGGTGTTAACCTCTGTGCCTGTTTTCTTAGCTGTGAAAGTAAAAATAAATAAATAAGTATATGTATATATATTTCTCCTAGTGTTGTTGTGAGGATTAAATGCGTTTATATGAATCTTAGAATGGTTCCTGGCATTTACTAAGGTTGGGAAACATGTCATCATTCAAATTGGAAGGGCTGGAGCACCTGGCTACAGCTTTAGATGCAGACTCAAACCCTACTGCCTCATCCCCAACCCTATTTAAAAAAAAATTTTTTTTTTATTGATTTCAGAGAGGAAAGGGAGAGGGAGAGAGAGAAACATCAATAATGAGAGAGAATCATTGATCAGCTACTTCCTGCATGCCCCCTACTGGGGATTGAGCCTGAAACCCAGGCATATGCTCTGACCAGGAATCAAACTGGGACCTCCTGATTCATAGGTCAACACGCAACCACTGAGCAACACCGGCCAGGCCCCTCTTGGTTTCTTGGTCTCTGTGGGTGGCATCCAGTTCAGAGTGTGAATAGTACTGGATCTCTGTCTTAGGAGGAGGGGACCAAAGTGTCTTCCTTCATTGATAAGCACCTGGGAGGTGACAGTTGGTGGGTGTGTCCGGTGGCACCTTGCCCCTTTGCACCAGGGGCTTCCTCTAGGCTCGGACAGCCCTTCCAGCAGGCAGAAGTTCCCATGCCGAGCCAGGTTCACACTCCACAGCACGGCGCCTGCTCTCACAGGAGTCTCCTAGGAATGGAGCCTCAGGCCTTGAGGTCCTTGCTTTCCACCAATGCACTATCTTAAAGTTGATGGCCAAGGACAACCCTCTTTCATCCATCCCAGGAAAGTGGTGTCTAGGGCTCCTGGTCTAACCTGTGCTGGAAGTGATAACTCTCCGTAGACCAAAATTACATATGCCTCTTGGCTCACCTTTCTGCTCTTTTCCATGTAGCCCAGGGCCACGAAGTTCACACCTGGTGTTGGGCATGGTCCCTCAGCATTACTCATTCCTGCTGCTGCTACTGTTAACAGCAGTAATGAAAAGGGCTACCACTTAACCCTACACTTCACTGTGTGCCAGGCACTGGGCTTAAGCACTTTACATATATTGACCCCTTTAATCCTCACAATGACCCTATTAAAGGGGTACCATTATGACCCAATCTATAGCTAGTTTGCAAGACTGGGAGGGGAAACTCTGGCCTCTGAGCCCCAGAGCTAGATATTCTCCATGCCCATGACCCATAGTTTGGAGCCAGGAACCCCATTTAGAGAGAATTCATATCAACACATCCCTGCCCAGTGTGCCAAGTTCTGCCACCTGCTATAATCCTATCTAATAAAAGAGAAACATGGTAATTGGCGTACGACCGCTACCCTTCCCATTGGCTAATCAGCGAGATATGCAAATTAACTGCCAGCCAAGATGGCGGCTGGCAGCCAGGCAGCTTGAAACTAACATGAGGCTTGCTTGCTTCAGTGATGGAGGACTGCAACATTCCCCGCCTGCCTTGCTGGCCTCTGAGCCTGCAGTTTCATACATTGTAACAAATATAGAAGCTAAACAAAACCCAGCTTTCAGCGAGCCAGGATCTCAGAGCTGGAGTTGATACAGAGTTTCGATTATAGAACCTAAACAAACCAGATACCTGTTTTCAGCAGCTGAGGCCTCAAAGCTGGAGCCAAGCCTCAGAGCTAAAGCTGGCCCAGAATAAAAAAAGAAAAAAGAGCCGAAACCGGTTTGGCTCAGTGGATAGAGCGTCGGCCTGCGGACTGAAGGGTCCCAGGTTCGATTCCGGTCAAGGGCATGTACCTGGGTTGCGGGCACGTAGGAGATGTGCAGGAGGCGGCTGATCGATGTTTCTCTCTCATCGATGTTTCTAACTCTCTCTCCCTTCCTCTCTGTAAAAAAATCAATAAAATATACTTATTTAAAAAAAAAAAAAAAAAGAAAAAAGAAAAAAAGGAGCAGTTGGGAGCTTCAGTCCCAGTCTGAAAACAGCCCTCAGCCCCTCACCCAGGCTAGCCAGGCACCCCAGTGGGGACCCCCACCCTGAAGGGTGTGTGACCAGCTGCAAACAGCCATCATCCCCTCATCCAGGCTGGCCAGGCACCCCAGTGGGGACGCCCACTCTGATCCAGGACACCCTTCAGGGCAAACCAGCCAGCCCCCACCCATGCACTAGGCCTCTATTCTATATAGTAAAAGGGTAATATGCCTCCCAGCACCGGGATCAGCAGAGCTGAGAGGCCTCCCGGCACCAGGATCAGTGTGACAGGGGGCAGCGCCCAAACCCCCTGATCGCCCTGCAGCTCTGTGTGTGACAGGGGGCGGGGCCACAACCTCCCTATCCGCCCTGCTCTGTTTGTGACAGGTAAAGGCACCCCAACCCCCTGATCGGCCCTGCTCTGTGCCTGATAGGGGGGAGCTCCCAAACCCCCTGATCACCCTGCGGCTCTGTGTGTGACAGGGTGTGGTGCCCCAACCCCCCCACCCCATGGGCCCTGCTCTGTGTGTGACTGGGTAGAGCCATAACCTCCCCATCGGCCCTGCCCTGAGTGTGAGAGTGGCGGCACCCCAAACCCCTGATCCGCCCTGCTCTGTGTGTGACGGGGTGGTGCGCCAACTCCCCTATCGGCCCTACTCTGTGAGTGACAGGGGGGAGCTCCCCAATCCCCTTATTGGCCCTGCTCTGTGCATGACAGGGGGTGGCGCCACAACCTCCCCATCAACCCTGCCTTGAGTGTGACAGGGGGCGGTGCCCCAACCCCCCAATCGGCCCTACCCTGAGCATGACTGAGGGTGGCATCGCAACCTCCCAATCCACCCTGCTCTGTGCATGACAGGGGGCGGCGCCCCAACTCCCCAATCGGTCCTGCTCTGAGCCCCACCAGGGGCTGCACCTAGGGATTGGGCCTGCCCTCTGCCACCCGGGAGCAGGCCTAAGCCAGCAGGTCGTTATCTCCCAAGGGGTCCCAGACTGTGAGAGGGCACAGGCCGGGCTGAGGGACCCCCCCTCCCCCCCAGTGCACAAATTTTTGTGCACCGGGCCTCTAGTAGTGTAATAACATACAATGTGTAATGAATATAGTCTCAGAGATGTTGTAACAATATGACTATAATCATCATGTGTTCAGTGGCCTGAGGCTGTGTCAGGTAGGGTAAGCCTAAAATGCCAGTCCTCTGGAAGCCAATTTGGTTTAACAGACATTGTTTTGTTTTTGTTTTTTTTTAAATATATTTCTTTATTGATTTCAGAGAGAAAAGGAGAAGAAGAGAGAGATAGAAACATCAATGATGAGAGAGAATCATTGATCGGCTGCCTCCAGCACACCCCCTATTGGGGATGGAGCCCACACCCAGGCATGTGCCCTTGGCCAGAATCCAACCTGGGACCCTTCAGTCGGCAGGCTGATGCGCTATCCACTGGTGGCAGGGGCAAGGCAGAGGTGGTTAGGGACGATCAAGCCAGGAGGGGAGGACAGCTGGGGGGGGGGAGCAGGCCAGCAGGAAGGGCCAGTTGAGGGCAAGCAGGCTGGCAGGGGGGGCAGTTGGGGGTGAGCAGGCCAGCGGGGGAGGGCAGTTGGGGCGAGCAGGCTGGCAGGCAGAGTGGTTAGGGGTGATCAAGCAGGCAGGCAGGTGAGTGATTAGGAGCCAGTGGTCCCCTGAAGGGTCCCAGATTGGAGATGGTACAGGCTGGGCTGAGGGACACCCCCTCATGCACAAATTTTGTGCACTGGGCCACTAGTCCATTATAAAGTTCTCCATCACCTTTTTACCTACTGGTTTTAGCAGCTATTTGTGATACTGCTTAATGATGATTCAGCCATTATTTCATTAGGGGCTGCAAAATTGTGACATTCTAATCTTACTGTCTCTTTTGCACTTAATAACTGTAATTCTCTTATAACAAAGAACCTTCCTTAATCAACTCCTTGGTACCCTGAAGTACAACTTGTATAGAAAGGCAAGATTGATTCTTTTTATTGACCAGTTTTCAGAATGAGTTGGTTTTCTATCATCCTCTAGAGCAGTGGTTCTCAACCTTGACTGCACATTAGAATCACCTGGGAATCTTTTTAAAATCCTGATTTCTGGGCCTCACCCTCTGGAAATTCTGTTTCTTTGTTCCTAATGTGGCCCCACCCCATAAGAAAGAAACAGAATTTCCAGGGGATGAGGCCCAGAAATCAGGATTTTAAAAAGATTCCCAGGTGATTCTAATGTGCAGCCAAGGTTGAGAACCACTGCTCTAGAGGCAACTAATGAATTATTTTCTTTTTAGTATTAGTATGAACTCATGTAGTTTGTGATGAATTTCAAACCACTGGAATCACTCTTCTCTTTGATATTCAAATTGTCCCACATTTGGCCCTAACCAGTTTGGCTCAGTGGATAGAGCATTGGCCTATGGACTGAAGGGTCCCAGGTTCGATTCCCGTCAAGGCCATGTACCTTGGTTGTGGGCACATCCCCAGTAGGGGGTGTGCAGGAGACAGCTGAACGGTGTTCCTCTCTCATCGATGTTTCTAACTCTCTATTCCTCTCCCTTCCTCTCTGTAAAAAAACAAAAAAAAATCAATAAAATAAAAAAATTGTCCCACATTTGGCCAGTAGAAGCCATCCAGATTGACTCCTCAGTCGCTTAAACAAGACCCTACTAGTCTTAAATAGCTTCCTTTGTCTGTGGTATGACAAGAGTTTCCAACCTCAACTCTTGAAACTTCCTGCCTAGATGTTGAGTCAGCCATTTCTTCAAGCAGTAATTGTTCCTTTCAGTGAGAAGTGGTATTTAAAGGCCGCTAGCAGTGCTCATTGCTATTGTGTTGTTCATTGTTCCAGGTTCTTTTGGTGGGTAGAACTAGAAAATACATTTTTAAAGAGAAAACTATACTATGACTTTATATTAATATTTTTCCATTCATTTTTAAATTTTTTTCTTTATTGATTAAG
Organism: Myotis nattereri; assembly: GCF_964212035.1. NCBI lineage: Eukaryota > Metazoa > Chordata > Mammalia > Chiroptera > Vespertilionidae > Myotis > Myotis nattereri. The sequence goes on along the minus strand of NC_138083.1, from coordinate 30,382,836 downwards.
GTATTACATATGTGTCCTTATCACCCCATTAACCTCCCTACCCCCCACTCATGCCCTCACCCCCCTGGTGTCTGTGTCCATTGGTTAGGCTAATATTAATATGTCCATTCATTTTTAAGGTTACAGAGTTTGGGGTGGTTGTCTGTTTGGTTTGGTTTGGTTAATCCTCACCTTAAGATATTTTTTTCAATGATTTTTGTAGAGAGTGGGAGAGAGGGGAGAGAGAGACACATCAATTGGTTGCCTACTCATGCACTGGGGCAAGGAATCAAACCTGCAAACCAGGTAGGTATATACCCTTGACTGGGAATCAAACCCAACAGACCCTTCGGCCCCAGGCCGACGCTCTAACCATTGAACAACTGGCCAGGGCATGTTACATTGTTTTTACTTAATTTATTTGATGTTATATTTGTCTTTTATCTTACCTGAAAATCTAAGTTTTTAAAAAAGTGTTTTATTTCAGGGTGAGAGAGAGAGAGAGAGATCCATTTGTTGTTCCACTTATTTATGCATTCAGTGGTTGATTCTTGTGTTCTTGTATGTGCCCTGACTGGGGATTGAACCTGCAACCTGATGTATCAGAACCATCCCTAACCAACTGAGCTGCCTGGCCAGGGTGAAAATCTAAGTTCTTAAAAATGTTCACTACTTTTTTGCTTTATCATTAAATGTATAGATACTAGTTTCAGAATAAAAATGCCAATATTATTTCCAACAATGTGATTACTAAATACTGTTTAAGATTTCTTTGTAGTTCTTTTTGCACAAGGGATGAAAAATCAAATTGTTGCTTTAAAGTTGTTTGAGCCCTAACCGGTTTGGTTCAGTGGATAGAGCGTCGGCCTGCGGACTCAAGGGTCCCAGGTTCCATTCTGGTCAAGGGCATGTACCTTGCCTGCAGGCACATCCCCAGTGGGGGGCGTGCAGGAGGCAGCTGATCGATGTTTCTCGCTCATCAATGTTCCTAACTCTCTATCCCTCTCCCTTCCTCTCTGTAAAAAATCAATAAAATATATTTTTTAAAAAAAATAAATAAAGTTGTTTGAATTCCCCTTGTGTAGCTCAGCCATCAACTCAATATGAAATCAAATCCTTATTTTTTCCATTTTGATTCCATTTTTAAGGAAATATGTTTACTTAATTTTGTTATATGGTTATATAAAACAGTAACATGGTCCCAGTCAATAAAACAAGGCATATCCAGAGAAGTATAGCTTCTACCCTTGAACTCTTCACTCTGTTTCCTGCAAAAGAGTATCACTGGACTTGCAATTCTAAGGACATCGTGATAGCAAGTAGAAAAAGGAGTAATTCTTTTAGCAATTACCAGTTTCTCTCTTTCCAAATTCCTTTGGATAGGCCTCCAGCAAGAAACTGATTTCCAGCTGTTCGTTATAATGAAAGTTTTCTTTCTTCCTATGTTACGTACAAGAGAATTGATTAAATAGAAGACAGCACTGATTACTGGGAAATCAGCCATTCAGATGGCCAGGCAATGGCACCTAGGGGTAGGGGAGGAGGCAGCACTGCAGTGTCCATCTGTGCCAAGGACACTCAAAGGGCTTTGGAAGAGGGAGGATTTGACATCACCTGGTCCAGCCTCATGGTTTCTGGGTTCAAGAAGGTAAAGGATGCAGGAGTTGGACCCAGAACCAGAACCCAGGGCTTCCTCACCTTCTTCACCTTTCCCATCCCCTCCCGTCTTCCTCTACCCACTTCTACCCTTTTTGCCACCCCTGCCTTATCTGTACCTTTTTCAGTATGTATATTTTACTTTAATAAAAAGGTGTGACCCTGGCTGGTTATTCTCAGTGGTTAGAGCATCAGCCCTCCGACCCAAGGGTCTCGGGTTCTATTTCAGTCGAAGGGCACCTTCATGCAGGTTTGATCCCTGGCCCCATGTGAGAAGCAACCAACTGAAACTAATTGATGTGTCTCTCACATCAATGTTTCTTCCTCCCTCTCTCTCCCTCTCTCCACCCCCCCCCCCCACTCTCTCTCTAAAAAAAAAAAAAATGGAAAAAATATCGAGTGAGGATTAAAAAAAAAAGGTGTGGCTTTGGGGACAGGCTTATTTTTTGTTTTTGTTGCTGTTGTTTTTTACAGAAACTGCATTAAGTAGAAGAAAGGTACTGTCCATATAAGAAATGTTCAAACCTATAGAAAATTTTTATGAGTTTATTTGAGCCAAACTGATGACAAAATCTCAAGGAATTGAGAAAATGTTCCGGGAGATGGCAGTTCTACCACTTATTTTATACATCAGAATCAAAGGAGAAGCCAAGAAGCAGTTCAGGGGGCTACATGAAATCCATTGGTGACAGATTAGGGAGGTGAGAGAAAGCAAAGCCTCCCTACATTGGTGAGTATAGGATATTTAACATGATTAACAGGCTAACAATAAAGGTGAAGGGTTCTGTGGTCTCCTGTTCTGGTGCAGTGATTGTGCCCTGAGGGGTCTGGAAAAAGCAAATTACCCTGACATTCCAAAGGTATCTATAGTAATAAAAGGGTAATATGCTAGTTAGACCGGTTGTCCTTCCGGACAAAGCTGGGGCTGCTGGGTGCCAGCAGCCAGGGGAAGGAAGGCCTACTCTTGCACTAATTTCCTGCACAGGGCCTCTAGTGTTGTCATAAATAAAAAAGACAACAGACAGGCCCAGTTAAGGTAAAGATTGACCTCTGTAAAGGAAGATACCGGCCGAGGACATGGCTAGACACCATGACTTGATTTTAGTTAGAAGGTTTTAATTTCAGACCATCCTGTGTGGCTACTTTTGGTCTCTGCGTTTGTAAGGCTGCCACACAGGCCTCCCCTGAGCGTCTCCAGTTTAGTATGAGGCCACTTTTTTGTCCACAGTATTCAATAGGTTTTTAGAATGCAGGCAAAGAGATGGGGATTTACACTGCAGGGTTTGGGGTAAGCCATGGCCATCTAGGAAGGCTGATAAATGAAAGGGGTCTAATCAAAGAAGGCTTCCCATAGGAGCTGGGCTTTCAGCCAAGCCTTATAGGAAAAAAGAACCGTGGCAGGTGTAGTAGCTAAGCAATGACTTGGAGCTGACTGGAAGTCGAACACTCTAGCCACTGGACTCATGGTGGTGCCACGGGAGAGACCCAGGGCTGGAGGCAGTGTGTATGTGCCCAGCCCCTCCTCTCCCAGCCGTAGAGGCCCTTCTCAGAGCGCATGCTCTTCCCTCAGAGAGGCTCAATACACAAATGTGCTATAGGCAGTTAGACATGGGCAGAGCAAGGACGATGATGGGCCAGGTACAGAAACTCACCAGGGCAGAAAGTCCTGGATGCCTAGCAAGGAGCAAAACAGGGAAAGCAAGAGCCTCACCTCCAGGTTAACCTATCCTTCCCTAGCATTTCACTGGTCTTGTGGTTTGGACCCCGTGATCTTTTCCTCCCTAAAGATAACATCTAGGTCCACGTTGTAGTTCAACTCCAGGCCCAGAAAAGCAACAAAACCAGAAAAGTGACACAGTGGCTGCCTCGGGACCAGCTGCATTAACTAATGACCCCTGCTGCTGCTGACCAATCAGTGGAGACTACAGCCCTGAAAAAGCACGCTGGAAAACTGGTTAATATTCTATTGAGATCTACCCTAAGATTTCCACATGCAGAAGAGAGATCGTGGCAGGGGAGCAGCCCATGCCATTCCTTTCCCCCTTCTTCCCTCTACGAGTCCACTTGCAATCAGGGGAGCAATAGGCAGTGACAGCTCGTCCCATGCTAATCCCCTGAAGCTGTTCCCAAGGTCCCCTTTTCTCTGACTTCTCAGGGAGCCAAAGCAGCCCAGCCTAGGCTCTCCTGTTACTTCTTCTACATCCTTCCTTGTTTCACTGTCCTAAGTATATTTTTGCTGTGGCCAATCAATTCTTACTTACCTTGCTATACTTTGTCTCTTGATTGAAATCTTTCCTTCAAGAAGACAAAAACCAAGATCTTGTCACCTTGTCGGGAGCAAGTGGACAATGGCCAGAGGGTATGTGACAAAGATCTCTGACCAAAACTTCTGCAGTAACCAGCCTGGAAAGCCAAACTACAACTTCTGTAGTAATGGGCCCAGAACGATCAGGATGATCAGGACATCATGGTCAATGTCTGCCAGCCTCTCCCCAATCCCAGCAACTCCCCTTCCTCTCTTCCAACTCAGGGCCAACCAGAGAAAACCAAACATGCTCCCCAACCAACCATAGAGATGCCCCTCTTCTAGTCTCACCCTTCAGTGTCCTAGGCAAACACCTCCAATCACAGCGTGCCTGAGCCTCCTCTCTCCTCACCGGAAAGCTTGTTCACTCTCTGCCTTTGAGTCCCTCCCTTCCAAATGCACTTGATGGTAGCCGACTATCTGAATAAATAGCTTCTGTTTGTTTTCATTTGGGTGATCTTGGTTTATTTCCATATCTCCAACAGGGAGTCTGAACACAAAGTGAACATATGCATGAAACCAACTCTCAAATCCAGTTCTATCGTCACTGGGTTGTACCACCACATCATTAATCTCTAAACTTATACTTTCTTGTATTCTCTCCAACACATCCCCTGACAAAAGCAGGCTGAACTCAAGGAAAGGTGGGAATTCCAGGGCTAGCTAAGCCTGCCAGCAGGAATCAGATAAAGAACCCAAGAACCACCCTAGCTGGTTTCGCTCAGTGGATAGAGTGTGAGCCTTGGACTGAAGGGTCCTGGGTTCAATTCCAATCAAGGGCATGTACCTTGGTTGCAGGCTCGATTGTGTGTGCAGGAGGCAACCAATCGATGTGTCTATCTCATATCGATGCTTCTCTCTGTCTCTCCTCCCACTCTCTCTAAAAATCAATGGGAAAACATCCTTGGGGGAGGCTTAACAATAACAATAAAAAAGAACCCAAGGACCACCACCAAGAAAGCAGTTTATGCCCCCAAAATCCAAGATAGCAACTAAAACCCCTCTAAGCAACCTTTTGATGAAATTTTCTTAATTAGCATACTAAAATTCACACTCAGGGGTGGAGATTTAACATTAAAATGAGACATGCAATGTATGGCTAGGCATGTTCCAAGCATGTTTGAGGACTGTGCATACTCCCTTGGAAATTGAGAACCCTCCACCCTTCCTCAAAAATCCCCACCCTTAGACCCACCTATCTCCCCCCAGACTCTTTATTACTTTCCTAATTCCCCAGAATTAGGAACAAGAAATCACTAGAGCATTCAATATCCTTCTCTATTCCTTGGCCAAAAAATAGTTTCTGACTTGCCTTACCGAACACTGTCTCAGCCTATTGATGAGACACAGTACAGAGCCACCACAATGTGGGACCCCTGACCGGCAGGGGTCAGGGACTCCACACCTCCCAAAGGTGGCCATTCTGACTTTCAGTGCCATGGATCAGTTTTCCTTACTTCTGTGTGTTTTTTTGTTTGTTTGTTTGTTTGTTTTTAAATATATATTATTGATTTTTCACAGAGAGGAAGGGAGAGAGATAGAGAGTCAGAAACATCGATGAGAGAGAAACATCGATCAGCTGCCTCCTGCACACCTCCCACTGGGGATGTGCCCGCAACCCAGGTACATGCCCTTGACCGGAATCGAACCCGGGACCCTTCAGTCCGCAGGCCGACGCTCCATCCACTGAGCCAAACCGGTTCGGCACTTCTGTGTTTTTTATATGAATTGAATCACACAGTGAGCATTTGTTTGTGTATATTGACTTCTCTTGCTCAGTGTCATTTCTGTGAGATGTGTCCATATGGTTGTGTATCATATGTTCATTCATACTCATGGCTGTATACTAGCAATCTATTGGGTGACTTTACTACAATTTACATGTCCATTCTACTCTGAATAGACATTTGAGTTGATGCCAGTTTAAAGCTATCATGAACAGTGCCATTAGAAACATCCTTGCACAGGAAGACAAACAATCCCGTTTAAAAATGGGCAAAGGACCTAAATAGACACTTCTCCAAAGTGGACATACAGATGTTCAAGAGACGTACGAAAAAATGCTCAAAGTCACTGATCATCAGAAAGATGCAAATTAAAACGACACCTGTCAGAATGGCTACCATCTACAAATCAACAAATGACAAGCGCTAGTGAGAATGTGGAGAAAAGGGAACCCTAGTACAACACTGGTGGGAATGCAGACTGGTGCAGCCATTGTGGAAAACAGTATGGAGTTTCCTCAAAAAATTAAATATGGGCCCTAGCCGGTTTGGCTCAGTGGATGAAGTGTCAGCCTGGGGAATGAAGGGTCCCGGGTTTGATTCCAGTCAAGGGCATATGCCAGGTTGTGGACTCGATCCCTAGTGGGGGATGTAGAGGAGGCAGCCGATCAGTGATTCTCTCTCATCATTGGTGTTCCTATCTTATCTCTCTCTTCCTTTCCCTTCCTCTCTGAAATCAATGAAAATATTTTTTTAAAAATTAAATATGGAACTGCCATTTGACCCAGTAATACCACTTCTATGAATATATGCTAAGAAACCCAAAGCACCAATCAGAAAGAATATATGCACCCTATGTTCATAGCAGCATTATTTACAATAGCTAAGATCTGGAAACACCCCAAGTGCCCATCAGTAGATGAGCACTTTTATACCATGAAATACTATGCAGCAGTGAAAAAGAAGAATCTCTTGCCCTTTGAGATAGCATGGAGGGACCTGGAGAATATATGTTAGTGAAATAAGTCAATCAGTATCACATGATCTCACTCATATGTGGAATCTAATTAACAAAATAAACTGATGAACAGAGTGGGTCCAGAGACATGGAAGCATGGAACAGAGTGTGGAATCTTGGAGAGAAGGAGGGTAGGAGGGAGGTAATCAACCAAAGACCTTTATGTATATATGCATAACCCATGGACACAGATAATAGGCCTGGGGCGGGGACAGGCTAGAGTGGGGTCAATGGGGAGGGAAGGGACATATGTAATACTTTCAACAGTAAAGATTTAAATTAAAAAAAACAACACATACTTGCACATATTTTGGTAGACGTAAACCCTTGTTTCTGTTGTGTACAGACCCAGAAGTGGAATTGCTGGGTCATAGGTTATGCATGTGTTCAGCTTTAGTAAGTACTGCCAGTTTTCCAAGAGGTTATATACCAACTTACATGCCCCCAGAAGTTCATGAGAGTTTGTTACTCTATAGTATTTTCATCAACAGTTGATCTTGTCAGACATTCTTGTTTTAGCCTTTCTGGTAGTGTCTTTGCAAATTTATACTTAATATATTTCTTATTCCCTATCAGCTCCAAGTGTTACTGTTTTCTTGGATTTCGGTATTACAATAATTTTTAAGAAGATTTTTAAATGATTTTTACAGAGAGAGAAACATTGATGTGAGAGGGACATATCAATCGGCCACCTTCCACACGCCCCTGAATGGGGGGGATTGAAACAAACAATACAGGCATGTGCCCCCACCAGGAATTGAATGGAGGTCATCATTGATATTTCTATCCCTCTCCCTTCTTCTCTGAAATCAATAAAAGTATACATAAAAAAGAGAAAGACTATGAACTCAATACAGTGGGGCGTTGACTTACGAGTGTCCCGACTAACGAGTTTTTTGAGATACCAGCTGTCTCTCCACCGATTTTTTGCATTGAGTTGACAGAGTAATTTTAGTTAACGAGCTCCTTAACGAGCTCGGTCTCTGAACGAATTAAACTCGTAAGTCAAGGCCCCACTGTATTGTTGAAGTAGAGTGATCAGAATGTGAGGGTTCACGATATTTGACTTTTGTATGTTTTTTGTTAAAGAATTTTCTTTTAGCCCTGACCAGTTTGGCTCAGTGGATAGAACGTCGGCCTGCGGACTGAAGGGTCCCGGGTTCGATTCCGGTCTGGGGCATGTGCCTTGGTTTCGGGCACATCCCTAGTGGGGGGGTGTGGGAGGCAGCTGATTGATGTTTCTCTCTCATCGATGTTTCTAACTCTCTATCCCTCTCCCTTCCTCTCTGTAAAAAATCAATAAAATATATTTAAAAAAATTTTCTTTTAAGTCCAGTTGCTCTTTTATTGATTGATTTTTTACAGAGAGGAAGGGAGAGGGATAGAGAGTTAGAAACATTGATCAGCTGCCTCCTGCACACTCCCCACTGGGGATGTGCCCGCAACCAAGGTACACGCCCTTGACCGGAATCGAACCTGGGACTTTTCAGTCCACAGGCCAACACTCTATCCACTGAGCCAAACCAGTTAGGGCAACTTTTGTATGTTTTTGAAGTTTTCCATAATAAAAGGTTAAGAAGCCTACATTTTTCTTTTGTGTCCTGATGGCATGAGACTTCCCTAAGTACCACACTAAAACCACAGAGCCATAACACCCACATCATTTCTCTGAGCTACCAGCTAGTAACTGCACCAACAGAGAAATAACAACAACAGATATTTGTTAAGTACTTACTATGTACAGAAACAATGCTAATTGCTCTTTATATAGTCTTTAATTTTCCCCCAAAGCCCATTTAAAATTTTTTTCTATTAAAACAATATATTTCTATATTTGTACCAGTTAAAATACTGTGTAAATAACTCCATAGTATCTAAAGATATTAAAATTCCTTTTGATGGCTGCATAGTGTTCCGTTGTGTGAATCTGTCATAGTTTATTCAACTGAGGTTTAGCTTGCCCACTGTCACTGAGCTGGTGTAGCCACGATTAGAACCAAGATTCAGCTGACTGCAAAGCTGTATTCTACACTAGTACTTCCCAAACTTCAAGACAATATGGGTCATTTTTAGCTTTTGCTAAAAATGCAGAAAGTGTGGGTGTGGGGTGGGGCCTGAAATTCTGTATTTCTTACAAACTACTAATTATGTTAAAGAAAGGCCAGCCTGGAACACTGGATCGCAACCCTAACTTCACATTGGAATCACCTGGGGGTTATTAAACACTACTGATGCCTGGTCCCGCCTGCAGAAATGCCAACTTCATTTGTCTGGGTTGCATGCGGCCTGGCTATCTTCCCCCCCCCCCCGCCAAAGCTCCCCAAGTGATTACCATATGCAACTTGGGATGCAAACTGTCCCAGAAGTCTGCTTGCTTTGAGGAATTCTTCCACCATCACTAACCTACTGATTACCCAGCTGGCTCCTAGGCAGGAGTTGATTGCCATCAAGTGACAGATAATTTAGAGCAACCCGGTGCCACCTTACACCCTGCTCCAATTACCTACTGGAGTTAGTTCTACTTTCACAGATGATGGCCCACTGTGTGCTGTCACGTATCTATTAGGCTGGGGAAGAATATACAAAAAACAAAACAGCTTCTTCTTTCAAGGTGTTTATTACCCATAAGCCCCAGAAACAGTAAGAAGAATAGAGAGTGCTGGTTTATGGGCTGAAAGCACCCTTTATTTTTCTGAGAGACAGAGTTAGGAATCAGATAGTAATCAAAATACCATCTTTTTAAACTTCTGAATATGGTTTTAGGCAGATGGCTGCGTGCTCAAGTCTTGAATTTGACAGTCTTCTCAGTGGTTCCGGCTACTTCAGGCCTCCCCCGATTCCCACAGGGGGTGCCTCTTACCAGGCGACAGCTAGGAGACCAGACAACACACACTCCACAAGCCCCTCCCCGACAACCACAGGGAAGGGAGTTAGGGCCCAGCAAAACATGCCCAGTTCCTTCTCAAATTTATCAACCGTATAATTCATTCCTCCTCCTATGGTGAGGGAAGTTTCCTAACTTTGCACCACACAGGCAGCTGCCTCCTTTGGCACGCACAGCGTCAGCCCCACTGCCTTGTGATAGCTGTGCACGTAACAGGAACTCAATGGCTCTTTAGGTTTGTCAGGTTGATTTGTTAGCTTTCCAGAACCCTAGCTGCTCTAACTTTTGCAGTGTCCAGGAGAGTTAGGCCACTATGCATACCTTATCCTTCAGTATTGGTAGGTGTTTTGGAGAGATTTTTTTTTTATAAAAATAATTTATTTTTATTGATTTTAGAGATGGAGGGAGGGAGAGAAAAACATCAATGTGAAAAATACATTATCAGTTGCCAACATATTTACTAGTAACCCAACCTGGACGGAACTGCAACCTAGGTATGTGCCCTGAACAGGAATTAAACCGGTGATCTTCCAGTGCATGGGATGATGCTCCAACTGAGCCACACCGGCTGGGACCCATGTATTTATTTTTACAAATTATTAGATTTGTTCGGAGTTTATGGTTAAGATCTCACTTATTTGAGCCTTTTTATTTTTTTTAAATATATATTTTATTGTTTTTTTACAGAGAGGAAGGGAGAGGGATAGAGAGTTAGAAACATTGATGAGAGAGAAACATCAATCAGCTGCCTCCTGCCACTCCCCACTGGGGATGTGCCCGCAACCAAGGTACATGCCCTTGACCGGAATCAAACCTGGGACCCTTGAGTCCGTAGGCTGACGCTCTATCCACTGAGCCACACCGGTTAGGGCTATTTGAGCCTTTTAAAAGAAAGTTATTGATTTTAGAGAGAGAAAGGAAGGGGAGAGAAACATCGATTTGTTGTTTCATTTACTTATGCATTCATTGGTTGATTCTTATATGTGCCTTGACTGGGATGGGACCCACAACTTTGGCATATCAGGATGATACTCTAACCAACTGAACTACCAAGCCAGGGCCATTTGAACTTTTTAATTTCAAATTTAAGGTATTTCAGACAGGGACAATTTGACTTTTCTTTGATTCAGACACATAACCAAAAATATTCATTAAAGCCCTAGCCAGTTTGGCTCAGTGTAAAGAGAGTTGGCCTGTAGACCAAAGGGTCCTGGGTTTGATTCGGTCAAGGGTATGTACCTTGGTTGCAGGATCCTCCCCAGCCTGGATCCTGGTCAAGGTAACCAGTCAATGTATTTCTCTCACATCAATATTTCTCCCTGTCTTTTCCTCTCTTTTCCACTCTAAGAAATCGATGGAAAAATATCCTTGGGTGAGGAATAAAATAAGTAAATACATTAAGAACCTGTGTGAGGCCTTCTGGGCACAGTGACAAACCAGTGATACAGGGTCCTTGCCTCATGGAATTGCAGTCTAGAGGAGAGATGGGCAAGTGAGAAGGAAGAATCAAGTTACACAGGGCAATAGCAACGGTAATACTATTAAGAGAACTAAGGAAAGAGGAACTGTTTAAAGGAAAAGAGGACAAACCTGTTTTCAGAAAGCCGATGCTTTTACAAAATGTTTATTGGGGAGTGAAATATTAGCTATCAAGCTTTCAAAATGGAAAGAATTATCATCTTCATTGATGTTAATATAACAGAGATGCAAGTGATTTTTATACCGAGATGAATTTTGCGCAGTGTCTGAGGAACAAATTCTGTGAAAAAAGGGTTCCATGGTCAATTACATTTGGAGGATAGCTACATACCTGTTTCCTCTTGGAGATTCAACACGCTAATCAGCATATTAAAAGCTTTGAAACACTGCTCTAGCCCTAGCTGGTTTGTCTTAGTGGACAGAGCATTGACCTGCAGCCTGAAGGGTCCCGGGTTTGATTCCCTGGGAATTGCCCTGATTGCGGGCTTGATCCCCAGTGGGGAACGTGCAGGAGGCAGCCAATCAATGATTCTCACCATTGATGTTTCTCTCTCTCCCTTCCTCTCTGAAATCAATAAAAATATACTAAAAAAAAATTTGCTCTAAACTTTATCTCATATCTCCCAAGCTTGTTTGAGCACACATTGCTTTTCTAACAATTATTAAAGTGCAAAACTATTAGTGTTTACCTAGTAATAGTATTCAAGTCCGGGATATTTAGTCAAAGATAGGCTTTGTTCTTGAAAACTAAGAGGAAATTTCAGTCCTTTCAATACTTGGGAAGGAATAGCATTTTCCATATCTAGGAAACTCTGTGGTCTAAACTCATTGTTATTTCATCTTGAGTTTTCTTTCTTTGTTCTTCTGAGAAAAGTTGAGCCTTATTTGTGAAAGCAGGCAATAGTACTTTTATATTGCCTGTGAGCTCTGGTGAGGCCATCAGAAAGCCACATGCTAGTTACACACACACACACACACACACACACACACACCACCACCATCTCTACCCTTCTTCAGAAGTGAACTCTGGGTCAGGGGCCAGGTATTGGAAGAATGTTTAGAGGCTTGAGAACTTCATATTCTTCATTTCTTTGCCCTTTGGGAGACACAGTAGGCAAGGTTTTCCAAAATTCCCACCAATGCACTCAGGTAAAAAAGGCCTTGTGTTTGAAAGGGGCCTGAGCTTCACCCTTCATTTTCCTGGCACCAATGGAACCCAATGAAAGAATTTGGTTAGTTCCTTTGAAGCACAACGCTTACCATAACTCTAGTGCTTCTTATTTTGGTTGTACACCAGAAAATTAGCTTCTCCCCAAGGTTAAATAATTGAGAGAAGTGGTAAAGAACTTAATAATAATGCTCTCTTTGAAAAATAAAATATTATGCTTGGCCGGTGTGCTCAGTGGTCGAACATTGACCCATACACCAAGAGGATTCCTGGTCAGGGCACATGCCCAGGTTTTGGGCTTGATTCAGTATGTGGAGGAGGCAGCCGATCAATGTTTCTCATTGATGCTTCTATCTCTCTCTCCTCCTCCCTTCCTCTCTTTAAAAATCAATGAAAACATATTTTAAAAAACCTATTATAATAACCACAGAAAAGGAAACCTCTTAATTGCTACTTTCATTTAGAGGCTATGAAAACACACACACACACACACACACACACACACACAAAACACCTAAACTTAGTCATGGGTTTACTTTGCTCCAAGGCAAATCTTCAATTTCTCTTGTAAAAAAGTTTTATTTAAGCATAATACACATACAAGAAAACTGTACAAGAGAACATCTTAATGAAATACTACAAAGCGAACATACCCACGTAACTACCCCCATACCAAAGAAACTGAACATTACCAACGTCTATAAACCTACCTGCTATCCTCTCATCAGTTCTCTCTCCTCTTTCCCCAAGAGCAACCATTATCCTGACTTCTAATATCATTTATTTTTATTTTTTAAATATATTTTTATTGATTTCAGAGAGGGATAGAAACATTAATGATGAGAATCATTGCAATATCATTTATGAATATTGACCTTCATGTAGATGGAATCACATAGGATACATTCTTTTGTGTCTGGCTTCTTTTGCTCAATTTATTTGCCTTGAGAAAAAACTTTATTGTTTATTAAAAAAATTTTTTTAAAATTGATTTCAGAGAGGAAGGAAGAGGGAGAGAGAGATAGACACATCAATGATGAGAGAGAATCATTGATTGGGTGCCCTTTGCATGCTCCACACTGGGGATTGTACCTGAAACCTGGGCATGTGCCCTGACCAGGAATCGAACCATGACCTCCTAGTTCATAGGTCAATGCTCAACCACTAAGCAAAACTGGCCAGGCTTAAAAAACTAAAAAACACACACACAAAACAATTGATTTGAGAGAAAGAAATGATCAATTTCACTTATTCTTTTTTTTTTTAATATATTTTATTGATTTTTTACAGAGAGGAAGGGGGAGAGAGAGTTAGAAACATCGATGAGAGAGAAACATCAATCAGCTGCCTCCTGCACATCTCCCACTGGGGATGTGCCCCCAACCCAGGTACATGCCCTTGACCGGAATCGAACCTGGGACCTTTCAGTCCTCAGGCTGACGCTCTATCCACTGAGCCAAACCGGTTTTGGCCAATTTCACTTATTCATGCATTCATTGGTTGCTTCCTTATGTGTTCTAAACCAGGGATCAATTTGCATTTTTGATTTAGGATTATATACATCTTGCCTAACTGCAAGTAGTATATGCTTCATTTGTTATTTTGGATAAACTTTAATGATAGCCACAGATTGTCAGCAAGTTTACAGACACATTAGAGAGTGAAGACACACATATGTATTTAAGAGGAGCAAAAGCCTTCCAGGAATGTATTGGACTTTCACTGAATCCATGCCTTCTTTTGATTATCATAAGGCAGAGTAGCTAACTTCTCAGAAGTCTGTCTAGGTTCTGTCATTTTTAAAAACTGTGTACCTCTGGGTAAACTGCCTCATCATCCAAATGTTGCTGGGAGGAATAAATGAGATGTAAAGGCACTCTGTAAACGGTAATAAACATATTTTAGGTGTGGTTTTGAAATTCATCTTGACAGCCTCAGATGATGATGATTCTTTGATTCCTCAGGATGATCTATGGGAGCTCACAGACTTGGATAGAAGCTTCCTCAGGTCAGGAGGCTCATCATATATGTACTTTTTGTAGTGGTGGTGGTGGGGGAGGAGGCAGAAAGATAGGCACTGCTGGGCACTGAGACTTGGAAGAGTAGTTACAGTTGTTCTTGGATCCTGCGGATGAGAGAGAATCATTGATTGGGTGCCTCTTGCATGCTCCACACTGGGTGGGGATTGAACCCCAAACCCGCGCTTCCTGCAGGAACTGGAATTTCCAGAGTTAGGAGCCTGGGGTTCCAGAGTTATTCCTACAGTGAGGGGAGCAAGTTTGCAGTGAACATGGTAATTCTACTCAACCAGCAAGAGAAAAGCTCATCTTTCTGGTTCAGTCGGCTACTAGAAGTCATTACGGGGAAATAAGGGCTATCAACCAAGGGCCATTAAAATCCCCCAGGGGAGGTACTTAGGAAATAATTAGCAAACGAGATAACCCCATGGTCCTGTAACTGAGGGAGTGAGGGAATGCCTTGAAAGTTGGGGGTGGGGGGCAGGATCCTAACGGGCTTGTGTAACCTCTGGGAGAGGGGGTGCTTGGCAGGGCCTTTGGTAGACGTGAGAGGTTGGGCTCTCAGGACTGGAGGTGACCATGTTCTCGCCCCCAAAAGAGAAGGCAATTAAGATGTTAAAAAAGCACCCTCTTCCCCCCAGGCTCCAAGGCGGCCCCCAAATCTTTCTATGCCACCTAGGGCACTACACAGAAAAGGGGGACCAGACTCTCCTTAAAAAAAGACAGCCATACTTCCCGGGTCCCACGCTCTCTCCACTACAGGAGAATGGCGAAGGATCTATAAACCCACCTCTTCCTTACAGTTGTCATAGAGACCAACCCCAGTCCTAGCATTCCTTCTGGTCCCGGGAACATTTCTCCATCGCACGCGGAATGAAGGGGGTTTAGCCCGAACAGTGGCGGGGCCGGGGGAGGAGGGTGGTAGTGAGAAACGGCGCAGAGGGGCTGGGGTCCTCCCTACACGGCAGCGGAGGGACCAGGCGAGGGACAAAGGCTCAAGCCAGCCGCAGCTGCAGCCCTCCCGTCCGCCAAGAGACGCTGCGGGGCACGGCCTGGCGTGGGAGCGCGCGGCGGCATCCCGGGAGAATTCTGGGTTCCCGGGGCGCCGACCTCTCCGCCCAGGGTGGGGGCCACTCCACCCACGCGTCCATAGGGCGGCGCCGCCATCGCTTCCCCTGTCAGCCCCACCGCCTTTTCCTCCTCCGCAGATCCCGGAGCCCCTCCCCCGCTCCCTGCACCGCCCCCCCGTCCTGAGAGTCTTTTATTGGACGAACTTGCAGTCACTCCACCTCGAGTCGGGGAGCCGATTGGACAGGAGGCCTGCGGGCTGCCCCCAGCCTGCTGGGATTGGCTTGCTGCGCGTTGTCGCAACGGAAGAGGCGGCCGGCCGAGGGTGCGCCTCTGCTCCGGCTGGACTCGCCGAGGAGGCAGCGAGGGGCTGGCTTGGGCGGCAGCAGCGGCTGCCGCGGATGGGAGCGGGCCGGCTGCGTGCGCCCATGGAGCGCCACGGCAGGGCCGCCGCTACCTCCGCCTCGTCGACCCGGGAACCGGCGCCCGAGGAGCCAGATGGGCGGGGGCAGGAGCCGCTGCGGCGCCGGGCGAACAGCACGTCGGTCCCCGCGGCCGGGACCTCGGCGGAGGGAGCCAGGCGGGACCGGCACGGCTCCTACAGCGGCGGTACCGCGGTCTCCCGCCAGCGCGTGGAAAGCCTGCGGAAGAAGCGGCCGCGTAAGTGCCCGGCGGGGCGCCCTCGCGGCTCGCCCTGCCCCCTTCCGGCACGGCCGCCGTTTTTCCCGCGCGGCCGCGGGGGGACAGTGCCCCCGCACGGTGGTCCCGGGTTGGTGCGTGGGCAGAGGGCGGGTTGGAGGCCTGGGGCCCCCCACACGCCGGGGCTTTGGGGTTCGGCCCTCGGGCGCGGTACCTGCTGGTCGGCGTGGAGGGCTCCTTCCCAGACCCCTCCTCCCTCTTAGCTCCCTGCGCGTTCTAGCACCGCGAGTCGCGGGATTTCATCTTGGAGAAGGCTTCTTCTGACTCGTCTCCACTCCCCCCTCCCCCCAAATCCTTTGCATCCCCAATGTCTGTCTGCCGTGGGTTTTCAAAGAGCTGCTCTCCAAGACGTTACATCTCTTTTTTTGTCTGCAAATTTCGGGCTTAATGGAACATGCTTAATTGACCCTTGAGTTGCTGCACGGCTAAGACTGGATTCCGTGTTCTGTGCACCAAGCTTTGGCTGCCCCCCCACCCCCACCCCACCCCCACCCCACCCCGTGAGAATTCGGGTCATCTTTCACCCAGCTACCTCCTCTATATTCTTTACATCTATTTGCCAGAATTCACAGTTCAGGACTGGAGCATTCTGGGCATTAAGGCCTTTTATTTTGTTTGTTTGTTTGGAGGGATTCTCATCTTCCTGAAGCTCGCCTTGGGAGTTGGCACACGCTCTTCCCAGAGAATCGTTTTCTCCATTTTGTTATGTTTCTTTTCCCCGTGTTCAGATCTAGCCCAAATATTTCCTCATTATACGTCTTCAGTTCTAGCACCATTGATTCAGTTGAAAGTATCCGCTGCCCCGATACTCTAATCTGAGCATTACAGTATAGTAGCATTTTACATACGGTTAGACTTTTTTCTTCCTGTTGTAGCCAAATTCCTATGTCAGGAAATCAGCTTGTTTTAAATGCAGATTATGAGAGTGAAAGTGGCAGGATGAGTGAGGTTTTTTTTTGGTTTGTTTGTTTTTGGGATGGTCTTGTACTTTTGTCCGGCCACCCAGTTGCTTTACTTTCAACTTACAGGATTTGGATGATTAAATGCAGCCCTATTTTGCTATGAAGAGTTTGGGGCGTTTTCAGTTATATTGTCTTTTCCTGTCCTCTTAGAGAGCTGTGGAAAGCATCTGCTCTCAACCTATACCATTGTTAGGGCCAATTTACCTGGGTTGTGTTTTACTTGAGGAGCACCTGATTTTTAAGCAGTGCAAAACATTCGATCCTTGATGGTTTTGTGAATCATTGGATATGGATGCAAATTCCAGAGATTCAGCAAATAAGAATCACAGCCCTATAGCTAGTTGTCTGTGGCCATTGGCCACAAGGATTCTAAATAAGTATTTTTTGAGTGTTGCTAGGGCCAGGCTCTCTAAAAACTTTATTTTTTAATTAAAAAATTTTCAGACACTTTGAGAGATTTAATAACTCAGTAGTCCTTACAACTCTGAGGTAGGTGGTAGTATTCCATTTTACAGATGAGAAAACTGGGTTCCATTTACCTGGTGTCAAATGGCTAGTGAACAGAACTCTAAACTCAGGTATTTTAGCTTCATAGCATCTTCTCTTGACCTCCATCATCTACAGTTTGTTCATGTTCTAGTAGATATTTCTTCATTACTCTAAGAGCAAGCATAATCATGATCTTTTGTGTTCAAGGTTTTCTTACTTGAGGTGAAAATTTCTAGTTATAGTGTACTTCCAAATTTTGAGCATAAAAAATGACCAGGGGAATTAAAAATGCAGATTCCTTGGGTTCAGTTTTCTTTTTTTGTATCAAAATCTGGAGAGGGTTCTAAGAAGCTCCTCCTATCATTCAGAAACAGGTGACACCAAAGACCACTCTGAAAACCAGTGGTTTCGTGGGCAGTATAGGGGGTGGGGTAGCATTATATAAGGTGGTTTTGAAACTTCTTTTAGGAACTAAGACAAATATGTCGTAGGATTTATTTTGTTGTCGTCTGCTGTTTGGTGGCATCAGGTAGAGACCTGCTGAAGAAATAAGTAAAGTACTGTTCTTCCTCCCATTTGCTCTTTCTGTACTGTGCCAGGATGCACCTGTTGGAGGGAGAGGCAGCGTGTCACACTGCTGAATCCTCCAAGAATATACAGTTGATTCTGGAACAACACGGGCTTGAACTGCATGGGTCCGCTTACATGAGGATTTTTTTCAATAAATACTTGTACTGTTTCCCATCTGCAGATGCAGAGGGCTGAGTGTGTGTATTGATCCGTGCCATTTTATACTTGAGCATTCTCACATTTTGGTATCTGGAGCGGGAGGTCTTGGAACCACTCCCCCTTAGATATTGTGGGACAACTAAGTTTTTGGGGAGTCAAGTTATATGGATTTTTGACTGCATGGAGGTCAGCACCCCCCCCCCCCCCAGCTCCCCCATGTTGTTCAAGAGGCAACCTTGGCCTGGCTGGTGTGGCTCAGTTGGTTGAGTGTTGTCCTGTGCACCAAAAGGTCACCAGTTTGATTCCCGGTCAGGGCACATTCGGGATGTGGGTTTAATCCCCGGTTGGGGTGCATGTGGGAGGCAACTGGTCGATGTTTCTCATATCAGTGTCTTCTGTCTCTCACTTCTTTTAGGTCTTTCTAAAATTAATAAAAACATTTTTTAAAAAGAGGCAACCTTACTTTGTTCTTAACTTTTGATAAAATAAAGACTAAATCTGTATTTATTATTGGGAGAGTTGGGTATGAGGGGATGCCACTTTCCTTTGGAGGTTAGCAAACATTGTTCTGACATTATTACAATAGTCTAAAGGTAGAATACTACTTGTCATTTGAAACTAGAGTGAGCTATTCAGTTTATCTTAGGAGTTCTTGTGGGCTCTGGTTATAGTCATGTTCTGCCACACATGTTCCCTACAGGAGTGTGGTTCCCCAAACTGTCCTCATCCCAGACTTAACACATCACAGTCATTAGGGTGAGGCTAGGCATGTGTATGTCTAAGAAGTTCTTTATTTTATTTTTGAATAGTTGATTGTTGTTTTTTTTTTGAGAGAGAGGAAGGGAGAGGGAGTGAGAAACACCGATGTGAGAGTGAAACATCCATTGGCTGCCTCCTGAACACCCCCTACCTGAGATTGAGCCTGAACCCTGGGCATGTGTCCTGACTAGGAATTGAACCGGCAACCTTTTGGCACAGGACGATGTCCAACTAACTGAGCCACACTGGCCAGGGCTCTAAGAGGTTCTTTAAAAGTTTTAGATTAGGTGGAGTATGTATTTTAGGATTGAGAGAAATACCAAATAAAGATTGGTTTAAAATGATGGAAACAAAGATTCTAATTATGGTAACATAGTGCTTACTTGTTGATGTTAGAAACTATGCCAAGTATTTTATAAACATCTCATTTAGGTCTCACAATTATCCTGTGAAGTAGATATTTTTTCTTTTCTTTTTTTAAAAATATATTTCTTTATTGATTTCAGAGAGGAAGGGAGAAGGAGAGATAGAAACATCAATGATGAGAGAGAATCACTGATTGGCTGCCTCCTGCACACCCCCCAACCAGGGATTGAGCCCACAACCCAGGCATGTGCCCTTGGTCGGAATCGAACCCGGGACCCCTCAGTCCACAGGCCGACTCTCTATCCACTGAGCCAAGCCAACTAGGGCAATATTTTTTATTTCTAATGTCCAGATAAGGAAGTAGGCTCCGTAAAATTGTCCCTTTGTCCAAGGGCATGCAGTGAGTTACTAAGGGAGATGTATTTTGGTTCTAGGTGTCTGAATTCAAACCCAGTATTCTTGACTTACCCCGTTTTGGAATGTGATTTAATCCAGAGCAGTGGTCTGATATGAAATCACTCAGAAGTTTAAAGAAACTCTCAACATGCACCTCTTAATTTTTCAAATTTTAATGAGGTATGATTACATACAGTAAAGTGCAATTTTGACAAATGTATATACTCATGTAATAGGAGAACATTTTAGTCAAAGGCCCCAGATATGCAGGAGATGTGAGACCCAGGATCAGAGTGTTCCATAGCAGTTGTGGGGATGAGCTGGCTCTTTCAAGGTGACTCCCAAGCAGGTTGTAGTTGCCTGGGAGATCTTTTGGACTTAACTGATTTTGGGCTCATCCCAATTATAGAATATCCTTAACCTCCATTAGTTCAGAAAATAAAGCTTTTGTTTGTAGCTTGATAATTTTAAACTAGAAAATGGATTGCTTTTCCTTGGCTTTGGGAGAGCATCAATGTTAGCAGAATGGAACTGGTGCTGGGTCCTGGGGAGACTGCCCTTTATCAGATGCAGTGTTCCGTTTTCAGTTGGGGAATTAGGAAGGGCTGCCCAATAGAAGCTAGGGAAAAGGTTAAATATGTTGCTTTGTAGCCCATTTTTGAGAGACAAATGGGAGAGGATGCCTCTTGGCTTACTAACTTTAAATGAAATCGAAGTAAACATGACCCCTCTTTTAGATATATAACATATAAAACATTAACTAGGTCCTAAAAATAGTCCCATTATGCAACTGTATAAAATAAAGTGATACATTTTGTTATTTAAAGGGACCTTATGTATGAATCATGTATTTAGAAAATACGATAATACAGTTATTCAGTGTTGGCATCCCAAACTTCTGTTTATCTGGGGGAACCATAAGCAAGAAGAGATGTATGTTATTAAAAGTAATTGCTTACACCAATCAGAAAGGATATATGCACCCATATGTTCATAGCAGCACAATTCATAGCTAAGATCTGGAAACAGCCTAAGTGCCCATCAGTAGATGAATGGATTAGAAAACTGGTACAGCTACATGATGGAATACTATGCTGCTGTAAAAAAGAAGGAACTCTTACCATTTGCAACGGCATGGATGGAACTTGAGAGCATTATGCTAATTGAAATAAGCCAGTCAATGAAGGAAAAATACCACATGATCTCACTCATTCATAGATAATAGAGACCATTATAAACTTTTGAACAATAATAGATACAGAGGCAGAGCTGCCTCAAACAGATTGTCAAACTGCAGCGGGAAGGCCGGGGAGGGTTAGGGGGCAGGAGGGAGGGGGGTAAGAGATCAACCGAAGGACTTATATGCATGCATATAAGCATAACCAATGGACATAAGACACTGGGGGGTAGGGGAGGCCAGGGGATTGTCAAGGGCAGGGGGGCGGGGGGGGAAGGACACATATGTAATACCCTTTGTAATACTTTAAGCAATTAAAAAAAAAAAGAGTGAGGAATCTAGACCCACCAAATGTGGGTTCAAATCCTAACTCTATCATTTGCTAAAAAAAAAAAAAAAAAAAGTAATTGCTTAGACCTGGCTGGTTTTGCTCAGTGGTTAGATCATGGGCTCTCGGACTGAAGGGTCTTTGGTTCGATTCTGGTCAAGGGCACGTACCTGGGTTGTTGGCTCAATCCCTGCTCCAGTGGGGCACCTGCAACCAATTGATGTGTCTGTCTCACACCCATGTTTCTCTCTGTCTCTCCTCCTCCCTTCCAGTCTCTCAAAATCAATGGAGAAAATATCCTTGGAAGAGGATTAACAACAACAAAAAGTACTTGCTTAAAAACATTTTGAAAGGAAAGACAAGGAACAAGATAGTAGACTGTAGACTGTTGGAGAAGACCTTATCAAGTAGTAGAAAGAATGACTATCTTAACTTGTCATTTAAAAGGTCAATGATGTTCCTTGGGCTTAAGTTTATTTATAACTTAGCATTTTTTAGGTTCATAACTTGGGAAATCTTTTTGTTCAGGTACTTTTCTTTCTCAGTTTATGTCAGTGAAAGTGACTAGGAAGTGAAAATCCCCTGTTTAAAACAATGGCCTAAGTTTTGCTGTCTAAAAGGAAAAGTAATTGCCCTGGCCGGTGTGGTGTGGCACAGTTGGTTGAGCGTCCTCCCCTGTAACAAAAGGTCTCTGGTTAGATTCCTGGTTGGGGCACATGCCTGGGTTTCTGGCTCAATCCCCAGTTGGGGGCATATAGGAGGCAGCCAATTGATGTTTTTCTTTCTTTCTCTCCCTCTCCCTCTCTCACTAAAAAAAAAATCAATTAAAAAACATTTAAAAATGAAAGTCATCTTGCAGTTTTTAGTTGTCTATATTAGGTTTTGTGTGTCTATATTTTCTGAATGTAAAGTTTATTATTGAGCCTGCTGATTTTATAGCATTGTATTTTCTAAGTATCTAGCCCCTGAGTTAAAACTATTTTGTGAATAAGAATAATTGTTATATCTTTTTTTTTAATATATATTTTTTTAAATATATTTTATTGATTTTCCACAGAGAGGAAGGGAGAGAGATAGAGAGTTAGAAACATCGATGAGAGAGAAACATCGACCAGCTGCCTCCTGCACATCCCCTACTGGGGACGTGCCCGCAACCCAGGTACATGCCCTTGACCGGAATCGAACCTGGGACCCTTCAGTCCGCAGGCCGACGCTCTATCCACTGAGCCAAACCGGTTTCAGCATGTTATATCTTTTTTTATTAATTAATTTTATTGACTTAGAAAGGGAGAAAGAGAGAGACAGACAGACATCAGTGTGCGAGAGATACATCAATCGGTTGTCTCCTGTACGTGCCCTGACCGGGGATTGAACCTAGTTATGTGTCCTGACTGGGAATCGAACCTGTGACCTTCTGGTGTACGGGATGACCCTCCAAACAACTGAGCCATACTGGCCAGGACAAAATACAGTTTTTTGTTTTTTAATTTATTGATTTTAGAGAGAAAATAGATTTGTTGTTTCGCCTATTTATGCATTCATTCATTGGTTGATTCTTTTTTTTTTTTAATGTATTTTATTGATTTTTTACAGAGAGGGATAGAGAGTTAGAAACATCGATGGGAGAGAAACATCGATCAGCTGCCTCCTGCGCACCTCCTATTGGAGATGTGCCCGCAACCAAGGTACATGCACTTGACCGGAATCGAACCTGGGACCTTCTAGTCTGCAGGCCGATGCTCTATCCACTGAGCCAAACCAGTTAGGGCAATTGGTTGATTCTTGTACATGCCCTGACTAGGGATCGAACCTGCAAACAATGCTCTAACCAACTGAGCTACCTGGCCAAGGGCCTAAGATAATATCTTTCAATGTGAGGATAAGGATTGCTGTGTAGACCAGCCTAGGGTTTGCATTTACAATATCTTCACCACATGTTGGAGAATTAAGAACATTTTATAGATCATATATTTCCCATTGGAAAGCATAGCAGTTGTTGGGACCTATTATGAGAGACATTGTACTAAAGATGGTTTTACATAAATAATCTGTGAGGGATAGTTTAAATTCTTTCTAGAAATGTGTCCTGTGTCAAGTATAGATTGTCTAGACTGAGTATTTTGGAGGTCTTAATATCAAGAGGTCTTAATATGCAAAGGGCTGCAAACAGACTAAAATATCAGTGAAAATTAATGGAAGGGCTTACTAATTATATATAATAGGTGTTCTCTTGGTGAGATATGAGGAATGTGATGGTATAGCAAGAATTGCTTTGATTTTTCCATTCAGGAGCGCACATTATTTTGAATAAGTACTCATTATATATAGTATATAGTATATAGTATATAGTATATGTGGTAGTCTCACAGTGAATGATAGGAATCTAAGCCCCTTTAGATAGGCTAGATGCCTATAAATAACAGAATTGTATGGCCTGAGACAACTACCTTAGCCATTATCAGAGTATATGTCTAGTTGACCTCCCATGCCTCTCAGTGCCTTAGTTCTTGGATTAGAAAAAGGCTTTGATCAGTAGTTCAGAGAAAAATCCAGAAACCATTAAAGGCTATATACCAAGGAGATGAACTGAGTACTCTCGTTGCTTCTATTTTTTCCTTATATGTTGTTAATTTTTATTTAAAGTATGTTTTATTAAACTGCTTTTTAATTTTATTTTCTTATTAACCCAAGAATATGTATTCTGTGCTCTTAAGTTGGTACAGTTACCTTTGAGAAGATACCTGTTAAAGGATTTAGGAAATCTTGGTTTTTGAGTCCCACCTCTATCTTTCCTTGACTGTGACCTTGGGCTCTTTTGCACTGTATTTATTTATTTATTAAAATATATTTTTATTGATTTCAGAGCCTAAGGGAGAGGGAGGGAGAGATAGAAACATCAATGATGAGACAGTCATTGTTGGCTGCCTCCTGCACGCGCCCTGCTGGGGATAGAGCCCGCAACCCAGGCATGTGCCCTGACTGGGAATTCAACTGTGACCTCCTTGTTCATAGGTCAATGCTCAAATCACTGAACAGTGCTGTCTGGGCTTGCACTTTAGGTCTTAAGCTATAAAGTGGGATGATTATAGTACTTAACTTGATAGTCATTGTAAACATTAAATGAGTTTATGTAATAAAGTCCTAATAGTGTTTGGCTGTTAATAGATGATTACTTAATGGCTATGTATTAATGTTTCATTAATCTAAGGAAACAGGCAGGAATAAGGCTTCATTTGCTTTAGGCATTACAAAATCTTCCATTGGTTTTAGATACATGTCCAAATCTTCAGATTCCATTCCTGTTGATGTGAATGTTTGTTGGTGGAGTGCTGTGCCTCTTTACTATCCATTAGGTTGGTATTATCCTAAAGTTGTTGGTCAAAGAATAGCACTGCTAGTAGGAAAACGGGAATTTGAAACTTCTTGCTTCAGTTACAGTCAAACTTCAGTTCTGGAAGTCTCCTATCTCTCAATCAGTTCGGTTCTCGAGCAAGTTTCACTGAAAAAATATTTGTTGTGGAACAAAACTTCAGTTTTAGACCTGACAACCCTTTCATGCCAATACCTCACCAGGACAAAAAGCATCTCAGGCAACAAAGGAGAGAATGCGTTTGTTGCTGGTGAAACCATTAGCACAATTTAAAAACATACAGAGACGATCAAGAGTGCTAATGTTGCTAAGGGTGTGAAAGTACTCACAAGACAACAATCACAGGCAATTGAACAGGTAGAAAAATTGTTGATTTGGATTAACAAAAAGCAGCCTGTGACAGCATTTCGGAGGCAGTGATATATGAAAAATTCTTTAAGGCTAGTACGGGGTGGTTTGATCAATTTAAAAAAAAGTATTTGTTTATAGCTTACTAGAGACCTGCTGCACGAAGATTCATGCAAGAATGGGCCTTCCTTCCCCTGGCTGCTGGCCCCGCCTTCATTCTGGCCCAAAGCCGCCTTTCTGCCTTTGTTCTGGCCTGGAGCCGCCTTTCCGCCTTCCCACGCTGCCATTGGCCCCACCTCCGGTCGCTCGCTGCCTGTGTATGCAAATCAACCCGCCATCTTTGTTGGGTTAATTTGCCTACTCACCCCTGTTTGGCTGTTGGGTGTCACAAAGGTATGGTCATTTTGCATCTTTCACTTTTATTAGTGTAGATAAACAGTACATTCGAGTTGTGCTGTATATAAAAACGGTTAAAATGGAATCATTTTGGGGGTCTGGAATGGATTAATTAAATTTACATTATTTTTAATGGGAAAAAAATGATTTGGTTTTCTAACAAACAACTTCTCAAACAGTCTTCTGAAATAAATTAAGTTCAAGAACTGAGGTTCCGAGGAGAACCAAGATGGCGGCATAGGTTAACGCTGGAGTTTGCTGCTTTGAACAACTACTTCAAAAGTGAAACTAAAAGACGGAACGGACATCACCCAGAACCACTGGAACGCTGGCTGAGTGGAAGTCCTACAACTAGGAGGAAAGAGAAACGCATAGGGACACTCAGAGGAGGCGCAGTGCTGAAGTCAAATTCTGAGGTGCGGAGTGCGCGGAGCGGGCTGGCGGCGGAGGGCGCGGTTGGCGTTTTCAATCGGAAGGGAGTCGCAGACTCTGAGCTCCAGATCCGGGTGAGTCTTTAGGGACCCAGACTCAAACGGGAGAAGTGGGTCTGCCTGGCTTCGGTCAGAGCGAGTGCAGCTTTCTCTCCGAGCTTTGCAGCGGGTGCTGGGACTCAGAGAGGCAGAGCCCCTGGGGACAGGACTGAGAGTGGCCATAACTGCTCTCTCCAGCCCACCCTGTTGATCCTGTGCGACCCGCCCCGCCCAAGCCCTGCACAGAGGCATTTGCCGGATAGCCTCAGGCAAACGCCAGATTAGCACCTCCCTAGAGGACAGAAGTTCTCTCACTGCTGACACAGCTGATTCTCATAGCCACTTGGCCTGGAGGTCAAACCCTCCCTGGAATTAGCTACAACAATCAAAATTTAACTATAAGACCACGAACAAAGACCACTAGGGGGTGCATCAAGGAAGCATAACAAACTGCAGAGACAAAGAAACAGGACAAAATTGTCAATGGAAGATATAGAGTTCAGAACCACACTTTTAAGGTCTCTCAAGAACTGTTTAGAAGCCGCCGATAAACTTAATGAGATCTACAAGAAAACTAATGAGACCCTCGATGTTATATTGGGGAACCAACTAGAAATTAAGCATACACTGACTGAAATAAAGAATATTATACAGACTCCCGACAGCAGACCAGAGGAGCGCAAGAATCAAGTCAATGATTTGAAATGCGAGGAAGCAAAAAACACCCAACCGGAAAAGCAAAATGAAAAAAGAATCCAAAAATGCGAGGATAGTGTAAGGAGCCTCTGGGACAGCTTCAGGCGTACCAACATCAGAATTATAGGGGTGCCAGAAGATGAGAGAGAGCAAGATATTGAAAACCTATTTGAAGAAATAATGACAGAAAACTTCCCTCACCTGGTGAAAGAAATGGACTTACAGGTCCAAGAAGCGCGGAGAACCCCAAACAAAAGGAATCCAAAAAGGACCACACCAAGACACATCATAATTAAAATGCCAAGAGCAAAAGATAAAGAGAGAATCTTAAAAACAGCAAGAGAAAGAAACTCAGTTACCTACAAGGGAATACCCATACGACTGTCAGCTGATTTCTCAACAGAAACTTTGCAGGCCAGAAGGGAGTGGCAAGAAATATTCAAAGTGATGAACACCAAGAACCTACAACCAAGATTACTTTATCCAGCAAAGCTATCATTCAGAATTGAAGGTCAGATAAAGAGCTTCACAGATAAGGAAAAGCTAAAGGAGTTCATCACCACCAAACCAGGATTATATGAAATGCTGAAAGGTATCCTTTAAGAAGAGGAAGAGGAAGAAAAAGGTAAAGATACAAATTATGAACAACAAATATGCATCTATCAACAAGTGAATCTAAGAATCAAGTGAATAAATAATCCGATGAACAGAATGAACTGTTGATTATAATAGAATCAGGAACATAGAAAGGGAATGGACTGACTATTCTTGGGGGGGAAAGGGGTGTGGGAGATGCGGGAAGAGACTGGTCAAAAATCGTGCACCTATGGATGAGGACAGTGGGTGGGGAGTGAGGGCGGAGGGTGGGGCGGGAACTGGGAGGAGGGGAGTTATGGGGGGGAAAAAAGAGGAACAAATGTAATAATCTGAACAATAAAGATTTAATTAAAAAAAATTAAAAAAAAAAAAAAGAACTGAGGTTCCTTTTTTTTTAAAAAAAATATATTTTATTGATTTTTTACAGAGCGGAAGGGAGAGAGATAGAGAGCTAGAAACTTCGATGAGAGAGAAACATCGATCAGCTGCCTCCTGCACATCTCCTACTGGGGATATGCCCGCAACCCAGGTACATGCCCTTGACCGGAATCGAACCTGGGACCTTTCAGTCCGCAGGCCGACGCTCTATCCACTGAGCCAAACCGGTTTCAGCCCTTTTTTTTTTTTTTTTTTAATTCATTTTTATTGATGTCAGAGAGGAAGGGAGAGGGAGAGAGAGAGAGAAAAAATCAATGATGAGAGATAATCATTGATAGACTGCTTCCTTCATGTCCCACACTGGGGATCAAGCCTGCAACCCAGGCATGTGCTCCGACTGGGAATTGAACCGTGACCTCCTGGTTCATAGGGTGACGGTCAACCACACCAGCTGGGCACTGTTGCTTTTTTAAGAGTGAGAAAACTTTTTGTTCTGCTAGGTGCCAGGGATAGATAGACTTTGTGTGGTTCTTGCCAGGTTGAGTTAGTCTTGTTACTGGGAATAGAATTTCTGTTGGTATAAAAAAAATTCAGGACTCCCCCTAGGATTGAGTTAGAATGGTTGCTGAGGAGTCAACCATAGTGTTCTCTTTAGAATTTCATTGACACAATTATTAGATTAATTTGGCGAAAATTGAATGATTAATAATGTTTAATTTTCCTTCCTGGAACAGGATACATCTTTTCACTGCTGTGTCTTACAGCACACCATTTTAATAGCTATCATATATATTTAGTATTAAATTTATTTCTAAACATTTTATGACTTTGTTGTGCATGACATTTTTATGTCATTTTCTTGTGGTTTTTCTTATAGGGGAAAAGCTATTGGTATTTGTTTTTTGGTAACATACTAAAATTTTTTTTATTCTGTTGGTTTGATTTGCACCCCTTTGTGGGCTTTGCGCACAGTCTTGTTGTAGTTAAGCCTTGATAGTTGTAGTTATCACTGGGAGGAATTGACCTCCAGGCCAATTGGCTGTGAGAATCAGCTGTGTCTGCAGTGGGAGAACTTCTGTGCTGGAGCCACCCTTCTGGGGCAAGACTTGCTTCAGTGGGGCTTTGGTGCTCACTGAGTCTGCCCCCTGAGTGTGTCCCTTATGGATCTGAGGAGTTGTAATCTGGATGGTCCCACTCTGACCACTGGGTACATTGGCTCTTGGATCGCTAAGGAGATGCTAATTTAGCCTCTGCCTGAGGCTACCCAGCAGGAGCTATGGAGAGATCTGCAGATTACTCTTCTTTGTTTGGGGTTTGGAGGTGCCCAGATGAGGCCCAGCTGTGAAGCATTGCAAGCTGATGTGGGGCCTTGGGCCTTCTCTTGGAAGTTCTGGGTCTCTCTGACCCAGCTGCAGTTTGTTAGGTAATTTTAGATTGCAAAGGGCCAGGCCATTCATATGCAAAAGCCTCTGTGCACAGCTTGGGTGGGGCGGGGTCTCAAGGAATCAACAGGGCAGAGCAAACAGCTATGGCTGATCCTCAGTCCCACCCTAAGAGGCCCTGCGTCTCAGTGTCCTGGTAATCGCTGCAAGCACCTCTGAGAGAAAGCCGCCCTCGAGTTCCGCCTGATGCCAGACAGTCCAGTTTTTCCCTCTATGAGTCTGGATCCCCAGAGACTCACCCAGAACTGCAGTTCAGTTCAGTCGGGAGCTTGTGACTCCCTCCCAATTGAAAAAGACAACTGTGTCCTCAGTTTCCAGCCCTTTCCGCGTGTGCCTCTGTACCTCTGCACTTTACTTCCGCACCTCCTCTGAGTCTCAGTGTGCTTTTCTCTTTCCTTCTGGTTGTAGAATTTCCACTCAGCCAGCCTTCCTGTGGTTCTGGGTGATGTCCGTTTTGTCTTTTAGTTGTATTTTTTTTTAATATATTTTATTGATTTTTTACAGAGAGGAAGAGAGAGAGATAGAGAGTTAGAAACATCGATGAGAGAGAATCATCGATCAGCTGCCTCCTGCACATCTCCTACTGGGGATATGCCCGCAACCCAGGCACATGCCCTTGACCGGAATCGAACCCGGGACCTCTCAGTCCGCAGGCCGACGCTCTATCCACTGAGCCAAACCGGTTTCGGCTAGTTGTATTTTTGAAGTGGTTGTGCGAGGCAGCAATTTCAGGTGTTTACCTATGCCGCCATCTTGGTTTCTCCCCTAAGATTTTGATATGACTACTTTTATGCTTTAAGATAAAAACAGCTTAAAGCATCCATCCAACTCTTCCTCATTATGGGACTCCAGTGTGGGTATTTTACCATTTATTCATCTTCACTCTACTTGTATAATCTTGTTTTAGATGTATCTTTTAAAGTAAGCATATAATTGAATTCCCTCTTCAATCTGAAAGAGAAATGTGACTTATTTGTGATTACTGACATGTTCACATTCATTCTCATCATTCAAATTTTTGTGTTTATCATATTTTTATTATTTCTTTATTTTTGAACTGATTTTTTCCTACGTATTTGAAGATCATTTGTTCATTTTTCTTCTTCTGGATGGTTTAATGCATTTAAGCCATCACTTCTTCATTGTTTAAAATTAATGAGAATCTATATCTTCCTTTCCCTAAAAAGATAGAACTGCTGCTTGCTTTCACTTCACTCTATTTCTCTTCCCTCTTCTACTTCCTGTGTTGAAATCATGTAAGTATTTTAGTTCCAGATTACTTATTTTTCTAAAAGTTAGCATGTATTGCTTCTTATTTTATTTTATTGATTTCAGAGAGGAAAGGAGAGGGAGAGAGAAACATCAACAATGAGAGAGAATCATTGATCAGCTGCCTCCTGAATGCCTCCTAGGTTGGAGCCTGCAACCTGGGCATGTGCCCTGACCAGGAATCGCACTGTGATCAGTGTTCACCCATTGAGCCAAGCTGGCTGGGCTTTATTACTTCTTTTGCTTATCATTGCACTTTATAGGTCGTAGATGCTTTTAAGATTATATTGGAGTGTATTTTCCTAATTATTTCAGAAAAGGTCTTATGGTAGCAAATGTTGAGCTCCTTTATGTGTGAAAGTGTGTTTTGCACTGCCACTTGAAAGCTGATTTGTCTGGATATGAGTTCCAAAATCTTTTTCCTTATCACTTTGAAGCTATTGCTCCGTTGTCTTCTAGCATCTGTGTTGCTGATGAAATCTGATTTCATCCTTATGTGATTTATGTATCTTTGTAGGAATTCACTTTCTTTCCTTTGGAAAATTTTAGGATTTTCTGAAATTTCAGTACGTGTCTAAGTCTTTCCTTTCTCCACTAATTTATTCTGTTTAACACTTAGTGGATCTTTCAACCTCATGATTAGTGTCCTTCCTCCCCTATCTTCCCCTGAAAATTTCTAGAACTCATATAAAATAGGTGTTGGACTCTGGTTCTATATTCTGTATATCTGTCTTACCTTCATACGTAAGAGGCATTTTGGAAGAATTTCTGTTTTCCTATGCCTATTTTGTTGCTGAATGTACTTGTTCAGCTTTATTTTGGAAATCAAT
This sequence comes from Myotis nattereri, assembly GCF_964212035.1. Lineage (NCBI taxonomy): Eukaryota > Metazoa > Chordata > Mammalia > Chiroptera > Vespertilionidae > Myotis > Myotis nattereri. The sequence goes on along the minus strand of NC_138083.1, from coordinate 30,351,836 downwards.
TTTTCTCCTTTTTTGTAAACATGTCTTTATTGAGGTATTATAATCTACTTAAAGTAAACTACATTCATTACAAGTGTACAGTTCCATGCATTTTGACAGATAAATACACCCATGAAGCTGCCTCTTGCACACCCCATGCTGGGGATCGAGCCTGCAACCTGGGCATGTGCTCTGATCGGGAATGGAACTGTGACCTGGTTCATAGGTCAGTGCTTAACCACTGAGCACGCTGGCCAAGCAATTTGTCATTTTTTTAAATGGTGTCTTATTCAGTTTTCATGGATGAGATCTCATTTACCACGGTGATATTTATGATTCTTTTTTTTTTTTTTAAATATATTTTATTGATTGTTTTACAGAAAGGAAGGGAGAGAGATAGAGAGTTAGAAACATCGATGAGAGAGAAACATCGATCAGCTGCCTCCTGCACATCTCCCACTGGGGATATGCCCGCAACCCAGGTACATGCCCTTGACTGGAACCGAACCTGGGACCCTTCAGTCCGCAGGCCGACACTCTATCCACTGAGCCAAACCAGTTTCGGCGATATTTATGATTCTTAAGTCTCCTGTTTATTCTTGCAACTCTTTCTTCAGCTGTTTAGCTTCTTGTTATTTGTGGTGTTGATTTCCCTTTTGGTGATTCTAGTTTGTAAAGTGTTTTCTCTGGTGTGAGGATTGCTGTTTTCCTGTCAGAGGATGCAGTGTCTGTTTACCACTCTGTCAGATTGGACTGACTGTAGGGGAGAGATGGGTCATATGGCCAGAACTGGACACCTATTTTTTCTGGGTAATAGCTACTTGGATGCTGTCCTAAATCTTGGGTTCAAGTGCCTGTGCTCATCGCCTCTGTTGGCTGGAAGAAGGGGGAGAAGGGGAGTGGTTCTCAGTAGACGGAAGTAGAGAGCCTGTCCACATTTCCCCACCAGGTCACGCATGACTGCACCAGAGCTCCTGTTTTCCCATGACAGTCCCCCATCTATAGCTTGGGGTAACTGTCATGGGGTAACACCACATGCTCTCCACACCTTCATAGCTGCTGCCAATTATTGTAGCATTCCTCTGTTTTTAAAAATATATATATTTCAGTTGATTTTAGAGAGAAAGGAAGGGGGAGGGAGAGAGAGATAGAAATATCAATATCAACATCGATTGGCTGCCTCCTGCATGTCTCCTGCTGGGGATTGAGCTTGCAGCCTGGGCATGAGCCCTGTCAGGGAATCGAACCTGGATCTTCTGGTACATGGGTTGACGCTCATCCACTGAGCCACACAGCCTTCCTTTTTTGAGGTTTCTGGACAGTTATTGCCGTTATCAACCTTGTTCTAATGATAGTATCTCTTCTTGTTTCCAGAGTTACTTTAGAAAAATATATCAATAAGTCTATATCTTCAGTTATTTCTGGGGTTTAAGGTGGGAGGGGAAGTCATGTATATCTGCAGTCCATCTTGATCCAATCAATCTCTTGAGGCCATTATTTTTGGACAGTTTTTTTGGTAACAGATATTAATTTTGAAACATCTGTTTCACTGAAGTCCATTGAAACCTCTTAAGGACATTAGGTTTTGAGAGAAATTGAACCGTGAAGCTTACTAGTTTGCGTACTAACAGAGCTCCAAAAACTGCCAACTTTTCTTCTCTAAGCCAAGGGCAAGGGTGAAGATTTTTATTCTCAATCTTTTTAAAAAAAATATCTTTTTTATTGATTTCAGAGAAGGGAGAGGGAGAGAGAAATAGAAACATCAATGATGAGAGAGAATCATTGATCAACTGCCTCCTGCACACCCCCACCAGGGAATGAGTCTGCAACCCGGGCATGTGCCCCGACCAGGAATTGAACCGTGACCTCCTGGTTCATAGGTCAACGCTCAACCACTGAGCCACACCAGCCGGGCTCCCCCAAAGCTTTTTTGTTTATATATTCCTGGGAAACCTCAGGATATGAAATAAGTTTTGAATCTAGTAAGTGTAAATTTAGTTTTCATGAAAAAGCTGTTCTGACTTTATTTTTTTCTTTCCCACTTAGTTTTTCCATGGTTTGGCTTGGATATTGGTGGAACCCTAGTCAAGCTGGTTTATTTTGAACCCAAAGATATCACTGCTGAAGAAGAAGAGGAAGAAGTGGAAAGTCTTAAAAGCATTCGGAAGTACCTGACCTCCAATGTGGCTTATGGGTCCACGGGTATTCGGGATGTGCACCTGGAGCTGAAGGACCTGACTCTGTGTGGACGCAAAGGCAATCTGCACTTTATACGCTTTCCCACTCATGACATGCCTGCTTTTATTCAAATGGGCAGAGATAAAAACTTCTCAAGTCTCCACACTGTCTTTTGTGCCACTGGAGGTGGAGCGTACAAATTTGAGCAGGATTTTCTCACAGTATGCATTTTTTTAGCTTATATACAATTTATGGGAATCTGATTGTTTAAAATAATACCAGTAGCAAGGGGTGGAATCATTTCCATCCCTAATGGAATGTGAATATTCTTTTCAAATTAAGATTAAATACAAATTAGCAATAGGAGTTAGCCATCTAGAGATTTTGTTGTATAGTTTACTTTTTGCACAATTCAGATGAAATGATGAGAACCAGACTACTAAAAACATAGTATTTTTTAATTCTTTTAGTATGAAAAAAATAGTGACACTGTGATAAGCAGAGTAGGCGATTAAATAGAAACAACATCATTAAATATTTTTTCTTTTTTTTAAAGATCTTTTTGATTTTTAGAGAGAGAGGAAGGGAGAAGGAGAGAGAGAGAAACATCGGCTGCTTCCTGCATACCCCCTTCTGGGAATCGAGCCCGCAACCCAGGCATGTGCCCTAACCAGGCATTGAACTGGCAACCTTTCAGTGCGTGGAATGACACCCAACTAACTGAGCCACACCAGCCAAGACAAGGTCATTAAATCTTGAACATTGAGCCTCGCTGGTGTGACCCGGTGGCTGAGCATCAGCCTATGAACCTGGAGATTGTAGTCTGGATCCCCAGTAGGGGGTGTGCAGGAGGCAGCTGTTTTTCTTCCTCCCTCCCTCCCTCCCTCCCTCCCTCCCTCCCTCCCTCCCTCCCTCCCTCCCTTCCTTCCTTCCTTCCTTTCTCTCTCTCTTTTATTTCTTTTCTTTTTTCTCTCCCTCTCCCTCTCTCCGCCTCCCTCCCTCCCTTCCTTCCTCTCTCTTTTTCTTTTATTTCTCTTCTCTCCCTCTCCCTCTCCCTCTCCCTCTCCCTCTCCCTCTCCTCCCTCCTTCCCTCCCTCCTTCCCTCCCTCCTTCCCTCCCTCCTTCCTTCTCTCCCTCTGAAATCAATAAAAATATTTTTTTACAAAGAAAATCTTGGACACTGAGATGGGAAGAATAATTTAAAAAAAGTAATGTCATTTCATGTCATAAAATTGTTTCCAATCTTTTTCCCCTCTAGTTTTTCTTGTCCCCTTAATTGTTTCTTGGCAAGTTTACTTAAAAAAAACCCCAAACACCCAGGAATTTACAAATAAGAACAGAAAAAGAAAAAAGCCAAGGAACTCTGTTTCAAAGTGGTGGTTTTCAGGTCTCAAAACTCATTGGAGATGGTTCACAGCATAGCCTTCTCTCTCTCCTCAAATGCCTTCTGTTGGGTTCTGTGCAGCACCCTTGTTAACAGGAATCTCTGGACACTAGGGGCGTGGAATTGGGCACTTGATTTTGTTTTCATTCAGTGAACATTGTGTGCAAAACTTTGGGGCTAGGTCCTTTGAAAGTGGACGTGGTTGTAGGTAAGAGAATTGATAAGTGAACTGACTAAGACTCTGATCTTTAGCTTTAACATATCTTCAGTGACCATGTTTTTAATGCCACTGATGAGAATATTATTCTAGAGATTCTGCCTTTACTTATGTCAGTGTACATTTCTTTTTCCCTCTGTGTGTCACTGTATGATTTATGACCTTGTTTTCTTTCTTTGTCCTCTATCTCCTGACTTTCTCCCATAACTGATCATAATCATATAGAATTGAATTTAAAAAATGAATTTTTAAACAAGGTTTTATATTCTTTGTTTGAATTTCCCTTGGTTGTTGGTTTTCAGTGGTTTCTTTTTCACCTGTGAGTAGGGGAAAGTAGCAGGAGGAGAGAAGGTTCCCCTTCTTTGTGGAAGGATCATAACTGATGGGTAAAGGAGAAAACTTCTCTATTTCCGGACCCTGCAGAGATGCCCTTTGGAACATATTTAAATATCATTCAGGCTGTTAACCAGAGGTTCAGTGTTGTATGGTAACTCCAAGGAGAGCGTGCAAAGTAGATTTTATTGTTGTTTGTTAATCCTCACCTGAGTATATTTTTTCCATTATTCTTTAGAGAGAGTGGAAGGGAGGGAGGGAGGGAGGGAGAGGGAGAGGGAGAGGGAGAAAAAGAAACTTTGATGTGAAAGAGACACATCGATTGGTTGCCTCAAACATGTGTCCCAACCAGTGCTGGGGATAGAACCTGCAACCCAGGTATGTGCCCTTGATGGGGAATTGAACCTGTGACCCTTCAGTGCATGGGCTGATGCTCTAAAACCACTGAGCAATACTGGCCAGGGCAAAGTAGATATTAGATCTTAGGAATTCTTAGGCTGTTGGGGTTTCTCATTTGTATGTACCAGCATTGTCCTTGAAAAGTATGAAAATGAAATGCTTATACAATTCTTTGGTTAGGACTGACTAATGATTAGGATTGACTAATACTAGTATTTAATAAGCCACAGTAAAATAGTTTAAAAAAATTTTAGATAGTTTTTTAATTTTTCAATTACAGTTGACATACATTATATTAGTTTCAGGTGTACACCTGAAATGATTAGACATTGCATAACTTACTAAGTGATCATCCTGATAAATCTCATGCCCATCTGACACCACACACAGTTATTAGAATATTAATGACTATGTTCCCTATGCTGTATGTTACATCCCATGACTACTAGTATTCTATAACTACCAATTTGTACTTCTTAATCCTTTCACCTTTTTCACCCATGCCCCCCCACCCATCTGGCAACCATCAAAATGTTCTCTGTATCTAAGTGTGAGTCTGTTTCTGTTCTGCTTGTTCATTTATTTTGTCTTTCAGATTCAGTTGTTGATTGTTATGTATTTATTGCCATTCTATTGTTCATATTTTTAATCTTTTTCTTCTTATTCTTAAAGAATACCCTTTAACATTTCATGTAATACTGGTTTGGTGGTGATGAACTCCTTTGGCCTTTTTTTGTCAGGGGCTCTTTGTCCTTCAATTCTAAATGATAGCTTTGCTGAGTAGAGTAATCTTGGTTGTAGGTCCTTGCTTTTTATCACTTTGAATATTTCTTGCTAATCCCTTCTGGCCTGCGAAGTTTTTGTTGAGAAATCAGCTGCCAGTATTATGGGAGCTCCTTTGTAGACAGTGTAGGCAACTAATTGCTTTTCTCTTGCTGCTTTTTTTTGAAAATATATTTTTATTGATTTCAGAGAAGAAGGGATGGGGAGAGGAAGAGAAACATCAGTGATGAGAGAGAATCATTGATTGGCTGCCTCCTGTGTGACCCACACTGGGGATCTAGCCTGCAACCCAGGCATGTGCCCTGACCTGGTTTATAGTCTGACACTCAACCGCTGAGCCATACTGGGTGGGCTTTTGCTGCTTTTAAGAGTCTGTTTCTATTTGTCTTCAATCCCTGCTGGTTTTTACAGCCTGAAGTTATGGGGACTTACCTTCCTTATAATGAAACTTTGGGCAGGGGGAATGGTGTGGGGCTGGGATCCCTTGCGCCATGGGGGTGGGGGTGGGGGTGAGGGTGGGGGTGGCGGTGGGAGGGAACCTCTGCTGTGGAGATAGCTGTCCCAGTTTTTATCCTTTACACATGGGTGTGGGACCAGCCAATTCTGAGTCTCTGCCTTTCCATCCAGTCTCTCTGTGGCTTCTTCTTTAATTCCCTAGTTGTATGACTTCCATTCAGCCTGATTTCAGGTAGTTCTGAATGATGGTTGCTCTGTAGTTTAGTTGTAATTTTGATATGCTTGTGGGAGGAGGCGAGTACTGCATTTACCTACACCACTATCTTGACAGGTTGTCAAAGCTTAATCTCTGAAATAGTTTTAAAATATTGAGTTTACCCTTTAAAAAAAAAAGTGAATCAGATTTCCTCACATTGAGTTTGCATGTTGGTGCAAAACTTACATTTAGTAACTTTAGTTAATGAAATGACTTATTCATTGTCATCTATCAGTTAGGGTGGGATTCATTGGGAATAATAGTACTTCAGGATTCTAATAGGTCACCATTGTAAAATGGCAGTGTAAGCCCAGCTGGTGTGGTTTAGTTGGTTGAATGCCCTCCCATGCACCAGGAGATCACTGGTTTGATTCTCGGGCAGGGTTCATGCCTGGGATTCGGGCTCGATCCCCAGTATGGATTGTGTATGAGGCAGCGGATGGATGTTTCTTTCTCTCTCCCTCCCTCCCTCCCTCTCTCTCTCTCCCTCTCTCCCTTTCTCCTTCTCTCCCTCTCCCCCTCTCCCCCTCTCCTTTCATCTGTCTGAAATCAATAAAAACAGTAAAAAAAATTGACTTACCTAAGAAATGAAGATGCTAGTGCTTGAGATTCAGTTGTTAGGAAGTCGATATTTAAATTTGTCTTGGCAGGGAGGGCTTGAGCAGATGAAATAAGGATAGTGATGAAAAATTCAAGGGCCTGGGTTTGGTTAGAGGAGTACCTTAATATATATTTTTTCCTTTTAATCTTCACCTGGGTATATGCTTATTGGTTATATTTAATTTATTTTTTAAAATGTGTCTTTATTGAGTTTATTTTAAATATATATATGTATGTATGTATATATGTATATATATACATATATATATATTTGTATTGATTTCAATACATATATACATATATATTTCAATACATTTCAATACATATATATTTGTATTGATTTCAGCGAGGAAGGGAGAGGGAGAGATAGAAATATCAGTGATGAGAGAGAATCATTGATTGGCTGCCTCCTGTATGCCCCACACTGGGAATTGAGCCACAACCTGGGTATGTTCCCCGACCGGTAATCAAACTGTGACCTGGTTCATAGGTTGATGCTCAACCACTGAGCCATGCAGGTTGGGCGTCTTTATGGATTTTAGAGAGAGAGAGAGAGAGAGAGAGAGAGAGAGAGAGAGAGAGAGGAAGTGGGGGAGAGAGAGAGAAATAACATTGAGCCCTAGCTGCTTTGGCTCAGTGGATAGAACCTTGGCCTGTGGACTGAAGGCTCCTGGCCCTGGTTGGGGGCATGTGGAAGGCAACCAATCAATGTGTCTCTCACATCGGTGTTTCTCTCTGTCTCTCCCTCTCCCTTTCCACTCTTTCTAAAAAATTAATGGAAAAAATATCCTTGAATGAGGATTAAAAAAAGAAAAAGAAAAGAAATAACATTGATCGGCTGCCTCCTGTATACACTCCAACCGGGAACCAAACTGCAACCTGGGCCTGTGCCCTGACTGGGAATCCAACCAGTGATCTTCTGATGCGTGGGATGACACTCAACCAATGAGCTACACTGGCTAGGGCTGCTAGTGATTATAGAGAGAGAGGAAGGGAGGGAGAGAGAAAAAACATTGATGTGAGAGAGAAACATCCATTGGCTGCCTCCCATAAGTGCCCAACCAAGTAATCAAACCACAAACTAGGTATCATGCCCTGACCAGGAATTGAACCCATAACCTTTTTTTTAAACATATTTATTTTAATTGATTTTAGAGAGGAAGGGAGGGAGGGAAGGAGGGAGGGAGAGAGGGAGGGAGGGAGAGAGAGAGAGAGAAAGAGAGAGAAAGAGAAAAAGAAAGAAACATCAGTGATGAAAGAGAATCATTGATTGGCTGCCCCCTGCAAGCCCCACAATCCGGGCATATGCCCTGACTGGGAATCGAACTCTGACCTCCTGGTTCATAGGTCGACGCTCAACCACTGAGCCATGCCTGCTGGGCTTAATCATTTATTTATTAATTATTTAAGTGAAATGAAGTTGTTAATAAAGTTTTAAATTCTGATTCTGCTAAAATTTCCATATCCTCCAGAGTCTAACTCATTTAGTGAAAAATCTTATCCTTCTCATTGGCCACTTGCAGCCTTTTGGCTTTAGGTTATTGGTAATAAAGTGTGGCCTACTTTGTTACTGCTCCATAGCTTTGAGGATGGTCTTTTGGAAGGCAGATGTCAGTCTTTGTGTCTCCCGCCAAGTGTCACCAGGTGCTTGCATCACTTAGTTTTGGGGGCCTGCTTTCCAATAGGGCTGTGACCTTGGCTATGCTGCTTCATGCCTGCGAGCAGACATCTTGTTTTCTGCTTGGGTGTGGGCACCTTGCTCCAGCTGCCGCAGTGGTTTGTAGGTAGAGTGTATTTGGGTCTGTGGGAGCAGGAGTCTGTCTTATCAGTCCATTCCTATTTGTTGTCTCCAGATACGTTCTGTAAAGCATGCACAGACACTACACATCCTTGAGTGCTTTTATGATTTGTTTAATATGGATGGGATGCCTTATTAAATGGAGTTTTTATTTCTGTTTGGCTTGTTAAAAAGTCTGAAAACATTTTATTTTATTACAGATAGGTGACCTTCAGCTTTGCAAACTTGATGAACTAGATTGCTTAATAAAAGGAATTTTATACATTGATTCAGTTGGATTCAATGGACGGTCACAGTGCTATTACTTTGAAAACCCTGCTGATTCTGAAAAATGTCAGAAGTTACCGTTTGATTTGAAAAATCCATACCCTCTGCTTCTGGTGAACATTGGCTCTGGGGTTAGCATCTTAGCAGTATATTCCAAAGATAATTACAAGCGCGTCACTGGTACCAGGTAGGTCTTTTATATTCTTGATATCATATGGTTTAACACTGAGTTTTTAGGTATTGCATGTAAGTATACCTTTAAGAGTCTGTTTAAAATTATGTAAAAAATAAAACTTTCTCTGGGATTATGCAAACAAATGTTATTTCTGTTTGAAATTTCTGATTTCATGACCTACTTTTCTTTAATCTGTATTGCTCCACGTTTCTTAGAATGTCTCATCAGCAGACTCATTAAGCCCGTAGTCCCTGCCCTCAGACAGTGTACGATGTGCATATACCATAAAGAAGCAAAGCTCAGGGGAGTGTATAAGGAGAAGGCAAGGCAAGAGCCTAGATTTTGTACAAGCGTATAAACACATGTGCCCAGGTGTGCGGCCCGAGGATGATGTGAAATTTAGAAGTTGAGATATTGAGCAACAGAAAAATGATTGGGGGAAGGTGGTTTGAAAGGGAGAATTAGGTGGCAGATGAGAAAGGAATGCACTTTAAGGATCAGAGGTCACTTGAAGAAAAACTAGGAGGTGGGAATGGGGTAAACAAGTTTTTTAACTGGTGTGAGTTAAGGAGTGAAAGAAATAATTTTTTGGAGAAAAACACATTCATGGAAGAGTTCTTGTTGGGTAGGGGGCTGATGAGCCAGGGTGACAAGATGCTTGAATGAGAAGGAAAAAAAAAGATGCTTGAATGAGGATGGCTTAGGGCAGGGGTGGGCAAACTTTTTGAGTCGAGGGCCACAATGGGTTCTTAAACTGGACCGGAGGGCCAGAACAAAAGCATGGATGGAGTGTTTGTGTGAACTAATACATGTTAACACTGCTGCTGGTGAAGGAGCGGAGGGGAGAGCAAGAGAACCCTCTGCTCTTTTGGCTCCGCGGGCCGGATAGAACAGCCGAACGGGCCGTGGTTTGCCCACGGCTGGCTTAGGGCATGCACTTGGAGAGAGAAAGGGAGGAGGCACCAACGTGGTCTTAGGTGTGCGGGGCTGGTACTACATACTTGAGGTTTCTCGAACTCAGCAGATGCCCAGACTGAACAGGAGACATGGTGGAGAGGTGGGCCCTGTATTTTGCCATGTTGCTTGTTGGTGCACATGAATGCATACCTTCAAGGTGTCTATTAGGGACCTGTTTTTATCTTTTTACAGACTTCTCACTGGTGGCTTCTGCACGATTGGGTTGAGGCAAGAGTAGATTGGCATGTGAATATGGTTTTATAGTTCATAAATATTACCTTCCTATTGTAAAAAATGTTATAATCATATTTGTTTTCAATCAGTCTTGGAGGAGGAACTTTTTTTGGTCTCTGCTGTCTGCTTACTGGCTGTACCACTTTTGAAGAAGCTCTTGAAATGGCATCTCGTGGAGATAGCACCAAAGTGGATAAACTAGTCCGGGACATTTATGGAGGGGACTATGAGAGGTTTGGACTGCCAGGCTGGGCTGTGGCTTCAAGGTAAGGGGACATGTGTTCTCTAAGAGATGCAGAAAAAAAATACTAAATATTGGGTTGCCCTTGCCAGTGTGGCTCAGTTGGTTGGAGCGTCATCTGTACACCAAAAGGTGGCAGGTTTGATCCTTGCTAGGGCACATATCCAGATTGCAGGTTCCATCCCTGGTCAGGGCACACGCGGGAGTCAACCCATTGATGTTTCTCACATTGATGTTTTTTTCTCTCTCTCAAAATTTTAAAAAAATTGGGTATATCTTTTTCCTTTTAAGCAGCTTTACATATTATAAAGTCAACTGTTAAATGTGCCCAATTTATTGGTTTCTGGTATATTTACAGAATTGTGCAGTAATTACCACAATCCAATTTCAGAACATTTTTATCATCCCAGAAAAAAACCTGTATTCATTAGCTGTCACTCCACATTCCCTACCCTACAGTCCCTCGTAAACACTAATCTATTTTCTGTCTCTATAGATTTGCCTGTTCTGGACACTTCATATAAATGATATCATACAATATGTGATTTTTGTGACTGACTTATTTAGTTTAATGTTTTCAAGATTCATCCATGTTGTAGCATGAATCAGTATTTTGTTTTTATTGATGGATAATATTTCATTGTATGGATATATAACATTTTATTTATCCATATATCAGTTGATAAACATTTGGGTTATTTAAACTTTTTGGTTACGAATAATGCTGCCAGGAACATTCATGTACAAGTCTGTGTGGACATACTGTTTTGCATTCTCTTGGGAGTATACCTAGGACTGGGATTGCTGGATCATGTGGTAACTCTTGTGTTTAATCTTTTGAGGAACTGCCAGACAGTTTTCCACAGTGGCTGCACCATTTCACAACCCCACCTGTAATATATAAGGATTTAAATTATCCACATCCTTGCTGACACTTCTTAGTGTCTTTTTGGTTTAAACTACCTTAAAGATGTCAAGTGATCTCTCCTGGTTTTGATTTGTATTTCCCTAAGGATGACTAAGGATGTTGAATATCTGTCTATGTACTTATTGACTATTTGTCTACCTTTGGAGAAATGTCTGTTCAAGTCTTTAGCTCATTTTGTAGTTGAATTATTTGTCTTTTATTATTGAGTTGTAAGAATTCTTAATATGTTCTAGAAACAAGTACTTTATCAAATACAATTTTGAATTTGCACATTTGTCATTTGCAAATATATTTTCCCATTCTGTTAGTTGTCTTCACTTCCTTGATGGTGTCCTTTACAGCATAGATGTTTTAAATTTAAATAGATAAAAAGAAGTACATCTTATCTATGTTCTCTTTCCTTGCTTTTATTTATTTATTTATTTATTTATTTATTTAATATATTTTTATTGATTTCAGAGAGGAAGGGAGAGGGAGATAGAGATAGAAACATCAATGATGAGAGAGGATCATGGATCAGCTGCCTCCTGCACACCCCCTACTGGGGATTGAACCTGCAACCCAGGCATGTGCCCTTGTCAGAATCGAACCTGGGACCCTTCAGTCCCAGGCCGACGCTCTATCCACTGATCCAAACCAGCCAGGGCTCCTTGCTTTTATTTTTGGTGTTACATATAATAAATTATTACCTAACCTTAGAATATGAAGATTTATTACTTTTGTATTTTCTTTTAAAAGTTTTATAGGGTTTAAAAAAATATATATATATATTTTAAAAATATATTTTTTATTGCTTTCAGAGAGGAAGGGAGAGAGCAAACATCAATGATGAGAGAGAATCATTGATTGGCTGTCTCCTGCATGTCCCCACTGCGGGGGATCAAGCCCGCAACCCGGGCATGCGCCCCTGGCTGGAATCGAACCCGGGACCCTTCAGTCCGCAGGCTATCACTCTATCCACTGAGCCAAACCGGCCAGGGCTAAAAAAATACATTTTTATTGATTTCATAGAGGAAGGGAGAGAGAGATAGAAATATCAATGATGAGAGAGAGTCATTAATCAGCTGCCTCCTGCACGCCTCACACTGGGGATCGAGCCCTCAACCTGGGCATGTGCTCTGACCAGGATTCAAACTGTGACCTCCTGGTTCATAGGTCAACGCTCAACCACTGAGTCACGCTGGCTGGATGAGTTTTATAGTTTTAACCCTTATATTAGGTCTATGATCCATTTTGAGTTACTTTTTGTGTATGGTGTGAGGTAGTGGTCCAAATTCATTCCTTTGTGTATGGATGTACAGTTGTCCCAGCACTATTTGTTGAATAGATCATTCTTTCCCTATTGACTTCTCTTGGTCCCTTTGTTGAAAATAGTTGTTCATAAATGTATAATTTATTCTGAACTCAGTTCTGTTCCATTGGTGTTTGTCATTATGCCTTGATCACTGCAGCTTTGTATTACGTTTTAAAATTGGGAAGTATGAGTCCTGCAATTTTTTTTTCAAGATTGTTTTGGCTCGTCTGGGTCCCTTAACTTTCTGTCTAAATTTTAGGATCAGCTTGTCAATATCTGCAAAAAAGGGCAGCTAGGATTTTGATAGGGATTGTGTTGAATCTGTAGATCAATTTGGAGACTATTGCAGCTTGACTATAGTCTTCTGACTCAAGAAGATGGCATGTCTTTCTGCTTAGTTAGGTCTTTTCTTTCACCATTGTTTTTGTAGTTTTCAGTGTAGAAGTGTTATACTTTTGTTAAATATATCTCTAAGTATTTTGTTCTCTTTGATGCTATTGTAAGTTGAATTGTTTTCTTAATTTTATATTTTGATTGTTTGGAAATAAAATTTTTGTGTGCGCATTGGGGCACATGGTTTTTAATAATAGAAAAGGCAGTCATACACATGCTTGTTTACTAATTTTAGGTACTTTGTAAATGCTGTAGATTTCATTTTCTGTGTTTGCAGCATTTGCTTATTGGTAATTACTTCATTTTCTGTTTGGTTGGGTTTGTTTTCTGGTCACAATTATTAATGTAGCAGTTCTACAGGTCAGGTGCTTTGAAGCTCTTAATCTTCTAGAGCAGTGGTTCTCAACCTCCCTAATGCCGCGACCCTTTAATGCAGTTCCTCATGTTGTGGTGACCCCCAACCATAAAGTTATTTTCGTTGCTACTTCATTACTGTAATTTTGCTACTGTTATGAATCATAATGTAAATATCTGATATGCAGGATGTATTTTCATTGTTACAAATTGAACATAATTAAAGCATAGTGATTAATCACAAAAACAATATGTAATTATATATGTGTTTTCCAATGGTCTTAGGCGACCCCTGTGAAAGGGTCATTCAGCCCCCAAAGAGGTCGCGACCCACAGGTTGAGAACCGCTGTTCTAGAGAAATCTGAAACTGTTCGATTACTCTGGGACTGGTTGGCTATAGTTTGCTTTGTTAGGATAAAGCAGTTTACCAGATTTGAATGTGACCCTTTAACTGAATGGAACAGCTGGGCAGTTGGGAGGAATTGATTGCTAATAGAGGTATCTTTCTGGAACTTTCCCTGGTTGCAGAAGGAGCAGTGGTGCATTACAGTGCATCTGATGAGATCTAACAATATGTGCATATCTGGTATCAAAGCTCAATATATTTCAGTGGAAACCACAAGGAAAGCCATTTGCTCATTCAGAATGCTTGAGGGTTCTCTTTGAAGTGGTATTTCTCTTTGAGCAGATGCTCCTTTTTTTTTTTAATGAAAAGTTTGAAGTTTTGAGTAACATTGCTCTAAAAGTCACTTTTATCTTAGTAAAGTAACATTCGAGTTCTGTTGGGCTGTGTTGCCTTTGGTTTATCAAAGGGATTTTTTTCTCCCCATCACAGCTTTGGAAACATGATGAGCAAGGAGAAGCGAGAGGCTGTCAGTAAAGAGGACCTCGCCAGAGCAACTTTGATCACCATCACCAACAACATTGGCTCGATAGCAAGAATGTGTGCCCTTAATGAGGTAAGGGGGCATGAATTTCTGTGGTTGCTCTGACAACACCCTAAGTGGGCCCCACCGTGTATACAACATCTGTTTTGCCCAAATGGGTCTAATTGTAGTCATATGTAGTGGAGTTAGTTTCATTGGAGAAGTTAAAACTCTTCACATGTAGATTAATCTTAATTGACTTTTTTCCCCCTTACTGAAAATAAACACTGCTGCTATCTAGAAGGCAGGAAGGTAGCCAGCATGCCAGGTGGTGGGGGGAGTGCTGTTGGGTGGTGATGGTGGCTAGTGACGCTGAATCTAGGCTCCATGCTCATGGTGGCGCTCTCGCACTCCGGAAGGAATCCAGAGGAAGTCATGGAAGCTGGGAGATGACTGAGCAGGCCAGGCACTGCCCACCCTGCTCCCCTCCACCGCAGCAGAGCTGTCTTTGTGCTTTCAGCTTCTTTACAGTGCTGCCTTGTGGCATTCGGGTCAAGCAGCATTGTACAGGGCTATGAAAGAACCGAGAATGGCCTTCCCTTGGGAATCCAGTTGGTGCAGTTTCATAGCTTGTCCCTATTTATATATTTTTGTTTAAAATTATTCTTTTAAACAGATAAGGTAGACATGTGGCTTTAAAAAGGAAATCTTAAAAGGTACAGAAGAATTGTTTCATTTTAAATTAAAAGTCTGTATCAGCAAGTAATTAAAAAAAATTCTTCATTTGACTATGTTAACACTATTTTCTTTATTGCATGTTCCCTTTCCTGTGCTTATGTATTTAAGATTTTAGTTGGTGTACATTTTCTATTTTTTACATAAATATAAATTTCATGGCTGTATGATTTGATTCCTTTTTATATAAGTCATTGGCATTTGGTTGCTTGCCAATGACAGCTCTGTGGTAAAGCATTGTAAATGTGAAACTTTTCCTTGGTGAATTTTATTCTTGATAAGGGACTTAATCAGGAGTGAGGTTTTTCATCTAAAGACTATGACCGTGTTATGAATCTTGATAGGTATTGCCAAGGTGTTTTATTTGCACTAGGGCTATACCAATTTAGATCATTTTCGGCAATAAATAAATGGGTCAGTTTTACCACAACTTGACTAATACTGGGGGTAGAATTTCAGTTAGTTGTTTTGCTGATTTATAGGTCTAAATTTTTTACTTTCTTTTTATCACTGGTGAGGTTGAATTTCTTTTCCGTTATATTTATTGTATAATTTTGCCTATTTGCGTCATTTTCCTTCTTTGAATTGGGTCTTTTTCTTTTACTTATCTGTATAAAACCTTAATAGTAGTTATTGTTTGTCATATTTAATACACGTTTTTCCTATCTGTTTTCTCCTGTGATATTTTCTGTCATGCTTTCAAGTGGGTCCAGAGTTGTGTGGGCATCAAATTAAGTAGTCCTGGATCAATTGGATTAAATATAAATACTTCTTTAAAATCAGAAGTCAATTTGCTTCTAAAAACTATATGCACATGGTCTCTGTTTGGAGTAGATTTTATGAGAGAACTGAAATTAAGATGAAAACTAATTGTCTTCTTTTGATGTGCTCAGAATATTAACCAGGTGGTATTTGTTGGAAATTTCTTGAGAATTAATACGATCGCCATGCGGCTTTTGGCATATGCTTTGGATTACTGGTCCAAGGGACAGTTGAAAGCACTTTTTTCGGAACACGAGGTAAGCAGACTTATTTCCTGCAGTATGTTACAGGGCATGCAGTTCACATTGTGCTGGAATTTGAAGTAGAGGTGAAATAGTACTTACATATTTTTGTAATTATATGATATTGGGTTTAACTTTGATTGTAATGTTTAAAAGCTCTTTCTTACCCAATTCAGTGCAAGGTAGAGTTTTGGTTAATCTCATTGTGAGCTTCAGCAATATTAAAGAAGTCTTCAAAAAAAAACAACATCTATTATTGATTTCAGAGACAAAGGGAGAGGGAGAGAGAGATAGAAACATCAATGATGAGAGAATCATTGGTCGGCTGCCTCCTGCATGCCCCCCACCGGGGATCGAGCTGGCAAACCGGGCGTGTCCCTTGACTGGAATTGAATGTGGGACCCTTCGGTCTGCAGACTGATGCTCTATCCACTGAGCCAAACCAGCTAGGGCAAGAAAGAAGTCTTAACATTCAGCCATATTTCTGAGCCATCATATTTTTCCCATTGTACTTTATAAATGCACTTACTCTGGGTTCTGCTCTTTTCCATTTTTTGATGTCAGTTTTTATGTATTGATATTTTCACATGCCATTTATTTAAGATGTCTGTTCTGAAAAATAGATCAGTAAAAAACATTCCAGGACTAGAACCACAATATCATAAAAACTTAATATGTAGACAGGCTAGAAATGACACAATAGAAAAGAATCATTGAGTTGCTCAACCTGATGTCTTCTTTTGGAAAATGCCTTTTTGTTTCTTCAGTTTTGGGAAAAAATAGAACCAGAACTATGGAAGGGGCTCCCTCTTTCCTCCCCTTGGTTGTGGGGCAGTTGAACGATTTCAAGTGTTGTTGGATTTTAGATAGTGGTGTTATCATGAGCATCTTTCAAAATTATATGTGCACTTTTAACAGTTTATATGAATCAACAGAAATCAAAGTAGGATGTAAAGTGCTATAGATTGCTTTTCCTTTAAACTAGCTTTAAATTTCTTTCTCTCTCTCTCTCTCTCTCTCTCTCTCTCTCTCTCTCTCTATATATATATATATATATATATATATATTATTGATTTTATACAGAGAAGAAGGGAGATAGAGAGTTAGAAACATCGATGAGAGAGAAACATTGATCAGCTGCCTCCTGCACATCTCCTACTGGGGATGTGCCCGCAAACCAAGGTACATGCCCTTGACCGGAATCGAACCTGGGACCTTTCAGTCTGCAGGCCAATGCTCTATCCACTGAGCCAAACCGGTCAGGACTAAATTTGTCTTTTAAGTTGATTAAGTTCATAGTTAAAACCCAAAGTGCTCAACTTCCCCATATCAAAAGCTTAAAGTTCAAGACATCTAACTTATTACTTCTAATGTTATATTAGTAAATCAGTACTGAGTTATTGTTTTTTATACCTTTACATCTGCTTTTTGTGAACTTTCACTTGTTTTGTTTTGCTTCATATTAGAATAAAAAAGTCATGTGTAATAGAACTTTTCTCCTGAATTTCTACCTCTTTTTGAACCTTTTCCTAGGTAGATCCTGGAGATTAATTTCTTATTTATTTTTTATGTTTTTAATCCTCACCCAAGGGTATGTTTATTATTGATTTTAGAGAGAGAGGAAAAGAGAGAGAGAAAGAGCATCAATGTGAGAGAAACATCTATTGGTCGCTTCCTGTATGTGCCCTGACTGGGGATTGAACTTGCAACCTTTTTGGTGTATGGGATGATGCTCCAACCAACTGAGCCACCTGGCCAGGGAGATTAATTTCTTAGAGTAACTTTGTAAAATTTTTTTAACTTATATCTTCATATCACAGTTATAATATGAACCCTTTATGAAATTTTGATTTTTATATTGTCATTTTTATTGCCTGCTGATTTAATTTTCCTCTCTGGTTAGTATTGCTGGTCCATTCGTCTCTGTTTTCTATTTGCATTCAGGCTTCTGACTCTTGTGTTGATTTCTGTACAAATGGAACTTAGATTATTTTAGGCTCTCTGAAGTCTTGAAATACAATTGACCCTTGAACAATATGAGTTTGAACTGTGCAGGTCCATGCATACGTGCATCTTTTTTCAGTAAATACAGTGGCCCTTTGTACCCATCAGTTTCGTAGTCATGGATTTAACGAACTGTGAATCAAAAACAGTATTTTTAAATTCCCAAACATGGATCAAAAATATTGGGCTCCGCAAAATGGGTGCTCAGAAAAGGGTGTCAGGAATTAAGGGCAGTGTTGGCTTTAACATAATCATATTTATGGCAATTTAAATAATTCTAAGGAGAGTTGCTCTTTTTTGTGTATTTTTCTTTCAGGGTTATTTTGGAGCCGTTGGAGCACTCCTTGAGCTGTTGAAGATCCCCTGATCATTACCTGGGGAAGGGGTTCCTGGAACCTTCCACAGTGGGATCTGTGAACTTCTTTTTTTTTAAGAGACTGACTTAATTTTATGATTGTGCATTACCTGAATCAAAGCAAGAAAGGACAAGTGGATTTTTCTAAGTCATCAAGACAAACCCTTAAAAATTCAGCCTAAACTAGTAGCCAGTAAGGAATGACATATATGTATATGTGTATGTATATGAAGTGGACCATGTCCATGGCAGTGAGGATTGGCTGTAATGCCTGCTGTATACTTTTGAAACTCAGTGTCACTCACTGGAGCCACTTCAGGGGAGAGCTATTCTGTGTTCAGCATGCTGTGTTTTGGGATCCTGTTGACCTTGCTAAATGTAAGGAAAGCTACTGTGTGCTATACAATCTAATCACAGTTTTGACAGTATGGCCTTGGAGATCATCTCCTGTGCATTAACTCCGGTGAGCATTTAGCCTTTGTGTGAACATATTGAAAATGTTTTATTTCAAGGTTCTGCAAACTTAATTGGGCAGGTTAGTTCAATACCTGTAACCTGGACAATTCAGCAACTTTTAGAAGGACAATTGCAGGTTACTTTATACCATAAATCCTAGGGAGGTCTCTCTGGAAAGACAGGATTTCCTCCGTGAACAGAATTACCTTGAGTATTGGGCTGATGGAAGTAAGCTACTGCAAAAGACATAATCTGGAAAACTCAAACCAGATAAAAGGGACTGCTTTTTTTTTTCTTCCCCAGGGAACTGGGGAGAGAATCTGGTTACACTTTTAGGCAAGTAGAAATCAAGGAATTGAGGTGTCCATTAACTTATGGGGAGCAGGGCGGGGTTCTTCCCACCTTTCTCACCCACTCCTGGTCTTGGCACTTAGCAGCCCCCAGGCGCAGCCCTGATTTCTCTGGTAGGCTGGCTCAAAAGGCAGCTTGAGAGACAGGTTTTGAGCTGAGTATTAATATAGATTGACTTTGGACCTTTTCTTTCTGCTGTGCAGAATAATTTTTAAAAACCTTTCCTTTAGAGACTGAGCTATGTTTGTGTCTTATTTTGTGTCTTATTTGGTGCCTGCATCGCTGTTGAAGGCAATGAAGGTTTGTATAAAGTGGTTTTTGAACTAGAAAGAAGCTCCCAGGCTCTGGGGCCGCCTTGCGCTTTCGCCCCTGTGGTCTCAGGCCAGGAGGCTGGCCTGGGAGGGTTCTGGGAAAAAGGAGGGGTGCAGAGGGCGGGGCTGGGTCGTTCAGGTAGGAGGTGCTTGGGCTGGTGCTCCTCCCTGGTCGGCTGGGATCCTTAGGCCGCCTGTGTTGGCCGCGTGGGGGCAGCAGAGGCCCGTGCCCATGTTTGTGAGGGCATGGTCATTTCTCCGATGGTGGCCACTTTTGCGCACGGTTCTGGCACCCTTGGGTTGAGGGTGCTGCTCCCTGATGCAGGCCGCAGAGCTGGAGGGACACTGCGGGAGGTGGAAATTGTAGCTCTTGGGTGGCATTTGGGTCTCCCTGCTGCTGCCCCTTCCTGGCCTCAGCCTGAGCCCCCACCCCTCACCCCCTATCCTGTCCTTTGTTCTCTGTCACCTGCAGATATTCACTTGGTGGCCCCACCTTTCCCTCACAGCCACCACCGACAGAGCTAGTACTCTTTCGCTGGAACATAGTCGTGTTTCTCGAGCCCCTCTTGTCCCAGCCGGGCTCTGCTTACTTGGGCGGAGAAGGTGGAGAAGGGGAGGGAGCATGAGCCATTTCTAGTGGAGACCCAGGCCCCACCTCCTGTGTTGTGGGTCCCGCCTGTTTTAGAGGCTGTGCCAGTGCTTTACATGGGTTGTTTCATGCAGCTGTTGTGATCTCCACAACTCAGCAAACCCGGCTGAGCGCACACAGGCAGAGTCCCCTCTCCTTTCTGCATTTGCCTTCTACCTCCGAGGGCCCAGTTGCCACTCACTTTGTGGGTGGTTCTTAGCTCACACTGTCACTCCACGAGAGGGTCTTGACAGGTCCACTGAGTCTCCTTACTAAATCTAACAGACATTTATGTCCTCGCTTTCCTCAGTTCTAACACAGTGGATCTCTTGCTTTTCCTTCTGCCTTCCAGACCCCTTTGTCTCTGCCAGCTCCAGGCACAGTCCTGCTTCCCCTAAGCAGTCATCAGCACTCACCTTGACTCTGACGTCCAAGGTACTATGCCCAGCACCTCCTCTGAGCTCCAGTCCTAAGGCAGTGACTGCCTTCCCTTCTTTCTACTTGTCTATCTCCAAGGCCATCCCTACACAGAAGTATCCACATCCTTTCCCCTGCACTCCCCCTCATCTTCTTCACTCCCTCCAGCTTGAGATGCACTAAACTCAGTCTCCACTCACCATTGCCACACCCTAGTTTAAACCACTGCCATCTTATCTCAGCAGTTGTCCTTTGCAATCTGCCCTCCAGATAGTAGCCTGAGGGCCCTACCCCACGCTCCCCACTAGAGGCCCACACGAAAATGGGAGCAGTAGATGGCCCAGTGGGGACAGGTGGATGGTTAGAGGGTTGAGTATTGGGATGTGATGATAGGATATGGGGGAGGAAGTTTCTATAAGGGCATAAGCTTATTGGGGAGGCTTGGTTTTGAGCTGTAATTGATACCAAATAGCAACTGGATATTTGGGTTGTAGATAACATACCTAAGAATGATGGTGCATGCAGGTGGGCAAACTGTAGGTGGGAATTTAGTGAATACCAAGGTAGAGTGAGAATAACAACAGTTGATGGGCAGAGAAGGGAAAGGCTGCGAAGAAAACTGAAGCGAGGTCAGAGGGGGCTGCTAGGGGCCTGTTGCTCAGGAGACGGGAGAGGAGCCCTCCAGACACCTGCATTGAGGGTTAAGAGGAGGCCCAGAGATGGCCTCGAGGGGAACAGTTTCCCCTAAGCTATGGGGCAGAAGCCGATAGATCTGCGGAAGTCCTAGCGAGGGTTGGTGAGGAGAAATAGCAGCTACCACAGGGTGACTTTGGACCAAGAGATGTTTTTTTCCTTCCTAATAGAAGTCTATTTGCAGGTCTGGGGTGTAGGGAGAGGTGTGAGGAATGGCCTCGTTCTGACACTTTACTCCCCTGAGACTAGTGCCTGTATTTTGGAAACTGCCTGTGTCCAGCCGCATCTGCAGAGCTGAGGCCAGGGCAGGTGAGGCCTCGGCTCCTCTGCTTGCTCCCTCCCTGTGGCCTAGTGCTTTACTCGTCACCTCTGACCTGCACTCCGCACGTGGGGGGACAGGCCAGGAGCGCCTTCATCACAGTCACCTGTCGCTGTGTCCTACTCACCTTGACTTTCCCACTCTTGCTACACAAGCTTACGTGGGGCGTGAGTGTCCACCAGTGGGTACATGATTAACATTAAGTAGTTTTCAAAATCTGCTCTTTATTTACATTTAAGTCAATTACATGCATGTTTTATTTTTTTGAACAAGAGTAATTAGCAAAAAATGCATTAAAACTTTAAAATAGCAATTAAATATACAAAAATATAGCTTACAAAAAACTGCGAATGTTTAAAAATATTCTGCTGCAGAATTCTTAGTGTACAAACACGTCTATGAAACCTGAGGCTCAGCATTTCATAAACCTTTTCTTGAGGGAGTTACATTATGTCTAGTGAACGAACCTCAGTGGGCTGGACTACATGGCTAAACTACCTTCCTTCCTGGCAGTGATCTGTTACCAGAGACAATGATCAGGAACACTGTCTGGGAAGACGGTGTCACCAGGAGGGACTTCAGCACTGGTCCCATCTGCCTCCTCTTTCTCTCGGAACCTGGGAGGGAAGGAGCAGACAGGGACGGTGTGCAGCTGGCCCAAGGCGCTGATCCACCAGGCTTGTACTGGCACAGGAGCGACATCACAGTACAGACAAGTCCCTTAATATTGGCAGGCTCCCTTTCTGCGCACATGCCCCTAGAGCAGGCAGGGTGTTCTTGTCCCTGTAGCCACAGAAGTGAGCCCTGGATTGGTAAGCAAAGAATGCTGATGTTTGGTCTAAGACGGAGAAAACAATTAGCATCTTGGAACAAGTGGGCTCTAAAACAACTGGAAAACTGACCAACCCTTTCTATGTTCCTCTTGATACTCTCAAATGGAAGCACATTAATCTTATCTACTAAAGAACCATGACCCAGCATATTCTAGTTATCAACTGCAAATTTCACCTAAATTTATACACTGTTAATGTAGACATGTCCTTTACTCAAGTTCTTAACAGCTAATGTGAAAGACTAACCCAGGGCCAGAGATTCATCACGTGACAGAAGGGTGGAGGTTCCCTGCCATTCCTTTTCAAGTTCCAGGTCAGGGGCGCAAAAGCACTGTGAATCCTGGGGAAACTGTGGGTGGCAGGACACTGGGAGGTGGGTGAGGACCAAGAGGCACCAGTCCATGACCCCATGGCTACCTAAAGGAAGCTTTAATTTCCATATCCTCTAGGGGCAAAAATGAACTTAAAAATATTTCTTAAAAGGTGGGGAATGTCATTGAGTGAAAAGTGTTGGGCTAGGAAGAAACTAGGGGAAGCATTTTTTAGAGTGGGGAGGGAAAAGGAGCCCGACCCATGTACCCGAACATCTTTGACTGACCACCTACTTGTTTAGCAACCTCTGAGACAACTGCCTCACAAGATAGAAAGGTGCCTCAGCCTTCCGTTGCTGCTGCTGCTTGAACTCCTGCCTCAAAAATGGGTGCTCACCTAAGAAAGCAAGAGAGTTGTTAAGAGACATCACTGGCACTCAGGCTTCCCGTGCCACTAGCCAAGATGGTGTGGGGCAGCTTGTCCAGGTAGCTGCAAAATTGCTGGGCCTGCACTGCTGCTCTTGGCTACAGAGCCGGCTCTTGTGTGTCCTGTCACAGATCAGCAAGTCTGGAAACTGGTTGTGCTCCCGTCATCTGGACATGTGTGATAGGAGTCAGGGAGGGACTGCAGTTTCTGATTTGTTTAGAAAACTAGAATTCCAGTGTGCTGCAATCAATAATAAAAAAGTCATTTTCAAAAGGAATGTGATTGTAAAAGGATCATCCCCCATTCTGGGCTCACCTTTTACAGATATTCTGACTTCTGGTACAGCTCTTCCCATATGAATAGGAATGCTCCTGAATGTACTTCAGTATCACATGAGCAAAAGAGAACACCCCCCCCTTCCACCCACACATATACATACACGTGTGTGCACTTGTATATACATAAATGACCTCTGGGAGGATACATAAGGAGCAAAACTAGATGCTCAAGGGGTGAGAAGCTGGGCTTGCTGGGTCAGGGATACAGGGAAGACAGATTTATGAACCATGGGAAGGGATTACCTATTCAGAGTTAAATTTAAAAAGATATTCACAGTGAGCAACCAATCAGTGAGCACTGTGCAAAGGCAGATGGAGGTGAGGGGAAGAGGAAGGGAGCCAGCAGACCTGGGACAACAGGAGCCCCACATGACCTGTGTGACAAACGTTGCCCATTATCAGCTCCCATGACTCAGATCTGTCACCTGCCAGGCTCTGGACACAGCTAATCCTTGCAAGGGCCAGTAGAGATAGATCCCAGTATAGTCCCTGGGTGATGGGTAAGGTAACTGACAGAAAGGCACCTGGCTGGTGAGTGACAAAGATGGTTCAAATCAGTCTGATCACTTTTTCTGTCCAGAGCTCTGGGGATGCCTCCCAGTAATTTCTACAGTCATTAAGAATAGCTTAACAGAGTGGGATGAGGCCATGGAGATGCCAGACTTTGGAGCTGGTCTGTGGAAAGGGCCTGAGGTTAGGATCCAAGGGGCTTGGCATTGGGGAAAAGACTCATTTGTCAAGACATGTGAAGAACTGGCTATATGACAATGGTGGGAGGTCCCTGGTATCCCTCAGCGCAGATGCCCTCGCCCATGGGCCACCTGTTCCAATCTGGTCATTTCTGTCTTGTTTTGCTCCCTTCCAGGAATAGGCCTAACCAACTCACAGTCTCAAAGTAAATGTAACAACCAAGAACCAAGTCCGGCTGGTTTCGTTTCATTTCTAAAACCAGGTGAACTCCAGGCTGAGTTCTATTCCACTAACCCATGGCACACAAGTAACGTCCAATCTTGGAGCTGCTTAAGATGTGTTAAGTAAAAAAAAAAAAAAAAAAAAAATATTAGCCAGTGGCCCAAAAGCAGATCAGAGTCTCCACGTGTCTACAGATTATCAAAAGGTCACCTACTCAGACAAATGTGGACAGCAGCCTCACTGTGAGGTGTGAGCCTGAGCCGAATGTATTGAGGGATGCCTCATTCTTTAAAGTCCAGATGGAAATTTACCGTTGTCACACAGTGCTGTGGCTAACCGCTGCTAGCCACGTGCAGTACAGGGAAGTGCTGGAGGAGGGCCCAAATGTGGGTGGCAAATGCATTCAGGTTGTGTTGCTAACGGCCAGGTGACAGTGGCTGTGCTGCAAAAGGACACCACACCAAGAAAGGGGAGGCGACTGAGCGGAGCGGGCACTCAGCACTTCCATGTCCAGCGCCATCAGAGTGGAAATGCTGCATTTTTAAAAGCCTCCCCACATTCACAAGTGTTGAGGTCATATTAGTGGCACCTCCTGGGGCAAAGCAGACCCACTATGGTGCCAAGTGGAGAGGGCACAGCCTTCTCAAGCTTTCCTCTAAACTGGCTTTGCACCTCTGGTCCAGTGCATACCAATGACCTCTGCTTTTAGCTGTGACACAGTGAAATGAATTAATGAGCCTCCCTATAAACACAGGGACTTGGTGAAGCTGCCTCCTTGTTACTGACACAGGGACAGAAAAAGGCTGCAACTGGAAGGCTATAATCCTACAGAACTGAGTGGAAGAAATCTGCAGTATAGAGCACAAGCATTCCTCTGAGGGGAAAAAATTCTCTTTCTTATTCGAAGCCCATAATAACAAGATGACATTTGTCTCAACGCCATTCCAGGGAAAATGATGGGTGGTGGTCATTAACTAGGCTAGTCCAGAAGCAAGCCTACTTGGTCACTAACAATATTTCACTGTAAACTGGGTGCTTTGCAGCATTCAACTCTATTATGCTACAGAGAACGCAGAAATGGGGTGAAAGTCCAAGTGTACAAATAGTTCTTTTCATGGGTGCCAAACAGGCTAAGGCTTTCATATAAAAATATTCCACACTTTACTTGCCCTGTTTAAGAAACAGTCCAGTTGGCATACCATAGGAATACCATACACTAGGTCACACGGAAACAGCCAATTCTGACCAAGTGGACTTGTAATTTTCCAAGCTGGATTCTGCCCAGCACTTTCCTAGGCTAATAGGAATTTTCCTCATCCTCTGACTGTAGCTACCTGAGCCACGGACAGGTTCCCTTTCCCATTCTAAGACGGTAGAGGCTGGATTCCAGAAAAAGTTCTTGGATAAGTGCCATCATCAGAATTGCAAAGCTTCCTCCATCTCTCCATACCATGCAGACAGCATTTCCAGTGAGAAACCGTCCCCCGCACACCTGATCCCCCGCACACCTGAGGGAGCAGAGGCAAAGCTGATGACAAGGAACCCATCCCTAGAATGGAAGGAGATTGAGAACAGGGCTGTGGAAAAGAACTACAAAGTTCTTAGCTAATTTATACAATATTCATGAATCTAAAGGACTCTGAGTCACTTCTAGAAAAGTTGGACAGAAAGAGCCAAAGAGTAACATGCACTTCTCTCCTATAAAGATACTTGCAATAGCAGTTAGTTTTCGCAAGTCTGAATGCTGAGGCACACACCAGTGAGTGAACAGCCCTGCAGGAGCTTCCTGAAAATATTTACAATTTCAAGTGGGTCCCTGGCTAAAGAATTACAGAGGGATCTTACTTGGGATGTTTTAAGTCGTTAAAAAGTCAATGCCAGCATTTTCTCTGAAGTAGGGAGAGGGCAAGAAGGGGAAAGAGGGCCGGCATCCTCCTGTCTCAGCAGGGCCAGGAGGACTAGCCATCCTCAGCTGCCTGAGGGCTCCCTCCCAAGACAGTGAGCCAAGGCCAGCAGCTATGCTGGAACCACACTGTGAACGGGGGAATGTGGACAGCTCTCCGAGGCCCCTGGGGCACACAGGGACAGCAAGGGCTCAGAGGCCCGGGCCCACTGGGGCCCCTGATGGGCAGCTTGGCTGTGCCTCCCTGGTGAGGTGGGTGTGGAATAAGAGGAAATGGCTTCTGACCAGGCCTTTCCAAGCGCATCTCATGTTTTTAGCTTAGGTAACTTGATAAGCAGATGTTGTAAAACTGAGGGAGAAGTGATGGTGAGGGGCACTGTAACCAAAGTCCTTGGGTTCCAAGATGATTTTATCAAAGGAATATAAGGTGAAAAGCCTTTGCTGGCACTGTCTCACCAACCAGGCAACCGGGCGTGCTTCGGCTGAGGTAACCACTGGTTTTGCTTGGCTCAGGGGCTGCCGGGAAGGTTTGCTGCTGCTCAGACATGCACGGTCTGCAGAGAAGCTCATCTGTCCACGGGGCGGGTGTGGGTGGCTTTGAAGACCTGCCCTCAGTTCCTTTCTCTAGCACTTGTGTTCATCTTCCCTTCTGCGTGACGAAAGTCACCTGACATGGAGAGAAGTGTCTGGACGACAGCATATAATTGAGTTGGCAAGAGACTCTCATGAAGCTCCTTGAACCAAACCTGCAGGCTCATTTAACTTCTCTTGGCGTGGGACGTGGGTACTGTCAGCTTTGGTTGTCACATGACCCAGAAGTCTGGGTCTTAGCTGGCCCAGGAGTTTTTCATGAGGCAAAGGAAGTGGCAGCTGGTGCCTGGGTAGAACAGCCAACACAGAGCATGTGTGTTCCGCCTGCCTCTGTGAGCGTGGGTCCTGCAACAGTTTGATCCTGTGGTGAGCTATACAATGTTCTCTGCCCCTGGCAGGGGCCCCTGTGGGGGTCCACGGTCCTGCTTACTGTGCAGCTGGGCCAGCTGCAGAACTGGCATGTTGCACAGTGGACACACTTTCCGAACCTCCAGCCACTTGATAAGGCACCTGCAGAACGAGACACCACAGGAGGGAAGACATCAGTCCCATGCCCACGGCACACCAGCCCGCCCACCCGCCCACACATTCTGCATGTTGAACACATCTGTTGCCCAGGACAGCCAGGTCCTAACGAGCTCCACCCTCCACGGAGAACCCACTTTATCCTCTGGAGGAGCCAGAGCTCCAAGCATGCTACCCCCTCAGTCATCATGGTTTCTTAAAGGAGGAAGTACAGTGAGGGTGGTGCAAAGTAGGAGAAATGACACTTTCTAATAGACATGCAAAATGCATAAAATTGCAAGAGAAGAGGAATATGAATATGTTTGCAGGAAGAGGAGAGAGCCCGACACTACCATTTACATTCAGACTCATCTATCTTGATTTAAAATAATTACAGTTTTGATTAACGTAAGATTTTTGGAGTGGAAGTTCTCATTAGAGCATTCCATTAAATAATGGTTTTATAACCTGGGCTCCCAGGAGGTGTGGGCTTGTCTGGCATTCTGCCCAAAGTCTTGCCGCGGTGCTCATGTTCCACAACCCCAATTCCTCCAGTGCCATGTACACATTACCCCCCCCCCCCCGCCCCCGTAGGGTGCTTTCTGCACTGTAGACCAATCATGAAGTCTTCAAGCTTGTCTGGCACTGTTCCAAGCCCACAAGTAGGTTGGTTGATGTGCCTCAAACTCAGGTTCCCTTAAACAGTTCCATGCCAATACTTACTTTCTGTGGAAGGCATGCTTACACGGGCAAATCCCCAACTCATCTCGAGGCTTGAAGTCTTCTAGACACACTGCACAGAGCTGAAAGATAAATTCACAGATGAGGAAAAGTGTCTTGCTAAGCACTCTCCCAGGTCACAAAGTAAAGTGCAGGCCCCTGAGGCCCAGCCATTTGAAGGGGTTTACAATGTCCCACAGTTTAAGTGAAAGAAGGCTGACTGGGCAAGGTCTTCTGAAGAAGAGCCTCCTTGCTCTTCCTGTCACATGTCTTCAAAGATGAAGGGCAGGTGGCAGAAGAAAGAAAGCAAAAGGCAGTTTCCTTTGCTTTAGTGAATCAGAAGGGTCTGACTTAGGTTAGTCCTCACTAGCTAGGCTGGACATGATGCAATCTGCCTGTGGTGTGCCCAGGGGCTGACTTTCTGCAGGGGTGCTCTGCCTGCTCAGCAGCATAGCTTCTGACAGGGACTGCTCATGCCCCGGGGCAGGCCCTGGGGCTCTCCTTTCTCTGGTAACATGCCCTCACTCTGGCACTGTCCTTCTGTCAGTATCTGTCTTTGTCATATAAAATGTTATGCAAGCCTGGCTGGTGTGGCTCAGTGTTTGAGTACTGACCATAAACCAGGAGGTCTCAGTTTGATTCCTGATCAGGGCACATGCCTGGGTTGCAGCCTCAATCTTCAGTAGGGGGAGTGCAGGAGGCAGCTGATAGATGATTCTCATCATTGATGTTTCTATCTCTTTCTCCCTCTCTCTGAAATCAATAAAAACGTATTTTAAGAAATGTATTCAAGAGTCTCTGAATTAAACTGGAGAAAATGTGCAAATGGGGCCAGGACAGCTGACAGGTGGCCAGGCTCCACAGCTTTGAACAGGCTTCTCCTTCACACCCAGAAGCTGGGGTTCAGCCACCACTTCTTGAGCACTTACCAGTGCGCAGGGACACCAACTATCACCACTTTTACCCACTTTACAGATGAAACAGAAGCTCAGAGCAAACACCATGTTTCCTGAGGCCAGGCAGTCGGTGAGTGTGGCTGGGCTGGGTCCCAGGTCTCCTGCACTGATGTGCTGTATTCCTTCTCTCTTGCTTCCCTGTCCTGGTTCAACCATGAACACTTCTTGCCCAGACGATGACATGGCCTCTCTTTCACTTGTTTATAACCTACGACATGTAACCCAGTCTTCTTAGGTTACGTGACAGGACATGTGGCTCTTGGTGCCCCATGGCCGGTGCCATGAATGTTGGCCTTCCAACATTCTTCCCTCAGGGCCTTGTGTATATAGCAGACAGGATCTTCAGGAAGGGGAGAAAGAATAACTATCTTATCAGACTTGGCATTACTGCCAAGACAGTAGGAGAGCAGGGAGGAAGGCAGGACCACTAACCTTGGCTTGGACACCCACTAGCTGCGTCATCTCTGCCATTCTGATGCCTCTCCAGCTCTGTTCCTTCATCTATGTAACGTGAGGACACTACCTGTCCACCTCCTTCTTAGGACTGTTACCAACTCAGGCTGGTGGGACCAGAGCTGAGGAGGCAGTACGGCAGTCTACCAATATCAGTGACTTTTATCCCAATGCTGCAATGGGAGCACTATTTTCAAGCCCATTTTATTCTGGAGGAAGTTTGAGAACACGCTGTTGGTAAAGATGAGACTCTAGCAGCTCTAGCTTTGGAGTGACCTTTTGGGACCTCAGCTTCCCACCTGTAAAGGGGGAATGATGTTCCCATCTCCTAGCTGTGTAATAGGCCTTATGGCCTTAAACACCCAGCTTCCCTCCCGGCACAGCCTCCGAAACATGGTCGGGACTGCTGACTCCGATCCAGCACGGATCCTACCAAAGGACAAGAACTTGACAAGTCACTCATTTTTATTTGCTTATTTTTCCAGGATCCCTCATTCTAAAACCACAGTCACCTGAAAAAAAAGATCTCACAAGATAAATTCTGACATGTTAAGTGCTAAAGGGACCAAAAGTCAAGGACAATCACAAAGAGAAAAGCCTCGGGTCTGACTTCTTAGAAGCTCCCTGAAGGGTCAAACTAATTTTATAACTAAAAAATATTTTTTTAATTGAGTTTTTACAGAGAGAAGAAGTAAGAGGGAGAGAGAGAAAGAGAGAGAAACATCAATGTGAGAGAGAGAATCCAGTTGCCTCCTGTATGCACTCTGACTGGACAGGTGCCCTGACTGGGAATCAAAATGATGACCTTTGGGTGTATGTGATAATGCTCAATCAACTGAGCCACACCGGCCGGGGCCTAATTTTACAACTTTAAAGATCACATTTTGCAAATGAGCTTTACTTTCCAATATGGTGTCAGAGCAACTAGACATCCATAGGCACAGAAGCATGACATGATCCCTAAAGCACAGGCAATCAAAGGGAAAAAAAAACTGACAAATTGGACTTCATCAAATCAAAACTTTTGTTTTGCAAAAGACCCTTTTAGGGTAAAAGATTGGGATAAATATTTGCAGATATTTTACTTTGTAGGCTTTTTATTACTGAGCTGTAAGAGTTACTATATATTCTGAATACTAGACTCTTAGACATAAGATTTGCAAATATTTTTTCCCTGTGGGTTTTCTTATCAGAAAACCATAAAAAAAAAAAAAAAAACAACACAGAAGAAAGTGGCACATTTTAAAAGTGGTAAGAGAAAAGAACTGTCAACCCAGAGTTCTATATCCAACAAAAAACAACCTTCAGGAATGAAGGTAAAATAAAGATATTCTCAGATAAAGGCAAACTAATAGAATTCATAGCCAGCAGATCTGCTCTATGAGAATTGTTAAAGGAAGGTCACTGGACAGAAGAAATATGACAAAAGTAGTAAACTTGGAACACTGGGAATAAAGAGCAACGGAAATGATAATTATCTAGATAAACATAATAGACTATTCTTCCTGTCTTAAATTCTCTAAAATATATCTAGTGGTTAAAAGTAAAAACATTTAACAATGTCTGATGGGATTTTCAATGTATATAGATATGCTATAACAGCTATTGCATAAAGGGGAAAGCATAAAAGGATCTATATGGATATAACATTTCTACATTCCAATTGAAGTGTGAAAATATTGATTCTTTTTGTAATCTCTAAGAAATCACTAAAAAATTATACAAAAAATAGTCAAAATCACAATAAATAAAGAATACTAAAAATGTTCAAGCAACTGAAAAGAAGGTAGGAAAAGAAATAAAGAGAGGAAAAAATGGAAGACGAATAATAAAATGGTAGACCTAATTCTAAATATATCAACAATTGCACTGAAGGAGAAACCAAGATGGCGGCATAGGTAAACACCGGAGTTTGCTGCCTCGAACAACCACTTCAAAAATACAACTAAAAGATGGAACGGACATCATCCAGAACCACAGATAGGCTGGCTAAGTGGAAGTTCTACAACTAGGAGGAAAGAGAAAAGTATACCTAGACTCAGAGGAGGCGCAGTGCTGAAGTAAAATACTAAGGTGCGGAGTGCATGCAGAGCAGGCTGGCGGCTGAGGGCGTGGTGGTTGTTTTCAATCGGGAGGGAGTCTCAGGCTCTGAGCTCCAGTTCCGGGCGAGTCTCCAGGGACCCAGACTCATACGGGAGAAGCGGGACTGTCTGGTATTGCTCAGAACCCTAGGGCAGCTTTCTCTCCAAGGGGCTTGCAGCGATTACTGGGACACTGAGAAGCAGAGCCTCTGAGGGCAAGACTGAGAGCATCCATAATTGCTAACCCCGCCCTGTTGATCCCGTGGAACCCGCCCCACCCAAGCCCTGCAGGGAGACTTTTACTGGATAGCCTCAGGCAAAGGCTAGATCCAGGAAGCCCAGAGGTCAGAGTGGGACCATCCAGTTTGCAGCTCTGTGGAACCATAAAAGACACACTCAGGGGGCAGACTCAGTGAGCACCAAAGCCCCATCGAAGCAAGTCTAGCCCCAGAGGGGTGTCTCCAGCACAGAAGTTCTCCCACTGCAGACACAGCTGATTCTCACAGCCAATTGGCCTGGAGGGCAATTCCTCACAGTGATAACTACAACAATCAAGGCTTAATTACAACAAGTCTGTGCACAAAGCCCACAAGGGGGTGCACCAAGAATGTCTACCTCAGGTAATTGGGACACTTAGCACAGAAAGGCACTCTATCGACACAGCGAAGCATAAAAAATGCTGAGATAAAGAAACAGGACACAAACGACAGAATTGGAGGAAAGCAAACTGCTGGATATAGAGTTCAAAACCACACTTTTAAGGTCTTTAAAGAACTGTCTAGAAGCCGCCGATAAATTTAATAAGGCCCTCGAAAAGACTGGTGAGACCGCCGATAAATGTAGTGAGATCCTCAAGAAGACTGGTGAAACCCTCGATGTTGTGATAAAGAACCAACTAGAAATTAAGGATACACTGACTGAAATAAAGAATATTATATAGACTCCCAACAGCAGACCAGAGGATCGCAAGAATCAAGTCAGAGATTTGAAATACGAAGAAGCAAAAAACACCCAACCGGAAAAGCAAAATGAAAAAAGAATCCAAAAATACGAAGATAGTGTAAGGAGCCTCTGGGACAGCTTCAAGCGTACCAACATCAGAATTATAGGGGTGCCAGAAGATGAGAGAGAGCAAGATATTGAAAACCTATTTAAAGAAATAATGACAGAAAACTTCCCCTACCTGGTGAAAGAAATAGACTTACAACTCCAGGAAGTGCAGAGAACCCCAAACAAAAGGAATCCAAAGAGGGCCACACCAAGACACATCATAATTAAAATGCCAAGAGCAAAAGACAAAGAGAGAATCCTAAAAGCAGCAAGAGAAAGAAAATCAGTTACCTACAAGGGAGTACCCATACGACTGTCAGCTGATTTCTCAACAGAAACTTTGCAGGCCAGAAGGGAGTGGCAAGGCAAGAAATATTCAAAGTGATGAATACCAAGAACCTACAACCAAGACTACTTTATCCAGCAAGGCTATCATTCAGAAGTGAAAGCCAGATAAAGAGCTTCACAGATAAGGAAAAGCTAAAGGAGTTCATCACCACCAAACCAGGATGATATGAAATGCTGAAAGGTATCCTTTAAGAAGAGGAAGAGAAAGAAAAAGGTAAAGATACAAATTATGAACAACAAATACACATCTATCAACAAGTGAATCTAAAAATCAAGTGAATAAATAATCTGATGAACTGTATGAACTGGTGATTGAAATAGAATCAGGGACACAGAAAGGGAATGGACTGACTATTCTTGGGGGGGGAAGGGCTGTGGGGGTGAGGGAAGAGATTGGACAATAATCGTGCACCTATGGATAAGGACAGTGGGTGGGGAGTGAGGGCGGAGGGTCGGGTGGCAACTGGGTGGAGGGGAGTTATGGTGGAAAAAAGAGTAACTAATGTAATAATCTGAATAAAGATTTAATTTAAAACAAAACAAAACAATTGCATTGAATGTAAATGCTCCACACACACCGATTAAAAGATAGATTTGCAGAGTAGATCAAAAAACATATCTCAACTATGTGCTGCATATAAGAAAACTCAGTTCAAATATAATTATACTAGAGGCCTGGTGCATGAACTTTGTGCACTGGAGAGGGGGTGTCCCTCAGCCCAGCCTGCGCCCTCTTGCAGTCCGGGAACTTTTGGGGGATGTGAAATAAGCCAGTCAGAGAAAGACAAGTATCACATGATCTCACTCATATATGGAATCTAGTGAACAAAATAAACGGGTGAACAAAATAGATATAGAGAGATAGAAGCATGGAACAGACTATCAAATCTCAGAGGGAAGGAGGAGGTGGGTGGGTGGGTGGGTGGGTGGGAAGAGATCAACCAAAGAACTTGTATGTATATATGCATAACCCATGGACACAGATAATAGAGGGGTGAAGGCTTGGGGTGGGGGGCAGGTGTGGACTAGAAGGGGACAATGAGGGAAAAAAGGGAATATCTGTAATACTTTCAACAATAAAGATTAAAAAAAGAAATAAATGAGAAGACATAATATGTTTATAAATTAGAAGACTTGACATGGTTAAAGATGCCAATTTCTCCCCAAGTGATTTATAGATTTAAAGCAATACTAACCAAAATCCCAGCAGGATTTTTATTTAAGATATAGGCAAGCTGATGCTAAAATTTACTTGGAAGAGCAAAAGAACTAGTTAAAACAGTATTGGAAAAGAAGAATAAAGTTAAAGGAATTACACTACTTGATTTTAAGACTTACTATAAAGCTATAGTAATTACGGCTAAAGAGATAGACAATAAATCAATGGAACAGAATAGAGAATCCAGTAACAGACTCACAGAAATATAGCCATCTGATTTTTGACAAAGGTGCAAAAGAAATTTAATGGAGAAAACAACTACTCATCATAACCAGAGGTGGGGACATTGTGGTGAACAAATTAAAGAATAAATGCAAACAGCAAGTAGATGATAGACTAATGCCAAGACTCTCAGGCTTCACCTGAAAAGCCCCAGATCTGACAACAACTGTTGTCCCCATTGGCAACAATTAGCTAGAATTGAGTGCTAGCAACTCCTCTCAGTACGTGCATGTCCCAGTGTGTCACAGCTTCCATGGCACCTGTTTCTCTTGACCCCAAGATCCATCAGATGCCATTTATTATCTCACTTGCATGGTTAGAAACAGAAACATGTTTTTTTTTTTTTTTTAAAGAAATGTGTTCCTCTATATTTATGTTTCTGTTAAAAGGTGGAGGAAGAAAAAAAAGGGTAAACTATGAGTTTTAAGAGAGGATATTTTTCTTTATAGAAAGACAATATATTATCACTAGAGGCCCAGAGCACAAATGGGTCCCTGGGCGTGGCCTGAGGGAATAGGGCTGAAATCGGCATCCAACGTCCCCCAGAGATGTGGTAGTGCGTGAAGTAGCAGGTGGCTGGGAAGGAGCTGCTCCTGCTCATCCCGGCCCCACTCAACCCGGTCAGCTGAGCATCTGGCCCCCGTCTTCCACTGCAGCCCCTTGCATCTCCTGGTCTGCCACACCCAGCTATGGAGAAGTGTGTTCCTAGGGTGGAGCTCCCGTGGCCTCGCTGGGGGTGCAGACTGAGGCTCAGAGAAGTGGGGTGAGTGCCCAAGGGTAGCCCAGGGCAGATTGGGGAGTCGTGGTAGCTGCATGGCCAGGCTGCCCACTTTGTGTGCCTTCCTGCAAGTCCTGGGTGGCTCCAGTCTGATAAGAGGAGGTGGGTGCTAGGGATGGAGTTCGCAGTCTCTATATTTAAAAAAAAAAAGAGAGAGAGAGAGAGAGACCACGAACTCCATATTTTATTGATTTTTTACAGAGAGAGAGGGATAGAGAGTTAGAAACATCGATGAGAAGCATCGACCAGCTGCCTCCTGCACACCTCCTATTGGGGATGTGCCCGCAACCATGCCCCTGACCGGAATTGAACCTGGGACCCTTCATTCCGCAGGCCGATGCTCTATCCCAGGGGTGGGCAAACTTTTTGACTCGAGGGCCACAATGGGTTCTTAAACTGGACCGGAGGGCCGGAACAAAAGCATGGATGGAGTGTTTGTGTGAACTAATATAAATTCAAAGTAAACATCATTACATACAAGGGTACGGTCTTTTTTTTTTTTTAGTTTTATTCATTTCAAACGGGCCGGATCCGGCCTGCGGGCCGTAGTTTGCCCACGGCTGCTCTATCCACTGAGCCAAATCAGTTTGTAAATTTGCGGTCTCTTTTTTCCCTCCCTCCATCCCATGGTCCCAGCTACCTGGGGAGGACGCGGCTGGAGGGGTTGATGGGGTCAGGGTGCTGCGCCTCCCTGGGAGCAGTGAAATTTGGGCAGATAGCCTGGCCTCTCAATGAGAACTGCAGCTTAGCCCCACCTACTTGCAATCTTTCATAGACTAATCGCCTGTTTCTCTTTTCGTCTGTCCAAGTTGACTGCCCCCTGGTGGTCAATGCACATTACAGTGACCAGTTGACCAGTCGCTTAAGCTTTTATATATATACTAAAGGCCTGGTGCATGAAATTCATGCACGGGAGTGGGGGATCTCTCAGCCTGGCCTGCACCCTCTCTCAATCCGGGACCCCTCGGGGTATGTCCAACTGCCAGTTTAGGCCTGATCCCTGCAGGAATGGGCCTAAACCGGCAGTTGGACATCCCTCTGGCAATCCGGGACTGCTGGCTACTAACTGCTTGCCTGCCTGCCTGATCGCCCCTAACCACTTGCCTGCCTGACCGTCCCTAACCACTTTGCCTGCCTGCCTGATTGCCCCTAACTGCTCACCTGCCTCCCTGATCACTCCTAACCACCTCTGCCTTGGCCCCCGCCACAGCGGCTTTGTCCGGAAGTATGTCTGGAATGACATCTGGAAGGTCGTTCGGCTGTCCGGTCTAATTAGCATATTATGCTTTTATTATTATAGATAGACTAGAGGCCCGGTGCACAAAATTTGTGAAGGGGGGGTCCCCTCAGCCCAGCCTGCACCCTCTCACAATCTGGGACCGCTGGCTCTTAACTGCTCACCTGCCTGCCTGCCTGATGCCCCTAACTGCCACCCCTGCCAGCCTGATCACCCCTAACTGCCTCTGCCTGCTGGCCTGATCGCCCCTAACTGTCCCCCCTGCTGGCCTGGTCGCCCCCAACTGCCCCCCCCCCCAGCCTGGTCGCCCCCAACTGCCCCCCCTTCTGGCCTGGTTGCCCCACGCAGCCTGCTGTTCAGTCATTACTGTTACTGTGACAGCGCCCCAGACAATTTGCATGTTCCTCTATTATTAGTATAGATGCTCAAATATGTATATATCACCCTTTAGCTTCACTTATAAGTGTTGCCTAACTCCTCGACTGGTAGGAAAAACATAAACAAAAAATGACATAAATAGTTGCAGATATAGAGCTAACTGTCTAGGACGCTGTGGGAGGTAGGCTGGAGTGGGGTGGTGCCTGGGCATCTGAGTCTGCAAGGTCCCAGGAAGGTTCCCTTATGGGAGCAAAAGCCAAAAAGATCATGGATCATGTGATACCAGACCTCTCAGTGTATATACCAGGTAATAGCACCCTCTGAACATTCCATGACTTTCTCATTTACACGCTCTTCTGTGAGACTTCTTGAGAGCATAAATTAGTATGTATTTTATGCTTCTTTGTGTCTCTATGATTTAGTACAATGCCTGACATGTTTTATGTATTCAATAATTTAAAAATTATTTTTAAAATTTAATGTTAACTTATTTTCCTTCTTTAAAATCAAGAACATTGCATATAAAACTGACTTCCATTCGACCAATTTCCTCTAATCTTTTTCTTCTTTTCTCCTCCTCTGTGTGATCATTATGTGTCCTTCTCAAACAGAACACTTTGCAGTCTGCATATAAAACCCATGAAAAACCTAGTGTTTATTTCATTTTACATATACGATATAAACATTTATATCATCTTGCAACTTGCTTTCAAGATCCCATTAGAGATTTTTCCAGGTTGATTGTTGTACTTCTAGATAGAACTTGTTCCTTAATTTTGCCTGCTTTATAGTACCTCATTGTATGAGTCACTGTATCAGGTTTCCTTTCTTTCCTCTCTCCCTCTCTTAGTGGGTGATCTTCCAGTGTATCATGCTTTATTTATTCATTATGCTACTGATGGACACTTAGCTTGTCTCTGATTTTTCACTATTGTAATTATTCAATAACAGTATTCATACTGAAATCACTGTATAATTAGGCTACCCACACTCAAAAGTTTGACAAAAAATAGTTTCATTACCAAAAAATGCAGCTGGAAAGAACCAAATGAATTGTGAAAAATGCATAATGCCTCTAAACACAAGCTGTAGAGCAAGGTTAGGTTTTCCAAGCCATAGTTTTAAATAGCAGGGGAAGGGTAAATCAGTAGCTTGGTCAGATCCAACAGAATTGAAATTGGTGGGTACAGCTGGGGTACTAATTCTGACAGACAATGCTGCCACACAGTGCACTTAGGATAAAGACTCTAAACCAATGGGTCAGACCAATAAGGAAGACTTCTATTCCTGACAAACCTGGTTATTCAATATTGCTAATGTATGTCAGAAGAGACTCTAAACAGAAAAGGGATCACCCTCTATTACTTCATGTTAATTTTGGCCATGTGCCAAAGTTAACTTCTGGGAAATTTAAAAAATCAAACAGTAATTGATGCTTGAGTTTAATTCAAGGTTAGGCCTAAAGTGCTGTAACATATCAATTCTGATTAAAAATATGCAGAAAGAGCAAAGGATTTCAAGGTGTTCAACAATATAAATCATTTTTATTATTATTCAAATAATTTCACAATCTATCTTTAAAGAAGAGATGGACAATGTAGCTTCACCACAGTTAATCTAAGAAAACAGATATTACACGTGCAACTTTCCAAGTCCTTGCTTTAAACACCAACTCAAAAACTCAGAAAGAGAGAAAGGGCCCTAAAATTAAAAATAAATTCTGAACATTTGTAATTAGAGGCAACACAAGGAATAAAATTAGAATTCTTATAGACTATGTGTCTTAAGGTATATATCAGGACACACACACACACACTTTTGTATTTAAGTTACAAAGCATAATTACATAGGGAACCCCTATGGACCACACCATGCAACCTCAACACGAGATAATCCCAAGGATATACCTCTCCCTGTGTGTTCTTCCCTATTCCACTACTCTGCCTCATCTCCCCAAACTCCTACCTCCAAGAAATAATCACTGCCATTTTTGTGACATTGGTAAGAAGGAACTACTGGGAACATTTTTAAGAGTGAAATTACTGCAAATTCACCTTGAGTAGAAAAACCAACATATCTATCTCCTATTCATAGAGCACTGACAGACAGCAGCATCCCTGCTGCTATGCGATCTTACATGGGCACCATCCCTATTAAAAATATGAGTTATGTTATTCTTAAAGTCTTCACACAATTGATTTTTATGACCTCATCCTCAAGTATTCTATTAAGCTGATAAAAATAAGCCAAATTTTATTTATTTAGATAGTAATCCTCACCTGAGGATATTTTTCCATTGACTTTGAGAGAGAGTGGAAGAGAGAGGAGAAGACAGAGAGAGAAATATCGATGTGAGAGAAACACATCGATTGGTTGCCTCTTGCATACACCTCGACCAGGACCAGGGCCCAGAAGAAGCCTGCAATCAAAGTGTGCGACCTTGACCAGAATCGAACCCGGGACCCTTTGGTCTGCAGTCTGATACTCTATCTACTGAGCCAAACTGGCTAGGGCTTTCCACTGATTTCTAGAGAGAGTGGAAGGGAGGTGGAGGGAAACAGTGAGAGAAACGTGGATGTGAGAGAGACCGACATAAATTGATTGCCTCCTGCATGCACCCCGGGCTCCAACCTGGGCTGGGGATTGAGCCTGCAACTGAAGTATGTGCCCTTGACCGGAATTGAACCCATGACCCTTCAGTCCAAGGGCCGATGCTTTGTCCACTGAGCCAAACCGTATACGACAAAATAAACCTAATTTTAAAAAATCCTCACCTGAGGACATGCTTAGAGAGAGGACAGGAGAGAGAGAGAGACATCAATGTGAGAGAGAAACATCGATTGGCTGCCTTCTGTAAATGCCCCAACCGCAGATGGAACCCACAACCTGGGTACGTGCCCTGTCCAGGAATGGAATCTGCAACATTTTGGTGCACAGGGCAATGCTCAACCAACTGAGCTACTCTGACCAGGCTAAATAAACTTAATATTTTTCAACTTCTGAAATAAAGATGTTTAAGCATACCACAGCACACCACTTTATTAGAAAACAGTTCAAGAAAAGATTAAAATACTTATTAGGCAACTTACTTCATGTAAATTCAGTTCTTTTACTTTCTCTTTTAATATAACCTGTAAGACAAAAAGTATGTTTTTATGCCCATTTAAGTCTGTAATTTAAAAAATTTCTCATACTTACAGTTTTCTTTGTATATATAGCTAATTTCCCCTTATTCAGTATTGAAGAGAATTTCTTTTACAGTTTTAGAACATTTTATCAACATTCTTTGAAATTGAACAATGATGCAATATTCTTCTGGAAAGCAATTTTATAGTCTCTTTGACAATAGATTAAATTTTGGGAAAAGACATTAACACATGCCCATATAGACTAAGTACAAACACAGGGTAGGAAATTTACTGCCTTATGGTTCAGTAAAGCATAGCACTGACTGATGGGATTAATTAGTAATTATTGAAGATTAAAAAGTAAAATCAATCTTAATTTTAAAAGTTTTGCTCATTACTATACATCACTATCCTCAGAAAACTTTATCTCTAGAGTTATGTAAAGAGGCTTAAAACTTATCCAGGTGCTGTTTCTAATCTGACTTTGCAGTGACTGGATATCAGTTAAAAGGAATGCCAAATGACAAGAGGGCAAATGACTACTTAAATTGAAAAGTTCTGAGAATAAACTTAGCTTATTAGACTTATATGTCATCTTCAAGTGAAAAAACAGACAAGTGAAATTTGGGAAAAATCTCTATTTTGAGTATCTTATATACCTGAATCAAAAATAGTTTTGAGGGCAAATCACATTTTCAGAAATCACAACCAAAAGCTACCATCTAGCTATGCAGGAATGCATTACATTTCAAAGTCAGTATTTTTTAAGGATAATTTTTACCACATCTTGTGACTTTAATAGTTTTATCAGTCAATTTCACCTTTTAAATGACCAGCAAGGCCAATTTTACTTTTTAAAAAAATATATTTTATTGATTTTTTTTTACAGAGAGGAAGGGAGAGGGATAGAGAGTTAGAAACATCGATGAGAGAGAAACATCGATCAGCTGTCTCCTGCACACCCCCTACTGGGGATGTGCCCGCAACCAAGGTACATTCCTTGACTGGAATCAAACCTGGAACCCTTCAGTCCACAGGTTGATGCTCTATCCACTGAGCCAAACCGGTTAGGGCCAATTTTACTTTCTAGTTAGCTTTTTTTACATACAAATATCTTGTAGGTTGTCAAGATCGTGAAAGAACTGAGACAAAAAGATTCAATTATTTAGAAAACTAAAACATTCCAGTCTGGGTATGAATCCCACATGAGACCTATAGGGAAGAGTGTGGGGTTACCTATGACATCAATGTCAACATCTAAGAAACTTGCCCATGAGCTCATATTTCAGAGACACAGACAAAAGATGGACAAAATGATATATAACCCTAAACTGGTGAGATGGTTCTATAACATCATGTCATAAAGGTTAAAGACCAAAATAAGCTGCAGCTTGCCCCACAAAAGCTGAAGCTTTTCCCCCAAAAAGCTAAGAACAACAAAATAATTTCACGCTTTGGTTCAAAAGAAAGGAACAACTAGGCCCGCTGTTTGGTATCAGTGGTAAAATGTTAATGGATGACACATGTAAGAAAAAAAAATTTTTTTACTTTGCTTTCAAGTAAAGCTAAGTTTATTACTTTAAAGAACAAATCAGTAAAGGGACAGTACAAAGGGGCAAGGGTTACCAGTGATGATCCAAGTAGACTTCTAGTGGTATGACATTAGCTAACATTTAAAGTACAAAAGGGGAGGAGATGCGATCACTAGAACAGAGTTGGTCATCTCTGAGGAAGTTGTATGTTTTTAATGAGGGAGGTAAAAAAAAATTATTTAATGTAATCTCATCTATATATATAAAAGGCTAAGTGACTGATCATATGTCCGTCTGACCAACTGGCCAGTACACATGATGGGCACTGGCAATTTAAAAATAAATGTTGACTAGCACATGTGTGATACATATAAAGCTCTTCCTAGCGCCAACCACACGCGTGTGTTTCTATCTGTCATCGTCGATCGTGAATTTGGTTTGTTTTTGTTGACATTCTGAAGCTAAAGGAAAGTGGCTATTATGTCTTTGTTGTTATTATATCATGTTGTTATTTATTAATTTATACATTATTTTCATATACACTTTACTAATTTCTTTCATCTCTGATAGTTCTATTATAAAGGGAGAATAGCAATATTAAAATATTTCTTCTAATTAATTTCCTTTCAATGTGCATGAATCCATGCACTGAGCCACTAGTTTAATATAACCTTTAAGAATTATAAGCTACAACATTTCTCTTTAGCAAAATGTTAGCTTAAGTTTCCTGTTAAACTATATTATTGTATCATGTGAACTTTCTATAACTTCAAATAATTAGAAAGAAGAGTACTTAAAGTTGATCTATTTTTACTGTAAACTGGCAAATAAAATGCTAAAATGAACACAAGTCCTAGTTTAAAATGAGTGCAAATCTGAGTTCTCATTTTTTGGGTACAAAACACTATCAAAGTTAATCTGAAGTAAATTTCTCACCTGTTTATAGGCATAAAATTCTTTGTGTGCTTGATGTCTTAGCCTAAAAGACAAATGAACAATGTGATATTGAGATTTCCAAGACAACAATTTGAAAAAAATACGGAAACTGCTAATTTCGGTATCAGTTTATATCATTTATGGTTTAAAATCCAGAGTCTTTATCCTGGAATACACCCAAATGACACATCTGTTACATGTCATGAGTAAGTGAACAGTGAACCATAGAATGATATCTAAATGTAAATTCAAGTAAAATCTCATTAAAACCAAATCTCATTAACACAACAAATATTTTAATGAAGGCTCAATTTTTTTTATGTTGATGATAGTCCACTTGTTTCAGTATTTAATATACATTTTTATTTAAAATTTTAAGTAAATATACATCTAATAATTACAAAAACCTTAAGAATTCAGTGAATTAAAAAATACACATACACATTTATATACACCAGTGTAACTATCACCTAGTCAAGATACACAACATTTACAGCACCCCTTCAATGACTTCTCCCAATCAATATCCACCCAAAGAGGTCGCCACTATCCTGATTTCTCTCACAGATTAACTAGGGACCCAGTGCACGAATTCGTGCACCTTGAAAGGAACTGTGGGCTGCGAGGCTGCAGTAGGCACAGGGTTGGGTCTCAGCCCATCCTCTGCGACCCCGCCCAACCCCTCCCCCTGTCCTGTCTGCAGGCAGCCCTACTTCTGCCGACACTGCTCCCACATGCTGACAGTGCAGAGCGATTGGGGCCAGCACTGTCAGTGGGTGCGAGTGGTGGCTGCTGCCCCGATTGCCCCTCAGGAGCAGGTGGAGGTGGAGAAGCCCTTGGGTGATCAGGGCCAGCAGCTGCCACTCACACCCACTGATGGAGCCAAATGATCAGGACTGGTGCCAGGCACCAGCAGCAGGTGCGAGTGGTGGTCTGGCACCGGCTGTGGGTGTGAGCAGGCCCAGCGCTGGCAGCAGGTGCAAGTGCCCGGCAGGACTGCAGCACACAGGAGCAAAGTATTTTCAGTAACCACCAGAGGCTCATCCCAATGACAGCAACCGGAGCCCCGCCTTGGTCTGGTTCCCCCACTCACCCGCTCCACCATCCCGTCGCAGCCAACACCTGCCATGTTCCACACATGCCCCCTGGTGGTCAGCGCATGTCATAGTGACCAATTGTTCGGTTGTTCCGCCATTTGGTCTATTTGCATATTAGCCTTTTATCATATAGGATGATGCTTGTTTTTGAACTCCACATAAATGGATCATTTGGTATATACTCTTTTGCATTGGCTTCTTTCAGCCAACAGTTACTTTTGAAATTTATCTATGTTGTTGCAGTAATTCTCTTTTTGACTGACATATAGTGTTCCATTGTATGAACACTATAAATATAATTTATTTATCCATTCTACTGTGGATATTTAGATTACTTCCAATTTAGGCTACTATGAATAAAGCTGCTACACAAATTCTTCTACGTGTCATTTAGTGGACATACAGACTCATTTCTGTGGAGTATATACCTAAGAGTAGAA
This sequence comes from Myotis nattereri, assembly GCF_964212035.1. NCBI lineage: Eukaryota > Metazoa > Chordata > Mammalia > Chiroptera > Vespertilionidae > Myotis > Myotis nattereri. Next base: position 30,308,076 of record NC_138083.1, on the reverse strand, counting down.
CTGTTGGTCCAAAGTGCTTGCACCAATTTCTACTCCTGTGGGTAAAGCATGAGAGTTATAGTTGTTCCACATCTTTGCCACTGCTTTGTAAGGTCGGTTCAAAAATTTTAAGCCAATCTAGTGGGTATTTAGTGGTATCTCATTTTGGTTTAAATTTGCATTTCCCAAATGGTGTGCAGAACCCTTTCATATGCTTATTCCCAATTGGATATCTTCTTTTATGAAATGCCTGTTTGATTTTTTTGCCCATTAAGAAAAATGAGTTGTTTACCTTTTTCTTATTGATTTATAGGAATTCCTTATATACTTTAGATGTGAGTCCTCTGTTTGGTCTATGTGCTGTAATTATCTACTCCTATGCTGAGGCTTTTGCCTTTTCATTCTCCTAATGGTATCTTCTGATGAACAGAAGCTTTTATTTTAAATTAAGTCCAATTTATCAACTAGTCCCAATAATGTCAGTTCTTTTTGTGTCCAATTAAAAAAACCTTTGCCTACCCCCAGATCATGAAGATATTCTCTTGAAAACAATTTATTTTACCTATTACATTTAGATATATATATGATCTGAAATTAGTCTTTATGTATGATTTGAGGTAGAAGTCAAGATTCTTTTCATCCACATGCAGATTTTTGTTTGACTCATTTATTACAAAGATCCTCCTCCCCCACTGCATTGCAGTGGCACATCTGTTGTAAGTCAGACACAATATGTGAGTCTGTTTCAAGAGTTTTTATTCTGTTCCATTGGTCTATTTGCCCATATTTGTATACTAGGTTGAACAGTGTCCCCTTAAAAATTATATCTAACTGGAACCTTAGGATATAACCTTATTTGGAAATAGTATTTGCAGATTATTTAATTAAAATAAGGCTATAGTGGATGTAGGGTGCATATTGGATTTAAGGTGGAAATACAGACACAGGGAAGAAAGCCAGGTGAAGACAGACAGAATTGATGCAGCTATAAGAGGCAAGGAAGGATCCTACCCTAGAGTCTTCAGAGGGAGCATAGCCCTGCTGATGACACCTTGATTTTGAAATTCTAGCCTCCAGAATGTGAGATTAAATTTCTGTTGTTTTAAGCCACCCAGTTTGTAGTACGTGGTTACAGCAGCCCTGGGAAACTGATGCACCTTGTTTTCAATACCATGCTAGTTTTTTTTTTTTTTAAAAAAACTTGTATTTTGAAATAATTTTAGATTTACAGAAAAGTTGCAAAAAATAAGAGTTCACATATACCTTAGTCCCAGTTTGCCAATGTTCATATCTCACACAACCATAGTACAAAAATCAAAGCAAGTAAATTAACACTGACATATTGATTTAATGTTGATATATCAACAAAGTAAGAGACTTTACTTGAATTTCACCAGTTTTTTCACTAATATCCTTTTCCTGTTCTATGACCCAATCCATGTCTCCTTAGCCTCTTCCAATCTGTGGCAGGAGCCTTCATTTTTCTTTTCTTTCAAGATTTTGACATATTAACCATGATCACTTGTTCATGAAGTGTCTACTGGGCCTCTCACTGTAGTTACTATTTTCCTTTTTGAAACTGACCAACATCTTGGGGGAGAGATGTTGAAAATATGTAAAATCCTATTTATTCTCAAGCTTTTGCCCAGTGATTTAGCACTCATCTTGCTTGTAACAATTACTGTAGTGTTTGCCTGGTGGTGGCTTTGTAGTTTCCTAATTCCTTGCATAATTATTAACTGGAATTCTTCTGTAAGGAACATAAGTCCCTTCTCCCTCATTTGCTTATATCACTATGACTCATGGATATTTGTTTTACTCTATGGGTAAGAATTCAATATGATCATTATTTATTTTATTGCTCACATTGATTTAGGTTTGGCCTTTAGGAGCTTCATCGGGTTGACTTCTGTGTCCTTTTAATGTGCCCTCATCTTTTTCCATGAATTTCCTTGCTTATTAGCACTGAAAGATGTTTCTGGCTCATCTTGTATTTTTCATGTCCCATTTGTGGAATTAGCCACTTCTTCCAAAGAACCTTGGTTTTTTTTACTGGAGAATAGTATTTAGAAAGCAGGATCTGGGTGCTAGGTGAATAGCACTCTTAAGTACTGGAGCTCTGTAACAAGTCTTGGGATCTGGTATTAGAAGTCCTCAAGCTTTGTTCCTAATGATTGTCTTGGCTACTCTCGGTCCTCTGCATTTCCATACCAATTTCATGAGCTTGTCAGTTTCCACAAAAAATCTATTGGGATTTTGACTGAGATTGTATGGAAGCTATAGATCAACTGGGGAAGAACTGACATCTTCACAAGATTGAGTTTTCAATCTATGATCCTACTTATTATATCTTAATTTCTCTTTATACATTTCTTGGTAGAACGCTTATATATCTTTCATTAGATTTATTCCTAGATTTTAGTAAGTTTTGATCTACTATAAATTATAAATTTTTTTCATTTTCTAATTCATTATTGCTACTACATAGAAAAAACAATTTTTGTACATTGGTCCTGTATCTAATGACTTGCTAAGTTCACTTATTATTTTTAAATAGTTTATCTGTAGAATATTTTGGATTTTTTAATATATACAATCTTCCTGTCTACAAATAATGACAGTTTAAACTCTGCCTTTATAATCTTTAGATATTTTACTTCTTTATTTTTTATTTCATTTCTTTTATTACTCCTTTTTTTTCTGCATTGGCTAAGACCTCTAATACAATGGCAAATAAAAGTGGTGACATCACTACTGGAGGTCAATGGAGGGGAACAGGGGACATATGTATAATACTTTCAACAATAAAGATTTTTTAAAAATTTACATAAAATTATATAACTAAAAATAAAAACCCATCGCTATTATGTTTTCTCTAGATTTTTTGTGCATAACTTTGATTCAAATAAACAAAGTTCCCTTGTATCCTAGTTTTTGATTTTTAAAAATCATGAATAGGTATTAGTTTTTGGTTTTTAAAAAATATGTTACTGATTTGAGAAAGGGAGAAACATCAATGAGAAACTTCAACCCGTGGCCTCCTGTATGCCCCACACTGGGTATTGAGCCTGGAACCCATGTATGTGCTCCGACCAGGAATTGAACTGGTGACCTCCTGGTATATGGGTTAATGCTAACCACTGAGCACACCAGCGGGACTTTATAAATTTTTTTCCCCCGTCACTCTCCCTACCATTTTTTTTTTACTGTTAATGTGGTATATTGTGTTGATACCTTCATTCCTTGAATAATGTCCACTTGAATATAATGTACTACCATTTTTGCATATCCCTGAATTTGATTTACTAATATTTTGTTCATGAGAGACATAAGTCTGTAAGTTCCTTTTTTGTAATGTCCTTGTGAGGCTTTGTATAATTTTAATCAAAATTATGCTGTCCCCATTATATGAGTTGAGTATTTCTTCTATTCTTTGGAAGTCATTTAAGAAGTATTGTTTTCTTTACTGTTTGAAGGAATTCACTGGTGCAATTACCTGGCTTGTAGTCTCTTTGTAGGAATGTTTAATAACACATTCAATTTACTAGGTATATAGTTATTAATATTTTCTATTTCTTCTTGAGTCAGTTTTCTTATTCCTTTAATAAAAATTTTTAATATTCCTTTATTTGTATTCACATAAAATTAACCATTTTAAATTGTATAATTCAGTGGTGTTTAGTGTGGTCACAATGTTGTGCAACCACTAGTTCTCTCTAGTTTCAAAATTTTTCATCACCCTCCAAAAAACATGAGATCTCACTAAGTGGTCTCATTAGGTCAGTGATGGTGAACCTTTTGAGTTCGGCATGTCAGCATTTTGAAAAACCCTAACTTAACTCTGGTGCCCTGTCACATATAGAAATGTTTTGATCTTTGCAACCACAGTAAAACAAAGATTTATATTTTTGATATTTATTTTATATATTTAAATGTCATTTAACAAAGAAAAACCAAAAAAATGAGTTTGTGTGTCACCTCTGACATGTGTGTCATAGGTTCGCCATCACTGCATCACCCCTTCTCCTATCTCCTGGTAACCTCTAATCTGCATTCTGTCTTTATGGATTTGCCTATTATGGATAGAAATATGTATGTCTATATAACAAATCATACAATATGTGATCTTTTGTGCTTGGCTTTTCACTTAGCAAAATGTTTTCAAGGCTCATTCTAATTGTAGTATGCATCAGTTCTTCACTCCTTTTTATGGCTGAATATATGCTACAATTTGTTTATCCATTCATCTGTTGATGGACATTTGGGTTTTATACATGTTTGGACTATTATGAATAATGCTGTTATAAGTATTCCCGTATAAGTTTCTGTGTAGGCACAGCTCTTCATTTGTCCTGGGTATTCACCTAGAAGTGAAAGGTCTGGGTCATATAGTAATTCTATGCTTAACTTTTTGAGAAGCTGCTGAGTTCTTTTCCACAGTGGCTGCACCATTTTATACTCCCACAGGCAACATGTGTGGATTTCTATTTCTTCGCATCCTCACCAACACTTGTAATTTTCCATATTTTGGGGTACAGCATCTTAGGTGTGAAGTGGTATCTCACTGTGGTTTTAATTTGCATTTCCTTAATGACCAATAATGTTGAACATCTTTTCATGTGTTTATTGGCCATTTGTACAGGGTAGGGCAGCCGTGGGTAAACTACAGCCTGCGGGCTGGATCCGGCCCGTTTGAAATGAATAAAACTAAAAAAAAAAAAAAGACCATACCCTTTTATGTAATGATGTTTACTTTGAATTTATATTAGTTCACACAAACACTCCATCCATGCTTTTGTTCCGGCCCTCCGGTCCAGTTTAAGAACCCATTGTGACCCTCGAGTCAAAAAGTTTGCCCACCCCTGGGGTAGGGCAAAAGTGGGTTAATAGCTGTGAGTATGCAAAAGTTTATTCTTTTATTAATTATTGTATTATCTTCCATATGAATAACTGTACACCTACTTTTGCCCCACCCTTTATATCTTCTTTGGAAAAGTGACTAAGTCATTTGCCTATTTTCAATTCAGTTGTCTTTTTATTTTATTTTTTTAAAATATATTTTATTGATATTTTACAGAGAGGAAGGGAGAGGGATAGAGAGTTAGAAACATCGATGAGAGAGAAGCATCGATCAGCTGCCTCCCGCACACCCCGAATTGGGGATGTGCCTGCAACCAAGGTACATGCCCTTGACTGGAATTGAACCTGGGACTCTTCAGTGTCCAGGCCGACACTCTATCCAGTGAGCCAAACTGGCCTAGGCTCAGTTGTCTTTTTAAAAAAATATATATTTTTATTGATTTCAGGGAGGAAGGGAGAGGGATAGAAACATCAATGATGAGAGAATCACTGATTAGCTCCCTCCTGCACACCCCCTACTGGGGATAAAGCTCGCAAGCTGGGTATGTGCCCTGACTGGGAATAGAATCGTGACCTCCTGGTTCATAGATTGACACTCAACCACTGACCCACACCAGCTGGGCAATTCAGTTGTCTTTTTGTTGTTGAGCTGTAAGAGTTTTTAAAGCATATATTAATATCTTATCAGATATGATTGGCAAGTATTTTTCTCCCATTCTAAAGGTGTTCTTTAACGCAAAAATATTTTTAATTTTTTTAAGTCCAATTTATCTATTTTTTCTTTTATTGCTTGGGCTTTAGGGGGTGTGCAGGAGGCAGCTGATCAATGATTCTCACCATTGATGTTTCTATCACTCTCCCTCTCCTTTTCTCTCTGAAGTCAATAAAATATATTTTTTTAAAAAGGAAAACAGGTACAGTCTTCATTTAAAAATTTCAGGTTCAAAATTAAAATAATGGTTTTAGAATAGCCTCAATATGCAAATCTGTCTTTTGAAAATGATTATGAAAACCTGAAATGGTTATTTTTGACTGAAGCCTGAAAAATACAATTTATTATTATTTTTTAAGTGATTATGAGGACATGCTCTGGGGTCAGATACAACTGAATTTCAGTCTCAACTCTAACCAACTTCTGTGTATGTGTGGCTGTTGGAAAATTATTTAACTTCTGTAAAATAAAGATATTAAAATTACCTATTTAACTGCAGTGCACAGCACAGAGTCTGACATATATTAAGTGTTTAATAAATATTAATTCCTAAAAAATATCTAAGAGAGTATGATTAGCAATGCTGAACAGTGCTAAAGAAAATGATAAAACCATGTAGCTTACAGCTGCTACAAATCTGTGGTCTCCATTCTCAATGAAACCCTCCACATTGTTCTCTAATTCTACATATTCAAGCTCAGTATTCTAAGCTTCTATTTTAAAAGCTTGCCACTGTTCTCAAATTTTATCCAATCACCTCCCTCCCCACCATTTTCAACTACTCCATAAAGAGGTTGCCATGTATGCAGTTCTTTCACTCCCAGCCCCACATTCCTACATATGTATTGTTTTCTGAAGTTACCTTCATCCCTGTCTTAAGAAGGTATTCTCCTGCTTACGAATAATAGTGCTATAACTTTTAGGTATGTCTCTTTTCATCTCCACGATTCATTATTTCTCACAAATCTTCCGTAACTAGCTCATTCTCCTTAATACCTATAATTATAATATCTATCTATATAAAACCTTAATATGCACATTGACCAAACAGCGGAACGACCTGTGGAACAACTGTTTGGTGGGGGGCGGGGCCTGTGAGTCGGCAGCACCAGGCCAGCCAAGGCGGGTGCCAGCAGGCAGAGGGAGGTGACCAGCGGCAGGGGGTGGGGCCAGCAACTGGGTGGCGCCAGGCCGGCCAAGGTGGGTGCCAGCAGGGCGCCCCCCCCATCGCCCTGCTGGTCTCCCCACAGATCAGCCCTGATTGCTGGCCAAGCCTAGGGACCCTTCCCATGCATGAATTTCATGCACTGGGCCTCTAGTTTATATTATAAATCTCTAGCTTAAAAACATAATCAAGCACCAAAATACTTCCTTGATTTCTAGAGCAACCCCCCACCCCCCATCTTTTCTCAGCCAAGATTCTTCAAAAATGTTATATTTATTACCTGCTGCTGAAGCTTTGTCCCATTATAGCTTACCTTTTGTCACCCCTGTACCCATGCTACTGAAACTTTTACAAGATTTTGGATGCAAACCTAATTGTCAAATGTAAAGCTGACCCTTGAACAATGCAGGGGTCAGGGATGCTGATTTCCTGCACAATTAAAAAGCCACAGAAAACTTTTGACTCCCCCAAAACTTAATTACTAATAACCTACTGTTGACCAGAAGCCTTACTGATAATGTAAACAATCGATTAACAAATATCTTGTTTATTAGACCTTCCTGGGAGCAGCTGACACAACTGACTCAATCCACTGAAACCCTACTTGTGGAGCACCTTTCTCATGATTTTCTTCTTTCTCCTATCCCTTCCCAGTCTCTTTTATGGGATCTTCTTCTTTTTTTAAAAATTGACTTGAGCCCTAACCGGTTTGGCTCAGTGGATAAAGCATCAGCCTGCAGACTGAAGGGTCCCAGGTTCGATTCCAGACAAGGGCATGTACCTTGGTTGTGGGCACATCCCCAGTAGGGGTGTGCAGGAAGCAGCTGATCAATGTTTCTAACTCTCTATCCCTCTCCCTTCCTCTCTGTAAAAAATCAATAATATATATATATTTTTAAAAATTGACTTGAGAGAAAAAAAACACATTGATTTGTTGTTCTACATATTTATACATTCATTGGTTGCTTCTTGTATGTGGGGATCAAACCCACAACCTTAGTGTATTGGGATGATGTTCCAACCTACTGAGCTACCTGGCCAGGTCAAGGGCTCTTCTTAAATATTAATGTTTCCCTAGGATTTTGTCCTGCATCCATTTTATTTCACTATACACATTATTTCTAGGGGACATTCTTGGCTTCAACTTCCACCTATTATTACATGACCCTCTATTTTTAGACCAGACTTCTCATAAGCTTTAGGCCTATATATCCAACTATATACTAAACATCTTGACTGTTACACAGGGAATACAGTTCTCCCATGTGTGAAACAGAAACTTTATCCTTTCACCCAATTTGGCCTTTCACCCATTTTCTATCTCTGTGAAGGGATTGCTATCCAACCAACAGCTAAGCTAAAAGTCCAGGAAAAATCCTAAGCTCATAATTTTCTTGTCCTTAATGCCCAGTCACCAAATTTTGTTCATTTTTACCTCCCCAGTATTTTTCACAGCCATCCATAACACACTCACACTCTAGCTCTACTGTCATTGTCTTGGTTCAAGACTTTATAGTATCTATTAGGTAACTCAATATTTTCCTTCCATTTTTAGTTTTTAATTTTACCCTTGTTTTTCAGTGTGTAACTAATGACTTCCTACTAGAAACACCATACTTTCATTTACTCAACAAAATTTATTGAGTACCAATACTGTGCCAGATATTGTTCAGTTTTGGGTGTTTGGGATACAGCAAACAGAACAGACAAGACTCTATCCAGGGAGAGAGATAAATAACAAACATAAATTAGAATATTATATGATTCATTATAATATAGGATAACTCCTAGCAAGGTAAGAGTCCTTTTGTGTTCCAGTAGTGATCTATTCATAGCCCTGTCATGGGCAACAGATTCTATACTAAAATGTTGTGTAAGACTGTGGTTGGTAGAGGGTGTCTAGTTTAGATCTAAGCTGTGTTCCTCCAATGGTTCTGATGAGTCTAGCTATGACTGGAGGGATCTCTCTGCATGAGAACAAAAGAGCTCCCTAGGAAGGTGCTGAAGAACTTGTTATATTTAAAAACTAGAGGCTCAGTGCACAAAATTTGTGCACGGGTAGGGTCCCTAGGCCTGGCTGGCAATCAGGGCCTATAGGTGGGGCGACCAGCAGCGTGATCGGGGGGGGGGGGAAGGGGGGGCGCCCCACTGGCACCTGCCTTGGCCAGCCTGGCACTGCCCACTTGCCAGCCCCACCCCCTGCTGCCGCCAGTTGCTTCCCCCTGCGTAACGACCAGCAGGGCGATCATAGTATGAAATCATAGCATAAAAACAACTGCTATGATTTTTTTTCTTTATCCCTTTGCTTGCTTGATTAATGAAAGAAATACAATGAGGTAAAATAGGGTTTCATAAATTATTTCTCAAAAAATTTACCCAGAATCAAAATTGGTATATTAGTATTTTTCCTAAAGCAAACAAAAATCTAAGGCTTAATTAATTCTTTGACATAGTAATAAAAACTGTACTATGAGCTATCTACATTTCAGAATATTTTATATAAGCTCTTCCCTTAATGAATCTTTTAAAATATTTTTATCTTCTTTTAAAAAATAATTTGGTTTCAAATATTAAATTCACAAATTTGAATTAAGCCAGTATTTGTAGAGAAATTTCCAAAAAAAATTTACTAGGTATGGAAAAAAGGAATATTTTAATGCTATGTGGTCCTGTTTAATTATGGCTAGTTCCCTAATTTTTTAAAAAAGCTGAATATTTACATAACATTTATCAAACAATTATTAAAGAAATGTTAGGAAAAGTAAATTTCTAGTAATAAACAGATTTTTTAAAGTGTTTCCTAAATCCTATAATTATATTAGCTAAGTATTTATTTCTCTAAGCAAGACCAAAAAGTCATAGGCAGCCAGCATATCTATAAGATACAAGGAGTGATTACATTTTGTGAGAACTTCAGAGGAGATTCACCTTCTGTGAAGAATATAAATTCACTTGTCAGAAAATTAGAAACTACACACTAAATTCACTCAGATTTGACTGTCAGTAAATAAGTACCCTGGAACACTGGGGGCAATAATGAACTATTGCTGAAAGATATCTGATGATCGTATTTATCTTAACCATAATAATATACTGTACAAACACTAAAAACTATCAGATATACTAGTATAGCTGTATAATAACATTTAATTTTCTATTATTTTATTTCATAAAGCTCTTTGAACAATACACTATAAAATTTTTTATAGTCTGAGGTTTGGCTTTGAAAATTAGGCCCTATTTTAAATACTTAAAAAGAGAAAAATGCTTGCTTAAACAATTATGAATTAGTCAACTGTGACTCTTTACTGGCCAAATCCATTAATCCGTTAAGTGACCTGTTACCCTTCATTACTTGTCAGTACATGTGCTGCAGAGCTTGTGGAATACTTTGTGATTTATGCAGATAATCAATCACCTGAACACCTGATCAGTTCAACACAAACGGGAGCTTAAAATACTCTTCTTTTTTTTTTAATTTTTAAAAAAATATATTTTATTTATTTTTTACAGAGAAGAAGGGAGAGGAATAGAGAGTTAGAAACATCGATCAGCTGCCTCCTGCACACTCCCTACTGGGGATGTGCCTGCAACCAAGGTATATGCCCTTGACTAGAATCAAACCTGGGACCCTTGAGTCCACAGGCTGATACTCTATCCACTGAGCCAAACCAGCCAGGGCTTAAAATACTCTTGAGAGACAACAAGAATTTGTTTAAAGGTTTGGATCTTATTTGGAGATTGCTTTCTAATTCTTAACGACTTTAGCTAACAATGATGTAGCACTCTTTTGAAAAACAATCTTGAAATCTTTGTGAAAGTAGATTAAATCTTGGAGACAGACAATGACAGAAGTATATCCAGTTCAGATGCTAATATGTTGGAAAAACAAATGAGAACAATTTTCTCCTACAATAAAACACCCTATCAGCAAATAGGATTGAAGACTGTATAAAGGTGTTTTATTGGCCAGTAACTCATAGAATGTTAAAGTGTTAAGCCACTTTAAGTTTTAAAAATTTGCTAATTAAAAGAAAAAGAAAGAAAAAAATAAAAATTTGCTAATTATCATTTTGAAGTGGTTCAGAACCGGCCTCCCTAAGATGTGCTACTTTGACTTGTAGATTATTTTGAGCTGAAGGCAACTTGAGGCTCTGTGGGTCAAGAGAAATCTTTATCTCTTCCTTAAAGAATCTAACTTAGGTGCTTTGTCTATGATAACAGTTATTACCATAAATAACGTTTTATGACCTACAGGGCAGGACAAGCATGTAATTATGTACTGAACATCTACTCATCTTATCTTCCTTCAAATGACCTTCCTCCCCTCTGAAGCTCCAAGGCATTTTATCTCATCCTTAGCTCAGAAGGCCACATATACCTCATTTTTAACTTTCTGTCTCTGAATCTTCTCATGTATGTGGGGTCTCTGACTCTCCCATGTATGTGGGGTTTCCATATGTACGTATGTAATTAAATTTGGTTATTTTTCTCTTATTAATCTATCTTGTGTCAGTTTGATTATTAGACCAGCTGAAAGAGCCTAGAAGAGGAAATTTTCTTCCTCCCCTACAATACTTATAACATTTTTTAACCTAAGGGGAGAAAGTTAATTTATTAGTGATTGTTTAACATATTCTAAAGTAACACAGAATGAAAATTGATTACCTAATCAAGTAGCAACAGAAGAGTAAACTAAGGATGAAGACAAATATAGCAGTGCCAAAAACCACAATATATATGTTGAGAGGCAGATTCTGGAATCCAATATTAGGCATCCTGAAGTTGTAATGTGGGAAATCCGAGCTCATGGATGAACTGTGGGGGGAAAAAGAATTTTAAAAATTAGGTTATAAAGACTAAGAACCAAGACAGCATCATCTTTGTACATGCACAGTAGTACCTCTTTATCCTTGGGGAATACTATTCATTCCAAGACCCTCAGTTGGATTCCTGAAGAGTACCAAACCCTATATATTTATATAAACTCTGGTTTTTTTGGATACATACATACCCATGATAAAGTTACCAAAACTGGCTCAAGAAAAAATCCGGAAATATAAAACTCTGTCTTCACAAAAAGGTCCCTGACCCTGAGGGCAATGGATGTGGAAGTCAAACTAAACTTCTATAGATAATTCCTCTGTTATCCAGAGAATTACAGATCTAGAGAGGGAGGTGTGGGGAGGAGGAGGAAGGAAGTGTCTCAACTCATTTAAAGTGGTAAGCATAATCCGGAAACCAAAAGCAAAACTATACAGCCAGAGTTCATTAACTTTGAGGCCTTATGAATATGTTTTGTTTTGCCTACACAATTTTTTTTTAAAAAATATGTTTTTTGGGGGAAGGAGGGAGGTCAATTGGGGGAAAATATTTTAAACAATTAAAGAAAAAGAGGAAACACAGCTGAGGGGGGAAAATATATACACACACACACACACACACACATACACACACATATATATATATGTATATAAATGTTTTTATTGATTTTAGAGAGAGAGGAAGGGAGAGAGAGAAACATCCATGAGGGACATCGATCAGCTAGCTCCTACTGGGGATAGAGCCTGGGCATGTGCCTGACTGGGAATTGAAACGGTGAACTCTTTTACTTTATTTTTTTGTTAATCTTCACCCGAGGATATTTTTCCATTAATTTTTAGAGAGTGAAAGGGAGGGAAGAAGGGAGACAGAGAAACATTGGACGGACCAGGGCTGGGGATTGAGCCTGCAACTGAGGTATGTGCCCTTTACCTGAATTGAACCTGGGACCCTTCAGTCTGCGGGCTGACACTCTATCCACTGAACCAAACTGGTTAGGGCTGAACCAGCGAACTCTTGGTTCATGGCTGGATGCTCAACCACTTAGCCACACTGGCCCGGCACCTATACAAATTTTAACAACTGAGAACAGTGTAAATTTGGGAGATTTAACATAAAATTTGCAATTTTCAGCTTTACATGAGAAAAGCTCAGATGATCTGATAATTCTGAGGCTGCATTCTTGCATGGCAACAATTGCTTGGAACTGAGTGGCTTTGGGGCCTCTAAACTGCCAGGTTGTTGCACAATTGGGAGGGGAGGAGGGGCATGCCTGGGATGAGATCAGTATGCTCTCATTTGTCACAATTTCCACTGCCCCCTATGACTCCCTAACCAAATATTGGTGGTCACTTATTGTTGTGCTTATGTTGTTATTTTTCTTAAATGAGATAAATATTTCTAACTCTATTAAAAAAAACAATTTTATACACCAATAATGAACTACCAGAAAACAATCCCATTCACAACTGCTTCAAAAAGAATAAAATACTGAGGAATAAATTTAACCAAGGATGTAAAAGACCCGTCCGTGTTCACAAAATTATAAGACACTATAGAAAGAAACTGAAGAAGATACAAAGTGGAAGCCTATACAGTGTTCACGGGTAGGCAGAATTAACATCATTAAAATGTCCATACTACCCAAAGCAATCTATAGATTCAATGCAATTCCTATTACGATACCAATGGTGTATTTCATTGAACTAGAATAAATATTCCAAAAATTTGTATGAAATCATGGAAGACCATGAATAGCAACAGTGATCTTGAGAAAGAAGAACAAAGTTGGAGGACTCACACTACCTTATATCAAATGATACTTTAAGCCAGTGGTTCTCAATCTGTGGGTCGCGACCCCTTTGGCGGTGGAACGACCCTTTCACAGGGGTCGCCTAAGACCATCCTGCATATCAGATATTTACATTACGATTCATAACAGCAGCAACACTACAGTTATGAAGTAGCAACGAAAATAATTCTATGGTTGGGTCACAACATGAGGAACTGTATTTAAAGGGCCAGAGGTTGAGAACCACTGCTTTAAGCCATAGTAATCAAAACAGCATGGTACTGACATAAAAACAGACATATGGATCAATGGAACAGAATAGAGAGCCCAGAAATAAACCCAGGCCTTTGTAGTCAGTTAATGTTTGACGAAAAGGAGGCAAAAAACATAGAGTGGGGTAAAGATACAGTCTCTTCAATAAACAGTGTTGGAAATATTGGGCAGATACATGCAAAAAAAAAAAAAAAAAAAGAAAGCAGACCACCTTCTTACAGCATACACAAGAATAAACTCAAAATGGATTAAATGTTAGCCTGGCCAGTGTGCTCAGTGGTTGAGCGTCGACCTCTGAACCAGGAGGTCATGGTTCCATTCCTGGTCAGGGCACATGGTCAGGTTGCAGGCTTGATCCCCAGTAGGGGGCGTGCAAGAGGCAGCTGATAGATGATTCTCTCTCATCATTGATGTTTCTCTCTTTCCCTCTCCCTTCCTCTCTAAAATCAATAAAAAAATTTTAAAAGGCCACGATTAAAAAAAAAGACATGTGTTAGACATGAAAACCATAAAAATCCTAGAAGAAAACAGGCAGTAAAGTCTCTGAGATTTCTCTTAGTAATATTTTTCTGATATACCTTTCTCGGGCAAAGGAAACAAACAAAAAAATAAACAAATGGAACTACATGAAACTAAACAGTTTTTGCACAGCAAAGGAAAACCATCAATAAAATGAAAAGATAATCCACTGAATGGAATAACATATTCACCAATGATACATCTGATAAGGGGTTAATATCCAAATTTTATAAAGAACTTAGAAAACTTAACACCAAAAAAAACCCAAAAACCAACAACACCAATCTAATTTAAAAATGGGCAAAAGATGTGAATATACACTTCTCCAAGGAAGACATACAGATGACCAAAAGACATATGAAAAGATGTTCAAGTCACTAATCATCAGAGAAATGCAAATTAAAACCACAATGAGATATCACCTCACACCTGTCAGAATGGCTATCATCAATAAATCAACAAACAAGTGTTGCTGAGGATGTGGAGCAAAGGGAACTCTCCTGCACTGTTGGTGTGAATGCAGATTGCTGCAGCCACTGTGGAAAGCAGTGGGCCTGGCTAGCATGGCTCAGCAGTTGAGCGTTGATCTATGAACCAGGAGGTCACGATTCGATTGCCAGTCAGGGCATATGCCTGGGTTGTGGGCTTGATCCCTAGTGTGGGGTGTACAGGAGGCAGCCAACCAATGATTCTCTCTCATCTTGATGTTTTTCTCTCTCTCCCTTCCTCCCTGAAATCAATAAAAATATATATTTTTAAGAATAAAAAATGAAACTGCCTTATGACCCAGATATTCCACTTCTGGGAATTTATCCAAAGAAATCCGAAACACTAATTTGAAAGAATATACACACTCCTATGTTCACTGAAGCATTATTTACAATAGACAAGATCTGGAAGCAGCCAAGTGTCCATCAGTAGACTAGTGGATAAAAAAGCTGTGGTACATTTACACAATGGAATACTACTCAGCAGTGAAAAAGGAAATCTTAGCCTTTGAGACAGCATGGATGGACCTGGAGAGCATTGTGCTAAGTGAAATAAGTCACAGAGAAGTAACATATGATTTCACTCATATGTGAAATCCAATGAACAAAATGAACTAGCAAGCAAAATAGTGACAGATTCATAGATAGAGAGCAGGTTGACAGCTGTGGGGATTAGGGGATGGGGAGTGGGGGCCAGGTGGGTCAGATGACAGGGTTAAGCAAAAAAGAAGAAAAAAAAGAGCGAAAACTCATTGACGCGGACACAGCGTGGTGATTGTCGGGGAGTGGTGGGGAGAAAAGAGTGGAGGGAGGTGGAGGATATAGGGGCGATAAATGGTGATGGATGGAGACTTGACTTGGGGTGGTAAATATATAATACAGCGTATAGATGATGTGTTATAGAACTGTGAAGCTGGTTTCTATCTTTGATTTCCTCATACCAGATTATAGAAATATGCACTTGTATTCTCTTTTAATACTTACATGGTTTTCCATGTTAAATTAAAATATTTAAATGTAACTGGTTCTATGGCATGGAAAAAAGACCTAAAATTGTTTTCTAAATGGTCATTTCTTTTTATAGCATTTATAAAATTCTTTCTCCACTGCCTTAAACTGTACCTTTTTCAGAATCACATTTTACACATGCCTGATCTGTTACTGGATTTTGTAGTCTGTTCCCTTTTTTCTGTCTATGATGTCCTGCTTCAGCACTCAATGTTTTGTTTTAATATAACTTTAGCAAAACAACAATTCATACACAAAATAGGTCAATATTTTCATCATTACTCTTCCTTTTTAATATTTTCAAGGCGGTTTCTTTTTTGAGATAAACAAATTTTTAAAAATCCTGTTGGGAAGTTAACCAACAGTATGTTACATTTATAGCTTTCTTTAGGGAGAATGGGTCTTTATATCCAAACACAAGATATGTCTTTTCATTTATTCTAGATTTTATGCTTCTCAGATTTGCATAGCTTTATTCACATAGGTTTTACACTTTTTTTTTAGTTTATTCCCAATTATTATATTATTTTGTTCCTATTATGAATGGGATTTTTTTCCCTTACATTTTCTAAGTTGGTTATTCCCAGCATAGAGAAAATCAACATCTTTTTGTATATAGATGGTCCCCAATTTATGATGGTTCCACTTTACAATGTTGCAAAAGTGATATGCATTCAGTAGAAACTGTACTTTTCAATTTTTATCTTTTCCCAGGCTAGCGATATTCGGTATGATACTTGTGATGCTGGGCAGTGGCAGCAAGCTGCAGCTCCCAGTCAGCCACGATCACTGGGGTAAAAACTGATACTCCACAGTGTGCTGTGTTGCCAGTGTTTTTTGGATGTGCTTTGTGTTTGTTTTTTAAAAATATATTTTTATTGATTTCAGAGAGGAAGGGAGGAGAGAAATAGAAACATCAATGATGAAAGAGAATCATTGATCAGCTACCTCCTGCACACCCCACACTGGGGATCAAGCCTACCACCCAGGCCTATACCCTGATCGGAATCGAACCATGCATGACCTCTGGTTCTTAGCTCGATGTTCAACCACTGAGCCATGCTGACTGGGCATGTTTTGTGTTTTTACACCCCATGATGTCTACAAAATGCCTATCTGTGTCTCTGCTTCTGGTAAAAGGAAGACAATTACTCTTGAGATGAAACTCAAGATAATTACCCAACTGAAGGTTAATGTAAGTGTTATGAGCAGGTTTGAGGTAGGGTAGGCTTAGCTATGATGTTCAGTAAGTTAGGTGTATTAAATTCATTTTTTACTTATGATATTTTCAACTTATGAAGGGTTTATTGGGATGTAAGTCCATTATAAGTCAAGGGGCATCTGTATTTATTTTGGATCTGAACCTAGAAAATTTTTTTAGGGAAGATACAACAAGCTGCCTGCATGCAAATAAATCTTAATAAAGACCTCACAGAATACTCAGCTCTGAGCAGTGAGCACTCTAAGAAAAACTAGCTGTAAAATATACACTAAGGCAACTAAACATAGTAACTTTCTTTTTTAAAAATTCTCACCTGAGGATATGTTTTTATTGATTTTTAGAGAGAGAGGAATGGAGAAACATAGATGTGAGAGAGAAACATTGATTGGTTGCCTTCTGTACATGCCCCGACTGGGATCAAACCCAAAACCTAGGTATGTGCCCTGACCAGGAATTGAACTCCCAACCTTTTGTACGGAATGGTGCTCCAAGTGACTGGCCCACCCAGCCAGGACTACAGTGACTTTCTACATGGGTTTTTAACTTATACAGAGCCTAAAATAATTATAAAGAATACATATCACCAAATATAACTTTTGTTTTGGACCTCTAGCTCATCTTTCTGACAACAAAATAGCAAACTGGCAAGTTGACTCTCAAGACCCTGCCCAAATGGGTCAGTGCCCAAACACTGCACTTCAGAAAGTGCAATCTTTTTGTTTTCTAACGTAATCTAAGGTGGTCTCAGGAACAAATTATAAATACAAGTAACCAGGATACATCCCTGTTCTATTCAGCTAGAGCATAGGAACCAATGGCAGAAGAGATTATTCTCTCAGGCCTGTGACTAAAGTTCAGCTGATGAGCCAGTGTGGTCTCACTGGACTGGCCAGTGCCTGGCCCTACTGCAATAACCTGAGCCTGAGAGAATTAGATAGAAGGTTATATGTTATATGTTGGTATTAACAATCAGGGGTAGCCCTAACCGGTTTGGCTCAGTGGATGGAGCGTCGGCCTGCGGACTGAAGGGTCCCAGGTTCGGTTCCAGTCAGGGGCATGTACCTTGGTTTCGGGCGCATCCCCAGTGGGGGGTGTGCAGGAAGCGGCTGGTCGATGTTTCTCTCTCATTGATGTTTCTAGCTCTCTATCTCTCTCCCTTACTCTCTATGGAAGGTCAATAAAATATATTTAAAAAACAAAACAAAACAAAAAAACACAATCAGGGGTAGACGTGAAGGCTCTGCAGCTCAGTCCACAGTACCATGTCACTGATAAGACTACAAACATCTATTACTAGTTGGATTTGATAGATGTCACTACTAAAGAATACAGAAAGTTGATTGAATATGCTAAACTATCCCTGAAAGAATATCCAAGAATTGATAATGCAAGCTGCTTTTGGTGAGAGGACAAGCACCCTAGGGAGGGCAGTCATATCTATAGGTATATCCTTTTGTATGTTTTGAATTTAAAATAAATTTAAAGTGATGTACTTGACCAATATTTGCCTACATCTTTACATAAAAGCTATAGAGACAATGGTATTAAATGATTTAAAAGGAGATGGTGTTAGTACATATCTGTCTGTAGAGAAGCAGAGATTATATGTATAGAATTAAGTATACATTTCCTGCCATATCCAGCGTGAGTGTCAAACGACTTAGACATTACAGGTCCACCAGAAAGCACTACACCAGGGAAGAATACTTAAACATTAGCAGAGAAACACTTCTTAAACATT
Source organism: Myotis nattereri (assembly GCF_964212035.1). Lineage (NCBI taxonomy): Eukaryota > Metazoa > Chordata > Mammalia > Chiroptera > Vespertilionidae > Myotis > Myotis nattereri. The sequence goes on along the minus strand of NC_138083.1, from coordinate 30,289,496 downwards.
TAAACACTTATGTTTCTTTTCTTTTTCTTTTTTTGTTAATCCTCACGCCAGGACATTTTTCCATTGATTTTTAGGGGGAGTGGAAGAAAGAGGGAAAGACAGAGAGAAATATTGATGCGAGAGAAACACATCGATTGGTTGCCTCCTGCACCAGCTCTGACCAGGGCCCGGGCCAGGGAGGAGCCTGCAACCATGGTACGTGCCTTTGACCAGAATCAAACCCGGGATCCTTTGGTCCCCAGGCTGATGCTCTATGCACTAAGCCAAACTGGCTAGGGCTTATAACACTTATGTTTCTTTATTCTAACTCTAAATTCACCAAAGTAATACAATGATTTTAACCTGTTTTCCCCATGTGACAAAGAGTGCAAAAATTTTACTCATGCTTAATCAAGGTTCAAGCTCACCTGAAAATTTCATTTCTCATGACAAATCTATAAATTGGCAGTCTTGACAGCTTTGGTTAGCAAGGTTTTCCTAGGCCCTGGTTATATCCCTGAGTTAAGGGAAGGTTTCATTTCTGTACTTTTAGAGGTCCAGATCCTGAAATATACCTGGAGTGCAGGTACAAATTCTGCATTGAGAAGTTCTTTGCCCAAATACCTAAGCTGCCAGTCATGGATGATTTCACTACCTCACTTCTTTCCAAGTACTCCAGTCTCTGCCACTTGTATTTCAGAAGTTTCCTCTCATTCCTTTTGTAATCTTCTCTGGTACTTGGCTATTGGTAATTCTTCTAAGATATCAGGGTTCAAAATCTTTTATCTTCAAAAGGCAGACAGCTAGGCACAATAAGTTGGCTGGTATCTCGTAGATGTTTCCCTAAATGCATCTTCTCTCTCTATAACCCAAATTGCAAAGTCTGGTCATTCTTATCTTTTATTCTCCAGTGGATAGTTTTTCCTTATTTCCAGTTTTAAGAAACTGATAAGTAGGTATAATATCATTAAGTGCCAAATCTGGAAAATTCCACAAACTCTCAATCTGTAGGCAAAAGTCCATTTTTCTCTATAATAATATCCTCAAGCTTTCCTTTTCTGAGGTATCCTCCTAATTGCAACACTCCTCACCCCCTTTATTTAGAGGGAAGCTGTAGGAGCAAAAATCGAGATCCATAGTATTTGTTATAACCTATTTGTCTGTTCCATCTGTATTTTTTTTTAAATATATATATTTTTATTGATTTTTTACAGAGAGGAAGGGAGAGGGATAGAGAGTTAGAAACATCGATGAGAGAGACATCGATCAGCTGCCTCCTGCACACTCCCTACTGGGTATGTGCCCACAACCAAGGTACATGCCCTTGACTGGAATCGAACCTGCGACCCTTCAGTCCGCAGGCCAACACTCTATCCACTGAGCCAAACCGGTTAGGGCTCCATCTGTATTTTAATCTGGATCTCTCCATCTAGCCTCAATTTTACTGACCACTCCATTATTTTGATACCATTTTTTTCCCCATAAGGCATGTTGTAAATTTCTTTATACTTTTTATCACAGTCTTCAGGGTTTCTTTTTCTTAAATTCTAGCCAGTTTCTTTTAATAGTATTTGTATCTCTTATCATTTTCCATCCTATTATTGGCAATTCCATTTTCTGCAGGTTTTTTTTTCCCCTTCCTGTTTCTATTCCCATTGTTTTCTCTGGATCTGTGCACAGTTTTTCTCTTTCTTGGTGTTACCAAAGTTTCTAAATCAAGTCTGAGGTGCTATCTTTGCTATCACACTTGAAGTTTATCTTCTAAAACACTATTTTATTTCAGATGTTTGTTATTTTGGTGGGTCTATTGTTACTCTGCCAGATTCCCAGTAATTATTTTGTATTGGCTCCATAAAGATTTTTTGTCTAATTTTTTGTGTGATGATAAAGTCTCTATTTTCAATTTAAATAATTCCATCAGGCCTTTATGAGAACTTGATGATGGAGAGGGATTCAAATTTGATGTCTTATATTCCCCTCTGACTCCTATTGCAGACAACCATACATGCACTGTAATTTCACAAATAATCTGCTTATTAACATTTAACTATTAATTTCTACTTACTTTACAGTCTTTTAATTAACTAAGGATGGGACTCTTAATTAAGAGTATGTAGGAAAAAGAGCACAAAATAATGCTGAAATAGAAGAAATAAAAGGCAAGCTTTAAGGGCAGGGGGGTGGCGGGGGGGGGGGGGGGGGGGGAGACTCTCAGGAGAGCCAGCCTAAGCCTAATGTATAATCTCCAAAACTAGGGAATCTTCCCTGCCCCTCAAATCATTCCTTAGGATATTAATCAAATGAACATTTTACACAGTGTTTTAGAGTTTCTGACTAACATTCAAATACATAAATCCCACTTAATCCTTATAATCTCCATGGGCTGGGAATTATTTCCTCCATATTCAGATGAAGAAACTGAGACTCAGAAAGGTCAAGTTGGCTGGCCAAACTGAAACCACTAGTCAGTGGTAAAGAGGGACTGAAACTCAGGACTGAATCCAAATCCTTATGCTTCCCATGAGATCCTGCTGCCTTCCATGGGACTTACTAAGCTTGCACCAGACTGGCGGTATTTGAATAACACACAAATGAAACAATTTCTGTCACTGGTTCCTATGGGCAGTGAGTGTGCTAGTATACTGATGCATTTAGGTCATCTTTGCCTTAGAGAACCTCAAGAAAGGCCAATATCATAATTCACAAACACGTTGGATCAGTGTATGTGTGTGTGTGTGTGTATATTTACTTAAAGTTTTAATTTTGAAAGTTTTAGATTTACAGAAAAGTTGTATGAATTTCTACATAACTTTCATCTTGCTTTCCCTAATGTTAAAATCTTATACAACCATAGTACAATAATAGCAAATCAACATTGATATAACACTATCAACTGAACTGTAGACTTTATTAAAATTTTACCAGTTTTTCCACTAATGTTCTTTTTCTTTTCTAGGATCCAATCCAAAATCCCACATCGTATTTAGTTATGTTTCTTTAGTCTTTCCCAATCTGTGACACAGACTGTGTCTTTAAAACTAATAAAGGTTTATTTGATTTTGAAAATGTCATGGTATTTCTGGAATCAGCTTTGAATATTGAAAACCCACCTTGGGGAACTGCTGGATCTATGTGATAACCAAGAAACACCCTAAAATAAAGAGCCAGAGTGGTCCAAAAAACTTAAAAAAGAGCCACTCTTTAAATAAAGCTAAGAGTTGTCCTGGCCAGTGTGGTTCAGTTGGTTGGAGTGTCATCCCATACACCAAAAGGTGATGGGTTCAATTCCTGGTCACAGCACACACCCAGGTTGTAGGTTTGATCCCCAGTCAGGGCACATGCAGGAGGCAACCTATCGATGTTTCTCTCTCACATCAATGTTTTTCTTTCCCGTTCTCTCTCTAAAATCAATTACAAAATAAATAAAGGGAAGAGTTGGCTGTGATAATCTAGATAGTCAATTGTATTTAAGACACATGTTCATAGAAAATAAATAAACAATCAGTTGTAATTCCCTGGAAAAGCACAGGGTACCAGGTAGAAATCAATACAACTCTGTTTAATGGAGCAGTCATGAAAGATTAATTTGCTTTCAAATTAAAGGACTTAAGTTTGTTCAGTCTACAGACTGGGTAATTTAATAACTAAATCCAAGTATACAAAAAAGTTATTAGCGCTGAATTTGCTCTACATATGGACCTCCTTTTTTTTCCTTTTTCTTTTTAAATTTATCTTTATTGTTTAAAGTATTACAGATGTCCCCTTTTGTTCTTTCATCTCCTTTTCTAAACTATAGCATAAAAAAGTTACTGAGCTGTGGGTGACTCTATTTCAAACCTTGAACCCTTGGGAAGGTACATTCTCTAGACTCTGTTCAAGTTACTGTGAGAGAAGTGGCAAGAGGGTACTTTATAAACCTTGATAGGTTATCTCCCATTCTCTAGGGTTCTGGATTGAGCACATTAATTCCAATACTTTACTGTTGAATTCTCAGATTCTAGAAAAGGTACCAGTTTTTCAGAATTCATACAGGAGCTTAGGATCCCTGAAGAGGAAAGATTTAGATGTATAAGTTATATGTATTGAAACTGAAACAAGGAAGTTTAGTAAAACCACAAGCAATTCTTGAGTGGTAAAACGAGAACTAGCTAACAAATGAAAAACACATCCCTGAAAATAAGAGAAAACAATGTCTCTGTGGCTTAGAAATTCATTAATCAGGAAATGAGGGTACATCAGAGGGCTTCATGGAAGATGCCATAGCTGAGGCATTACTGCAGACTTGAGCTTAGCTACTCCCCACTCTGGAACCATAGGCAAGTCTCAATTTCCTCATGTGTAAAATAAGGCAAATTACAACATCTGTCTCTGGGGGATGTGCCTGGCATACAGGAGTGCTCATCATCATGAGCAAGGTCTTTTGGTTTTTTGTTGCAAGGTTGGCACTGAGGTTAGTGTTTGAATATTCCTGAGTCAGGGATAATTTGAGCCTGGGCCTCATCTCCCTGGGCCATGCTGGTTCAGATCCAAATCTCTGAGCCTGGGCCACAAGTGGACTCGTTTCTGAAGTGACTCAGATTGAGAAGGGAATTTTGGGAAACAGTCATTAGTCTAGCTGCATTTCTTCAACACAATTTCCAGATGGCTAATCTGTGTAAATCAAAAGCCTATTGGCTTTGAGAACTTACTTTTATAAGATAATTCTACAGCCATAAAGCAGCATCTGAATGCTCATGACTCACTGAGAAAACCTCAAATAGTTATGAATCCAGCAAAGTGTACAGGCTGCCTGGTATTTTGACACTGGTGAAAATGAACTGAAGTTTCTAGATATTATAGTCCTAAGCATGGTCTCCTCTGTTTACTGGGATCACTTTGTTCTCTTAAGAGAGAGATGGGACGACTTCATCCTTAAGATGATTTCAGGCAGGTAATGGAGCAGCTGAAAGAATGATGCAGGTGAGATACATTATTTCAATATTCTGGAGGGTAGTCTGGTTCTGCTGATTATTTATTCTCAAAAATTCTGAAAAGGCCACAACATTCTAGAACCATGAATAATTCTCTAAATGGGGTTTTAAGAGTCAAGACTTGCCGAAACCGGTTTGGCTCAGTGGATAGAGCGTCGGCCTGCGGACTGAGAGGTCCCGGGTTCGATTCCGGTCAAGGGCATGTACCTGGGTTGCGGGCACATCCCCGGTGGGGGATGTGCAGGAGGCAGCTGATCGATGTTTCTCTCTCATCGATGTTTCTAACTCTCTCTATCTCTCTCCCTTCCTCTCTGTGAAAAATCAATAAAATATATTAAAAAAAAAAAAAAAGAGTCAAGACTTGCCATATCATTAACCCTGGAAGTTCTTTCCTACCTTAAAACATTTTATAAGACCACTGGTGTTAAGGGCCGTTAGAATACACTTGGCTTAATTTACGTCAGCTGGGACTCAGGGGGACGGCAGAGCCACTCCGAGGGCAGGACCAGTCAAAGACTGGACGTCACCCAGTCTGACTCTCCCGCCCAGTGTCCAGGGGATGGATCTCATGATGTCAAAGGCCCACCCAGATGTGATGTAACGTCCTGTAATTCGAGTATGTAATAAATCAGCTTTCGGAGCTGGCTCTCTCTGAGTGCTCTGTCCCTCCAGAGGGCAGGCACCACACCCAGCCCAAGCTTTTAATCTATTTTATATCTGTCTTTCATTATTCTTTAATCCCGAAAGCGCCTCCTACTTGCACAAACCGGTTCAAGTCTCCCCCTCTGTGCGGGACGCGGAGAGGAGACCACAGCCCCAGCACGCCCGTCATATTCATCATGCTAAACACTATTATTTTGATTTTATAGGTGGATATAGTAAAACTATACAAGTTTGTGATTTCCCTCCCTTCAAGATCAGGAATGAGAGAGGGGTGGTTCAGGTCACATGAAGCCTTGCAGTTATATGTTCCCAGTATGTTCATTGTACAGCTGAGTCTATTCTCTGCTTGATTAGTTTCCCCAGGGGTTACTGAACTCACAAGAGGCTGGCTCATAAATCATAATATAAACTCATGAATTAAAATTAGGAAATATATCTAGCAATTCTCTCTTAGAAGATCCTTGTGCGTTAACCCAATTACAGAAAAGAGGATGATATTAACAGTATTTTAAATTTTTTATTATTTATTTTCTTTTAAGTTGATTTGAGAGAGAGAGAAACATCAATTGTTACCTCCCACAACCACCCGGACTGGGGATTGAATCCTCAACCATTCAATGCATGGGACGACACTCGAACCAACCGAGCTAGGGCAAAAATAACATTCTTAAGAGATGTTTCCAAGATGGTGTCAGCTCTTCTCCTTTAAAAGGGCATTCCCACTTAGAGAACCAATATCACCTACTAGAAACAGCTACTAAAGAAGGAAGAGATGTAACTGCAAATGCTCCTTAGTTTCCTCTTTTGTTTATCATTAACCAGATTCTAGTAGAGACTCCCCAAACCCGAACATCTGTTCTCCTTTTCTTCCACTCTAATTAGAATTTTTAGCTGGGCACATGGCTACACTTTCCAGTTTTCCTTGCAGCTGTGAATGGCCACATATCTCAAATCTAGCCAATGCGATGGATGCACATATAAATGTCTGGGAATCATGCTTAACAGAGCACTGAAGGTGCCTTCTACCTTCTACTTCATCCCTTTCTCCATCCTGCTCCCTGTGTATGTCACCATCTTGCTCAATAAGAATATGGTTTACACCTAAGAGGAGGGTAGAGTGCTAAGAGGGAAAAAGGGATAATCTGTAAAAGATCCATGATGCCATGAAGCTCCATACCACATTTGTGCCAACTATTACATGAGTGAGAAATAAATTTTAATCTCATTTTAAGGCACTTATTCTGGGTTTTCTGTCACAGATGAACCCATCTATTTAACATACTGATGTTCTAGGTGAGTACTATTTTAAATTATTTTGTATTAATAGACAATTTGGAATATCAGACCATGGATCCTAATTCTACTTTAGAAAACTATGATTTTTGCTAAGACTATACATACCATTAGCCTTCTGTCACGATAAATTAGATAGCTAATTAGAACACAGGAAAACAGACATTAGAATGCAATTTTCCTTTTTTGGGTTAATCCTACCCAAGAATATTTTCCCATTGATTTTTAGAGAGAGTGGAAGGGAGGGGGAGAGACACAGAGAGAGAAACATTGATGTGAGAGAGATACACTGATTGGTTGCCTCCCGCATGGTCCCTGACGGGGGTCGGGGATTAAGCCTGCAACCGAGATTTGTACCCTTGACTGAAATAGAACCCAAACCCCTTCAGTCCGTGCCGACACTGTATCTACTGAGCCAAACTGGCTAGGGCTACAATTCAATTTTCTTTATGTGATGTAGAAAGTAGTCTGCAATGATCCGTAACACATTTACCAATTATTTTCACAGAACCATGAGTTAAAGCACTAATTATTAGTCCAGTGGTTCTCAACCTTCTGGCCCTTTAAATACAGTTCCTCATGTTGTGACCCAACCATAAAATTATTGTCGTTGCTACTTTATAACTGTAATGTTGCTACTGTTATGAATCGTAATGTAAATATCTGATATGCAGGATGGTCTTAGGCGACCCCTGTGAAAGGGTCGTTCGACCGCCAAAGGGGTCGCGACCCACAGGTTGAGAACCGCTGTATTAATCCAACTGCCCCACTTATTTTGTTGTTGTTGTTAATCCTCACCCAAGGATATTTTTCCATTGATCTTTAGAGAGAGTGGAAGGGAGGGGAGGAGACAGAGAGAGAGAAACATTGATGTGAGAAAGACACATCAATTGGGTGCCTCACGCCCTGGGGATTGAGCCTGCAACCTACGTGCCTTGACCAGAATTGAATCCGGGACCCTTCAGTCCACAGGCCTACACTCTATCCATTGGGCCAAACTGGTTAGGGCCCAATTGCCCCACTTTTACAGAGGAAGAATCTGAGCCACAGAGAAGTTGAGTTTTTCAAAATCAAATGGCTGGCTTTTTTTTTTTTTTTACTACAGCCACAAATTTGAGGGGGACATATGCTCTGAGGATTGTACTTACATATATCCTGTTTCCAACAACTCATTTATACTAATACATAATCACTGATTATCCCTAAATAAAATACCTAGCATTTAGCTCATCAGGCTCACATAAAGATAAAATATGTAGCATATAACTGAAGGTATTATACATAATTTGTCTGAGTTATGCAGAACACTCAGCAGGAAAATTAGCTACAAGAGGAAAACAGCTTTGGGTGGTGGGCACGTGGTGCAATATACAGATCTTATACCATAGAAACCCACACCAGGAACCTATATGCTCATGTTGACCAATGTCACCCCAATAAATTTAATAAAAAACAAAGAAGAAACACCAATTTAATGTAATTCCTGCTTTTAAAAGATGGGGAAACAGAGTCCCAGAGAGATTGGACAATACCGGAATAAAGCATAGTGCCTTATATTTGTATGGTGCTTTACAGTTTAAAAAAAAAAAAAGAGAGAAGAAAATAGCAAATAAAAATGACAGTGGTGCAACAGTTTTAGTTAAAATACACCTGTAGAGTTACACATTATTATCCACAGTGAAAGATGTACAAACAATCATGACATTATTCATGTACACAAATGGCATAAATCTTTTCCACATTCTACACTAGAACACCGCTCTTTGGTTTGCAGCTACAGTAAATGTTTATAGGGCTTTTCTCATCTTTGCGACTGGGACACCAGTTATGGAACACCAGTCAACTTTCTTTATTAGAAAAAGAGTCACTTCATCACTTCTTCCTACAGGATAGGTCAGTGTCCCTCTGAGCACCTTAATATGACAAAAAGAGAACATGGGTAGTCCTTGAAAATATCATGCTAGGTAAAAGAAGCAAGTCATAAAGGACCACATATTATATGACAGAAAGAGTAGATTAGTGATTGCTTAGGCCAGGAAAGGAGTGGCAAGATTGGGGAGTGATGGCTAGGGAAGTAGGATTTCTTTTTGGGATGATGATAAAGAGAATGTTCTAAAATTTAATTTTTAATTTTTTGTTAATCCTTACCCAAGGATATTTTCCATTGATTTTTAGAGGGAGTGAAAGGGTTGGGGAGAGACAGAGAGAGAAACATAGATTAATTGCCTTCAGCACTTGCCCAGACCAGTGTGGGAGGAAGTGGGGGATGGGGACGGGGGTGGGGGGGGGGAGGTTGGGGGGAAATAGAGCCTGCAACCAAGGTACATGCCCTTGATTGAAATCAAATCTGGGACCCTCCAGTCTGCAGGCTGACACTTTATCCACTAAGCCAAACTGGCTAGGGCAAAAATGTTCTAAAATTGATTGTGGTAATGAATACACAACTCTATGAATATACATTGTACAGTATACTTTAAATGGGTGAACTATATGGAATATAAACTAAGTCTCAATAAAGCTGTTTAAAAAGGGGAGGAGGGGAGAGAATTGACTTAAGACAACGATCAAAAATGATATATCCAGCCCGGCTGGCATGGCTCAGTGGTTGAGTGTTGACCTGTGAACCAGGAGGTCACAGTTCGATTTCCAGTCAGAGCACATGCCAGGTTGAGGGTTCAATCCACAGTGTGGGACGTGCAGGAGGGAGCCAATCAATGATTCTCTCTCATCACTTGCCGGGAGCCGGTCCATGCTTGCTGTTTCAAGGGACCTGGCATATATGGCATACTGTTCTTAATATGTTTGCTCACCTTCTTGGCACTGTGTGTTTTAACCAAGGTCTCTGAGAAAGGTTGTTTCCCCAGGTAGGGATTTTCCCCTGAAGTTAGGGAGGGAATAAAACCTCTTAACTAAGTGCCAGGTGGGTAATTAATCACTTTAACTATGAACAATCATGCTTAAGCTACATAATCTTTACTCCCTGGAATGGAGATAAGAAACGCCCTAACCTTTGTAAGAGAGATTGATAGGATTGAATCAACTGGTATAAATACAGATGTAATAAGACAGCAAGACTCAGAACTAAGAAGACAGAAGAGAGAGAGACAGAACCTAGGCACAGAACCTACACAGAACGTTCTCTAGAGACAGAAGAACTTCGCTGGAGAGAACATGGCAAAAGATCCTGGACAGAAACTGGCCTCAGAACCTAGAGACAGAACCTAGCGAGAGAACATGGCAAAAGATCCTGGACTGAACCTGACTACAGAAATTGGCAAGAGGACCCGACTAGAACCTGGTGACTGAACCTGGCTGGAGAACCTGGACAGAACCTGGCTGGAGAACCTAGCAAGACAACATGGACGCAGAACCTGGCTGGAGATCCTAACCAGAACTTCACTGGAGATCCTGACCAGAACTTGGCTAGAGATCCTGGCTAGGCTGCTGATCAACTGAACGCTGCCTCCGTGTCATTCCTTCTTCGCCGACTCCGTCCACACCTTTGGGGACCCCTGGACCTGCTGGGATTGGACCCCAGCAATCACTGATGTCTCTCTCTCTCTCCCTTCATCTCTGAAGTCAATAAAAATATACTTTAAAAAAATTATATATCCACTATTTCCTAAAAAGAAAGTATGTATGGCAGTTAAGTAGTCACAACTTTTTACATCATCTGACCATTAGTGCAATAGAACCTCTAACCAGCCACAGCTCAGCATCCAGACTAAGCTGGCAGAATAACTGATCTCATATTTGTGAAAAGGAGAGAACTGAGATGTAGCAGAGATTATTTTCACGTACCCATTGTCCCATCCCTTGCCTAACAACAACAATCATTATGAGGGCACTTTATTAAAGGAGATAAATTACACTCACAATAACCCTGAAGTTATTCTATTACAATAAATTCAATAACGATGAAGCATTCCATTATAAATATGTCTATTTGAAGCTGAGAGGTAGTGACTCACCAAGGTCACACTATTAACAAATAGTAGGGCCAGAACTTATTCAAATCCCAGAACTTATTAAGAGCTGGAGGTTAGTCTGAATAAAATCTAAATGCAGGCTCCATCAATTTCATTGCATTTGTGGTGACTTATCTTAGCCTGAAGGAAGTTCTTCATGAGGAGCCAGTTCTGTTCAGCTTTACAGGATCTTTTAAGTGAGATTATATGTAAAATTTCCAGAACAATATTAAAATTACAACCTCAGATCTAATAAATCCACAAGTGAACTATATACCTTAACTTTATTAACTGTAATGGTTTTAACTTCATTAAGCTTCATTAATAATAAAGTTTCTTACCACAAGATGTGGAATTTCTATAAATTCAGACTGAACAATACCTGGCACTTAAAAGATATTCAATAAATCGGTATTAGTATGAATAAAGGTAAGATGGTAAATCCAAGCAGGATACTGGATAAAATAATTGAAATATCCCTAAACAGACAAAAACCACCCTTTACAGAAAGGGTGGTTTCTGGCAGAGGACAGAAAAGGAGAATAAATATATATATATATATTGCTGGGGTCCAACCCCAGCAGGTCCAGGGGTCCCCAAAGGTGTGGATGGAGTCAGCCAAGAAGGAATGACACAGAAACAGCGTTCAGTTGATCAGCAGCCTAGCCAGGATCTCTAGCCAAGTTCTGGTCAGGATCTCCAGCGAAGTTCTGGTTAGGATCTCCAGCCAGGTTCTGTGTCCATGTTCCCTTGCTAGGTTCTCCAGCCAGGTTCTGTAGCCAGGTTCAGTCACCAGGTTCTAGTCAGGTTCTCTTGCCATGTTCTATCCAGGTGCTGTAGCCAGGTTCTGTCTCTAGGTTCTGTGGCCAGTTTCTGTCCAGGATCTTTTGCCATGTTCTCTCGCTAGGTTCTGTCTCTAGGTTCTGTGGCCAGTTTCCGTCCAGGATCTTTTGCCATGTTCTCTCGCTAGGTTCTGTCTCTAGGTTCTGTCTCCAGTTTCTGTCCAGGATCTTTTGCCATGTTCTCTCCAGCGAAGTTCTTCTGTCTCTAGGTTCTGTGTAGGTTCTGTCTCTAGGTTCTGTGTCCTGTTGTCTTGTTACATCTGTATTTATACCAGTTGATTCCAATCCTATCAATCTCTATTCCAAAGGTTAGGGCGTTTCTTATCTCCATTCCAGGGAGTAAAGATTATGTAGCTTAAGCAAGATTGTTCGTAGTTAAAGTGATTAATTACCCACCTGGCACTTAGTTAAGGGGTTTTATTCCCTCCCTAACTTCAGGGGAAAATCCCTACCTGGGGAAACAACCTTTCTCAGAGACCTTGGTTAAAACACACAGTGCCAAGAAGGTGAGCAAACATATTAAGAACAGTATGCCATATATGCCAGGTCCCTTGAAACAGCAAGGATGGACCGGCTCCTGGCTATATATATATATAATATATTTTGGGGCCTCCAAAGGGCAGAGCTTCAACCCCACTAATCCCTGTGCTCACCACTCTCTAGCCCACACAGCACTTAACAAACAAGAAAATAGGACAAAGGCTGCATGATGAGGCCTAAGCCCAGAAACTATTGGTTACATTAAATTAGGATGAAATAACATAGTTGAAACACCACTTTTAGAGGGCTCTTTCTATCTTCTGTCAAATATTGAAATCAACTCTACTACTGAACACCTAGCCCAATGGTCGGCAAACTCATTAGTCAACAGAGCCAAAGATCAACAGTACGATTGAAATTTCTTTTGAGAGCCACATTTTTAAAATTTAAACTATATAGGTAGGTACATTGTTATTAACTTAATTAGGGTACTCCTAACCTGGCCTTTGTTAAAAATGTCCTCAATCTGATTGAGATACGTTCACTGAGGTCGACCCCTTCCAACTCTCCCATCCACACTTGTCTATCTGAAACAAGTATACAAGATAAGTGTGGATGGGAGAGTTGGAAGGGGTCGACCTCAGTGAACGTACCTCAAAACAATGTACCTCCCCCTCGCTGCACCACGTCTCCTGTCGACCGACCGACACCCCCCACTTCTTCAAAATAGACTCGCCCAGGCCGAAAACCGACTTCTGTGCATGGGCCAGGAAGTTTCAATTGCACTGTACGTGCGCGCCCGCACGTAGTATTTTGTGGTATTTTGTGGAAGAGCCACACTCAAGGGGCCAAAGAGCCGCATGTGGCTCGTGAGCCGCGGTTTGCCAACCACTGCCCTAGCCTAATGACTTGCACACAGTAGGTATTCTACAAGCATCTGTTTAATTCAACAGGAAAATGTAATTTTCAGCACTAAAACCATTTTAGTGTCCCAATGAGGAATAATCAGCTTTTATGCTTAGCTCAACAGACTAAAATAAGTATACTGTTCTTTTCTATGATCTTTTGAGGTATTCCTTTATAATGACATTTTTTTTTTTTGTTGTGTATTCACCTGAATAGTCAGGGAACTTCACCTATTTTATTTTGGTTTTCATTTTTTCAAATTCCAACCCAAAGCTAAATACAATTGGAAACCAGTAAGCACTGTTTGTTCCAAAGGAGTAGGATCATTCAGATTTACTCCAGTAAAGTATTCAACCCTTAAGCAAAGCTTTTCTTCATATAATGACATTCTTTATCATTCCAAAAAGACCCATGGTATTATCATTTTTAAATAAACAATATAATCATAGCAAAAGTTTACCTAAGGAGAAATCACACTAGCATATACTTTTAATGGCCTTCTCAAATGATGTTCAGAGGCTGTCTAGAAATGGTAACTAACCTAAGAACACTGACCTGTTTAATTTTCATTTGATATCAAGTTTACTTTTCCCAGAATACACATATTCAGATGACGACTAAAAACAAACTTGTCTCAGGTACAGTGGAGGGCAAATGAATAAGGCTTTTTTTAGCATAACTTTGAGTAATTGTGCTGAATAAATATGTGAAGCCATGAAGTTAAACAAGAGGTATGTATTATGAGAAACTATGATCATTAGAACTTTTTCCCGTGAAGTGTAATTTAAGTTAAAAGAATAATATTCAGTGGAGAATTCTCCCTGCCTTTAAACATTTTTAAGCATTAATTCGATAACACATAATCTTGTTTTCTTTAGTCTATAAACAATTTCATGAAAATGCTGACAATATTTTATACACCCACCACCCCCGCCCCGCCCCCCCCTCACACACCCCAGTCTATGCAGAATGAATGGATTATACATTTAGGGGTTGAGCCAAATTAACTACAGAGATCTCTCAGTTTTTTAATCCAAATCTAGTATTCTTTCCACTGCTTGATTCCAGTATAAAAAGGCTTTTATATATCTCCACCTTTAACTTTCAGAGTAAATGGGTAAACACATCTCACTTGTAAAGAAAAGCAATCATCCACATTTTGCTGTAGTACTCAGAATTTTATTGTAACACTCATTAAATCAAAAGATAAATTCAATTCCTTTTATTCTTATTCAAACTCATTATCTTTTATCAAGAATACAATAGTATAAAATTACTTGGCAGTCCCTCATACAGAATATATTTCAGGGTAACCCCAAACAGCCCTAGTTGATGAAGTAAAGGTCTTCTTTATAGAACTGTTAATAAATGTGGAAGAAATGTCAAAATAAGAATATCACCATTTTGCCACATAGGAGGAAACAAATGATACTGACATGATTATCACTAGGGTCTTTTAACTTCAAAAGAAGTGGCATAGCCAGACACAAGAGACCTAAGCATTCTTGCCAAAAAACTTAAACCTGATTTTAATCAAGCCTCTAGAGTTAACTTCCATTTGTAAGAAACAAAGGGAACAGACCAACAAACTGACATCATGATGAAGCAAACAGACAAATCCTAAATGTGAGAAGTTCCACAGGACTACTGACCCGGTTCCTGCAACTAGTTCATGGCACACACAAAAAGGTGGGGAGAGAGGGAGGGAGGAGAAACTGCCCTAGATCAAAATAGACATGAGAGACAAAATGACCAGTTATGTATGTATGATCTGTGGACTATGAATCCCACTATGAACAAACCATCTCTAAAAAGATATTCTTGAGACAACTGGGCAAGCCTGAATAGGATTTACTATTAGATGATACCAAGGTGTAATTGTTACTTTTATTAGTTGTGAGAATGGTATTTTAGTTCTATAAGGCAATATCCTTATTTTTTAGAGATGCATATAGAAGTATGTCAGGGTATATATAAAGAAATGCCCAGGATTTGCTTAAAATACCTCAGCAAAGGAAGACAAAAGAAAAATAAGCAAATGAAACAAATATGGCAAAATCTTGATAATAGTTGAAACTGAGTGATGGGCATATAGGGGTGTGTTGTACTATCTACTTTTGAGTGTATCTACAGTGCTGTTGTTTTTAAAAATATATATATATTATTGATTTTTTACAGAGGGGAAGGGAGAGCGATAGTTAGAAACATCGGTGAGAGAGAAACATCGACCAGCTGCCTTCTGCACACCCCCCACTGGGGATGTGCCCGCAACCAAGGTATATGCCCTTGACTGGAATCGAACCTGGGACCCTTCAGTCTGCAGGCCGACGCTCTATCCACTGAGCCAAACTGGTCAGGGCTCTACAGTGTTTTGTAATAAAATTTTTTAAAAAATTTAGCAGAGAAGCCTGAAAAAAAGTACAGGTAAATCAATTAAGTAATATTAATCTCAGGTAGAATATAAATAGATCAGTGAAAAAATTAACAAAGCATTTGATTATTTAGAAATTGAGTCAGTTATATGGAAAACATCAATTTTCTCCTTGTATCACATGGTCAGTGCTATAGACTAAATGTTTGTGTTCCCCCCACCCCCTCAAATTCATATTCTAAAACCTAAATCCCAGTGTGATGATATCTGGAGGTGATTAGGTCATGAGGGTGGAGAGCCCTCATGAATGGGATTAGTGCCCTATAAAGTGGCCCCAGATAGCTTCCCTATTCCTTTCACCACTTGAGGACAAACAAAAAGTACCTATGCACCAGAAAGTGGGTTCTCACCAGACAGAGAATCTGCCAGGGCCTTGATCTTGGACTCCCTAGCCTCTAGAACTGTGAGAAATTTTTGTTGCTTGTAAGGCACCCAGACTATGATATTTTGTTATAGCAGCCTGATCGGACTAAAACAGTTGGACAGTGGTATAATATATAGTTTTAGTTCTGAAGTATATTCCACTGAAAACCCACAGTAGAGAATAAAGTTTAACAAAATATATTTTTAAAAAACCACAACTTTTAGAAATGCAGCTGTCTGTTTTCTCCCCTCAGAACTGTGCCATGATTTTATATAATTCTGGAATTCTAAATGGATGGTGGTAGTGAATTGAAATAGAGAAAATTGAAACAAAGAAGTCATAGCTGCATTTTGAAATGAATGCTGTTTTTCTTTTTGTGTAATTGATCAGTTTTCTATGAACGCAGGACCTACTTCACATCCCTGAGAGTATTTTAACTTTTAGTATGCAAAATTTATAACGTATTCTTCAGTTAGTGTTGACTAAGACTCTTTGAAGCTCCATTTTCAAATTATCTTCCAAGTAGAGTAAACCAAACAGAAAATCAATAATCTTCCAGAGACATCTTTCAAAGCATAAAGCAACATTTTATTTCTAATGGAGCTGTGGTTCTTAACCTGAAAATCTTTCTATAGAAAAAAAACACTACATTATTTTCCAAAGGGTTTATAATAGCTATGAAGGCTTGTTAGAAACCCTTGTAATACAGTGCTCATGATAAGCAACTCTAAACAAAATACAAATTTATCTACTAATATTAAAGGCCTCCTAGGAATTGGCTTAGGCTATTCAACTCTATTCTCCACTATTTCTCGAAGTACCACACTTCAGTCAAATGAAGAAGGATCCTTATCTTTGCAACTACTACTATCTGCATATTCCAGGCTACCCCAACCATCTGAAAAAAGTCTATTGATCCTTCAAGACCTGTCACAAGCAATACAGCTTCTATAAAGCCTTCCTTGACTCCCCTAACCTTCCTCTGAACTTCAGTCCTTCTATACTTCCAGTACCTTTCCCCATCTTACACTCCGATCTACCGAATGCCTGTCTAATATGGGATTCTGTGTGATGCAGCAGTCAAAATGAAAGTCACTACGGAAGTGCTTACCACTGCAGTGGGCTGAATGATAACCCCCGCCTCCCACCTCAAAAAAAAAAATATGTTCATGTCATAGCCCCAGAAACCTGTGAATGTAACCTTTTTTGGAAAAAGGGTCTTTGAAGATGTAATTAAGTGAAGGATCTGGAGATGAAATCATTTTTGAGTTATCCAGTGGTCCCTAAATCCAAGGACAGTGTCTTTATTAGAGAGAGAAAGAGGAGAAGGCTATGTGAAGGCAGAAGCAGAGATTGGCGTTATATAGCTACACCCAAGGAACATGTGGAACCACCAAAAGCTGGAAGAATCACTTTCTCCTAGTTTTTGGAGGAAGTATAGCAGCACTGCTAATACCCAGAAAGTCATCAGACTTCTGGCCCCCAGAACTGTGAGAGAATAAATTTCTGTTGTTTTAGGCCATCAATTTTGTGGCAATTTGTTATGGCAACCTTATGAAACTATATAGCTCTTTTGTCCCATTCTAAGTCTAACAAGTCATTTTTATTTTCTTCATCTTTATTTATTGCAGTAGTTTTGCAATGATTACTTCAAGAGCATCAGAATATAGATGCTCCCCAAATGTCTCATTATTCTCCAGCTATTTTCTGCAAAGGTTTCTGAATTTCCTTTATCAATGGTCTTCCAAAAGTGCCAGTGCAGGATAGTATCTAAATAATAAAGAGATATATATTATTGTGAAAACTGATAACATCAACTGTGCTATCTGGTGGGCTAAAGGATGAAGGCTTGGTTTTTTAAAAATGTATTTTTATTTATTTCAGAGAGGACGGGAGAGGGAGAGAGAGATGAAAACATCAATGATGAGAGAGAATCATTGACTGGCTACCTCCTGCACACCTCCTACTATGGATCGAGCCCACAACCCGGGCATGTGCCCTTGACAGGAATCAACCCGGGATCCTTCAGCCCACAGGCAGATGCTCTATCTACTAAGCCAAACCAGCTAGGACTGAAGGCTTGGGTTTTAAACCTGGCCTCTGACCTTGTGAACCTGAACAGGTTACTTCTCTGACCTTTTGTTTTATCACCCATAAACAACTCTTTGAGGGTTGATGCTGTAAGGAGTAAATAAGCAATGCATGTAAAGTATTAGCATAAAAGATTTTTTGGCATAGATTAGCTGAGGTGAAAGATGACTCTCTGGGTATAATATTGCCCCTGGCTATTGATATACTATGATTTTTAAAATATCTCTCTTACTACCACAAAAATGCCTTAACGCTTGTTTTCAGGGACAGTAAGTTTAAGCAAAAACTTTCATTTAATTACCGCCAAGCATGAGATGTTCAACATATTTTGAAAAAGTTTTGCAATTTCTTTTCCGCTAAAGGAAAAGAATGGAAGCCTACACCTTTGACTTCCCTTCCCACCCATTTCCCATAAACTAAATTAGCTCATACTCTGGTGTTTCATTATTTGCCAAACTCTTCTAGTCCAAGGTGAAGAGCCTATTTGGAGATGATACCTAAATTCTATTTCAAATTTAGAGTACTGAGCATAATTTTTCATGCTTAGAGTTGGGTAAGAACAATAGGAGATACAGGTAGTTCATAAATTTTTTGGTTTGCCTATCAGTGGTCGGCAAACTACAGCTGGCGAGCCACATGCAGCTCTTTGGCCCCTTGAGTGTGGCTCTTCCACAAAATACCATGTGCGGGCGCGCACGTACAGTGCGATTGAAACTTCGTGGCCCATGCGCAGAAGTCGGTATTTTGTGGAAGAGCCACACTCAAGGGGCCAAAGAGCCGCATGTGGCTCGCGAGCCGCAATTTGCCGACCACTGCCCTAGAGCATCATGGAAGCACAGAGCAACTTTCTGATTTCAGACGATCCTTAGGGCAGCTGGAGGGCCCCAGGCTGGCTTTCCCAGGAATGGCCAACCAAAATACGGCCACTGGCCAGCTACTCCTGGGCCAGCTGGCATGGAACAAAGTGTCTGGTTCCTACCTCCAGAGCAGATGAGGCTCAGCCAGCTGGCTTTCAATGGACTGCACTAGTTGGAGTGCTCACAATTCCTTTAAACCATCTGGCATTCTTTTTGAACCCTAAATTTACCCAACACCACACTCTGACGTCAAAAATGCTCAGGTAATTGGAGTCCCCACTGCTTACCTAGATAAGAGAAGAGGCAGAGTAACTGCTAAGTTAATTATGTCAAGAAACAATTTCTAAAATTAAAAACTGCTCTAGGATTTAGCTTGTATATTATCAGCTTAAAATCTAAACTATTCCCATGATTATTAAGCAAGCTTTCAAAATAAAAACAAATAATATGGGAATAGGTTAAAACAAACCTTTTAACATGCAAAAAAGTTGTAAGAATTCCTTAAGGTTGGCAGGACATGACTTTTCCTACTTTGAACTTCTACAGAGCCTGTCTTTATCCCTCATTTGGCCCTCATAGTGGATTTTGTGTTGCTACACATATTTATCTTCCCAGCTAACTAGTAAGTGAAAACAACAGTGTCTTATAGCTACTTAAAAAAAAAAAAATCTATTGATGATGTACTGCATTTCCAGAAATAAGAAAACTTAATGTGGAATAACATGAAGAAGGAATCTCATTCCTAGGCAAGCCAAATAAAGAACAGGGCTTGGCTTGAAATAATATTTTATCAAGTGATCAAAATGATTAATCAAGTGATCAAACTACTGGGAAGTGCTATGGGGTGCTCATGTGTCAACCGTAGATCATTTTACCCATCTATCACCTGGGATAATCTGGGTAATAGAGAGGCAAGGAATCAGAAAAAACAAACGAACATAAAACTAAAAACAGCTGAATCACATTTAAAGCCAACATACTCTAGGGCAGTGGTTCTCAACCTTGGCTGCACATTAGAATCACCTGGAGCCCCAGGTGATTCTAATGTGCAGCCAAGGTTGAGAACCACTGCTCTAGGAGATGTAAGTACTCTGGACAAAAATATTACAGTGACTAAGTCAGATCAAATATTAGAAATTGAAGAAGGCTATACAAATAACTAGATTTTTCATTAGATTTACACCCACATCAAGTACTGAGTTTAGCATTTTACATGTTATTTGATCCACATAACAAACATATCAGCTGGGTACTATACTCTTGCTTCCATCTTGCAGATGAGGAAACAGAGAGGTTAGGAAACCTACCCAAGGTCACATGGCAAAAAGTGAAAGAGCTAAAATTCAACTCTAACCAGTCTGATTCCAGAATCCAGGTACAAGACTGCCAATGAAATCACGTTTATGAAAGAATTTAATGTAATGTAATGTAGGGGAAAATTCAATCATTAATATAATCTTCATAATTTGTCACTCTAAGTGTAGCAAAAAGTGGTGAATAATTAAAAATAAAACTTGCCCTAGCCAGTTTGGCTCAGTGGATAGAGCATCAGCCAAAGGGTCCCAGGTTCAGTTCTGGTCAAGGGCACATGCCTGGGTTGCGGGCTCGACCCAACGTGCAGGAGGCAGTCAGTCAATGATTCCCTCTCATCACTGATGTTTCTATCTCTCTCTTCCTCTCCCTTCCCCTCTGAAATCAATAAAAATATCTTTAAAAAAAAACTGGACTTTGTTAGAAAAACTTAAAAGGAAAGAGCTATTCATTCTACCAGATTAAAAATGTCAGTTGTGCTCGCCCCCCACCAATATAATTGAGTAGGTACTTGTGCCAGTTGCTGTTCTAGGGGACATAGTGGGAACAGATAAAATCCTTGCCTTCCTGAAGCTGACCTTCCAATGGGGGCAAGAGACAAAAATATCAGCCAACAACAGATTTTCAGAGAGTACTATGTATTATACAGGAGGTAGGGAGGAAATACAGAGTTCTCTTTTGAGACATATAACCATGAAAGTAAACAGAAGGAGATGAATGCGAGGTCATAGAAAAGTGGTTTGTTGTAATTTTTTCTTCAGTTTTCAAAGATGGGCAATATCAGAGCATGTGTGTATGTTGATATGAATGGTACCCTGGGGAGTTGCTAATGCTAGAGAGGGCACAAATGCAGGAGTCGAGTCCTTGAGTAGGTATGAGGGAATACAGTTGGAGGGGAGTTAACCTCTGATAGAAACAGAAAACATGAGTCTTAAGGAAGGTAAATTTCTAGATTTAGTGATGGAAAGATGAAGTGTATCTGAATACTTCTAAACCCTCAATGAAGTATGAGGCCTGCTTATCAGTATGGAAAGGGGTGGGCTGTGCATGAGTTTAAAAAGTGGGGAGAAATTATTAAATAGTCACAGGCAAAAAAGTCTTATTAGGAATCTCGTAGCTTTTTCCTGGGCGGTGCTGAGAGCCCACTTCAGATTTTTTTTAAATATATTTTATTGATTTTCTTACAGAGAGGAAGGGAGAGGGATAGAGAGCTAGAAACATCAATGAGAGAGAAACATTGATCAGCTGCCTCTTGCACACTCCCTACTGGTGATGTGCCCGCAACCAAGGTACATGCTCTTGACCAGAATCGAACCTGGGACCCTTTTGCCTGCAGGCTAACGCTCTATCCACTGAGCCAAACCAGCCAGGGCTAGAGCCCACTTCAGATTTTTAATCATGACTCTGAAGTTTTCCAGTAATACTCAGCCACTCATGGAAAAGCTAGATGAGGGAGAAGGAGCTGTAAATAGGAAAAAAAAAATTGATGGGTTAAAAAAAAAATCTATAAGATAAACACAAAGTCACTGACAATGTCCAATCAAGCTGTGGTCTACATAGCTCCATTGTCTATCTTCTCATCACAGAAATTGTTGCAAATAATACATGTCATATTTAGTCATGACATATTTAATCGTGAAGCTTAAAGAGTGTTTCTTTTTTGGTCATGAATGGTTTTGCCACGCCCTACGGTGGATTTTTAAAAATGTACCTGGTAGTCTTTGTGTTGATTTCAAAGGTGACTGCATTTCACTGCTTGAAGAAATTTTCTCTGATGCTGACATTTTCAGTGATGATTCCATTTAAAAGTAAAAAATAAAAAGATACCTCCTCCCTCCCCCTCCCACACACACACAAGGTGCATGCTCTTGATCATTTTGCTGTGCTCTTAAATTATGATTTTGTCTTAAGACCCAACATTCTGGAGAGCATTTATGTCTGCACAGGTTCAAGGAGAGGAAACAAAGACCCCCACCTCTTGATGGAGGCATGTCAACACCATAAAGAATAGCATATTGGATGAGATGGGACATGTGTATAGTGTTTGCATGGACATATATACTATATAGTCATTTGGGAAAAATGTTATCTGTCCCATGGCAAAAAAAAAAAAAAAGATGTTTTAAGAAACATCATGAAATATCAGAAACACCAGGAATAAACAAAAGATTTTAAAATCTTTCAGAGTGAGAGGAAAAAGGAAAATGGGGGTTAAAATGGCATTGGACTTCTCAAGAACAATACTAGCCCTAGCCGGTTTGGCTCAGTGGATAGAGTGTAGGCACTTAAGGGTCCCAGGTTCGATTCTGGTCAAGGGCATGTACCTTGGTTGTGGGCACATCCCCAGTAGGAGGTGTGTAGGAGGCAGCTGATTGATGTTTCTCTCCCATCGATGTTTCTAACTCTCTATCCCTCTCCCTTCCTCTCTGTAAAAAATCAATAAAAAAAATATATTTAAAAAAGAAAGGGAAACACAGGATTCAGGAAATAAAGGATCTAACACAGGAAGAAGGCAAAGGGAATTCCCAAAATGATAAAGGAAAGTCTTAGATGACAGCTAGAAAAAAGAGTAAAACAGATTATTTGAAAATACTGAAAGACTATTAGTTTTGCCATAGAATTTGAGAATGAATTAGTAACTGGTACATAGAAAAAAAGTAAATGAAAAACAAATAAGAGAGGTAACTATTTAATTCAAGAGAAACAAAAGTTGTATAAGAAAGAAAATGTAATATTAGACCCTACCTGGCTCATGTGAATAACAGGTACATTGTCACAGTCGTATAAATACTGAAAACTGACTTAACTGGGAACTATAAAATTTAAGTATGAGTAGGGGGTGGAAAGACTTCTAAAATAGATAATACCCAAATATCCAAAGGTGAAAAATAAAGAAATAGCAGTTTAAACATTAAAAATGAAATAGAAATAAAGGTAAATACCAGAAGGAACTGCTGAGAGTTGAAAGTGGTTGAACCATATTGATTCAACCTGATTTTTTACTACTCCCCAATCTAAAAAAAAATGGCAATTTCATATAGTTTAAGTCAATACATTATAATGTTACTTTGCTACTGATTTTAGACTAAATTGTCACTTGAAACAGAAAACAAATATTGATAGAAAATGCTCAGCAGAAAAAACATTCTACTTTTTATTATCAGACATTGTTGGGGGGATAATGTATCCCTGTTCTGGTTAACTGTCACCATACCTGCTATTACCATCACTGACATAACAATATTGAGATTTCTAATGAATATAAAGAATATATTTACTACTAAAACAGCATTTAACATAATTTAATCTATTTCGATGATACAGACATTACTTTAGAATTCTTTTTAAAATCATCTTACATAGGAAATGCTAAACTATGGGTTGGTAAAGATTTAGTTAACAGAATCCTGAACAAGACCAGGATGTTTTTAGGTTCCTTTGTTGATTCAAACAATAGCTAAGTCACTCTTGCAAAATTAAAGTTCCACAATATTGTGGTACTATGCAAGCCTATTTCAGCAACAATTCCGGTTTTACTACTTTGTTTCTCTAAGACTTCCCCTTATAGTTTGTTTTAAGGGGATTCCTAAAAAATAAAAATAAAAAATTGAATGTGGGCAGTTTATAAGTTATTGGAGTTGCTTCAATATTAGTGATACCAGTTAAGGAAATCAATGAAGCCCTTGTTTTTAAGTTAACTTATTTTGAGTAAAATTCATTGATATTAAACTTTTATTAAAATTTTATTTCATAAAACCAAAACTTCTCCAAATTGAAAAGTCAACTTTTACTAATTTTAACATTTACAAAAAAAAAAAAGAATTTGACCATGCTAACATCAGGTAAGAATTTTACGAAGAATAATGGATCCCAATACAACGGACGGAAAGCTTCCCCTTCAAATTAAAAGCAGATGTTTTTAATAGAGGGAATAAACAATGCTGTGGAAGACTGCTTAATTTACATTTTATTTTGTCTGAAAACTACCACAAATTAAAATACACGTGATTAAAAAAGAATCTTCATGAGAATCTTAAAACTGAACCAATTCAATTATTTTAAATCATCCAGTAAACCCTTCTAATTATTTTTACCGCCACTATTTTGAATCAAAGATCACCACAAAAATATATGTTGGAGGTGTGTTCCTTATAACCAATTTTACTTTCCCATCACTTTACAAAACTATAAGGGTAAAACTGAATAATAAAAAAATATTGTAAAAGCTAATGCAATCAACTATCTTCTAAAGCTTATAAAATCTGGTTTAAAAAGAGAAAGAAAAAAAGAAAAGTCCAAAGGAAATAGCAAGGAATAGCTCGGGTGCTATGAGAATGGCTCCTTTTTAAATTGTCTCCATCAGCCTGAAACTCGGGGTCTCCTAACTTTAGGAAGACGACAAAGTCCGGCAGCTAGTCTTGCTGACCAAGTGCAAGCCTGTGGGAGCCTGCAGTTTCCTTCTCTCTCTGGGGATGAGGACGGCGACAGAAGGTGTTCTGTTTTCCAGCGGTCCGGTAAGAGGAGCCACTGAGCTGGGCTGCACAGCCAGACCACAGAAGACAAGAAAACTCAGATCAAAGCAAGGGCACATGCCAGGGTAATACTATGCAATAAAACCCGGTGCCAGAGCATTAAGAACAAGAGCAAGGTGGACAGAACCTGCTGGACCGCCTTCTCCTTCACACGGGGCAGGGAGAAACAAAACCTTCCCGGACCGAGGAGCTGAGACAACGGGGCCCTCGAAGTCCCGGAGCACTTCTCTATACACGTGGATGAGCATAGGGGTGGATGGTAAACGAACGACACCCGAAAGCAGTGTCCTGCGTGTGCCGGAGTGTCCCCAGGCACACACACACACAGAGCACTGTCATTAACTGAGCCCTCCAAACAATGTGCTCTAAACATAGCGATCCACGGGAATACAGACATACATTTTCCATGACCGAAACCCACCGGTTTTACAGTAAGAAACAAACAAAATACTGCTTGAAAGAACAGCAGGGACAGAATTGGGTAAAAGTCTGATGAAGTAGTAAGTCCTTTCTTCCTCAGACCCTTTTGAATGATCTCGGATTCATTGCACAGGAGACACGCACGCACACACCCCATTAGGCTTCTGCAAACAAAGAAGGGTCCTTCATTCCCGGGCGTGTGCAAGCACTCGCGCTCCCCACCCACAGACGGGAGGCCGCCGCCTGACTCGCCCCGAGGGAGCCGAGGCGGGAGCTCGCACCCTAGACCACAGCGATACACACAGTGACAAACGACCACGAGACCAACGCCACAAAGAAAGGGGAGGAGCGGACGGGGACCAGGAAAACACTGCCACGCCGCGCTCCCCGAGGCGCGCTCCCCCCGCCAACACGGAGGAGGCAGCCGTGCTCGCCAGCCTCTCCTTCCTGCACATCCCAGCCGCCTCCCACTCCCCGGGGCCCGACGCCGGGCACCGGCATGCGGGGCGTGCGGGGCGCCACGAACCTTCCCCCGTGACCTCCCGGTGACAGCCCGCGCAGCCCTTTGTGCCGGACTCACCCTCCGACCTCGGCGGACCCTCCTCCGCGTCCCGCCCCGCCCCGCCGGGGCCGCGGTCCCGCTCCTCCCCGCCCCCCTCCGGAGCGGCCGGAGTGAGTGTGTGGGAGGCTGGCGCGGGCCCGCGGTCTCCTCAGCATCCCGAACCCGGACCCGCCCGGTCCCCTCAGCCCCAGCCCGGGGGCGACGGGCCTCGGCGCGCGGCCCTCGCCAGTGCACTCACTCGGGAGCGCCGGCGGAGGCAGCGGCGGGCGTGCGGGACCGTCAGCGCCGAGCGGCAGGCTGTGGGTGGAGAGCGTCGGTCCGGACCTAGTGCGGCTGAGGTGGCGGCGGCAGACTGCGCGGG
The DNA here is from genome assembly GCF_964212035.1 of Myotis nattereri. Classification (NCBI taxonomy): domain Eukaryota; kingdom Metazoa; phylum Chordata; class Mammalia; order Chiroptera; family Vespertilionidae; genus Myotis; species Myotis nattereri. The sequence goes on along the minus strand of NC_138083.1, from coordinate 30,263,466 downwards.
GCGGCCCGGGGGAGGGGCGGGCCCGGCGGGGGAGGGGCGGGCGCCGCGCCTCTCATTCAAGCAGCGGGGCGGGGTGAGGGACCCGGATGCCCCGGCCTCCCCCGCCCACCTCGCTGAGGACGCTCGGGCTTCAGGGTCTGCAGTGCGCAGGCGCCGTGCTGCTGGGCTGGTCCAGGTCGCGTCTCTCCTGCTGGGGAAATCCCACGGGCGGAGCTGCCGCGAATCGGTCCCCTCGCTTAATCTTTGGTACTTTTGCATGTCCTATCAGCATGTTTATAAGCGAAACCTTGGAATGCCATCTGCTTCCTAGCATCCAGTCTGCCAGCCCCCAGGGCACAGGTGTTCCCATTAGTTTGATGGAAATAACGTGCTCGCCGCCCCCTTCCTCCATCTGTCTCGCCTGCGGCAGGTCCTCGCGGCTGAGCGCTGGCACCTCAGTGATGAATGAGATCCAGGATCTGCCCAGTGGGTGGAAAGTATGCAGGAAAGCGCGCATCCCTTTGTTATTTGCATTGACCTAGTCCCCTCAGCCCCAGCTCCCATTCCACGGGGCAGTCAAGAAACGGACCTTGGCTCAGCCCTTGTCTAATTCTTTCTTTCTTTTCTTTTTTTCTTCCTTTCTTCCTTTCATTTTTTTTATATAAGATCAGCAACTGTTTGTTTTTCTTCTTCTATATGCTCAGGTGTTGTTTTTGTTTTTTTATTGTCTAAAGTTTTACATGTCTCCTTTCCCCCCAATTGACCCCCTCCCCCAGCCCTTGTCTAATTCTAAGGCCTAGGTTCTATCCAACGCAGCTCTGAGGGTCTGGGGAAGTATCTCTGGGAGACAGTGTATTCTGCCGAGGCACCCTCCTGCTTCCAAACGTTTGGCTCTGTCAGTCTTGGGCTAAAAGGAAGTCTTTGGTGATTCTGGGAGCCTCCTGCAGGCTTACAGCTATTCCCTCTGAGGCTCCTCAGCTGAGAGTGTAGGCACGGCGGCTCAGGGCGTACAGAAACGACTGTCTCTCTTTTCCTTCGTCTCCTTGTGCCCCTTGAGGTTCTCCTTCCTTCTCCTACCTTCCAGGCCTCTCACATAAACCATAAACAGCTCAGTGACTTAATGTTGGGAAGCAAAAGTCATCGTGGAAAGGGCCTGCAGGCAAGTTCCTTCCGCTTTGGCAAACCATAAACCTCCAAAGCAAGGGGGAAGTAAAGGCAAATATCAAGAAGTTACCCACCTGCCACAGTCCCCAAAGTGAGAGATGGAGGCAGGCATGTGCTAGGTAGAATATGGCAAAAGGAAAGATGTGGGAGATGCATTCTTCCTCCAACGTTGCTGTCAACACCTCTCCCCCCTGCCACGGAAGCCAAGAACCTCAGGATCCTTTTCCCTTCTCCCCCTTCGTCCTAGCTCTCATTTGGAGCGGGAGGGCCTTCTCAACTCTGATTTACTGACACTTCTCACTCTTGTCTAAACCAGGCCTCCTCTCCTCTCTCCAGGGCTATTGCTGAAGTCAAATCAACTTACATGACATGCACATGTTTCTGTCCTTTTCCCTTTTCCTGACCCACTTGGCACTTTGATTTTCCAGCCATTTCCAGAGCAGCACCATATGATGTTCACCCTTAGTGCCTGTGTTCTTGCTGTTCTCTTTATTATGAAAGCACCATTTATCTTGGAACACTCAAAACTCACTTTTTAAATGAAGTCTTCCTTCCTGTTCCCACCTTGCTGACAGACTTTCTTTTGGAATACTCACCTGTACCCTATACCAACTTTTCTCTCAGCACCATGCACTCTTAGGGCTCCTACTCATTTGAATGTTTTCCTTCCCAGCCAGAATGTGACCCCTTCAGTAGTAGGAACAATGTTTCCTCCAGACCTCGCAGGTGACTAATGCACAGTGGTAATGCAATGGTCACTGGGAGAGGTGATGTTCACTGGTGGGTGAAGGAGGCTCCACAGAGGAGAGAAAGGCTGAGCTTCCTTTTCTTAAATATATTTTATTGATTTTTCACAGAGAGGAAGGGAGAGAGACAGAGAGTTAGAAACATCGATGAGAGAGAAACATCGATCAGCTGCCTCTTGCACATCTCCTACTGGGGATGTGCCCGCAACCCAGGTACACGCCCTTGACCGGAATCGAACCCGGGACCCTTCAGTCCGCAGGGCGAGCTCCATCCACTGAGCCAAACCGGTTTCGGCAGAGCTTCCTTTTCTTTCTCCTCCCTTCTTGTGGCTTCCTTCCCCTGACCAGTGTTTGGAAACCTGTTTTGTTTGCTTAGGAAGCTTGGCTAGAAATTCACTAGTCCAAACAGGCTGTAGATTAGCGGGTGGAGTGGCTCCAGCTTCAAGTCCTTTGTCCTTGTGAAAATCAGGGCAGAGAGAGAAAAAAAGAGAGGGAGAGAGAATGTAAGGATGTAAGGAGTAGGTCTGTGTTCCGTTGCTATTTTCAGGGCAGCCCATCTTATGAAAATTTTGTTGAGGCATCGGCTAGCCCAGCCGTGGACAAACTACGGCCTGCAGGCCGGATCCGGCCAGTTTGAAATGAATAAAACTAAAAAAAAAAAAAAAAAAAAAAGACCATACCCTTTTATGTAATGATGTTTACTTTGAATTTATATTAGTTCACACAAACACTCCATCCATGCTTTTGTTCCGGCCCTCCGGTCCAGTTTAAGAACCCATTGTGGCCCTTGAGTCAAAAAGTTTGCCCACCCCTGGGCTAGCCCAATTGCCCACTGAGTCAGAGAGAAAGTCTCCCCTTGGGATTGGACACGTGAAACCCGGCCTCACTGTTTCCACAATACATATGACAGGATCCTGCCTTTCTGTCCTCAACAGTGGATTGTTCCTTCTCCCCCTTGGGATAGAAGTCAGAGCTTTTGGTCTCCTGGTATCTCCAGCTGGAGGTTCACTTGCTAGTCCATCATCCTATTTGCCTAGTGACACAGAAGGTTTTACTCCCCCCTCATCACTCCCAAACCCCCGCTCTTTAGGCAAAATGCATAGGGGGTGAGGGGTGTGGGTTTATTAATGGCAGTTTAGGTGGGTACCCCAAAACAGCAGGCATCCAGGAACTTAAAGTAGTTGCTTTCTCAGCTAACATGTTCCCTTGTTCCACATAATGGGGGTGGGAGGAGGAGGGAAAGACTTCACTGTTTAGGCCTTCAGAGGATGTCCCTCTTTCTATCTTCCCTCCCCCAATTTTCTCTCATCTTCTCCCTGTACTATACTTCCTTTAAAGCATTTTCGTTATCCCCAATCCACTTCTCAGAAAACTCTGCCCCTACCCACATGATCAGAAGTCCTTTAAGACTCCTCTACCTTCTGGGAAAGAAATTATATCTAATTTTAAATGAAATGTCTATGACTAATTTTGGAATAGCAGCTTTCTGATGGTAGCTGTAGTGGGAGCAGAGGCTGAGTTTATTCATCTTGGATGTGGTGCTCAATACAGGTTTTTGTTTTGTTTTTATTGATGAGAGAGAGAGAGAGAGAGAGAGATAGAGAGAGAGAGAGAGAGAGAGAGATGAGAGAAACGTAGCATAAATCAGTTGCCTCCCACATGCACCCCAACTGGGCATCAAACCCACAACTTGGCTATGTGACCTGACCTGGAATCAAACCTGCCACCTTTTGGTGTATAGGATGATGCGCCAACCAACTGAATCATACCAGCCAGGGCTCAATACAAGGTTTTTGAATGACTGTTTGACCGATAAAGGCAAAAATCAGTCTTTCATACAAAAGCTAGAAATCAAAGGTTGTCTGTAGCCAACTCCTCTACCTGTCCTCCCTACCTAGTGGGGCCTATCCATATGTTGAGTGGTGGGCACTATCTCAGAAAAACATCCTTTGTATTGGCCATTTGACTGCTTAATTATCTAGAGATCTGAATAACCCCTTCAGGGGCTGGCCATTCAATGCTTTGACCCCTTGAACTGGGTCAGCAGAAGAGTCTCACGTTTCTGTAAGAGACTGAGGTGTGGTCCTATGTTCCCTGAACCCTTTCATAGGAGATTTCCAGAGAGTCTCCTGCTGGGTCATCTCCTACTAGAATCCTCCCAATAGTCATCCCCTCCTCATCATAGCCCATATGGACTTCTAGCTGGGGTGTGACCCTGCCCTTAGAGTGATGGAATTGCCTCGAAGGATGTGTGGGCATGACTATGAAACAGTATGAGTGGGGCAGAAGTGTAGGTTCTTATGTTCACAGTAGCTTTGAACTGAGCTGTGTTTCCTATCTGAGGCAGAAGCCAAGCATTCTGTTTCTCCAGCCACCAACAATCCATGTTGCCTTTTTTGGCACATATAGGCCCAATGGCCCAAACAGAACTCAGAGCTCCTAAAAATATAAATGTGCTTAGGATCCCATGTGGTGAGCTCCTTCTATCTGAGGCCAGATGCAGACAGGAAGTGGAAAGCATAATTTCCCAGGGGGTGCAGCCTGCTCTTACTCGCGTTTGGATTGCAGGACACCTGTCTTAGAGGTTCACTTGCTAGTCCATCATCCTATTTGCCTAGTGATACAGAAGGTTTTACTCCCCCCTCATCACTCCCAAACCCCCGCTCTTTAGGCAAAATGCATAGGGGGTGAGGGGTGTGGGTTTATTAATGGCAGTTTAAGTGGGTACCCCAAAACAGCAGGCATCCAGGAACTTAAAGTAGTTGCTTTCTCAGCTAACATGTTCCCTTGTTCCACATAATGGGGGTGGGAGGAGGAGGGAAAGACTTCACTGTTTAGGCCTTCAGAGGATGTCCCTCTTTCTCTCTATCTTCCCTCGGAGCAGCCCTTGAGACAAGGACTGGGATGCAGGTAATTTACTTGGGAGGTGATCCCAAGAAATAGGAATAAATAAATGAAAAAGCAAGATATGGAAAAAAAAAAAAGAAAAGAAAAAAAAAAGAAAAAGCAAGATATGGAACGGAGAGAAGCCAATACTAGGGTGTGTTGATGGGCCAGTTACTGTCATGGGCAACTGGGCTCCATCTTGAGAAACTTTGTGGTAACATCCTCAGACTGTCCTCCCAACGGATGATGAGGGAGGCTGGAGTATGTATCCGTTGACTTCCCATTGCTTATAGATGACCACCAGGGAACTTCCTATTTTTTTTCTCTTTTTTATTCTCACCCAAGGATATTTTTCCATTGACTTTTAGAGAGATTGGAAGAGAGAGGGAACGACAGAGAGAAATACTGATGTGAGAGAAACACATTGATTGGTTGCCTCCTGCATACGCCCCGGCCAGGGCCCAGGCCAGGAAGGAGCCTGCAGCTGAGGTACAGTGCCCTTGACAGGAATTGAACCAGGGACTCTTTGTTCTGCAGTCTGATGCTCTATCCACTGAGCCAAACCGGCTAGGGCTGAACTTCCTTTTTTAAAAAAATCTTTATTGTTAAGAGTATTACAGATGTCCCCCTTTTTGCCCCCATTACCCTCCTCCACCCAGTTCCCACCCTGCCCCAGGCCTTCACTACCCTATTGTCTGTGTCCTTAGGTAATGCATATATGCATATAAGATTTTTGGTTAATCTCTTCCCGCCCCCACCCCACTTCCCTCTGAGATTCGTCAGTCTGTTCCATGTTTCCATGCCTCTGGTTCTGTTATTCATCAGTTTATTTTGTTCATTAGATTCCTTGTTTGTTTATTTTTTTAGATTCAATTGTTGATATGTGTTTATTGCCATTTTATTGTTCATATTTCTTCTTCTTCTTCTTCTTCTTCTTCTTCTTCTTCTTCTTCTTCTTCTTCTTCATCTCCTCCTCCTCCTTCTTCTTCTTTGTCTTTGTTTTCTTAAAGAATACCCTTCAATATTTCCTGTAATTCTGGCTTGGTGGTGATGAACTCCTTTAGCTTTTTCTTGTCTGGAAAGCTCTTTATCTGACCTTCAATTCTAAATGATAGCTTTGCTGGGTAGAGTAATCTTGGTTGTAGGTCCTTGCTTTTCAACACTTTGAATATTTCTTGCCACTCCCTTCTGGCCTGCAAAGTTTCTGTTGAGAAACCAACTGAAAGACGTGTGGGTGCTCCCTTGTAGGTAACCAACTGCTTTTCTCTTGCTGCTTTAAGATTCTCTCTTTGTCTTTAACCCTTTGCATTTTAATTATGTGTCTTGGTGTGGGCCTCTTTGGGTTTCTCTTATTTGGGATTCTCTGCGCTTCCTGGACTTGTAAGTCCATTTCTTTCACCAGGTGGGGGAAGCTTTCTGTCATTATTTCTTCAAATAGGTTTTCACTATCTTGTTCTGTATATTAGTTGTAATTTTGATGTGGTTGTGGGAGGCAGTGAGTACCGGGGTTTACCTGCCATCTTGGTTCTCCCAATCTTTTTTCCATTGGGGAACTTTCCAGGTACATCTGTGCAGCAAGGAGAGCTGCCTAACTCAGATCCTCCTGCTATCGGGTACCCAGCCTCTACCACTATCATCACCACAATTCCTGCCCCTCCTAAGTTCTTCCACCCAATTGTGTCACTGCCTTTTTCTTTTTTTGGGTTCTTAGGTCTGAGATTGAAGGGGGAAGTGAAGTGGGATGATAACTTTGCCCACAACCATTCCAGGAAATAAGAATTATAGTGGTTTATTTCTTTCCTCTTTTCAACCTATCCAATCTACCCAAATAGCTCTGAGCCACTATCACCTCATCCTAAGGCAGTGGTTCTCAGCCTTGGCTGCACATTAGAATCACCTGGGAATCTTTTTAAAATCCTGATTTCTGGGCCCCATCCTCAGGAAATTCTGTTTCTTTCTTATGGAGTGGGGCCACAACATTAGTAACAAAGAAACAGAATTTCCGGAGGATGAGGCCCAGTAATCAGGATTTTAAAAAGATTCCCAGGTGATTCTGATGTGCAGCCAAGGTTGAGAACCACTGCTTTATGCCCTCAGAAGCTGGTGAAGGCCATGATCGGGGGAAGAAGCTTGAACTCCGTAGGGGAGAGTCTCCTCCATCAAGAGAAACAGGTGTCATCACAGGCTTCTGGCTCCTTTACCTGGAGTTCTCACTGGCCTGTCATACAAAGTGGCTCACAAGAGGGGGAGCTGCTAGGAGGGGAAAATCTTCTTAATACGACCAGAGGTCCCTCCCAGCCCAAGTTAAGATCGTGTATTGAACCCGCACACGGGTTCAATACTTTTTCTCCCTTCTGAAACCCACTACAACTACTATAAGGAGATATTTTTAAAAAGACACAAACTTATGAGGACAGAGGGAACAAAAGAGACAATAGCGAAAAGAATTTTGGGAGCTGGAAAACAGATGGGTGAATGGTAATTGAATTAGCAGTCACAAGAAAATTGAAACCCAGGGAAAGCTAAGAACAGGCCTACTTTCATGGTAAATACTAAAATTGAAAAAAAAAAAAAAAAAAAAAGGAATTGGCAGTCTTAGATACCTCTGGAATGGAGCAAGCCAAAATCAGGAAAACTGGGTGAAAGGTGATTGGAAAGCAGTTAAAGTCCTAGTTCCTCTCTCACACCCTCATGCTGCCGGGGCCCTCTCCCACCAGGCAGAGGGCTGGAGACTTAGTCTGGAGGGGGTAAAACAGAGGGTCTCTGGGCCGGGGACACCAGGCACAGCTGAGAACAAAGTTCCAGGTGAAGAACAGGGCCAGTAAGTGAGTGTTGGTTTACTGCAGGCTGAAATCCTCAGCTTTCTTTTCCGCTCACTTCCCAAATCACTGGCAGCCACACTCTACCCCTCTTCTCTGGTACTCTGACCAGCCCTAAAGGAAAGAACGATGGAACTGGCATGGGCGTTTCCAATAAATGACCACCAATATCTACCTACAGTGAATCTCTGACTTGACAAGTCTGACTCCCACATTCAGGACATTCAATAAACTTTACTCTTAATTAAGAGCAGGCAGCTAATGATGATGTCTTAGGTTGCCTATAAACCAGTGGTTCTCACGTTGGTTGCACATTAGAATCACCTGGGAATCTTTTAAAAATCCCGATTTCTGGGCCTCATCCTCCGGAAATTCTGTTTCTTTGTTATGGGGTGGGGCCACAACATTAATAACAAAGAAACAGAATATCCGGAGGATGAGGCCCAGAAATCAGGATTTTAAAAAGATTCCCAGGTGATTCTAATGTGCAGCCAAGGTTGAGAACCACTGCTATAAACAGAGGCTGAGGTGGAGATTCAGGTGCAGGTGATTGATTGAGAGTGGTTTCTCAGGAGAAGCCCTCCTTCCCACCCCACCACGCGTCTCACTTCTCTAAAAGCAGCAGTGGAAGGAGCTAAGAGCAAGGCTATGTTCTCAGCTGGAGTCTAGCCTCAGCCTGATCCCACAGAGAACCCTGGAGTGTGAACTGTGTCACAAAACTGATCTCACCTTAATGCAAGAGGGTTTTTTTTTGGTGTCCATATATTAATCATTGGCTCTGGGCTGCTTGGGAAGTGGCCATAACCTCCCAGACTAGGCAACTCCTGGCTGAAGTCAATTCTCTAGAGCAGTGATTTTCAACCCGTGTGCTGCGCACTGGTGTGCCACAAGAATTTTTAAAACATGCAACACCTGACCAGTCAGGGGCCCTGACTTTTTTCCCCTTAGAGTGTCCAATTGAAAAAATGACAACAGCCAACACAACAATAGCTCTCTGGTGTGAATGCCCTGTCTCTGAACCATAAATATATAGGTCATATGATAGAGCTGCATCTTATTGGTCACGTCACATAATACGGTTGCATCTGATGGGTTAATTCTTGGTACCCGAAGTCCAAGGATAGGTACCTGATTTTTAAAAAAGTCACTTTGGAGCAAAAGGGGTAGGCAATTACTATTACTATTATTACTATTATTATTATTTTGTAAATCAGTAAAAATTATACCTATTTTTTTTTTGTCAGATTGGCCATTGTGCTGCAGAATTTTAGTAATTTATGTGTGCCATGAGATTTAAAAAGGTTGGAAATTGCTGTTTTAGAGAAAGGGGCAACTCTATTAACAACCAACATCCACAGCAGCTGGGGGTAGCCACAGGATACCAATAACATCTACCACAGATTACTAGACATCTGAGGAAAACTGATAACATGGGAGACAGAGAACAAATAAAAAAAATAAACACACAAACTAAGAATCAAAATAAACAGAAAAAAGCAACTTGGAAAAAAGTCAAGACATTCTTAAGGATAAGAGATAATATTACACCTATGAAAAAAGAATAAGATCTTACCTTGGAAGAAAGAAAACAAAAATAAACTTTTAAAATATGAGAAACAAACATGATAGCATAAATGAAAAACTCAGATGGTTTGGGAAATAAAATCTGGTTGATTTCCCAAAAAATAGACCCAAAAGCCAAAGCAATGAAAAAAAAAATAAGAAAGAAAAGAGGGATGAAGGAGGAGTAGTATAGAGGATTTAAGATCTGATAACAGGCATTCCAGAATGAGGAGATCACATCATCCATGAGATAGTTCAAGACAAATTTCTCAAACTGAAAAAACAAATTTCCAGGTTGAAAGGACCCATCATGTATACCTAGTGCAATGGGTTAAAAATAGGTCCAACTGAGGTATGCATCTGTGAAATTTTAGAAGCATAGGGACAAGAAGAACCCACAAGTTGAATTAAAAGAACAACAGCTATTACCTAGTCCCAAGAATCAGAATGGCTTCACACTTCACTGGAACTGTTCCAGAAACAGTGGAAGGTAGAATACTAGAGTAATATCTTTAAAAAATTAAAGGAAAATTGTTTCCAATCTAGAGTTCTATACCCACCCACACTATCAATCAAGAGATAAGTAGAATAAAGACAATTTTAGATGCGCACAATCTCAAGCTTCCTTTTCTAGGAAGTAACTGAAGTGTGTACTTTACCAAACTGAGGGAGTAAAGCAAAGAGAAAGATACAGGATACAGGAAGCAGGGGATCCAACACAGGCAGAAGTGTGGGAATCCCCACAAGGTTGATATAAGGTAAACTGAGGAGACTTGGAGCAGAGAGACTCAAGACACAGATATAATTAGGATTGTCATCACCAAGATGATCACTGCCATTGTGCCATCTTCATAACAAATTTTTCTTACAGGCACAGACTTTTGAGGTACATTGGCTAAATGACATTGACCCCACTTATTGTTAGAAAGAGCACTAGCCTAATACTGTTGAGGTTTGGTATCCACTCCTGGCTTTGTCTTGAAGTAGCTGTGGGACCTGGGAAAGTATCTTTGCCTTCCTGGACCTAAGGATCATCCTCTGTACATGTGAAGGATAGACAAAGTAAATTCCATGTGTTTTTAAGGCGATCTGTACTCATATGAAATTTATTCTTCATGATACACAGTTCTATGGGTTTTGAAAATTGTAGAGTCATGTAACCACCTCCACAATCATGCTACAGAATAGTTCCATTACGCTAAAAAAATGCTCTCATGCTACTCCTTTGTAGTCAACCCCCAAGCCCCTGGCAACCACTGATCTATTTTTTATCCTAATAGTTTTACCTTTTCTACAATGTTATATAAATGAAATCATACAGTATGAAGCATTTTGAGTCTGGCTTCTTTCGTTTAACAAAGTGCATTTAGTTTGAGACCCTGATCAGCAATTAACACCTTATTTTTAGTTATTGCCCAAAACAGATTCTGATACAATTCAAATGCAAGTGGTTGATGTGAGAGGTGATCCCAGGAAGCACCAATTAGGGGAATTAAGAGGTGAGACAGGGAAAGGAAGGAAACCAATACAATTCCTATTGTGTATTTCATTCTGTGTTGATGTTAATCAGCTGTCAGCTGAGTTTCTAGGAGGCTTTCAGGAATCCAAAGCACTGGCAGATGACGTCCTGTCTGCATCATCACTGTCCACCCCAGCATCATAGGAGATGTGCTCTTTTGACCTTGTTTTTGGTGATCAGTTCACAAGAGTCCTTTCTAGCACAACTCTCATCCTTGACTGCATGATTCCTTGGGGGCTGGATATCTCAGCCCACTCCGGTGCTCCTCTTGACTCATAAGGTATTCTAAGGTTCTGTGATGCGTCAAGGGGACATGGTGGATTATCCAGGACACTTCATATTTTTCTGGGCTATTCACAGATATACGCAACTCATTCTATTACTTCCACACTTTGCTGGATTTGGGGAACCCTGACAGGGTTGGCTCAACTTCCCATGTGCACACAGCCATCTTTGTTGAGCAGTCTTTTTGTTGTTGTTGTTGTTGGGTGTCTTCTTGCAACCTTGAACCCTACCAAGGGTTCTTTCTGCCCTTGTAGTTCCCACACCGTTATCGGGAAGAAGGCAAGATGTAGAGCTTCTTTTCTCAGACAACCACCATCATGTAACTCTCCTCATTACCTAGTTTATGAATTTATTCTAGTGTAGGTGGGGGTGACTGCTTGCTCTCAAATCAAACGCATTCTCTCAGTCATATTGTATTATCTGCGCATACATTCCTCTAGGTTTTATTTCTTAGTGGACTTTCTTTAAAATTAACTTTAAATTTTGAAATAATTGGAGATTCAGATGAAGTTGTAACAATACAGAAAAATTTTTGTATCCTTCACCCAGTTTCCCCCACTGATTACAGCTTACATAACTATAGCACAATATCAGAGCCAGGAAATTGACATTGATCCAATATACCAATCTTACTCAGTTTCCTCCAGTTTTACAGGTATGTTTTGTATTTAGTTTTATGTAATTTGTCACATAAGTAGATTCATGTAACCACCACCATAGTTGATATATAGAACAGTTAGATCACCACAAGGATCCCTTGTGTTGCTTTTTTATTTTATTTTTTACTTTTATGAATATATTTTTATTGATTTCAGAGAGGAATGGAGGGGGAGAGAGAGATAGAAACATCAATAATGCGTGAGAATCATTGATTGGCTGCCTCCAGCACACCCTCTACTGGGTATTAAGCCTGCAACCCTGGCATGTGCCCTTGACAGGAATCAAACTCGGGACCCTTCAGTCCGCAGGCCAATGCTCTATCCACTGAGCCAAACCGGCTAGGGCTGTATGTATGAACTTTTAAAGTCTACTCTCTTAGCAACTTCCAAATATACAATATATTATTCTTTAACTATAATATAGTATTGTTAATTTATAATAACCACAAGTCACCGTATTGTACATTACATCTCCAAACTTATTCATCATTTATGTATCTTTCTTTCTTCTTCTTTTTTTGGTATAGTCTTTGTCTGGTTTTGGTATCAGGGTAATATTGACCTCATAAAATGAGTTGGAAAATGTTCCCACTTCTATTTTCTGGAAGAGATTGTGTAACATTTGGTGTTAATTCTTCTTTAAGTGTTTGTTAGAATTCCCATCTGGACTTGGAGAATTTTTTCAGGAGCTTTTAAATTATAGATTCAATATCTTTAATGGTTATAGGATTACTCAAATTATCTATTTCATCTTGGTTGAAATTTGGTAGTTTAAAATTGGTCCATTTCTTTTAGGTTGTCAAATTTCTGAGCATAAAGTTTTTCATAGTATTTTCTTATCCTTCTAATGGCTTTAGAAATGAAGTGATATCCTGTTTTATTCCTGATATAGGTTATATTTGTCTTCTCCGTTCTTATCTTCATCGGTCTCGCTTAAAGTTTATAAACTTTATTAAAATTTTCAAAGAACTAGCTTGTTTCAATAATTTTCTCTATTGTCCTCTCAATTTCAATTGCACTGATTTTTGCTCTTTATTATTTCATTTCTTCAGCTTGACTAGGGTTTATTTTGCTTTACTTTTTCTAGTTTTTTGAAGTAGGAGCTTAGATTATTGATTTGAGACCTTTTCTCTTTCCTAAGTTAAGCACTTAGCACTTTAAATTTTCCTTTGAGCACTGCTGTATTTATATCCCACCAATTTAGATATGTTGCATTTTAATTTAGGTCAGCATGTTTTATTTATTTATTTTAAAAATATATTTTATTGATGTTTAACGGAGAGGAAGGGAGAGGAATACAGAGTTAGAAACATCGATGAGAGAGAAACATCAATCAGCTGCCTCCTGCACACCCCCTACTGTGGATGTGCCCGCAACCAGGGTACATGCCCTTGACCGGAATCGAACCCAGGACCCTTCAGTCCACAGTCCGACGCTCTATCCACTGAGCCAACCCGGTTAGGGCTAGGTCAGCATATTTTAAAAATTTCTCTTGAGACCTTTTTGATGATGGATTATTGAGATGTGTGTTTAGTTTTTAAAATTGAGAGGTTTTCATGTTGTCTTTCCATTATTGATTTCAAGTGTACAATTATATAATACATCGTCTATATATTGTATTGTGTGTTCACCATCCAAAGTCAAGTCTCTTTCTGTCACAATTTATCCTCCATTTATCCTCTTCTGTCTCTCCCCATCCTCATTTCCCTCCTGTTATCATCATACTGTTGTCTATGTTGATTATTTTTAATTAGTTGAGGTTTGTTTTATGGTCCAGGATTTGGTTTATCTTGGTGAGCATTCTATGAGTTCTTGAAAAGAATGTGTGTTCTGCTATAGGTAGGTGCAGTTTTTTTAAAAAAATACATTTTTATTGATTTCAGAGAGGAAGGGAGAGGAAGAGAGAGATAGAAACATCAATGGTGAGAGAGAATCATTGATCAGCTACCTCCTGCACACCCCACACTGGGGATGGAGCCTGCAACCTGGGCATGTGCCCTGACTGAGAATCGAACCGTGACCTCCTGGTTCATAGGTGGCTCAACCACTGAGCCACACCAGCAGGGCAGCAGTATTTTTTATATGCCAATTATATCCTGTTGGATGATGGTGTTGTTCAGTTCTACATCTTGTTGATTCTCTAATAGTTTTATTATTTTCTGTGAATAGGAAGTCTCCACTTATAATTGTGGATTTGTCTATTTTTCCTTTCAACTCTTAGTTTTGAGATATACTTTGAAGCTCTTTTTGATGTATACACATTTAGGATTCTCATGCTTTCCTGGTTGATGGATATTTTGATCTATATGTAATGTAGCTCTTTGTCTCTAGCAGGAAAAATTATTATCCCTTTTACAGATGAAGAACCTGAGGTGCAAAAGAGCTTAAAACTAGGTCTAAAAAGAAGGGAAGTAGAAAATCACCATTAAGCAAACCTTATGGTAATAACAATTACAGGCAAGATCCACTCATGGTTGCTAAAATTAGTGGGAGAAAATTTGATGAGAAACAAAATCTCAAAGTATCTCCCCAGCATATTTATTAAGTATAAAGGAAAAATATAAAAGTGGAGAAACCTGGCACACACCACTTTAACCAAGGGTTCAAGGTTAAGATCACTAGTAGTAACCCTATTGACATTATGCACCTCCTGATGTGATGCACTGAGAAGGGCACAATATTGCTTCTCACATCAATCTAATCATGATAAAACCCCAGACAAACCCAAATAGAGAGGCAGCCTACAAAATCCCACAGAGCTGTATGAATTAGAACCCAGAGCCCATATTCTTTCCAGTCTAGTCAGGAAAGGTATGAAGACCACAGGTATAGGGGTGCTACCTTTCTGAGGTGGGGGACACACTGCTGACTGGTTAGGCACACACCTCACTGCTTGAGTAGTCTTCAGTGTGCTCTGTGACTAGAATGCATATTTCTTTGCCTGAGGGCTTTCTCCAAAGCATGTAAGGGGTTTTGTTTGTGCTGTTCAGAGACCAGAATACTCTCTCACCACCTCCAGGCAGCCCTCTACCTATGACTGATGGCAGTAGGCATAGAAACACCCCAGCTCCCTTTCCCGTGGGGGCTGGGGGGAGGGTGAGGATAATACTGAGGCATGCTCTACATTGGCTCTGAGTTCCTCTGTGGATTGGTAACTTGGTAATAATGCACTTTTATTGGCTGCCTTCCCTTCTTTGTCTCACTCCCCTACCAGTGTTGCCTGGCATCACCTTTCAATTAAACAACTCGCATCAAATTTCTTGTTTCAGAGTCCGCTTCTGTGGGAACCTAAACTATGGCAACTGTTAAAGGGCACCATGATCCTTCAGTCACAGACAGACTGCAACCAGCAAAGGCATGCGTGGGCAGCACCAGATAGGGCTGCCATGGACAGCTACTGGAGTTGTATAAATTGATGCCTATATTATTTTCCTATCGCTGCTGTAACAAATGAGCTTAATACCACACAAATGTGTTACCTTACAGTTTTGGAGGTCAGAAGTACAAAATGGGATTTACTGTGCTAAAATCTAGGGCAGTGGTTCTCAACCTGTGGGTCGCGACCCCTTTGGCTGTCAAACAACCCTTTCACAGGGGTCGCCTAAGACCACCCTGCATATCAGATATTTACATTATGATTCATAACAGTAGCAACAGTACAGTTATGAAGTAGCAACGAAAATAATTTTATGGTTGGGTCACAACATGAGGAACTGTATTTAAAGGGCCAGAAGGTTGAGAACCACTGATCTAGGTAGGGGTTGGCAGCTCCGTGCTCCTTCTGGAGGCTTTGTTGAGGAGACCTGGTTCCTTGCCTTTTCAACTTCTAGAGGCTTCTTGCATTCCTTGGCTTGTGGTCCCTTTCTCCATCTTCAAAGTCAGCAGTGTAACACCTTGACATTTCCCTCTCACTCCTCTGTTGCTATCATTACATCTTCTCTGACCTCCCTGCCTCCCTCTTTTCTTTATAAGGAACCTTGTGACTATATCAAACCAACCTGGATAACCCAGGATAAGCTCAACTCAAAATCCTTAATTTTAAAAAAAGATTTAAAAAATTAGTTTTGAGAAAGAGAGAGGAAGGGATAGGGATAGGGAGAGAGAGAGAGAGAGAGAGAGAGAGAGAGAGAGAGAGAGAGAGAGAGATCTATGGGCTGTCTCCTGACACCCCCTAACAGGGATCTAGCCTGAAACCTGGGCATGTGCCCTGACCAGGAACTGAACCGGCAACCCCTTGGCTCATGGGACCACACCCATCCAGTTGAGTCACAATGGCCAGGGCTCAAAATCCTTAATTTAATCGCATCACGGAGACCCTTATGCCATATAAGGTAACATATTCACAGGTCCTAAGGATTAGGACATGGACTGGGGCCATTATTGTGCTTACCACAGTGCCCACAGTTTAAGGTCCAGAATAAAGGGGCTCGATGTGAGGATGATCTGGCTGCGACATCTATCACCCCATTGATTGCCAGGGTTGACCGGACTGATCTGGCTGGTTAGGTGGGTGGGAGGGATCAGGGTGAAGGAGGACACCCCCCTCCTCCTTCACCCCGATCCCTCCCAAAGCTGCGTGCTGGAAGAGGAGAGGATGGGTCAAGGGTGTACGAGTAGCTCCTGGTAGAACCTCCAAACAAGCTCTCAGAATAAAGGGGATGTGAGTTGGCAACACCTGTCTAGAGTAAGCCAGTACTTTGTGGTAAAGGGAAGGTGACAAAAGGGGCTATCATATAGAATGAAGAAATGGACAGAGGAAACCCTATTTCAGTGAAAAGTAAAATAATGTTATACATGTAATGTGTGCATGTATAGTGTATATGTTTGTATGTGTACATGTGTATGTGTTTATATGTGCCTGTATATGTGTGTGTGTGCTTGTGCCTGTCTGTGTGTGCCTGTGTGTGCACACACGTGTGTTTGTGTGTGTGTATGTGTGTTTATATGTGCCTGTATATGCATGTGTGTGCCTGTATATGCGTGTGTGTGTGTGTGTGTGTGTGTGTGTGTCTGAGGGAGGGAGGTGAAGGAAGTGAGATGAGGGTAATAATGACCAGGCCTGGAAGGAACAGGAGGAACAGTGAGCAGATGGGTAGGGTGGGTCCACCTCTGAGGAAGTGGCCCTGTCTGAGGTGGGGCTACAGAGAGGCAGGGTGAGGGTGGAGCCCATGGATTTTCCAGAGGGAATTATAAAGGCCGCCAAGAATGCACGAGAGATAAAAATAGAGGAAGGGAGTGTGGCCTGGAGGGTGGGTGGAGCCTTCTCACAGTGTCTAGAATTGCAGGGAGAGGGGAGGAGGCAGGGCTCTGAGACCAGGGAGGAGAAAAAGAAAGAGAAACTAGGTCTGTTATGGGAAATGGGGCCATGGTTTCCTACTTGGAAGTGCCTGCATGTGATCAGTATAAGCATAGGGCTGGTAGCAGGCTGGGGAAGAATTCTATATTTGCAACTTCTATAAAGCCTTTCATGAATTCATGTAATATACACTGAGCTGCTGCCAGGTACTGGGCAAATTTCTCTGCACTGGAGATGCAAACAAACAGTGGGCAAATGAGGGGGAGTGAATGGAGTCAGCGAATCAGGTGTGATAGAAAAAAAAGACAGGGATATAAAGGAGCAAGTGGGTGAGTAGATGAGGCAGAAAAGACTTTTCTTGGCAGAGGGTAATGGGGTGTTGCAGGACCTTTGTCACCTGCTGAGAGAGGCTTGCCAGGCTCTTACCTTACATCCCACCTGGGCAGGGGAGCAGCTTTGAAGCCTATATACCCCACTCTCCTCCTCCTTGGAGCTTCTCTTTTCTTCATTCCTCCTCCTCTGTTCCCCTTCTCCTTGCCGATAAACCCTCTCCCATGTCTCCCTTTGCTACCAGAAAGTGGACCTGGCCTTGAGCGGGTCTGCCTGGGACTGGCCGCTAGTGTGTGAGTGCTTGACTTTGTGCAGGAAAAATTTCACAACACGAGTCCAGGTGAATTTTAGAGGATGTTTGCTAAAGCTGGGGACAGTGAAACAAGGAAGGGCTGGGGAAATGAGCCTAGGCTGGTTTGCTTTGGCTCACCGAAAAGTCAGAGAAAAGGGGGTCTTGGGGACAGGCTCAAGGGGTTTGCCCGGGATGAACTGCCACTGCCCATTGCTGCCCTGATTGCAAGCCTTATAGGGTCCCGTGGAGTTAGGAGATGTATGCCTATGGGGGAAGAGGAGAGGGGAGAGAAAGACCTGGATGTGCTCCTGGGAGGGAGAGCATGAGCTGGGTCCTTTGTCTTGAGGCTTTTATCTCTCTCTTGCAGGCAGGAATCTTAGGGAAGATCGCAGGGGAGGGTCTCAGCAGAATATTCATCAGTTTTCTAGGTGTGCTCCTTCAGGGTCATGATCTCCACTGATTGGTCAGTGTCAAGGCAGAGGGTCGTTAGTCATTGCAGCTGGTCCTGGTGTTGCCCACTTGGTTTTGATGCTTTTCTGGGTCTGGAGCTGAAACACAATAGATGTTATCTTTAGGGAGGTGACCTTCTGCATCTGCTGTAAATTGCTCTATCAGTTTGTCCAGCTATCTGTCTGTTTCCCCAGTCCACTGTCCTGGCTACTGGCCTGTCTCACCTTTGACCTGAAACGTGGGAGGGCCAAGGCTGGAGGAGACAGTGACTGTGGCTTCCTTCTACTACTTCCTTCTTATCTTTCTACCCTTTGGGTCCTCCCATAGTCATCATGACCGACAAATAGTACATTACTATGCTCTGTCCCCAGCCTCTACAGAAAAGTTAGCATCGTAGACAGGGAACAGTGGTCACACCCACAGAAAGACACACCTTTGGAGAGAGCATGTCTCTGCTGACAGCTTGATCTCAGACTTCTAATTTCCAGAGCTAAGGTGCATGGGGAAGGAAGGAAAAAGCAGTGAAGGAGACATGTCGGTCAGAAAGAATCAGAGAAAACTGTGGGTCTTATGAAAGGCAGGCAGCCAAAGGCCCTGGGAGAAGGTAGACTTATTTCCTTATAAATTATGTGGTTATGAAGGCGGGAGTTTCTCATGTGGCTTTTTGCATAACTAGGTTGTCAGGTAGTTAGCCCATTAGAGGGCTCATAAAGTCTTCAGCTGCGCTGACTCACAGCATGAGACATCAGGAGGTGAGCCAGCAGGGATGCAGCTCTGAGGAGGAACCTGTCTATGTGGTGTCAGCCAGGATACTCTTTGGGGCCCAAGTGTCACAACCTGGGCTTTAGAGTCTGAGTTCAAGTCTTGACCCCACGCCCTTGCCAGCTGTGTGAGCTTGGGCAAGTCACTAACCCTCCCTGAGCTTTTGTTTCTACATTAGGGCAATGGTGATGGTTTCAAGGTGGAGGATTGGCCTGGGGAAGTGCAGCTGACTTCTCTGACAGATCCTTGAGGAGGGCAGTCCATGGGTGTGGCCACCAATTTCCAGAAACTAATCCTTGGATTTCCCTCAGAAATTTAGTGGTTGGCACTTTGGCAAACTGTTGGACAATATCTAGTGAACTCCCTATATTGGTTTCTTTAAAAATATATATTTTATTGATTTCAGAGAGAAAGGGGGAGAGAGAGAGAGAGAGAGAGAGAGAGAGAGAGAGAGAGAGAGAAACATCAATGATGAGAGAATCTTTGATCGCCTGTCTCCTGCACACCCCATATTGGGGATTGAGCCCACAACCTGGGCATGTGCCCTGACCAGGAATCGAACCGTAATCTCCTGGTTCATATGTCGACATTCAACCACTGAATCATGACGGCCAGGCTGTATCGGTTTCCTAGGACTGTCATAACAAAGTACCACAAACTAGGTGGCTTAAAGCAACAGAAATTATTTCACAGTCCTGGAAGCCAGAAGTCTGAAATCAAGGAGTCAACTGGGCCATGCTCTCTCTAAGGGTGTGTCTTTCTATTGGGGAGCTGCCACTGCCCCCTGCCAAAGTGCTAACTTTTCTGTAGAGGCCAGAGGCAGTGTGTGACAATGCATTTGTCAGTTTTCATTGCAGGAAGAAAGGAGGGAACATTATGGAGCCTAGGCTAATTGGAGGGGATATTTGGGGATCCTCATATCTCCTCCTGATCCCTTGAGATACCCCAGGGTCCTCAGCATCCTGGTGAGATCAGGATGTAGGTGGGAACAATGAATTCTGGTAAGTGCTGCTCCCTTTAGGTCTCCCTCTCCCTTTTCTGAGGACTCATGCCTCCCCCATGTCTCTGAGGGGTGAGGTGGGGAGAAGCTGGAGGCAGGGCTGGTGGAGATGCCTGGGGAGTGGTGTGCCTGCCTGAAGAGGTTGCAGTGGATGCCAAGCAGGGCAGAGATAGCCCAGGGTCCTCAGCATCCTGGTGAGATCACCAGGAGTAGATGGGAACAATGAATTCTGGCAACTGCGGCTCCCTTTAGATCTCCCTCTCCCTTTTCTGGGGACTCATGAGTGCCTCTACCTTGATTTCCAAAAATTCAGGAGTGTCTTGAAATTCCAACAAATATGATTGCATGGCAATAGGGACATGCCCTTAGGATAGTGTCATTGAGCCCTGGACGGCCTACCTCCTGCTCTCCTTTCTATTTGTGTGTGTGTGTGTGTGTGTGTGTGTGTGTGTGTGTGAGAGAGAGAGAGAGAGAGAGGAGATAGAGTTAGAGAGAGAGAGAGAGAGATTGAGATTGATTTTAAAGAATTGACTCACAATTATAAAAGCTGATAAGTACAAAATCTACAGAGTGAGCTACCACCAGGCTGGAGACTCAAAGAATTAATGTTACAGTTCAAGTCTAAAAGCCATTTGTTTGCAGAATTTCCTTTTGCTTCAGGGAGGTCAGGCTCTTTCTCTAGTCAGGCCTTCAAGTGATTAAATGAGACCTACTCACAGTAAAGAGAACAATCTGCTTTACACAAAGTCCACTGATTTGAATGTATTGTCATCCAAAAACACCCTCACAGCAATACCCAGAATAATGTTTGATCAAAGGTCTGGGCACCCATGGCCCAGCCAAGTTGACACACAGAATTAACCTCCTCGCTAAAATGACTGCAACAAGCAATAGGAATGGTAGCTTCCCATCACTGAGGACTTACCTTATCTTCTGTTGGGGGCCTTAGGCTCACTTCCCAACACACCTGTGTGGTAAGTTTTATGCTCGTTTTATAACAGCATAGTAAGAAGCCAGAAAAATTCCTGGGCAAGTGGAATAGGGAAACCAAGACAAGAAAGTTAAATAATTCATGGATAATGAAGACCATCATAAACTTATGAACAATAATAGATACAGAGGCAGAGCTGCCTCAAACAGATTGTCAAACTGCAGCGGGAAGGCCGGGGAGGGTTGGGGGGCAGGAGTGAGGGGGGTAAGAGATCAACCGAAGGACTTGTATGCATGCCTATAAGCATAACCAATGGACATAGACACTGGGGGGTAGGGGAGGCCAGGGGATTGTCAAGGGCGGGGGGAAAAAAAGGACACATATGTAATAGTCTTTGTAATACTTTAAGCAATAAAACAATAACAAAAAAAAGAAAGGGATCAAAGGACAGCATCTAAATAAATGGTTCTCAGCATAGTTGGCCAAAAAGAAGTCCTACAATTGGCTCCCCTCCGAGGGGGCGTGGCTAGGCCCTGGGGGCGTGGCTAGGCCTGGGGGCGTGGCTGGGCTCTAGGGCGGATTGAGCCAGTTTAAAGCCCCGGCTGTAGTGGCGGTTACACGTGGAGGCATGGAGGAGTGCGCTGGGCTCTGCGGCGTGGGCTCTTCGCGGGGACATCGGTGTCGTCAGAAGCGCGAGCGCCCAGCTGAGACGGCAGCGGCCCACAGCAAGCCGTCCCCGGCAGAAAAGCAGGTCGAGGTGGACGAGGCAGCGCGGTGCTGTGCGGGGAGGGGAGGCCTCGCGAGCCCCATGCCGCCCCCGCCCCCGCCGCCCCCACACTGCTCGCTGCAGGACCTGCCGGTGGAGATCCTGGTGCAGATCTTCGCCTCGCTCCCCGGCCCCGATCTGCGCAGCCTGGCCCAGGCCTGCACCACATTCCACCACACCCTGCACACCGACAGCATCTGGAGACGGCGCTGCCGCGAGGAGTTTGGCGTTCGTGAAAACCTGCAGGACCCGGAGATGATGGGTATGTCTTACCGAGAATTCTATGCGAAGCTGTTCCCATACAGACACACTTTGGGACTGTGGCAGCTCCATTATAGCGTTAGAACACTGCTGAACGTCGTGGTGGACGGCTTAGGCATCACTGGCGGGAGGTACAGGCCTCCCCTTAACCCCCATGTGCGTGGCCCAATACGTTTCAAGCCCTCGTTCAGGATTCGCCTGACGGAGCGGAAATCAGCCGCGGTGGAGTGCCTGGAAGGCCTCCTCGGCAGGCCCCACAGCGGCCACATGCAGATCCAGGAGGACAGGCTCACCATCCAGTGCAAGAGGACCGACCACCGAGCGGACTCACCAACGCCGCTCAGGGGAGAGCGGGGGCGGGCGCGGGGGCGGGTGCAGGAGGACGGACAGCGGTATGACTGCCTGACCTACCGCCGCCTCTACCTCCCGCCGCGCCGCCCGGACGACCTCATCAGGCCAGGCCTCTTCTACGTCAGATACAACGCCTTCGGCCCCACGACCGTCATGCTCAGCTTCCACGGGAAGTACGCCAGGGTCACGAGGCTCATGGGAATCGGCACGAAGGCCTTAGAGATCCACCTCCTGCGCCGCCTCCAGCTGCGAGATGGCGAGATCTTCCGCGACTTCCAAGAGCTCTCCCGCGTGGTCCAGGAGATTGACGAGCAGGTGACCCGGGAGCAGCAGCAGCAGCAGCAGCAGCAAGAAGACGCGACTGAGGAAAGCCAGGGCCATGGCTGGCAGAGCCCTGCCCAGCCCAGCGTCGGGGAGTCCGGGGCCGCAGCTCCGGAGGAGCCGCCTGTCCCGTTTGTTCTGCCTGTGGGCGTGCGCTCCAGTGACCAGAACTACCCCCGAACCTGCAGGATGTGTTTCTACGGCGTGGACATTGAGTCCTTCGGCTACCCCAGGCACTGCTGCCCCGGAGTCTTCATCCTGTTCGATGAGGACCACTTCGGGTTCATCTGGCTGGAGGAGAAATACTTCTTCTGGTACGACAGAGTCCAGGACACCTTCCAGAATGTGGAGGCGCCATCCCCGCAGGCCTTCCTGGAGATGCTCAAGGACATTCAGTCCAGTTTTATATTTTAATCTGAATAATTCTTTTTTGTTTTTGTTTTTGAATAATTCTTTACTGGCAATTTTTTCAATAGTTTTTCTTCATTTATAAATCTTAAGTGGTTTCCCATTGCTTATAAAATTAAAACAAAATCTTTTCAAACAGCTGTATTGAAGTATAATTAATTTATTATATAAATAAACTACTGTTGATTTATCTGTTAAAAAAAAAAAGAAAGAAAGAAAGAAAAAGGAAATTTAAATAAGGCCAAACAGTTTGGGCAGCTTGCAGCCAGTTTGTATCTTTCCCAAACAATTTACAGAGGAGTCAACGGAATCTTGCCCAGTGTAAAAGCTGATGTTAGTGCCCTACCTGGTCTCTTTTCCCAGGTGTTGCCGTGTGGTGGCTAAGAGCTGATGCCCTTGTCCAGCATCTTCTGGGAACTTATTTACCCCCTTCTTACCCCTCACCCCCTGTTCTCCACGGCTGGACAATGACGGATTGATACAGGGGGATGAGAGCCTGGGCTGCTTACCTCAAGGGAGAGCAACTCTGGAGACTATTCACCCCGCGGAGCTCCGTAAGGGATCAGGCTGCGGTCAGACTTCACTGAGGTCAGCCTTGACACCCTTGGAGAGCATCTTCCCCTGCCCTGTCCTGCTTCCTTCCCTCCCTTTTCTTAAGACAATTTCCTCAGGAAATCGTGTGAATCCCCATCTCTGATTCTAGAGAATGTGATCTAAGACATTGGTTAGTGAGGAACTTAAAGTCAGGTCTTGCTGACTTCAAGGTCAGCCTGATGACCCCATGCATTGTCCATAGTCTGGTGGCTTTGTCACCCTCTTCCTCACTTGTGCACCCCTTGCTGCTGCCTAATTTCACAAAGCCAGGCACCAGCCACAAGCTGCCCTGTTAGGTATCTCCACAGGGGCAGGGAGGGGCAAGTTAAAGTGTGTGCTTCTGGGTAGAGAGGCCATGGGTCTGAGAGTCTCATCCCCCAGGCTCCTCAGAGCACAGTTGCTGGCTTTCAGGAACTTGAGGCAAGATGTGCTGCAACAGGGATGTATGTATTCAGAGTCCTGAGCTGCAGCTTGGGAGAGAGCATGAGCCAAACCCCACAGGCAGGCCGCCTGGTCAGCAGGCTCCAGGCCTAGGCTGTGGTCCGGAGCCCCCCTTCACAGCCCCCTGCCTGTGGGACTGCTGAGACATCACCCTGGCAGGGCCGCTGCTGGATATTTCCATAACTTGGAGGTTTGGATGTGTCCCTGTCATGCCTGCTCCAGTTAGAATTTCTCCTCTGCTTTCCCAGGCAGCCCCCAGCCTTCTCTGAGAGATAGCAGCTCAAGGACAGTAAATGTGTGAGAACTAGTGTCCCCCTCAACCACTCCCCCTCCCCCGTGGGGATGAGAGAGTCTGGACCCGAGCAGGTGGAGTCAAAGCCTGGCAGAGGAATGGCTGTGTGTGTGTGTCTGGGGATGGGGGAAGGCCCCAAAGAGCCTCTACTCCATCTGACTGGAGAAGACAACAAAGGGTGCGGGTACCAGTACATAGAAGACCTCTCTTCACAAAAAGGAGTGTTGGGCTCTTCTCTTTAGTGAAAGACCTTTACTACTATCTTTTCTATGAAGTAGAAAAGTTTGGGGACTTTGGTGCCAGGTAGATCTGATTACAAACCTCTGTTCTGTGCCCTGGCCAGTATGGATCAATGGTTGGAGTGCCAGCCTGCGAACCAAAGGGTTGAAGGATCAATTCCTGGTCAAGGGCACATATCTGGGTTGTGGGTTCACTCCCAGCCCCCGTCAGGCATGTTCTGGAGGCAACCAGTCAATGGATCTCTCTCACATCGATGTTTCTCTCCCTCTCTTTGTCCCCTTCCATCCCTTCTTCCCTTCTTTCCACGCTCTCTGAAAAAGCAATGGAAAAAATATCCTTTGGTGAGGATTAACAAAACAAACAAACAAACAAACACAAAAAATCTCTGTTTTGTGAGGTTGGGAAAGTCACTTAATATTTCAGAGCCTTGCCCTAGCCAATTTGGCTCCATGGATAGAGCATTGCCCTGTGGACTGAAGGGTCTGGGTTCAATTCTGGCCAAGGGCACATACCTCAGGTTGTGGGCTCAATCCCCAGTAGGGGGTGTGCAGGAGGCAGCTGATCAATGATTCTCTCTCATCATTGATGTTTCTATCTCTCTCTCTCCCTCTCCCTCTCTGAAATCAATAAAAATATATTTTAAAAAAATATTTTAGAGCCTTAGTTTCCTCATCCAGAAAATGGGTGGCCTTGCTTAGTGCACAGGCTTGCTGACTGGGATGAGGCAAGTCAGATGAAGGAAGTAGCTCAGCCAGAGGCACAGAGAGTCTTGGTGGATTAGGAATGTTAAAGAAAAATTTAGCCAACTTCCCCTCGAAGGAGCTAATTTACTTCTAGAGCCAGAGTGGTGGACATAAGACCATTGCTTACTCATTCCAGTGCTCAAGACAGACATCACTACTTTTATCTGCATACTCCAACCCTGGCTAGCTCCTCCAGGGAGCGTCTACTAAATGATTAGAGGTGGCATTCAAGCTAGAACCACATCTCTGCCCTCAGGTCAACATGGCCTTGACAGTCACCACGAAGGAGTCCCTGAGTCTGTGAAGAGGGATTTAAAGGAGAGAAAATTTGTCTTTAAGGTGTCTCTAGCTTGAACACCTGGGAATAGAGATTGTTTCTGATCGAGCAGCCCAAAGGGTCTATCATTTTGAGGCAGCCTGAGCTGCTGAGCAGAGGTCAGGCTTGGTGTGGCCCTTACGGATGACCACTAACTGGCATGGCATGGCTGGCCTCACCAAAGGTGGACTCAGTCTGCTTCTCCACAGGAGCACATCCTCAGCCAAAGATTCAGTGCAAGAGGCTTATTTGTGAAGTCGTCCCAAGATCTCTAGTAGGAGATTCAGTAAGTGAGATGCGGGAGGGAAGGAAGCCTATGCAAGGTGCATTTCAGCCACTGTGGGTGACTGGACCTTAATCCTGCTCAGGAAGTCTGGGAGACAGTGCAGAGCACGCAGCTGAGTTATGGCATCTGAGGGGCGAGGGAACTGGAGTCGTTATACACCAACTCCCATCAGTTATTAGTTGAGGGTGACTGGGGCACTATATAACTCCCTGATTACAGATACACAGAGCGGGATCAAGTGGCCAGAGAAAGCTCTCAGGCAAAAGAAATCACAGGTACTGGTGGTTGGAAGTGGTAAAATCCAAAAGCAGTATCAGCTATCCACGTGGTTCCCAAACTGAGTCTTTTCATTGAAAATCAGGGCAGCCTAACCTTTCCCAGTGTGGAGTGCTCTTCATAATGCCAGCAGCCTCACCCTGCCTCATCCTGCCTCACCCCTAGAGGCTTAGGGTGTGTAGTCCCTGTTCTAGAAAGAATGATCAGAACCCTAATGTTTAAAATAGTAAGCACTTATTTCATACTTGCTATTGTCATTGCTTTGTAAGCATGATCTCATTTAATGTTCACAACCCAGTGAATATCATCTCTGAAGTTCAGAGAGATTAAGTAGTTTGCCTAAGATCACAGCAACAGAGTAATAGACTGTTTATGTCCCTCCAAAATTCATATGTTGAAATCCTAACCGCCTATGTGATGGTATTAGGAGATAGGGTCTTTGGGGGTAATTAGGTCATTAGGAGGAGCCCGAATGAATGGGATTAATGACTTTATAAGAAAAGACACAAGAGAAATTGCTTCCTCTTCCTGCTCTCCACCTTGTGAGGATACAGCAAGAAGAGGCCATCTGCAAACCAGGAAGTGGGCCCTCAGCAGACACCAGATCTGCCGGCATCTTGATCTTGGACTTCCCGGCCTCCAGAAATGTGGTAAATAAATGTATGTTTCTTTAAGCCACCCTGTCTGTGGTACTTTGTTATAGCAGCCTGAAGTAAGATAGATCCTACCCAAGTATGCCTGCTGTCACTGTTGTGGCAGAATGCACGGGAGAACCGTCGGCCAGCACTCTGAGGGAGGAAAGTTTAACCTTTATTTTGCAGATCTCTTAGTCCGGGGGAATTCTGGATCCAAAGCTTGAACTGAACTCGTGGGAAGGCTCTGACCTATATATCTCCTCCTCTGGCGGCCCCTGAGGGTCCCCGCAGCTCTGCACAAGTCAGCTGTGGCAGGGCCCTGGGGTTGGGCTCTGTAGCTCCGCCCAAGTCAGTCAGAGTGGGGAAGTAAGACGCCAGTTTTAACCAGATACTGAACTAGGTTGCAAGCACCCCCATTTTCTTTTTCATTACTACCATCAGTCACAACCGTCACAGACATCACTAATTCATCACCAGTCTCTTTCAGACAGGGACTTACAACCCCTTTCCAGAGAATGAATTCTCTAGTTAGCCCCTGGAATGTAATCCCAGAATAATCTCTGATAAACACTTAGCGTAAGACCTGGCACACAGTAGGTGCTCAATAAATGGAAGCTGTTAGTATCATTACTATTGCCACTTAGAGATGAAATCCATTGGCCAAAACTGCCCTGACCCTGAGACAGGTAGGCTTTGTCAGATTCATTCCTCTGCAGCAGCTATAAAGAGTGCGAGAAGAGGTGAAGAGCTGTGAAAAGCTAGAAGTTGGGGTAATTTGAGAGGGGTTGGTTTTGGAGCCTGGGTCCTACCAGGAGGAAAACCTAGATGATATGAGTCAGCAGGATTGGTGGAAGCTTGGTGCCCAGGAGAGGCGGACAAGGGAGGAGATGGGGTGAGAGGTCCTAAAATTGTCCCCTGTTCCTTATCCTCTGTGGGTAGGTTCTTGTTGCCAGAAAGGGCATGTCCAGTCTCCTAGTTCTTCCTTTCACTTGGCTTTCCTCCTGCCTCATCTTTGCTCCTAGTACCCACTCAGGATCAGAGACAGGACTGGCCTCCAGGACTCCCAGGGGCTTGTCTCCATGTTCCTCCCTGGTCTAAACTCCAGTGAGGGAGGGACCTTTGTGGAGAAGGGCCAGGAGCTGTTCTTAAAGCAGCCAGTGAGTGGTTGAGGGTTTTGCTTGAAAACCTGGGGTTTGACATATTCTTTGCCAGGATTGCCTTTGCCTTAAGTAGCAGATGATTAAAAAAAAAAAAAATGGCCCTAATTTTCCATCGCTCCCTGAATCCACACCCTTTATGATCTGATCTCATAGCTCATCCCACTGAGAGGTGGAGTGTGTTTCCTGACCCCTTGAATCTGGTCTGGACTTGTGGCTTGCTTTGGCTGATGAGAGGTGGTAGAAGTTGTTGAGCCCTTTCTGAACCTTGCCTGTTTCTTGCTCTCTTGAATGCTGCCATGACCTTGTGAACATACTCAGGCTAGCCTACAGGAGGACAAGAGACCACATGGAGCAGAGACAATCTTCCTAGCTGAGGCCATCTTACACCAGCCACTAGCTGGCACCCAAATGCCCAGCCAGGATCAGCAAAGACACCTACTTGACCCATAGTTGACCAGAGACACAAAAGTGATTCTGGCCAATACAAGACTGCTTAGCTGACCCATAGACTCATAAATAATAACAGATTCTTTTATTTTCAACCACCGAGTTTTGGAGAGATCTGTTACCCTACATTAGCTAGCTGATACACTCAAATCCTAGAGGTGAATCCTCCTTCCCTTGCCCCAGCTGGATACTCAGTCTGGCCCAAAACATAGCAGCCTCCAGCCTGATCAAGGCTTCCACAGAAGGTGCCTTGTGGCCACAGCCAGCTCTCTTTGGTTTCCTCATCAGTGGAATTGCCCTGGCACTCTCCCATATTTTTTCTTGTGTTCCTCTTTGAGGGAGCTAATCCGTGTGTGCATGATGTATGTGGTGTGTGTGTGTGTGTGTGTGTGTGCATGTGCACTTGTGCATGTGCACCTGTGAGTTATAAGGCACATTCCACACCTTGTGTTCAGTCTCTTCCTCTGGCTGAGGACTCCCTGAAGCCCAGGCTGTCTTCAGCCCTAGAAGACATTCCTTGCACAGGGACCTCATTCCTGAAAAGCTGTTCCTGCCTAGCGCTCAGCCTAGGTTGTGAGGATCCACCTCTCTGGGTTCAGGTCAATTCCATGAACTTCCCTACCCTGCTACTAAGTCCAGCAAGGCTGGTTTGCCACAACTCCCACCTACCCAGCTGAAACTGGACCCCCTGGCTGGGTTGGCTTGCCCGGTAGGTGCCCTCAGCAGCTCCTCCCATCCTTCCAAGGTCTCTTCCTGCCTCATTGCTTTCCCTTGTGAACTGGGCTGGTCATGGGACAAGCTCCCTCTGGCTGTCTAATCACCGGTGTGGTGAGACTTGATGAACCAGAGTGACTTAGGACGCTGTCCAGGTCTCTCTGACACTGAGTCCTGGGCTCTTTCCACAGAGTGTTTACCAGCCAGGGTGTTTGGTTTCAACCATAGAAATGGCTTTGAGAGGCCTAAGCAGAAAAGAGATTTATTAGAAGATTACAGGGTGACTGATGGGATTGATTAGAAGGACTGGCCACGGGAGGAATGTGGCTGGGCACTACTGCTGCTGGCACCGTTGTCTCTGACTGTGGCCATGTTTTCAACTGTCTCTGCTTTCTGTGGCCTCACCCAAGACTCAGTCCTGGGAAGTATTCCCAAGAGGCTGAGCTCAGTTCTGGTGCTTTGTGTATTCCCGGAGGAAATGACTGTTCTGCTGTTAGCTTAGTTCTTCCTGTTCTGGCATGTCACATGAAAGAATCATATAGTTTGTACTCTTTTGTGTAGGTTAATTTTGCTCAGTGCAATGCATTGGAGATTCATCCAGGTTGTTGTGTATATTAGTAGTTTGTTCCTTATTTTGCTAAATATTATCCTATTGTGTGGATAGATCATAATTTGCTTATGAATATTTGCTGTTTTTCTTGTTGGTAGACATGTAGGTTGTCTCTAGTTTTTAGTTCTTATGAATAGAACTATGAACATTCATGTACAAGTCTTTCTGTGATCAAGCATCATTTTCTCCTAGAGTTTTTTTGTGTGTTTTGTTTTGTTTTGTTTTTAACAGAAACACTGCTATTTTATTATTATTGAATTCACTGTTTATAAAAGTCAGAATAGCTATTACTCTCAAAATCCTAGAGGAGAGGAACAATTATTAAACCACCTTAAACAAATATTAGGACTGTGAAGTCTCCCAGAGTTTTGATTTGCTCTCCTGCCCCACTGGAAAACTTTCCTGCCAAGTTAGTCATAAACCTCAGCTAGAAAAACAGATGAGTTGAGTTTTCTCCATGAAGTTTTAATTCATATTCAAGACAGAACTCCTCACCATATCCCTAAACCCTCTCCTTCTGCACTTTTTCTCATCTCATTGTGTTTCTGGACTAGTTACCTGGGCCAGAAACCTTGACTCTTCTCTTGGCTCACATTCTTCAACTAAGCCACCAGCAATCCCATCATATGTGCCTTCACAACACCTGGCCACTTATTTCCTCCATGGCTACCAGCTGATCTGGACCACCATCACCTGTGACCTGGATCTCTGCAACATCCTCTCCTCTGCTTCCCCTCCAACCTCCCCACCCAGTGATTCTCACCACAGCAGCCAGAGTAACCCTTCTGCGGCTAAGTGAGACTGTGTTCTATCTTTGCTTGAAACCCTCCCATGGTTCCCACCTCACTCTAAGTAAAAGCCTCAATCCTTAACAATATCTACAGGCCCCATATGCTCTCCTTCTGCTACTTCTCTCCTATCATCCCCCTTCCAGTTCTCTCTCTCTCTCTTTATTTTTAAAATATACTTTTATTGATTTCAGAGAGGAAGGGAGAGGGAGAGAGAGATAGAAACATCAATGATGAGAGAAAATCACGGATCAGCTGCCTCCTGCATGCCCCCTACTGGGGATAACCCAGGACCCTTCAGCCCGCAGGCTGACGCTCTATCCACTGAGCCAAACCAGCTAGGGCCGGTTCTCCTCTTTGGTCACACTGTCCTTGAGCCTTAAATATGCCAAGGATAATCCTGCCTCTGGACTTTTGCACAGGCTATTTCCCTCTGAATAGAAAACTCTTCCCCTAGAGATCCACGTGACTCCTTCCTTTACTTTCTGTCAAGCCTATTTACTTTACCAGCACTTACCATCATCTGACAGTCTATTTACCGGTGGATGTGTTTGTTGTCTGTCTGTCTATCTCCAGCATGATAGCTCCATGAGGGCAGGGATTTTGTTAGTTTGCACTTGTGTCCCCAGTTCCAGAATAGCATTGGTCATGTGATAGGCACCAAATAGGAGACTCAGAGGGCCTACAGCACACTTAACAGGGAGCATCAAGTCTGGTATCTTCCATCTTGAGCTCACTATTTAGGTGTTGGATTCTTTTTTAAAAAAATTATTTTTAAATTAAACTTTTTGGGGTGACATTAATTAATAGGTGTTGGATTCTTCAGGAGACTGCTAAGAGCATCTTTTGGGCTCTCTCTCTGCCCCTTCAGTGATTTAGCTCACTTTGGCTAAGGTCCCCAATCTCACAGCCTATGTGAGTCCAGTGCAGGCTTGGGGATTGGAAGAGGCTTTGGGAAATGGTGAGGTGGAGCTGGGCCTGGAATGGTAGATGGAGTTTGGGTAGCAGAGGACAGAAGGACAGCATGTGCCTTCAAAACATCTGACCACTTATTTCCTCCATGGCTACCAGCTGGTCTGGACCACTTAGGTAAGAAACAAGGAGCTCTTATCCCCTATCAGTCAAGGGAAACCCCACAGACTCTTAGTTTCCCACATTTCTGGGCTGTTCATGCATGAGGGCCAGATAGGCTCCCTTGGGGGGTCCCACCAGGTTGTACTGGAGAAGCCCCAGGAAAGATTGAAGCTTTCCCAAAAAGCTCAGTTCAGTACTGGCTGGAGGAAGAGGTTTGGCCAAAGGTTTCTGAGATAGGGTTCCAAGACTGTCCAACACACTCATTTTTACAATGAGGAGGTTTCTGCTCCACAGAGATGGTGTAAGGACTGGGCTGAATTCCACACCTAGATGCTAAAGGACTTGGCTTGGGGTTTCTGAGGCCTTTGTAAGGGCAAGGGCTTCTTAGCCCCAGAATGTAGGGCTAAGGGAGGACCAAGGCCCAGGGAAAGTCTGGAAAGGAGCCAAGCAAAAAGGTTCTCTTCGGCATTGGTTCATTGGAGCTGGGCAGAGAAGCATGAGCAAGATAGTAGGGAAGCTAAAGGGTTCTAGAGGACAAAGAGGAAGGAGCCTGCAGGGATCTCCTAGGGACCTGGAGTGAAAGGAAGGGGCTCACGAGGCCTGGCTCTTGTGAGGGGAAGAAAACTGATGAGGCCACCAAGATAGAGCAGAAAAGGTGTAATGGAATCCTGACAGTACTCTGCTCAGCCTGGTGTTAGGCACCCGGCAGGTCCTGCATGATAACAGCATTTGTGTTCCTTTCCAGTGGTTCTCAACCTCTGGCCCTTAAACACAGCTCCTCACGTTGTGACCCAACCATAACATTATTTTCGTTGCTACTTCATAACTGTAATGTTGCTACAGTTATCAACCGTAATGTAAATATCTGATATGCAGGATGGTCTTAGGCGACCCCTGTGAAAGGGTCGTTCAACCACCAAAGGGGTCACGACCCACAGGTTGAGAACCTCTGCTTTATACCATTACTGATCATTACTGTGGGTCTAGCCTTGACATTACTAATCAACCATGCAGTCTTTTCAGCAGAACCCAGCTGCTCTACAGGCATCTTCTACTGATTGATCTGTGTAGAGATATGAGGTCAAGCTTATTTGCACTTCCTGGTCGATAATGAACTATATGCATCAATGCATTATAAAGCAAGGCAGGATAAAGTTATGATTCAGTGCTTCTTTGTCTAGTAAAACAAAATTAGAACAAAGAGTGAGATTAACAGTGCCAAAGGCATTGTAACAACAAGACACGCTATCATGGAAGACTCCAGAGCGAGATATTGAAGGAAGGACATAATTTTAAGAGATGAAGAAAGGAGGGTAAAAATGGTATTCCGGTGTCGGGAAGGGACAATGGTGGGAAGGAAGACTGTAAGCAGAGGTTCAAGGATGGGAAAAGCAAGAAATATCAGAGGACATCATGAAGACGAGGATTTGGAGAATTTGTGGTTAAATGAAGCTAAAGTAGCAACTTCTAAGAAGGCTTTAAACACTTGGGATGAGACGTTTGGTCTAGGAAGTCCCTGAGAGTCAGTGAGCAGAGGCCAAGGGGGATATCAGTTCACTGTTGCTGTCTGACAAAGTAGAATTTAGTGATTTAAAACCACAATGATTTATTATTTCTCATTAATTTATGGATTGGATGGGTGGTTCTTCTGGGCTGGCTTGACTGAGTATGGTGGCTCCCTCATACATCTTTGGTCAGCGATGGGTTGGCTGGAGGCTGGTTGACTCAAGATGGCCTCATCACATAGTTGCTATGTGGCCAGCTACTGGCTGGGCCAATGTGAGTGCCTGGGCCAATGGTTTCTTGTCCTTCAGAAGGCTAGCCGGGGCTTGTTCACATGGTGGCTGGACAGATTTCCAGAAGAAGTGGAAATATATACAGTCTCTTGGAACCTAGGCTCAGAATTGGCACTTTATCACTTCTATCATATTTTGTTGGCCAAAGCGATTCACCCGGTTAGCCCAGATTCAAGGGGTAGGGAAATAGATTCCACCTCTTGATGGGAGGAGATATGAAGTCATATTGCAAAGGGTGTGGATACAGGAAGAGGAATAACTGTGGCCAGGTTTGCAATTAATCTACCACAGAAGGTTTGAGGGCAGCTGGTGGAACATGAGCTAGTAAGAGAAGGGCATCCAGGATAGGGGGATTGGCTGGGAAGAATCACAGTAGTGATTGGGCAAAGAGGGATAGGATATTTGTCCAGACTCTAAGATCGGGAGACCTGGGGTCAGGGACAATAGAAGCAACAGGGAGGAAATGAGTCTCTGAATTTGGAGCCAGGCAAAGGACTGGCAAGGGACATAACCATTCACAGAGCTAGGATGTCAATAGGTGTCTGATTTGGAGCCCTGCACTGGAAGGGCCTTGAGGCCTTGGAAATGGCAGCTTTGAGCCCTGAGGCTTCGACTGCCTACAGGCTGGGAGATCTTGTCAAACCCTTTAACATTTCCTGCACTTGGTGTTTGCCTCAGTAGAGAAGGGGTGGGAATTCTAACATCGCAGGGCTGTTAGCTGACAAACTGAGGCACAATATGTAGAAGCATTTTGTAAACTCTTTTGGGCTGAACACTTATTAGTGGTTTTATGGCTTGGCTTTGTTTTTGTTTTAAGAGACATTAGCTGCCTAGGGATGGCGGTTAGGAGGCACCTAGGAGGGAGAGTGAAGGGGGAAGGAGAGGACTCAGGGTTCCCTTTTCAGGCAAGGGATGCAGTTAGGAGGTGGGAGGAGTAGGAGGATCCAGAAAGTGGAGAGAGGGCTTGGCCTGTACAGTCCTTCCAGCTTGGGGTGGGTGCAAGGCTCAGCAGCGCCGCAGTGTGGGGCATTCGCTCATGGCTGTTCTGTGCTCGGTAGGTGGGATCAGAGAGTTGGGAGTTGGAGAGGTGGGCAGCATGGTGGGAGAAGTCAGTCTCCCTGCTTAGTTCTCCAACTGCAAAATCCTGGGTGGTCTGGCCTGAAGTCAGCACAGTTCCCCCCTTCTCTCTCTCTCCTCCTTGCTGCACTAAAAACTCTGGTGGCGTCACTGCTTCCAGATGTGGCCTCCAGATGTGGCCTGGAGCTGTTCCAGGTGGATCAAGGATCCAGAGGCAACAGCCAAGTTCCTAGCTTTTCCTCCTCCCTCCTTCTCCAATGGGGCCTGCCTGATGCTTTCCCTCCCCTGCCTTCCTTCCACCACTAGGTCAGTGTACCAGGTACCCAGAGGCACTGGTGGATGGGTAAATACCAGTTATGAATAAACCTGAGGCAGACAGATGCATCTTTATTCATATTGGAAAGAGTTTATAATTGGGGCAGTGGAGAACTCTCAAATGTTTCCGTTCTGAGCAGTCCCAGTGGCTCCAGGAGAAGGAAGTGAGTTGTTTCCTTGGCTGGGGACCCACCAGGGCACTGGGCTCCTGGCCAGCCAGGGCCTGGGAGGAGCAGCCGAAAACCTCCCCCGTAATGGGAACAGCCTGGGTTCTGGTGTCTCACCAGGATGGAGTCCCAATTAAGAGGGGGTGATGGGGGGGGGGGAATGCAGCTGTTTTATCAGTAGCAGACCATGAAAACCAGGTGGTGCCCCTAGGAGCCAGTACTCTGGTTGCCTGGACCAGCATGCTTCAAAGTATACCAAGTGCTTTAAATCCCTAGGACTTTTGTTAAAATGCAGATTATGAGTCAGTCCGCCTGGGATGGGTGGGGCTTGGGATCCTGTGTTTCTCAGTAGCTCTCAGGTGGATGGGTAAATACCAGTTTTGAATATGCTGCCTGTCTGTGGACCACATTTTGAGTAGCAAGACTCTAGCTTAGACATCTAAAACATATCTATACTTCCTGACACTTTTCTATTTTTCCCCCTGCAGTTTTCCTGTGTTGTTGTTACTGTTTTTTGTTGTTTATTTGTTTAATTCAGAAAGTACCAAAGGGTAGACAGTGAAAAATCTCCTGTTTTTGTCTGCAGCAACCCAGTGATCACTTACAGCTAACCAGTGTTGTTAGTTTTTACATATGTCCTCCCAGAGATACTTTATGACTTTACAAACAAGTATATATATTCTTTTATCTCTCCCTGCCCTGTTTTGGGTATTATCTGATAGCTATTATTTTGCATTTTGCTTTTAAAAAAAATTTCTTTATTGATTAAGGCAGCGGTTCTCTACCTGTGGGTCGCGACCCCTTTGGTGGTTGAACGACCCTTTCACAGGGGTCGCCTAAGACCATCCTGCATATCAGATATTTACATTATGATTCATAACAGTAGCAACATTACAGTTATGAAGTAGCAACGAAAATAATTTTATGGTTGGGTCACAACATGAGGAACTGTATTTTAAGGGCCAGAAGGTTGAGAACCACTGGATTAAGGTATTACATATGTGTCCTTATCCCCCCATTACCCCCCACCCCCGAGCCCCCACTCATGCCCTCAACCCCCGGTGCATTTTGCTTTTTTCACTTCACAACATACCTTGGCCATGGCTCAAGTTCCTTCTTTCTCTTTGAAAGTTACACAGTTTCATTATATACCAAAACTCACTGAGCAAATACTTGGTTGTGTCCAATCTCTTGCTCTCGAGGACAGTGGTGCAGTTTAGTATCTTAATATCTTATCATTTCCTGTAGGTGTGAGTTTCTCTGAAAGGTAAAGGCCTGCATGAATGGAAATGCAGGGTCAAAGGCTACGTGCATTTGTAATTTTGATGAAGATTGGCAACGTGACCTCCCTACAGAGGTTGTGCAATGTGATAGAGGGCCTATTTCCCCAGTCTCCCATGCCACATGTTTACAAATTCCTGACCTTTGCCAATTGGAGATGTAAAAAAATGATAACTGCTCTTTTGAAACTCCTCCCTTAGTTTCCATGGTTCTCTGCAACTATTTATTTGTCAGAGAGTCATTCATCTTCTCTGGCCAGCCACCTTATCAGATGCCTAGGATCCAGGGGAAAACAACACACGAGTAATTTCTGTACTTTCTTCTAGTAGAGAAGACAAACAATTCATGAATATAAAGAGTGTTATGATAAGCAGGCGACTTCTTCAGACAGTTCCTCTCGAACTTCAATGTGCTCAGGCGGCAACCTGAGGACCTAGTTAAGAGGCAGATTCTGCTTCAGGGGACCTGGGGTGAGGCATGAGATTCTGTAGCTCTAACAAGCTCCCCAGGGAAGCTGGACTGCTGGTCCTGGGACTATATTTTGAGTAGCAAGGGACTACCTAGAACAGAGGTTGGCAAATTTTTTCTGTAAAGGACCAGATGGTTTTGTGGAACACATGGTCTCTGTTGGAGCTACTCAGCTCTGCCTTTGAAGGCAGCCATGGACAATAGGTAAATGACTGGGTGTGGCTGTGTTCCAGTAAAGATTTGTTTACAAACTAAGCAGTGGGAGGGATTTGGCCAGTAGGTCATGGTTTGCTGACCCTAATGTCATCAGCATCCAATAATTGCTTGTGGAAGCGACTGAGTGAAGGATGATATTTGAAGAGTTACAGGTGCTGAGCTCACCTAGGTGTCTGGTCAGAGTCCTACCAGGAACAGAAACCAGGGTTTAATTACAGGTAATTAAATGCAGGGAATTGGTCACATAGGTAATGGAAGAGCTGAGAAGTCAACCAGGGATTAACAACAGTGAAGAGCTGTTTTTACTCAGAGGAAGAGAAGGAGGGAGGAGGTGGTGTTACTGGGGCTCAGGTCCCCCAGTAGGAGCTGCAACCATGGTGGGTATACCTATTCGGAGCCCTAACCATGGATGAGACCCAGCTGTGGTCAGCGACCCTGGGAAGAAATACCCTGGAATCTTTGTTCTTCTTGCCCTTCTGTCTCCCACCCATTGCCAAACCCAGCTGTGATCCAACCTATTCAGGAGCCTGCAGGGAACAGCCCATCAGACCGAGCTGAGTAGGGGAAATCCAGGCATGGTCTGAGGACAACAGGCCAAGCCCAGCCAAAAGGATATTTAGAATGAGACCTGAAGTATAGGTGGTTAACCAGGCATATGAGGGAGGATGGGTGGGCATTTCAGGCACAGAGAGCAGGCATAGGATGTGAAGGGATGAATGTGTGGGATGAGGCTGGCAGGGAGGCCACTCCCATAAGCAGGATGGAATTTATGCTTTAGAACAGGACTTGGCAAAAATCTTTGTCATATGGTTTTCTTTGTTTTGATTAAAAACACAATGTAAAAAAGTAAAAACCATTCTTAGCTCGCAGGCTGCACAAAAACAGGCCACAGGCCTGTTTGCCTTAGTAGTTTGCTGGGCTGTTTTATTTATTTATTTTTTCTTTCTTTCTTTCTTTCTTTCTTTCTTTCTTTCTTTCTTTCTTTCTTTCTTTCTGTTAATCCTCACCCAAGGATATTTTTCCATTGATTTTAGAGTGCTGGTCTGTTTTAGAAAGATCCACTTTTAGAAGGATAAATTGCAGTGACGGGAAGCAGAGAGAGGACACAGAGAGGCCAGAAAGGAGGCTGCTGAACATACCAGGAGATGGCAGGAGTCCAAATGGGGATCATCGTGGTGGAGAGAGGGATGAGCTAGAGATGTAGAGTGGACAGGATGTGGATGCAGGGTGGAATGGCTGGTCCGAGCTGATGGCCTGGGCTGGGTATGGAGGAATATGCAAACTGACTCTGAATATTCCCGATTAGCTTGGAAGCTCTGCCTCACCTGCTTCAGGGAGCGAGAGGGTCCTGTCCCTGTCAATGGTGCACGTTCATTCTCTCCTCCCTCCCCCTCCCCGCCCCTGACCTTTTATGTAAGCCTGTGGAGGAGCAGGTTACGCTGCTCTCAGTAGGCCAGGAGTCAGGGCCGCCCAGCTATTGGTGACTCACTGGTTGCTCATCGTGGGACGTGGGTATCTGGGTACCGAGCATCTCCTGTTCTGTTTCAGGCTGTGGCTGCCATTCCAGAACAATAGAGGAAGTGCCACCAACATCCACTACTTCCCTGTGGCCTCTGGGCTGGGAAGTCCCTGGCCCAGCCCTGGGCTCAGGCACCTGCTGGAAGCCCTGACGTCATCCTGATCACAGGCTAACTGTGGCACAGACAGGGCTGGGCTGGTGTCTTACTTGGGTTTCCCCAGAAGCAGAGTCAAGGGTTCCAGTGAAAGTAGTGCCTTCCACGGAAAGGGAGTCGGAAAATGAGGCAGGGGAGGGAAGCAGCCCAATACAGGGTGCATTTTGGAGCCAGTACCACTGTGGGCAATTGGAACTTAGTCCTTCTGGGGAGCTCTGGACCTCACAGTAGAACACAGACAGGTTCCAGAGCTGTCCCGTGAGTTACTGATAAAGCGCTTCTCCAGGGTATGTTAACTCCATGGCACTTGCAGTCTGCTACGTGGCATGCTGCAGCTCAGGAGGGAAAGCTCTCAGGTGCAGACGTGCAGACATAGTAGGAAGGCAGCTGGAAGTTCCTGGAATGGTGGGGCCCCAAGGAGATAGGGGGGTGCCTGCAGAACACGCTGTAAGCATGGTTATCATCTCATCAGCAGATGGGGAAACAGAAGCAAAGTGACAGCCCCAAACCACACAGCGGGATCGAGAAAAATGAGCGCTGCAGCTCAGAGCTTCTGGATTCAATGTCTTCCGCTCTTTTTTAATCAGCCCATGCTGTTAGTGCCTTCTGGGCAGGAGAGGCCCTGCCCGCAGAGTCTCATAGGCTGAGTCCAGCTGCTCCATCTACCTGCCTGCTACGTTCTCTCCCCTGAATACTCCCCAGTTCCTGAGCCTACCCTAAGCCCAGCGCCATGCCTGGGAGAAGGGGAAGCCTGCAGGACATACACGTGTGGGGAGGCTTGGCTTCCTTACCAAGTGCCTGCATGGGGCTTGCAGGGTCTGGAGAGGAGGGTAGGCAGGAGACAGAGCGAGGCTGGGAGTTGAGAGGTATCTAACTGGTCAAGCAGAGGCAGAGACAGAACGAAACAGATCAGCGTGTAGGTTACTCAAGGGGATTGTTGAACGGGCTGGGCAGGTCTGAGCCCCTTGTCCTGATTACTTGGGACCTGGGACCCTTTGTGTAGCTGGGAGCAGATGGCACAAGCCTCACCACTAAAGACTGTGTGTGAGCTCACTCAGTTGTTTCTTCATTTGGGGAGAACTGACGGGGGCCCAGTATATCCCAAGCATTGAGCCAGCTCCCCTGGGGAACACATGGATGAATCAGGCCATTGGCTGCTCTCAGACTCACTGTGTCCTATAGGAGTAGGATAGCAGTCTTCCACCTGAACTCTCCATTCTGCACTGAGTCCTGAGTTGGAGGTGGAAGGCAGCACAGCCCTCAGGGAGCCCCTAGTCTGGTGTGGAGTTCCTCCCTGCTTACTTAGAAATAGTTTTGTTTCTGAAGTCTTTGAAACCCAACAGGGAGTGGGAGTGACTGGAATCTCCACATGATTGGCCCAGCATAACCTCCATGAAATCCTATCCCATTCCTAAACCCAGCCTGCGATAGATCATTAGCAAATGTGGCTGCAACATTTCCCTCCCTGTGCCTCGCTCTTTGCAATGTGGCTTTGTAGCTCCTCCCATCAGGAGTCTATTTATTCCTCAACCCTTCAATGTGCGCTAGTTCTCCAAATTAGTCAAGATTCTCCAGAAAAACAGAATCAACAGGAAAGAGAAAAAAATGTGTGTATAGCTGTGTGTGAATATGTGTGTAGAGAGAGGATCTGTCTATCCATGCACCCATCCATCCATAGAAAGAATTCTAAGGAATTGGTTTATGTTACTGTGGAGATTCGGTGAGTCCAAAAGTCTGATGGGGGAGGCTGGCAGGCTGGAGACTCAGAGAAGAGTTGTAGTTCAACTTTAAAGGCAGTCTCCTGGCAGAGTTATTTCTTGCTTGGAGATGGGGGGGAGGGCGGGGGGAGAGGGTGGCAGGGGGAGGCATGTAAGGAGAGTTGGGGGGAAGTCAGTATTTGTCCTATTAAGGCCTTCAATGGATTGGATGAAGTCCACCCATATTATGAAGAGCAATCTGCTTTACTCAAAGTCCAATGGTTTAAATTGTAATCTCATCCACAAACAGCTTTACAGAAACATCCAGAATAATATTCAACTAAATATCTGTGCACTGTGGCCCAGCCAAGTTGACACAAAAATGAGCCATTCTAGCTGGCCTATCACCTGCTTTGGGCCATAGAATGTGATGAAAGTGTTGAGTCTCAACAGGCCTTGCTCAGTTCCATTAACTTTCTTGGAATTTTTCCCAGCCACATGTGAACAATCTTAGACTAGCCACTGGAGGATGAGAGACCATGTGGAACAGAAATGATTCATGCCAGCTGATGCCAGTTACCACCCACCCTGGCAGCTGACTGCATATGTGCAGGGATCCCAGCCAAGATTGCATGCCCAGCAGAGCCCAGCCCAAATTGCTGACCAATAGAGCGGTGAGTTTAATAAATAGTGCTTGCTTTAGGCCGCAAAGTTTTGGGGTGGTTTGTTATAGAGCAAAAGCTAACTGATACACAGTCCAAATTCTGTATTGCCCCCCAGGTACCCTACCAGCCTGCCACCTTAGATGGTGGAGAGGACACAGGCAAACAGAGGGTCTATTTCAGGTTATAATAAGGCCCGTGGGTGTCTGTATTCACTGAGGGCATACATGCAGCCACTGTTCCACCCTGATATTTAAATATAGCTCTGCTCAAGCACTCTGGCCTGGCAGGCTCCCATAATTGTGTGTCAGAGCAGTGGAGGGACAGTTGGCAGCCAGAGGGCCAAATATTGGGGGTTGAGGGAAGCCAAGGGCTGGGTCCTGGGACCACCTCGGTGTGCCTGGGGAAGCTTTAAGGGTGCACTGTAGGATGGAGAACAGGATAAGAACTTGGGAGGTAGTAGCCGTGGGTCAAGTTCTGCTTCTGTTGCTCATCAGATTTGTGTCCTGGGGCATTTGGCCTCACCATTCAGAGAGACGTTGTTTTTTCAAGGGCAGAGTTAGGTTTTGCGGGATCTGAAGTTGTTACAAGTTAGGGGCTTTCTTTAAGTAGGAGAACATAAAACTATGATTACAAAATTGCAGGACTTTGGAAAGGGCCCAGGCAAGTGAGCTTAAGCTTCATTAACTTTGCAGTAAATCGCTTTTGGCTTCCTCACCAGCAAAATAGGAGAGTTAATAATAGCAATTGAATAGGATTGTTTTGAAGGTCATATGAATACACCATTCACAGTGGGCATCCTAGTAGGTAGGATCTAGCATGGAGTGACTTGCACATGGGAGAAGGGGCTCATGCAGGTATTGGTGGATGAGCTCCTGGGGTGGGGTGGGGGGGCGGGGATATGGAGCAGGGGTGGAAAAGAATACTCCCATTTGGCCTATTGACTGCCCCTGAGGCTAGTAGAGAGGGGCTACAGGCAGATGCAGGAGCTGACTCCAGGAGGGTCTTTGTGAGGTTCTGGGGCCTAAGTAAGATTGTGACACAAAGTTGACAGAAATGTGTGTTTTCTTCCCTAGAGTAAGAGGCTAAAATGAGGATTTGTGAGAAAGTGATTTATTGGGGGTGCACTCTCAGAGAAGCATCAAAGGGAAGGAGGAAAGCTGGACAGGGCAGGGGAGATGCTTAGCTAGGATGGGTCTCAGCTGGAGTCCAGTCTCACTCTGATCCCCCAGGAAGCTCTGGGATGTAATAGAGCAGAGAGTTGTCCCCCCTTGAAGTAAGTAGGGCAGACTTCTGTCCCTCTGTGTCAATCAGTTGTTGGGAGGCAGGCGGGGAGTATACCTTTCAGGGTCACCCATCAGCCATGGATAATTCTCAGGAGCAGGTCTCAGCAGCTGGTGGGCGGGTGCTCTGGCTTGGGAAAGGGGATTTAAACAGGGCACCAGCAGAATCTACTACAAGCTTCTTCCCCGATTTCTGCACGATACTCAGACCTAGTGGTATGTATGGGGTTGGCAACTTGGGGGAGTGCAGGGGATGAATGGGTGGAATTTAGGAAGGAACACAGTGCTGATCTTCAAGGCACTCTGGCAGGGGCAGTGGGGACGTGCTGCCCCCAAGTGGCTTCTAAGGACTTGTCTTTCTAGGAGCCCTGTGCTAAGCTCATGTGACTTCCAGAAATAACTGGGGCAAGTTAGGGACTCTGGAGCACCCATGGTCTGCAGATGGGGGTAAAAGCCCATGACATGTGTGTCTTTTCTATTAATACAATCTCATCTGTGTCTATGGGCTGGTAAGGCCTGGAGGAACTCTGGGCACATATGGGAAAGGGGTTTGTCAATTCTAAACTGCAGGATGATCAAGGCCATGTAAGTGATCGGTTGGAAAGAAGTTCCCCAACCTGTGGAAGAACCAGAGATTCACCCCAATCCTGGCAATGGCCTATTGGTCAGTTCATAAAGTAGGGGGGGTAGGGAGGAAGGCATATATGGCAGTTTGGTGCAACTGGGGTCCTGCCATGTCCTATATTCAAAGGCAAAGCTATTGATCTTTTGTGAGATGGGTCTTAGGAAAAAGCAACCACAACTAGTTTATGGTGTAGGCAGGAATGTAAAATGGGATGAAAACTACTTTGGAAAACTGCTTGGCAGCTTCTTATGATGTTAAACATACACTTATCCTATGACCTAGCAATTCTAATCCTAAGTATTTACCCGACAGAAATGAAAA
Organism: Myotis nattereri; assembly: GCF_964212035.1. Lineage (NCBI taxonomy): Eukaryota > Metazoa > Chordata > Mammalia > Chiroptera > Vespertilionidae > Myotis > Myotis nattereri. The sequence goes on along the minus strand of NC_138083.1, from coordinate 30,220,481 downwards.
CACATTGTATTAGTTATCTATTATTGTGGACTAAGTTGTACCAAAAACTTAGCAACTTGAGAGAACAATAAATGTTTATCATCTTTACAGTGTCTGGGGTCAGGGATCCAGGAGCAGCTTAGCTGTGTGGTTCTGGCTGGAGGCGTTTCATAAAGTTGCAATCAATACGGTGGCTGGCCAAGGGGAGGGCTTGTTGGATCTGGAAGATCTGTGCCCAAGACTTCTCTCCCACCTGGAAAGTTAGCTCTGAGGAGAGGTCTCAGGTTTTCTCCACGTGGACCTCTCCATAGGGCTGCTTGGTTGTCCTTACGACATGACAGCCAGCTTCCCCCAGAACAAGTGATCTAAGAGAGCGAGGAGAAGCTATGATGCCTTTTATGACCAAGCCTTGGAAGACACATAACAGATCGACATTTCTGTAATATCCTACTCACTGCTTGGTCAGCTCTATCCAACGCTGGGGAGACTATATGAGGTCATGAATGCTAGGAGTGGAGGATCATTGGAAGCAATCTTGAAGGCTGACGACCACAGGATTAATGCACCCGTGCCTCCTCTAGTCTACACACAGCAACCCCCCCCCCACCTTCCCCTGGCACCTTGAGATGCTAGTGCATTGAGTCCCGGTGTCCCTGGGGGGACTTGTGAGGGGGCTTTGGTTCCAGTGGAGCTGTAGCTGCAGCAGTGGCATCAGAAGACTGCAGTGCTCAGCAAGAGGCTGTGCAGAGGAGGGATGGCCTGGCTGCAGTGTCTGGGTTCCTGAATGAACATAACCTTGCTCCAGGAGCCAGCCCTACTGTGCAGTGTGGCTTGGAGCAGGTTAGTTAGCTCCAATGGGAAGGACTGTCAGGGTCACCTGGCCTCTGGTTTTACAAGTCCTGAAACCAAGGCCCAGGACCCTCAAGACAGCCTTTCAGCTGGTGTCTCACAGTCAAGCAAAGAGTGATCTAGAAGCACTTTGATGAAGAGGCTTATATTTTTTTCATCCTGGAGTCTCCCTGGCAGGGCAAGGAGTATGGTGAAGAGATGAGATGATGTGGGAAAGAGAGGCACTAGCCCTTTAAGGGGAAGCCAGTGTTTGCAGAACAGTGTAAATCAGCATGCAAATGGCTGTGCAAATGCAGACTGGGGACTCAAAGCCAGTAAACTCTGATGAACCAAAGGGTTTTTGTGTCTGGTTGCCCAGCCCTGAATCACGGTCCCCTGGTGGATGTGAGAAGAAGCACTACAGCTCTGGAATTTCTATAAAGGAAGCCCTAGGGTGGGGAGTGCAATCTGGCTGAGAAGGTGGGAGGCTGCTGAGAGTCACTGAACTGAGCTGGGAACAGCATATTTGTAATTGATTGATTATTAGAGGGTGTCTTTGACTTTCTGTTTTCTATCTCTAATCTGTTAATGGGGCAGCAGGAATCATTGCTACTTTAATAACTCCCCCATCCAATTCTTTGACTACCTCTTTCTACTTGATCATCTAATCTGTAATTTTGTAAATCACCCCCCCCCCTTCATGTTCCTTTTCCACTTTTATTTGCTATTCTTTTTATGCCAGATCAAATTTGACATTTTTTAATGTACTTGCCTGGTTCTAAGGTTATTCCAGCGACCAGTGCAGACCTCTTCCTGGAGCTCCAGACTCAAGTAGCCCAGTGTCTCCTAGACAACTCTCCCTGGTTGTCTCCCAGGTACCTCAAGCTGAACAGATCTGAGATGAAACTCACAGCCCACCAACATCCGGTTCTTGCAAGTATTCTGCACCCATCTCCATGATGCTGTAAAATGGTGGCTCCATCCAATTGGTGCAATGCCAGAAGGCTGAGGTCAGCCAGGAACCTCTCTTACGCTCCTGCACTCCCATGCAATCCATCTCTAAGTCTTGTCTTCTTGTCTGACATCTTGACTATTTTAGTGGCCCTTAACTGGTCTACTAGCACCCTCTCTTACTACCCTCCTACCCCTGCATCCCTAATTTCTCCAGTCTCAGAAGTCAGAGTTATTTGCGTCCTTACTCTGATGCAATAACGTACCTGTGGGACAGTGGGAAGGTTGCTGGCCCTGTCTAAGCCTTAGTTCCCCGTTGGTCAAAGGAGAAGTTGGTCTAGATGTTTGCTAAGGAGCAGCACAGATCATTTTCTGGAGTGTTATATGGCACTGAGGGGCTGGCTGTGTTCTGGATAGAGGGCAACCCCAATGGTGGGGTGGGTGACCCTCTAGAGTCCAGAAATTGCAGTGTCAGCAGTCTTTGGAGCCTTTAGCTTCCAGGTCTTTTCAGCCTGCCTGCCACTTCCTGCCACCAAGAGGGAAGAAGTGTCATAAGCCACAGCTGAAACTCATACCTCTGTTTTGGTTTCTCTCCCCACATACCAAAAATATGTGCTCGCTCCTTTCCCATCCCAGAACTTCTAACCCAACTCAGTCTCACCCAGTGTCTCACCACTCTGAACCTTCCTATATAAATTTTCAAAAAATCTGTTTTATTTTGAAATGACTATATATTCACAAAGAGTTGAAAAGTTAATACAAGGAGATCTCATATATCCTGTACCCCTCATCTGGATCCCCCCAATAGTTACATCCCACCTAACTGTAGTACTAAAACTGGGAAATTGGCATTGGTGCATGTACATATAGTTCTGTTATATTACCACTGGTATAGACTTGTGTAACCACCATCCTGTCAAGATATGGAACTATTCCATTACCACAAAAGATATCTGTCCTGCTACTCCTATATAGTCACACCTACTCCTCTTGCCACCATCCTTAACCCCTGGCAACCACTAATGTTTCCTCCATCTTTATATTTTTGCCATTTTGAGAATGTTATACAAATGGAAGCGTGCAATATGTGAACTTTTGCATTTTCCCCACTCAAAATCATGCCCCCAAGATCCATCCAGGTTGTTGCATGCATCAACAGTTTCATTTTTTTTCAGTTGTAAATCATTGTGTGAATATACCATAATTTGTTCAACCATTTATTTGTAGGACATTTTAATTGTTTCTAGTTTTTGTTATTTATAATAATAAAAGCGTAATATGCTAATTAGACCAGACATCCTACCGGACGATCTTCCAGATGAAGCCGGGGCTGCGAGGGCAGCCCGGATCCCGGGTGCCAGAGGGAAGCCGGTGCCGGCAGTCAGGGGAAGGAAGGTCTACTCTTGCAAGAATTTAGTGCATCAGGCCTCCAGTTATAAATAAGCTGCTATGAACAATTGATGGCAGATTTTTGTGTATGGACATAACTCTTTCTCTGGGATAAATGCCCAGGAATGCAATTGCTGGATTGTATGGTAAGTATATTTCATTTTTAAATAAACTGCCCAACTATTTTCCAGAGTGACCCTACCATTTTACATTTCCACCAGCAACCTATGAGAGATCCAGTTTCTCCACATCCTCTTAAGTATTTGGCATTGTCATTGCTTTTTATGTTAGCTGTTTTAATAGGTGTGTGGGATATTCATCATGGTCTTAATTTGCATTTCCCTGAAAGCTAATGGTTTTGAGCATCTTTTCATGTGCTTACTTGCCATTTTATATTCTCTTTGATAAAGTGTCTCTTCATGTGTTTTTTACCCATTTCCTAATTGGACTGTTTTATTTTTTTAACTGTTGAGATTTGAGAGTTTTTTAAAATGTATTTTTAATGCATGCTTTGTCAGATATGTGTGGTCTGCAAATATTTTCTCCCAGCGTGTGTAGTTTGTATTTTCAGCATTTTCACAGTGTCTTCTGCAGAGCAAAAGTGATTACTTATGATAAAGTCCAATTTATTGATTTTTATGGCTCATAATTGTGGTGTCATGTTTAAGAACTCTTAGGTCATCAGCTCTGGGAACTGGTGATTTTCTCCTCTAAAGGTTTTATAGTTCTACATTTAAATCTGTGATTCACTTTGACTTACTTTTTGTATAAGATGTGAGGTTCAAATAATTGCCCGGTGGATATCCAACTGCTCTAGCACCATGTGCTGAAAAGACTATCCTTTCTCCATTGAATATCACTTGCAACTTTGTCAAAGTTGGCTGTGCTTGTGTGAGGCGGTTTCTGGGTTCTCTATTCTGTTCCATTGATCTATGTGTCTGTCTCTCCACCAATAACACACTGTTTTGATTTCTGTAGCTGCATAGTAGGTCTCAATATTGAGAACTGATTCCTCTCATTTTATTATTCTTTTTCAAAATTATTAGATCCTTTCCATATAAATTTGAGAATAGTCTTGTTTATACAAATGTTCTCACTGAGATTTTGATAGGAATTGTATTAAATTTGTAAATCAATTTGGGGAGAATTGACTTCTTTACTATCGTGAATTTTCCAATCCATGAACACATTATGCCTCTCCATTAATTTAGATTTTCTTTTATTTCTTCTTTAGTTGGTGTTTTGTAGCTTTCAGCATACCAATCCTGTACAGGTTTTGTTAAATTTATATATAAATATCTCATTTATTTTTGAGTAACTGTAAATCACACCCCAGCTTATTGAGGTATGATTGACAAATAAAAATTATATATACCTATTTAGGTTGTTATAGGCAAGAGATTCACATGCGAGACATTCAGTTGCTCTCAATATTTATTGTGCTTAGTGGGCCCCCAAAGCCACTCGGGGCTGGGTGGGTATCTTAGTTGGTATGTACTATTTCTGCTGTAATAAGCATTCTTTTAGTTAAAAGTCACAAACCCCTTTTGGTTTAAGTGATAAAGTGGTGAGGATGGAACTTTTGTTTTTTTGCAAAGCCATACAGAGGAAAAAGTCAGCCTGGTCCACTAGACTTTAGAGAAAAAGAAATAGGTTAAAAGCTAAGAGCTTGACCTAATCTCTTGTTAGGCAGGAAGTAGGAGCCCAGGCAAATGTGTGCAAGCGAGGTTCCCCTGGGCCTGGAGAGAAGGAGCTGGCCAGAGGATCCTAGTTGCAGGAGCCCCAGCCCCAGCCTTAGAGTGGCACAGACTTTGCTCCTGTGAAAACCCTCTCCTAGGTCTGGATCTGCATGAAGACAGGCCCTCTGGTTCTTACTCTGGAAAGAGCAGGAGAGAGGCTGGAAAGGGATGGGTGTGAACTGGACAGGGGACTGAAGTCGACTGTGGCTGCTGTGCAGGCTGCCTGCTGCTGGCTCACCATTGCTGTCTTCCTTCTTCTCTTGCGTTACGCTCAGTCCAAAGGGACCTTCAGGTTTGGGAGGCTACAGGCCCATGCCCAGCAGTCTGTAGCCAATAGGTGAGTGTTAGGTTAAAGATCTGACCCCTTGCCTCCAGGTGAGTCTGACAGCTGAGACTAGATTCCAGCTGAAACCACACTTCTGCCTTGCAGGGTGGAAGGTGGAGGGGTGTGTGGCAGAGGTCCTCCCTTTTGTAGATATGAGGGTACGGGAGCACAGACATGTTCCTGGGGCCTCTCCTTTCCTCGCCTCCTGTCTACCCACACACATCCAGAGTCGGGCCTCATCTCTGCTCTCTATTCCCCTTCCTCGCTGGCTTGGGAGCCAGAGAAAGGACCTCAGTAGGTCTGTAGACTCTCTTTTGCTCCCTCGTGGATCAGGTGAAGACTTTGATGATTCCCAAATGGGGTCCCCTCCCCCCCCGCACCGCCACAGACTACTTGTTTTTCCAAAATAATGGGAAATATTTGAACAAGTACTTCACCAAAGAAGAGATGCAGTAGTGAATAAACATACAAAGATGCTCAACACTCAATTTCATTAGTCATAAGGGAAATGCAAACTAAACCACAATGAGCCGAACCGGTTTGGCTCAGTGGATAGAGTGTTGGCCTGCGGACTGAAAGGTCCCAGGTTCGATTCTGGTCAAGGGCATGTACCTTGGTTGTGGGCACATCCCCAGTAGGGGGCGTGCAGGAGGCAGCTGATCGATCTCTCTCATCGATGTTTCTAGCTCTCTGTCCCTCTCCCTTCTTCTCTGTGAAAGATCAATAAAATATTTTTAAAAAAGACAATAAATTACTGACACTGCAACAACATGGATGAATCGCAGAATAATTATGCTGAGTGAAGGAAGTCATATTAAAAAGGGCATTTTAGTCAGAACCGGTTTGGCTCAGTGGATAGAGCGTAGGCCTGCGGACGCAAGGGTCCCGGGTTCGATTCCGGTCAAGGGCATGTACCTTGGTTGCAGGCACATCCCCAGTGGGGGGCGTGCAGAAGGCGGCTGATCCATGTTTCTCTCTCATCGATGTTTCTGGCTCTCTATCCCTCTCCCTTCCTCTCTGTAAAAAATCAATAAAATATATTAAAAAAAACTTTTAAAAAAAAAAAAAAGGGCATTTTAGTCCGGCCAATGTGGCTCAGTAGTTGAGTGTCAACCTATGAACCAGGAAGTCATAGTTTGACTTCCCAGTTAGAGTACACGCCCAGGTTGCAGGCTCAATCCCCAGTGTATGTGTGTGTGTGTGTGTGTGTTGGGCGGGGGGGGGGGGGGGGGGGGCAGTGCAGGAGGCAGTTGATCAATGATTATCATCATTGATGTTTCTATCTTTCCCTCTCCCTTCCTCTCTGAAATCAATAAAAATACATTTTAAAAAAATGTAAGAAAAAACGGCATTTTAGGTGGGTTCCAAGGTGACAAACCTATGATAGATGGAGAAGGAGGTAAAACATGAAGCTTGAAGGAATAGCCTTGGGTCATGTGTAGAGTTTGCCTTTTAAGGGAAGATCCAGGGAAGACAGGATGGCCTTAAGGAAAGCTGGGCAGGACAATAATAGAATAAGACCAATTATAGACGTTGGTGCTTTCAGAAATGATAATAGACATGGATTGTTTGCTCACTTTCTGGCTTCATATCTCTTACCAAGAGGACCTCAGGAGACTGAAGCCAGAGCAGTGATTCCCAAACCTCGCTGTGCAATGGAACTACCTGGAAGTGTTTAGAAAATATTTTTGCCTGGGTCCCATCTGCAGAGATTCTGATGTAATCGGTCTGGGCTGCAGCCTGGGCATCAGGAGTTTTTAAGGCTCTGCAAGGGAACAACAATGTTTGAGACCATGGCTCTGGAGGGTTATGCTAGAAAAACTAACGCCTGGGTCATGAAGGAAAGAGGAAGAAACAGCTGAGAAGGCCCTGGAATCTAGCAAACCCTGTTGGCCGTCCACATTGCAGAGACGGGAAGAACATAAGAAGCAGGTTAATATGTTCGAATTCAGATGAGGGCCTGTTCCCTAACAAACTTTCACATGGTTTGAGCATCCATTGACAGTCCTTATTCTATTATTTCATTGGGGGTTGAATAATTGTTATTTGCTACCTCATCTTTCTTTTCTTTTTCTTTTTTTTGGACTATCACTATGAACTTGTGGATTTTAAATAGGAATATTTTACAATGAATTGTAGTTATCCTTTTTTTTTGAAGATATCTTTTTATTGATTTCAGAGAGGAAAGGAGAGGGAAAGAGATAGAAACCAATGATGAGAGAATCATTGATCAGCTGCCTCCTGCACGCCCCCTACTGGGGATTGAGCCCTCATCCTGGGCGTGTGCCCTGACCAAAAATCGAACCGTCACCTTCTGGTTTCTAGGTAGATGCTCAACCACTGAGCCACGCCAGCCGGACTATTTATTCTTTTTGATGTTCAAAATGTTCTACAGTAGGTCTGTTCAGGCTAGCTCCCTTACCCTTTCAACGTGACCCCTGGGGTATTTGAGCATTTCCTTGCTCTTTGCACTAGTTGCCAAGTCCCCCCTGGGGAGCCCTGTAAAGGTGAATTATTTCCTTCTGAAAGGAAAGAAGCTATTGAGATGGGCCCTGAACAGAACACATTAGCCAAATCTATAATAGCAAAGTATGTCCTAGTTTCTGGTTGGATTGAGACGGCAATTTTAATAATATTGGAGATGGGGCTTTTAATGGGTGAGACTGCAGCATTAAGATGGCCATCATCCACTGTGAGGGACCATTCATTCTTTCTGGGTTTAGGGACAGGCTGTTAAATGGAGAAACAGTGTGAATAATCACTCTTTCTCTAAATAAGTCTTATGTAATGGATTTTAATCCTTGAAAGCCCTATTTAATTTATATTGGGCCATATTAATATTTTAAACAAAGGGGAAGAGGGAGGTCTATGGGTCCCATTTGTCAAACTGATTATTAAGTATAAAGACCTAATTTAATTTTATTACTCATTACGCAGGAATGCCCATGCCCACTATGGGATATTTTAGGGCAATATGGGGAATTTGGGCCAAGCAATAGTTCTGATGGTTAAGGTGAGGCATATCTGTTTCTCCTCTATTTTATGTTTAGTGCTAAGATCAGAAGGGCTATCTTGTTTAAATGTAGTGGGGTTCCCTGCTATAAGTGTAATTTGAGTCCCAGTATTAAGGCCCTGAAAGTTTGCCAACTGGTGCATTTCAGCAGATGTTAAAGTTAATTCAGAACCTATGTTGCAGAGGGGCCAAGCCAGTGGGCACCCTTTTATTCCTTTGCTGTATATATTCTGTTAACAAAGTTTGGATTTCCAATCGGTTTATCTGTTTTTATTTTCTCCCCCTGTATCCAAGTATTTTGGGGAGAGGTGGTTACTGACTATTTTAGGGCAGTCCCCTCACCCCTTCTCATATTTATAAGTTTCTTCCTCAAGTCAGCATTGTCGGGATCAGGGGGCTCCTTCCTGGCAATTGCTACCTTGTTGTCTAAGGGATCCCAGACTGAGCAGGGATCAGGGTAGCTCTTTATCATGTTGCTAAAAGTTGGCACTCAATGATCCCAGAGTCTTTTTGGTTCCTTTTATAGTTGTCCAATAGAGTCATGGTGCCCCCTGGCCCTTTAAAAAAAAGGGCAGGGATAAAGCATTTGGGGTGCTTTTTGTAGGAGTCTCTGCCATGAGGTGCATGGTGTCTTTTCCCTACAACCCTTTGCACTGGCAGCAGCAGCAGAGGCATTTAAGGCTCGTGAGATCCTGGTGAACCATCTACTTTTGGAAGTGTTGACCTCAGCAGTCCACACTCTCTTTTTCACATGAGCGAGCATTGGGCCTGAATATTGCACAGGACATTGGTCATACACCCAAAGGTCACAGGATAAGTGTCGTGCCCCCAAGCCTGGCATCAGTCATGGTTTATGCAGGAATACGAGACACACAATTAGATAGATAGATCCAGGCCAAAATACATGTCCCAGGGCCACTTTAAGGAGGACCCCAGTTCCATACTCTTGTCCCTCAATGCCAACTATTGAAACTTCCAACTTTGGCTGGTAGCATCTATACCCCGTGCGCAGTAGGACATAACAAACGCAGCACAAAGCAGCACAGCTCAAAATGCAAGTTAACCGTCAGGCAGCAGAGCCAGAGAACAAGCCAAAGCAAGAGAGGAGACCCCAGTGGTTGTGGCCAAAACTTAGATAACCCACTTGCTATGCCAATTGTTGGGGTCCATCCTGCCTCTCTGGGGTGACATGTGTTGTGGTGTTGAGGGGTGATGTGTCATGATGTCTGCAGCTGGCTTTGAAAAGCTTCATCCTGACAGCAGCGAAAAGCCACTGAGGGCTTTGGGCAGAGAAGGGACAAGGTTGATTTGGGCTACAGCAGAATCACTGGTGGAAGGATATGCTGCAGGGAAGAGAAAGGAATTGAAGTGGGAAGGGCGTAGAGGAGATGAGTCCAATGAGGAATGAAGCAGCCCTCACTCTGTGGGGGGAGCAGGGAGGCTGAGACAGGAGTGGAGAGGGGATGAGACAAGACTTGCTCACACATCATGGGAAGCATGGTGCTTAGTGATCAAACAACACACAAACAAACAAGCAAACAAACAAACAAACAGTGTGGCTTGAAGCCAGACTACTTGGGTTTAAGCATCAACTAGGCACATTACTTAACCTCTGTATGCCTCAGTTCCCTTATCTATAAAATGGGAGTGTATTAATTTTCAAGAGCTGACATAACAAAATACCGTAGCCTGAGTGGCTTAAGCAACATAAATTTATTTTCTCACAATCCTGGAACCTGAAGTCCAAGATCAAGTTGTCGGCAGGCGTGGTTTCTTCTGAGGTCTCTCTCTGGCTTGCAGATGGCTATCTTCACATGGTTTTCCCTCCTGGATTCAAATCTCTTCTTCTTACAAGGACACCAGTCCTATTAGATGAGGCCCACCCTAATGACCTCATTGTAACGGAATTACTTCTTTAAAGACCCTGCCTCCAACCCAGTCACAGTCTTAGGTATTACGGCAGTTAGGACTTCAAATATGAATTTTAGGGATATAACTCATATTGTACAGAAGGATAACAGAATTTACTTCACAGACTTGTAGGGAGAATTAATTGAATCCAGACATGTGAAGTGCTTAGAACACCGAGAGAAATGTTTTCGGTTATTAAAGATGCAGAAATACGTGAAAAGGAGGCAGAAACTCCACGGAAGTCCCAAAGCTCCTGCCTCCTCTGGAAGTTGGCTCAGTTGAGTCCTAGCAGTTCTTGGGGCCTAGCACCCTCAGAAGCCTCCCCCTCTTGCATCTGGTGTCTCCTTTCTGAGGTCACAGCTCTAAAACGTCAGGATCAGTCTGATGTGGTGGTCCCTTGAAAGCAACTAAGCCTGTGGTTTTCAAAGTGTGATCTCCAGATCGTCAACATCACATGGGAACTTGCAAGAAAGGCAAATTCTTGGGCCCACCCCAGACCTACTGCGTCAGAATCTCTGTGTTAATAAACCTTCCAGGTGATGCTGAGGCGCACGCAAGATGCAGAGCTCCTGAACAACTGTCTGCTCCAAGCAATCTTTTGGCCAAGGAATCAATTTTGCAGAACTACCACTGGGAGGCAGCACAGGCCTGCAAGGTAAACGGGGGGCTAACTAAAAGCTCCTACATATGCAAAATCCTCCCCTGCTCTTCCTGCCTCCAGTCTTGCCCCAAGCTCCCCTCAGATCTCCCCACACAGCTGGAACAACCTCTCGAAACCCCAAACCCAATCGAATCAATCGTGTCACTGGTTTAGAATTCTTCAGTGGCTCCTACGGCACGAACGGCCCTTCATCTGCCCACCAGCATCTCCTGCCGCATATCTTGCACATCCCCCTTCTCTGTTATCTTCCCTGGAGTCCAGACCCATCCGGTGTGACTTGGGTAAGACACATCATTCTGATCCTCAGTGTCCTCATCTGTGAAATGGGGCAATTAACAAGACCTTTCTCTGAGGGCTTTTATTACCGAGAGCTTGTTTATAAAAGGATTCTGGCCTAGGGTCTTGTGAACAGTGCCCAGTATGCAGTAGCTTTGCTTCCCCTTATACAGGGCCACGCACACATATAGTGAGGGTGCACAGGCCAACCCCATGCCAGGTGCAGTGAAGGCTGTCTGAACCCAACCCATTCCCCAACATCATGACTTCCAGCTGCCACGCCTGCATCTCTTTGCGTGGGACCTCTTCTAGCTGCTGGCATCCACTGTGATATCAGGACCGTAAAACTCCATCTAATGGGAATGGTCATAGTGCCAACTCATGGTACTGCTGGGAGGGCCTTGTTAGCATCCCACGTCGAATAGGACCTCAGACTTTTTGCTGTTGGGGTTTCCTAGCACTTGTCCTTCTCTTGCCTGTCTCTGTGACTCCCTTATCTGCAGGAGTGGCCATGGCAGGCAGTAGCTATAGGATGGGGGAGACCCAAAGGGGCCTGGTTCCCTGGTGGCTCCCTGCTCTACCATTCCTGACCTCCCGCCCTTGGGCCACTCAAGAAGGCTCCTGCCCACCCCCTTTCAGACACCTAACACGCCTGAGTTGGTGACATAGGATGTAAGAGGACACCGGCCACTGGGGGCTGCCAAGTAACCCTGACACCTTGGCAGGGTAGCTGGTGCTGTGTGTGTTCGTGGAGCTTGGACCATCTCAGGCTGGGGACACGAAGGCGATGCAGCTCCTCTGCTGCAGCTGCGGGACCAGGGGCTCACATCTTGTCCAGCAGTCTCGGTCATCAGGCCCCTACTCTCTTTTGTGACTGCCTCTTGGGGCTTGCTTTACCCCTGGTCTTTATGTTTCCTGTGGGGCTGACCCCGCCCTGGAGGTAGTTGGCATTCATCTAGGTGACTTGATCTAAAAGGCTCCAAAAGCAGAGTCTCCTCCCCGGCCTGTCATACCTCCTGCCTGTGCAGGAAGCCTCGGGGTTAAGCCTTATTGCCCTTTTCCAGGTACTCTTTGAAAAAGTTAAACTATAGTTAGGACCAGCTACATAATATGTGGAGCTTTGTGCCAAATGGAAATGCAGTGTTTCTTGTTTAGAAATCATGAGGAATTTCAAGTCAGTGACAGCAGAGCATTGAGCCAAGTGTGGGAACTGGGTGACTGCACAGGTGGCACCGCATGAAGCCGGCTCTGACCGCGGCCCTTCCCTCTCAGCATGATTCAGTTTGTCAGCTCCTTCCCAGGCACCAGGAAGGAGCCCTGGAGCTGCTTGGGGAAGATGCAAGGACACGAAGTAAAAAAATGTGTCCTTTAGCTTGGCTGGTGTGGCTCAGTAATTGAGCATCAACCTATGAACCAGGAGGTCATGGTTCGATTCCTGGTCAGGGCACATGCCTGGGTTATGGGCTCAGTCCCCAGTGTGGGGCGTGCAGGAGGCAGCTGATCAACGATTTTCTCTTATGATTGATGTGTCTATCTCTCTCTTCCTCTCCCTTCCACTCTGAAATCAATAAAAAAAAATTTTTTTTTTTAAAAAGTGTCCTTTGCTCAGCTCAGGACATCCTTTGTCTCAGAGATACTTGAAGCCAGCAGTCTCTGTTCAGCTGGCCTCTTGCACCGGGCCTCCCCCACAGGCTCCTGGAGTCATAGCAGGGTATGGGGCCTTTTCTACCCCTGGCCTGGCTGACCCTGGTGGATCTTGACAGCAATTCACCTCTATTGCTGTGCTTGCCACGTCTGCTTTGCTCTGGGATGTAGGGCTGATCCCTTGAGGCCCCATTGCTCTCACCCGGACAGCCACCAGACCTTTGGATTTAAGTCTTAGCAGTCCCTGGGGAGCCCCACAGACACACTCCACGGGTACTGGGCCACTCCAGGCTCTCTTCAGGCCCGCTCCCAGCGTCTCGTCTCCCCCTAGCGCTGTGCCTGGGAGGCTGGGTTGTGTGGCTATCCCAATGGTCTGTCTGCACTCTGGCTTTTGGTTGGGTGTGACCAATGGGAGCCATAGTAGGAGTCTGGAAGGAGGGAGGAATGAACGAGGTAGGACATTTATTCCCCCAGCTCCTTCCTGGAGCCTCCTGCAACCTTGTCAGGCAGCTATCTCCCCACAGCCCTCTCCTCCTCCGGGCTCCAATTCTCCTGGCTGACAGCTTCCTCCCCTCAGCCTGCCAGGCCTGGGCGGTCACAGAATCCAGATGTCACTACTATTACTTCCCTTGAGATCTCCTGATATGCTGCCCAAACCTTTGTAAATACTCCCTTTAATAAACTCTCCCAGAATTACCCTAATTTGAATTTGTATCTATTTCCTTCTGGGACCCTGAGTGATATAAGGACCTTTGTTCTCTGTGGCACCCTCAGATCTATCTTTGTAGCCCCCAATCCCTAGGCCAGAAAGGTCAGGGGCCGAGTATCCAGAATTCAGGCCGAGTATCCTTGGACAGCACCTACAGGTGAAGTGGGGACCCTCCTTCACGTTCCCCTAAAGATGTCCACCTGGCCCTCCATCCTCAGCTAATTGGGAACCAGGGAACTAGCAGTTGTATCATTTCCTTCTTCAGCTTCAGGGCCTGCTGGAGGCAAGATAATTTCCTCAACCAGAGCACTCCACCCCCACATGGCCCCTTGAACCAGGAGACCAGGTAACCAGACAAGCAGAGAATAGACAACTGGGCCCCACTGTTTCCACAGTGGCTTTACCAAATTACATTCTGAAGTGGGAGGCCCTCTTAACCTGGGGACCTGATGCTATCTCCAGGCAGTGTCAGGGTTGAATTCAATTATAGGAGACGCAGTGGGCGTCTGCCAGAGAAATGGACTGCATTGTTGTGGGAAAACCCACTCATCTGCTGCCTCAAGTGTCCTGTGAGAGAGTGGAGAGGAAGTTTCCCCAGACCTTGCAAAGGGAAGAGACCTGGCCGGCACGGGGCCCCTGCAACCTGGCCCCAGTGGCCTGCTGCAAACCCGGGTCTGTGTTCAACAAGCTGGGTCAATGGATATATCTACCCCTTTTGCTCTGAGGGCCCTGGGCTTCTCACAGTAGTCATGGGGACACCTTCCTGCCCTGCCTTGCCAGTGCCTGGGGCTGAGTGATAGCATCATTCTCTGGGAGCCACTGGTGGGTGTGGAGACCAGGAGCGTGGCCCACTCCAACCTGGCTCTCACCGCCTGTGGCCTGGCTGCCCTGGGGAGAGGAGCCAGAACTCTCCTGGCCCCATTCTTCAGTCAGAAGGCTCAGGCTCCCAGCCAGGGTAGGAGCCTCATGCTGTGGCAGCTAAGCCTTCTTGGCTCCTGGCCTCTGTCTCCTCACTGCTCTTCCTCCAACCCCTGCCCCAAATCAATGTGCTGCCGGGTGCTGAGCACCTGATATTAGTAATGACTTTCTCAGGAAAACCCATTTGCTTTTGTAACTTAACCTTTAATTGCTGGGAATTGCGTGTCCTGCAGCGTAGACCTGAGGTCCTCAACGTTTGGACTCCAGACCAGCAGCCTGAGCATCACCCAGGAACTTGTTGGGAATGCGAGTTTTCGGGTCCCACTCCAGACCTATGGAATCAGACACTCTGGGGGTGCAACCCAGCAATGTGTGTTTGAAGGAGCCCTCCAGGGGACTCTGATGTTCGCCCAAGTGTGGGGAACAGCTCGGAGCTGTTGCTGGTACAAGAAGTGCAGAAGGGGATGGTTTGGCGCCTGCCCAGATCCCCTTTAGACACAGGTGTTCCATTCCCTGGCTTCTGTGAATGAGTGTTGGCGGCTAGTGGCCCTCAGCTGGCCTTTCCTTTGAGCATTGCCCTGTGCTGAATCACTGTGCCCAGAAATGCCAGAGGGATTATGTACGTACACACCCGCCCCTGTGGGCCACAGCCAGTGACTGATGGACAGGGCGTAACAGGCTGGCCCTTGTCTCAAGGTGGGACACTCCAGTGTGAATTATGCTCCGGAGCCCCTCACAGAATTGGGTCAAGGCTAGACTTGAATTGCTCCAAGCTGCTGCTTATCCCAAATGCCCAGACCTGTTGTTGGTACAACAGGTATGAATGAGGCACAACACCCTAGTGTAAAAGAAAATGTCATTTGGCTTGCTTTGGAAAAGTAAAAATAAACCTGGCTCAGAGGCTCTGCCTGCCAAGATGGCTGTGCTTGGTTACCTCCGAGGAAGGCTGGTTTGCAGCCAGCTGGGAGGGCCTCTTGCCATTGGGGAAGCTGGGAAGGCCCCTGGAGGGCAGGCCCTGGTGGCACCGCTGCGACGGGTCATTTTCCTCTTGGTCTCAGAGAATCAGCTTGTCCCCCCTTGGTCCGATGTCATGGGGGCTTGTTTCTCAGGGAACCCAGGAAATACAAAAAAATAATAATGATTCTCCTCCCCTAGCTTCCCTTCCTGAGAGGGGAGAGGGAAAAAATGTTTATTTATTGTTCTCAATAGAAAAAAACAAACAAAAGAAAGGCAAGGTATGAATTAATTTTTCCAGTTCGTTTCTGAGGGTATCAGAGCAGTGGTAAGTGTGTGTGTGTGTGTGTGTGTGTGTGTGTGTGTGTGTGTGTGTGTAGGGGTATGTTAGAGTGTGCATAGAGGCATATTTGTGAGTACGTGTGTAGAGAGATGTGTTTGTGTGTAGAGGTATGTTCGCATATTGTGTCCATAGAGGTGTGTTTGTCTACCTGTGTGCAGAGGCATGATTTCATGTGTGAGCTTGGGGCTTGGGTCCCATTATAGAGAGACAGTAACTGAGGCCAGCGACCCTGTCACTCCCCGAGAAGTTTTCTGCTGTGGCCTCGCAGCTGACTCCAGGTAGCTGTCACCTGCTTCCCTCCTGAAACCCACTGACAACACAGAAGGTGGCACTGGACAGGACAGTGGGGTGACCTGTACGAGCTCCAGCCACTTCCCTGCTTTGAACACTTCGAGGGTCTGGGGTTCTGAGTTGGGAGCAATACAGCAAAGCTGAGTAATTATTTTCCCAAATATATCCAGAGGCTCAGGGATGAAGGGAGATGGAGAATCTAGTTAAGCAAAAACATTAAAAGACCAGATGGAAATATAGTAAAACACTGACGCACTTTTATTCCCTGGGAGCTGTGATTATGGATGATTTCTATTTATGCCTTTGCATTTAATTTCACTTTTGAAATGTTTTATAAGCAACATGAATTATGTGTACAATAACTAAAAATAAAACCATAAGAGTAATTACAAACACTCCCAACATCTATTCCTTGAATGGCAGCTTCCTCTCCCACCCCCATCATCAAAGGAAAGCTTTTATTTCCTCAACTTTGTGTTATGAAAACTTCTTGGCATACAGGAAAAAATGGGAAGAACAGAACAATAAACACCTGAACAATATGCCCCACCACCTGCATTAAAAAATGGTAATATTTTCTACATTTGCTTTATTTACATACCTACATTAAAATCTATGCTTTCTTCCTGAAACATTTGATAGTAAATGGCAGATATGACATTTTACTTTTACAGCACTCTAACTACATCTCCTAAGTATAAACCTTTCCAAGAATCCAGGCCAGTTTCTTGTGGAATGTCCTTCACTCTGGCTTGGTCAGAATCATTCCTTTCCGTAGGCCACTTTCCTCCATGGGAAGTTTCTCTGGACTGCCTCACCTGTCCAGATCTGCCGCAGCCTCAGGGTCTATTGCAAGCGCCACCTCCTCCGTGAAGCCCTCCCTGACACTATCAAATACTATTCTTATCTGTTATCTGACTCGTCATTCAACATTTCTTTTTTTGTTTTGTTATATGCAGTAAACCTTAAAATTTCAAGAAAAATGATCATAAATATAATAATGTTACATGCAATAAACAATAATATCTCAAGAAAAACGATTTTAAATATGATAATGTTACATGCAATAAACACCAATTGTTCAAGAAAAATTATCTTACATCTATACAAAAGCCTGAGCAACTGGAATGACTGGAATGATCAGAACAACCAGTCACTATGACACGCACTGACCACCAGGGGGCAGACACTGAACACAGGAGCTGCCCCCCTGGTGGTCATTGTGCTCCCACAGCCAACCTCCCCAGGCCGGCCAACCTCCCGCAGTTCCCCCCTGAGGTCGGCCAATCTCCTATGGTCCCTTCCCTGGCTGGCAGGCCCCGATTTTCTGATCAAGGCTGGGCCCCGGGCTGGGATGGGGACCAGGGGGTGGGTGGCAGTGGACACGGCCCCTTTCCCAGCGGGGCTGAGGGCTGGCTCCCTCCTTAGAGCCAGCGGCCAACCTTCCATGCCCTGTTTCTTCCCCCTGACAGCAGGCCCTGATTGGCCTACCACCCACCTGCTGTGGTGACAGCACAGCAGCGAAGGAAGGTGGAGGGGGGAAGGCGGGGAACGCGTGGTGGCAGGGCACCAACAATGGCAGCATTGGCATCCAGCGTTCATTCCTTCTGCCCCTGGCCCAGTGACTGTCACCTCCTCTCTGGCCCGGCCCTGATCAGCCTGGCCTCAATTGGCCCTGATCGCCGGCCAGGCCTAGGGACCCCACCTGTGCAAGAATTTCATGCACCGGGCCTCTAGTATAATATTACATGCAATAAACATTAATATTTCAAGAGTAAAAGGATTTTACGTATAACAATATTACCAAAACTATACTAACATAGTATGATATCACAAAAGTTGTATGAAATATTAAAAATCTGCAAATAACAGGATTGCTTCCATTATATATAGAATATTTTCCCCCCCTCTGGCTCTATTTTTGTTCATCAGTTTATGTTGTTCATTATATTCCACAAATGAGTGAGATCATGTGGTATTTATCTTTCATTGACTGGCTTATTTCACTTAGCATAATGCTCTCCAGGTCTATCCATGCTGTTGCAAATGGTAAGAGTTCCTTATTTTTTTACTGCAGTGTAGTATTCCATTATGTAGATGTACCACAGTTTTCTAATCCACTCATCTGCTGATGGGCACTTAGGCTGTTTCTAAATCTTAGCTATAATAAATTATGCTGCTATGAACATAGGGGTGCATATATCCTTTCTGATTGGTGTTTCTGATTTCTTGGGATATATTCCTAGAAGTGGGATCACTAGGTCAAATGGGAGTTTCATTTTTAACTTTTTGAGGAAACTCCATACTGTATTCCACAGTGGCTGCACCAGTCTGCCTTCCCACCAGCAGTGCACGAGGGTTCCTTTTCTCCACATCCTCGCCAGCTCTTGTCGTTTGTTGATTTGTTGATAATAGCCATTCCGACAGGTGTGAGATAGTACCTCATTGTTGTTTTGATTTGCATCTCTCGGATGATTAGTGACTTTGAGCATGTTTTTTTAAAAATATATTTTATTGATTTTTTTACAGAGAGGAAGGGAGAGGGATAGAGAGTTAGAAACATTGATGAGAGAGAAACATCGATCAGCTGCCCCCTGCACACTCCCTACTGGGGATGTGCGCGCAACCAAGGTACATGCTCTTGACAGGAATCGAACCTGGGACCCTTGAGTCCACAGGCTGATGCTCTATCCACTGAGGCAAACCGGTCAGGGATGAGCATGTTTTCATATATCTCTTGGCCTTCTTTATGTCCTCTTTCAAAAAGTGTCTATTTAGGCCCTTTGCCCAATTTTTGATTCATCTAACATTTCTTGAATGACAAGTTCAGGTGTTGGGGCAGAAAGCTCAATGATGCTGAGTATGGCGGGTGCTGTGGGAGGCACCAGGACTTGCTGCTGGTGGAGGTAGAGGAGGGATGATGCCTCCTTGAGGCTGGGGTGGTAAGAGCAGGTATTTCAAAGAGGCAGATGGTATTTGAGCTGAGACCTGATGGATACATGGGAGGATGTGGAACCAGCGGCAGATCAGGATTGGTGGAAGGAGCATCACGATTATGCTCAGAAAAATTGTTTGAATGAATGAACTACTGAGTGGTGAATGGACTGGAGAAGGGCAGAACTGGAGGCCCAGAGACCAGCTGGGAGCGGTGGCAGTCATCCAGGCGATAATCATTAACTTGAATAGATAGATATGAGGGGTATGAGAGAGGTACAATCAGTGGGGATTGGCTCTTAATTAGATATGGGAAGATGAGCAGGGAGTAAGTAAAAAACTGGATACACCATCCAAATTTCTGACGTGAGTGACTGGATTGACATTAGTGCCTTCAATAAGGCAGGTAATTTAAAAAAAGAAATAGGATTTTATGGGTGGGTGGGGGGAAATGCACTTCCTTTTGCACATGTTTGTTTGAGTGCTTTTGCGTGGCTCATCCAAGTGGAAACATGTGATAGTGGGGGGTTTATATGGAAGGATAGGGGACTCATCTAAATGGAGATACAGATTTTTAGGACTTAGGCAAATACATGGCAAAGGAAGCCTTACCTAGGAACCGAGTGTGGCTTGAGAAAAGTGGGCTGAGCCCCAAACCTGCCACATTAAAGAGTTGGAAGAAGGCAGCTGAGAAGGAGTGGCCAGAGAGGTGAGTGGAAAACCAAGACTTGCTGCCAAAGCAACCAAGAACACTGCCAAGGAAGGAGGAAATCGTTAGTGCGTTGAAGGAGGATGTTAGCATGGAAGGACAGGTTCAGTGGAGTGACCAGGGCAGAAGCAAGGTTCCGGGGCCTGAGTGCTAGGCAGAATACAATGCCGGGAGGTGCCAATAAGGGTTTGTTCTGTGAACGACAGGAAGGAATTGAAAATGGGGGATGGATGGGTGGAGGAAGGGAGAGCTCTTTGAAATGGGGTCCCCCATTCTCTGTTGTCCCTCAGTATCCAGCTAGAGAGGAGGAAAGCTGCGATGGGACATGGGGTGGAGGAGGAACGGGACAACTGCCAAATACACACACTATCCAGGGAAGCTCGCCAGGGCTGGGCCCAGAAGACCTGGAACGGAACCCGTCTTCCTTCTGTAGCAGGAAGTGGTGGTGGGAGCCGAGTTGACTGGAATTTCCGAGCTGTGCGGATGTTCCTGGTGAATGCTTTTTATATATTCATTTTTTCATTCATAAAACGGAGTTGGAATTAAGTGACACCCCCCCCCCCCCCCCCCCCGCAAACATTCCCTCCCACAGAGGAAGCGCTTAATTTAGCTCCGTGGATATTTTTCCCAGTTGAAAAATATCCCTGAGGTTTGCAGGCTTCTGCTGGATTGTTTGTCACCCTTTCTCAAATGTGGCAGGATGTTAACAAATATGGCAGGATCGGGCTCTTTGTATCTTGATTTCAGCTGAGGTCCTAAGAGAATAAGGTGGCTCCATCCCAACCTCAGCACCAAGAGGAAGTTCTATTGGGCCACCTATACAGGATGTGGGAAGAGCTGTCAAAAACCCGCTTGGGGAACCTCAGATGACCCTCCCCACTCTGGCCCATAAAATACATTGGTGAGGCACGGAGACAGAGTAGAAAATCAGAGACTTTCTTTGTAGAGGGGCGCTTCCCTACCTCGCGCCAAGTTAGAGGGACTTGGATGGCACCACTCGGAAAGCTTGCTATGTTTCCCCCAGAGCTTGCAGAACTTAGTAGGCGGGTATCTGATTCACCTGAGAAATTTGATTTGTGAAAGATTGTGCCTAGAACTGACTGTCCGGGGTCCAATAGAAATGTGACTGTGTTTGGGAAGGAACTGCAGTCCATGAGGTGGTGAGCCAAAGGGGCTCGTCTTCTTGCCGCAGATGTGGCCACACAAAGAGGCAGAGAGAGTTGTTTAGAACCTTCCCCAAGGGGCTACCCGGCCTGAGGGGGTGGTCCCAGCACAAGGATGCTGGAGGTAAAATATCCCAGGCATCAGGGTATCTAAGAGGTGGTTTGGAAAGGGCAACGTAAGCAAGAGGTAAGACTAAGACCCCAGGCTTTCTCAGGCATTTGCAGGAAGGATTCTTGGCTGTACAATGGGCATCTGTCCAGCAGCAAAGATCGGAACACAGCTGTTACCTTCATGTCTGGGATACTGTGACTTATCATAAGAAATATATTTTTTGGACTTTGAGCTTTTCTGGCACAAAGCTCCTAAAGTCTTTGGTATGTCCTAAGTGATAAAAGCAATAAGTGTCTTGGTATTCAACCACACTGAGTTTGTGTGAATGAGGTGACTTTTGGAAAGCACCCAGGGATGGGGGCTGGTTGCCAAGGGAGCCAACCCCGTGATTAGAGAGTTGGAACTTTCTACCCCTTTCCCCACCCAGGGAGGGGAGAGGGGCTGTTGATTGAGTTCAATAATCTAATCAATCATGCTTATGCAATGAAGCCTTCATAAAACCTGAAAGGGCCCTAGATGGTATGGCTTAGAGGTTAGAGCATTGGCCTGCTCACCAAAAGGGTCTTGGGTTCAGTTTCCGGTCAAGGACATGTACCTGGGTTGTGGATTCACTCCCTGCCCCTGGTTGGGAAGCACTTGGGAGGCAACCAATCCATGTGTCTCTCTCACATTGGTGTTTCCCTCTCTCTGTCTCCCCCTCCCTCCATCCCTTCCACTCTCTCTCTGAAAAGCAATGGATTAACTTTTGAGGTGAGGATTAACAACAAAAACACAAAAGGATGGAGTTCAAAGAACTTTTGGGTTGGTGAGCACATGGGGACACTGGAAGAGTGCCATGGCCTTTGCCCCATACTTTGCCTTATGCATCTCTTCCATCTGACTGTTCTTGAGTTAAATCCTTTTATAATAAACCAGTAATCTAGTAACTACTAGTAAAATATTTTTCTGAGTTCTGTGAGCTGCTCTAGCAAATTAATCAAACCCAAGGAGGATATTGCAGGGATCTCTAATCTATAGCCAGTAGGTCAGAAGCACAGGTTGGTGTCTGGATTTGTGATTGGTGTCTGTAGTTGGGGGGAGGGCAGTCTTGTGGGACTAAGCCTTTAACCTGTGGGATCTGACACTATCTCTACGTAGACATTGTCAGAATTTGAGTTGAATTGTAGGATACTCAGTGTCTGCTAAGAATTGGAGAACTGCTTGCTGGTGTTGGAAAATACACATACATTGGAACACCCAAGTCTATTATTTCATACTAGAGGCCCAGTGCACAAAATTCATGCACTCAGGGGCGGAGGGTTCCCTCAGCCCAGCCTTTGCCCTCTTGCAGCCTGGGAGCCGTCAGTCAGATATACTTAGCGTTGCCACAGAGGCGGGAGAGGCTCCCACCACCGCTACTGCGCTTGCCAGCAGTGAGCCCGGCTTCTGGCTGAGCATCACTCCCCTGTGGGAATGCACTGACCACCAGGAGGCAGCTCCTGCATTGAGCGTCTGCCCCCCTGGTGGTCAGTGCACGTCATAGCGACCTGTCATTTCACCATTCGGTCAATTTGCATATTAGCCTTTTATTATATAGGATGCCCTTAGGATGCTATCATTAAGCTGAATTTACAGATGATGTCATAGCCCTGCCGGTTTGGCTCAGTTAATTTGAGTGTTGGCCCATGCACTGAAAGGTCGTGGGTTTGATTCCAGGTCAGGGCACATACCCAGGTTGTGGGTTCAATCCCCAGTTGGTCTGAGCACTTACAGAAAGCAGCCAATCAATGTCTCTCTCTCACATTGATGTCTCCCCCGCCTCCCTATCTCTAAGCGTGTCCTTGAGTAAGGATTAAAATTACATTTTTCTTAAAAAAGAGAAGATGTCATAGTATAGAGGTCAATGAATGAAAGTCAAAAGTTTGAAAAAAAGTAAAAGGAAAAGAAATTCTTTGAGTAAGTTTACTTAAACATAAAATGGAGTATAAATAAATACACCTGAATCCTTCTAAGGGTTTAAAGGAGCTGGATTGCTAAAGAAACTCTAAGCCTAGTCTGCAACCCTTAAAACAACCCCAGATCTGAACCAGTCAGAACCAGCAAGGGAAGCTGTGCAGAACCCAGGGAGGGCACATGGTCTAGAGTCCATTTTAAATTGAGAAGAATGAAATTGACAATGCCACTGCCAAGGAGAAAATGAGCAGAACCAAGTCGGCCAACCAAAAAACTCACTCCACTGTTAGGACAGTGAGTTCCATGATTTCTGCCCACCCAGTGGGGTTGATCATAGCTTGGACCACTAACTGCTGGGCAGATTTCACATCTTTCCATTTTTTTCAAATGGGAGTTTTTGTTGTACTTATCTTGTTTCCACTCCAACATTGTACACATCCCCATGTGTAGTGGGGGCTGGATTTCTTGTGTTTTATTTTACTGGTCACTGAATACAGAGAAGGTTATCTAGACCTGATGGAGAGAACCCCACAACTCCCATACACCTGAACTGGAATCATTCATTGGATGAATCTTTGGAGTCATTCTCTTGGGGAAGGGAAAAGGTTTTTCTCTGTAAGGTCAGAAGGGTTTGCATTGCCGAAGTGGCGGATTTAAAGAGATTATTAAATTGTACTCTACCTTCTCTATTTTCCTTTTATTCTATAGCAATAGAAGTTTTTGCTAGGCATTTGATTGCCCAGCTCTGACCCTTTCTCAGCTTCCCCTGTAGCTAGATGTGGCCATGTATTCGGGCCAATGGGATAGGAGTGGAATTGATGTGTACAAGGCCTTGGTTGTATTCTTAAAAGGAAGTTTACTTGTGTTCCTTCTAGTTTAGTCCTCATTTCTGAAACGATTTTTAATTTTATTTAAATTTTTTTCTTGAGTGCTGGTGTCTTCTTTCCAAGTTTTTCTATTCTGACTTATGTTGCTATTTCTTATATAAACTTCTCATTATTGTTGAGCTTATTTGGATTATAGTAGATTACATTTTTAATCTTTTTTTTTGGAACATCTCTCTGGCTTATGTTTGTTATCTGTAGGGATGTTATTTTGCTCCTTATTCTCTTTCTTTCTTATAAAAACATTGTATGGGATTTGGCCTTGATAATTTTCTATTGCATATTTCTTTTTTTTCCTTTTTTTTTTTTTTACTAATTAAATCTTTATTGTTCAGATTATTACAGTTGTTCCTCTTTTCCCCCCCCCCATAACTCCCCTCCACCCAGTTCTCACCCCACCCTCATCCCTCACTCCCCATCCACTGTCCTCATCCATAGGTGCACGATTTTTGTCCAGTCTCTTCCCGCATCCCCCTCACCCCTTTCCCCCACAAGAATAGCCAGTCCACTCCCTTTCTATGCCCCTGATTCTATTATATTCACCAGTTCATTCACTTGATTTTCACATTCACTTGTTGATAGATGTATATTTGTTTTTCATAATTTGTATCTTTACCTTCTTCTTCTTCTTCTTCCTCTTCTTAAAGGATACCTTTCAGCATTTCATATCATCCTGGTTTGGTGGTGATGAACTCCTTTAGCTTTTTCTTATCTGTGAAGCTCTTTATCTGACCTTCAATTCTGAATGATAGCTTTGCTGGATAAAGTAATCTTGGTTGTAGGTTCTTGGCATTTATCACTTTGAATATTTCTTGCCATTCCCTTCTGGCCTGCAAAGTTTCTGTTGAGAAATCAGCTGACAGTCGTGTGGGTACTCCCTTGTAGGTAACTGAGTTTCTTTCTCTTGCTGCTTTTAAGATTCTCTCTTTGTCTTTTGCTCTTGGCATTTTAATTATGATGTGTCTTGGTGTGGTCCTCTTAGGATTCCTTTTGTTTGGGGTTCTCTGCGCTTCCTGGACTTGGAAGTCTATTTCTTTCACCAGGTAGGGGAAGTTTTCTGTCATTATTTCTTCAAATAGGTTTTCAATATCTTGCTCTCTCTCTTCTTCTGGCACCCCTATAATTTGGATGTTGGTATGCTTAAAGCTGTCCCAGAGGCTCCTTACACTATTTTCGTATTTTTGGATTCTTTTTTCATTTTGCTTTTCTGGTTGGGTGTTTTTTGCTTCTTCGTATTTCAAATCGTTGACTTGATTCTTGCAATCCTCTAGTCTGCTGTTGGGAGTCTGTATAATATTCTTTATTTCAGTCAGTGTATGCTTAATTTCTAGTTGGTCCTTTATCACAACATCGAGGGTCTCATTAGATTTCTTGTAGATCTCATTAAGTTTATCGGCAGTTTCTAGAAAATTATTGAAAAACCTTAAAAGTGTGGTTTTGACTCTATATCCAGTAGTTTGCTTTCCTCCATTTCTGTCATTTGTGTCCTTTTTCTTTGTCTCTGCATTTTTTATGCTTCCCTGTGTTGATAAAGTGGTTTTCTGTGCAGAGTGTCCTCTAGGGCCCAGTGGTTCAGCCTCCCCAATTACCTGAGGAGGACACTCTTGGTGCACCCCCTTGTGGGCTTTGTTCACAGTCTTGTTGTAGTTAAGCCTTGATTGTTGTAGTTATCACTGGGAGGAATTGACCTCCAGGCCAATTGACTGTGAGAATCAGCTGTGTCTGCAGTGGGAGAACTTCTGTGCTGGAGACACCCCTCTGGGGCAAGACTTGCTTCAATGGGGCTTTGTGCTCACTGAGCCTGCCCCCTGGGTGTGTCCTTTATGGTTCCACAGAGCTGCAAACTGGATGGTCCCACTCTGACCTCTGGGTTTCCTGGCTCCTGGATCTCTAGGGAGGTGCTAATCTAGCCTTTGCCTGAGGCTATCCAGCAAAAGCCTCCCTGCAGGGCTTGGGCGGGGCGGGTCCCATGGGATCAACAGGGCGGGGCCAGTCCAGCCCTCAGAGGCTCTGCTTCTCAGTGTCCTGGTAATCGCTGCAAGTCCTTCAGAGAGAAAGCTGCCCTCGAGTTCTGACCAATTCCAGACAGTCCCACTCCTCCCGCATGAGTCTGGGTCCCTAGAGACTCACCGGAACTGGAGCTCAGAGCCTGAGATGCCCTCCCGATTGAAAATGACAACCGCACCCTCAGCCGCCAGCCCGCTCCTCATGTACCTCCGCACCTTAGTATTTTACTTCTGCACTGCACCTCCTCTGAGTCTCGGTGTGCTTTTCTCTTTCCTTCTAGTTATAGAATTTCCACTCAGCCAGCCTTCCTGTGGTTCTGGATGATGTCCGTTCCGTCTTTTAGTTGTATTTTTGAAGTGGTTGAGGCAGCAAACTCCGGTGTTTACCTATGCCTCCATCTTGGTTCTCTCTATTGCATATTTCTATGTGAAGTGAGTTTTCCTGATTTTTAGGAGACTGGTCATGACTTCCAGTACAAGATGAATAGGAGCAGTGACATTGGGTTTCCTTGCCTTATTATAGAATTTTAAGGGTAAAAATTTAGTGTTGCTCCATTAAATATGATTTTTCAATGTATTTGGTAGCTATCTTTTACCAGGTTTAGGAAGTTCTATTTCTAGATTCCTAAGAATTTTTATTTTTAATAGGTATGATTTAAAAAATATATTTCAAAATTTGAGGTAATCTTGTACACTATTAAAACTAATTATGAGGTAATTATTTGATATATTTTAATGTTGAACCATTTCTGAATTCTGAAGATAAATCCAAATAGGATATGACATGTTGTTGCTGTAAATACATGGCTTGATACAGTTTTTAGAATTTTAAAAACATACATATTTATTTTATTTTAATTATATGTTTTTATATAATGTGCTGACTTTCTGAATGCATTTAAAAGGATAGTCCTTTCAGTGTAGAGAAAAAGAACAGACATTGCTCTAGGACAGAGTCAAAGCCAGGGGAACTATAAAGCACACTTCGGTGTTCACTGTGCAACAGTTTCTAGAATTTTGTTTTGAATTTTCTTATCTATGTTTATAAGTGATATTTCTCTGAGATATTTCTTTCTCATTTTGTTCTTGTTTGGTTTGAGTAACAAGGTTTTTCTAATCTCATAAAATGAATTAGTCATGTTCTCTTCTTATTTTCTGGGACAGTTTTCATGAGATTGGAATGATCTGTTCCTTGAATGCTTTGAAGAAACTGCTTATAAAATTGTCAGAGACACCCTGGTCGATTGCTCAGTGGTTAGAGCCAAAGGGTCACAGGTTCGATTCCCAGTCAAGGGCATGTACCTCGGTTGCAGGTTTGCTTCCTGCTCCCTCTGTGGACCCCTCCCCCCCTGCAACCAGATCGATGTTCCTCTCTCTCTCTTCCTCTTCCTCCTCCCTCCCTTTCACTCTCTCTGAAAATCAATGGAAAAAATATCCTTGGGTGAGGATTAAAAAAACAACAACTATCAAAGCCTATGTTTTAAAGGGTAGATTTTTTAAAAAATTCCCCACCTGAAGGTATTTTTCCACTGATATTTTTTTTAGAAAGAGTGGAAGGGAGGGAGGAGGGGAGAGAGAGAGAGAGAGAGAGAGAGAGAGTGAGAAACATCAATGTGTCTTTTCCATTGGTTGGGGGGGGGGTAGGGAGCTACTACATCTATGAATATAGTTTTTTATTACTTCATATTTGTAGTATTTCATGATTTTATATACATTTATTATTTGTAACTGATTTAGAAATGTGTTTAAATAATGTTTTTTTTTAATTATCTTTTTTTCTAACTTAAAAATAACAATAAAAAAATAAAAGGCAGGCCCTGGCTGGGTAGTTCAGTTGGTTGGAGCATTGTCCTAATATGTCAAGGTTCTGGGTTTAATCCCCAGTCTCGGCACATACAAGCATCAACCAATGAATGCATAAATAAGTGGAACAACAAATGGGTGTTTCTCTCTCCCTTAAACCATTAATTTTTTTAAATTTAACAATAAATAAATAAATAAATACATAAAAGTCATATGTAGACCCTTACACCAAGCAAGAGGGAAAAAACATTATTTTTCTCAAACACATACATAATATTTACAAAAATTGACCATAGAGTAATTCACAACCAATGGCAAAGTACCATTAATTCTCTCTTGGTCATGGTTGTCAATGTTGTCATCATTTCATTTAAGTGATGTGGGTACATCAAGTGTGGAAGTAAATGACCATTTTGTATTTCTTAACAGTATTACATTAACTCAGCATTGAAATGAAAGCTGTGTACATTCTATGTGTAGAGAGAGAGCAACAAGACAAAAGCACCTAGATCAGCGGTTCTCAACCTGTGGGTCACGACCACTTTGGGGGTCAAACGATCCTTTCACAGGGGTTGCCTAAATACATCCTGCATATCAGATATTTACATTACGATTCATAACAGTAGCAAAATTACAGATATGAAGTAGCAACGAAAATAATTTTATGGTTGGGGGTCACCACAACATGAGGACCTGTATAAAAGGGTCGCGGCATGAGGAAGGTTGAGAACCACTGACCTAGATAGTGTTGAAGGAATTACTGCAATTCTTCTTCTTCCTTTTTTTTTTTTTTTTTTTACAGTTTAACTACCAGGAATCTTATGAAATAAAACACACACACCTATAAACAGAAGAAGCTGTGATAGTGCTAAAAAGCTTGCCTGTCACTCACCAACCAATACAACTAAAAGCAGGAGAAATTCCCAAGCCCTTTAAATTGGATGAAAGACATTTCAAAACACTGAGAAGCTGATATGATTGATGTGTTATGTGGGAACCATTGCAGAAGCTTTGAAAATCAGTTTCCTAGAAGTTTTCTGCTGACTTTGAACAGAAGCTGTTTAACTTCTAGCATTGTGATTCAATTGGGGGCAAAATAAAACATACATTTAGGCAAATGGAGAATGGTGACAAAATCACACATTTTTTCAATTCCTCAAAAGTGTACTGTCAATTATAAAAGCACTAAATAAATTATTATAGTAAGAACATGCTACCAAAGGAAGCAAATCACTGAGATGTTATATGAAGCTGCTGTTAACCAAAAGATGCATGATATTTAATATGAATAAGTTGTTCATATAGTTTAATTTCCAAAACAGAAGATGTAATGAGAGTGAAAGGGAGTCATGGATACTTGTATAAGGATAGCAGGTAATGTCCTCAGTAAACTCAGGTCACCCTAATTTTAAATTATAAAGCAATTTCTGAGAATGAGAGTTTTCTCAGAAATGTTAGTGTGACTTCATAAAATAATTGATGGATGCTAGCTCGGCCATTGGAGGATTAGTTAAAAGTCACATAGAATAGGTATATAGGAGTCATGGGCATCCAATCCACCCAGTACAATTATCTTAATTCATTTTGTGAACATTTATTTGAACAATGAAATAATAAGTTCAAGAGACAAAAGGAAGGAAAATACAGACAAGAGGGCCAGAGATAGAACACAGTGAGGAATTCTAATATATATTTAATCAAGGTTCCAGAAGTTGAAGAGCACGACAGAAGACAGGGACAGGGGCAATATTTGAAGAAAGAATAGCTGAAAAGTTTCTGCACTTTTCAGAAAATAGTTAAAACGATTGAAAGATGCCAATTTACAGATTATAGAAGCTCAATTCTAAACAGTGTACATAAAAAAGAAATCTGTACCTAGATACACCACAGTGAAACTACAGAGAAAAATCTTAAGGGCAGCCAGGAGATAAAAATAAGACAGATTCCACTTAATTAGATGGCAACAGAAGGGAGAAGAAAGTGGAATGATATTTTCAATGTGTTGGGGAAAAAACTACTAGAATTCTATACCCAGCTAAATCATCTTTCCATTAAAAAAAAGTAAACATCTTCATGTGTTTTTCCACTGCATTCATTTTCCAGCACTAAACCACACTCCCTTGTTATGGTTCTGCCATTTGCCCAGTGCTCAGGAGTTTCTACAGTAGAAATAAAACCACAGCTACCAAATGCTTTAGGCTGTGGTTCTCAACCTTCTGGCCCTTTAAATACAGTTCCTCATGTTGTGACCCAACCATAAAATTATTTTCGTTGCTACTTCATAACTGTCATGTTGCTACTGTTATGAATCGTAATGTAAATATCTGATATGCAGGATGGTCTTAGGCGACCCCTGTGAAAGGGTCATTCGACCGTCAAAGGGATTGTGACCCACAGGTTGAGAACCACTGCTTTAGGGTGTTGAGAAAAAAATAATTTCAAGGCCAGAGTATTTGCTGTCATCAGAAAGATGATGACTCTTTCTCTCTCTCTCTCTTTTTTTTTGAAATGTGTGATGGAAACCACAAGAGAAAAAACAGAGAACATTTTGACAGTTACCAGATGGGAGGGGTTTGGGGAGATGGGTGAAAAAGGTGAAGAGATTAAGAAGCACAAACTGGTTGTTACAGAATAGTCATGGGATGTAAAGTACAACGTAGGGAATATAGTCAATAATGTTTAAATAACTATGTGTGGTGTCGGATGCGTAGGAGATTTAGTGGGATGATAATTTAGTAAATTATATAATGTCTAATCACTGGGTTGTACACCTGAAACTAATATAATATTGTATGTCAACTATAATTGAAAAATAAATGATTTTAAAAACAGAAATAAAATAAAAATGACAATTAAAAAAATAAAATAAACAGAACCTGAAATTAAAAAACATATTGACATCAATATTGGCTCATCGATTATAAAAAATGTACTACAATAATGCAAGATGTTAAAAATTGGGAAAGTTGGGAGAGAGGGTGAGAGAGTACACGAGAACTCTGTACTTTTTGCTCAAATTTTCTGTAAACCTAAAAGTATTTTAGAAAGCCTATTAATTAAAAAAAAAAAATGCCTAGCCAGTGTGGCTCAGTTGGTTGAGTGTTGTCCCATGCACCAAGAGGGACAACAGTTTGATTCCTGGTCAGGGCACATGTCTGGGTTGTGGGCTTGATCCCCAGTAGGGGGCGAGCAGGAGGCAGCCGATGGATGTTTCTCTCTCATCAGTGCTTCTATCTCTCTCTCCCCCTCTCTTCCTCTCTCTAAAATCAATAAACACATATTTTTTTAAAAAAGCAATGCAGCAGATGAGCTTTGGGTGAGAAGTTTAGTTAACCAATTTTATGTTGCTTGAACTTTCCTTCTTCTGCATGCACAAAAGTGATAAGCCATAACTCATTGATCCTAAGTCACAGTTTAAAAAAATACCTGAATAAGGATGCATCTTAAACTAGATAGCATTTTAGATTTGATGAAATGTAATATGTTAAAATATATATGTCTAAATAAGCCTAAAGAAATTCTTTCAATAACTATTAAATAAAATCTAAGATTAGAAAATATGGTGTCATAATTTAATTGGTGGTGTTTTTATTTTTAAGTGGAGCTTAATATAATAGTGCATTTTACAATTGATGTGTCTCCGATTAGATTAAATATAATATAGGTGTATACTATAAAATTGGCTGGATGATGCATATTTAATTTGTCAATAGTTGAATCTGGTGAAGGGGTTTGAAAGAGGAAGACAATTTGGATTGCAATGCTTTATTTATGTATTTAAAAATGACAAAGCTACTGACATAAAATGTTAATAATGATTAAATCTGAGAAGCAGATTTGTATTTTTTTGTATTTTTTGTCTACTTTATTTCCTATATTAAATTTTTTATTTTTTATTTTGAGGGTACATTTATGAAGGCTGGTGTCAGTAAATCAGAAAGGGCCTAGGTTAGAAGAAGCAACAGGAGAGAGTAGGCAGGCTGCTTTGGCTCTAGAGATATTATAGGAAAGAAATGAGCCGAGGCAAGGCTGCGTTAGCTCACTGAACAGTCAGAGAAAAAGGGGGCTTGGAGACAGGGCTTAGGGGGTTAGCCTGGGATGAGCCGCTGCTGCTCTTTGCTTCCCTGGTTGCAAGGCTTGCAGGGCCTTTAGAGTTTAAGTAGGAGATCCATGCTTGTGGGGTCGATATTTAAATTTTTAAAAAATATATATTTTGATTGATTTCAGAGAGGAAAGGTGAGGGAGGGAGAAATAGAAACATGAATGATGAGAGAGAATAATTGATTGACTGCCTCCTGCACATCCCCCACTAGGGATCGAGCCTGCAACCTGGGCAGATGCCCTGGCCAAGAATTGAACCGTGACCTCCGACCTAGCTCATAGATCGATGCTCAACCACTGAGGCATGTCAGTCGGGCTATGTTAAAAAATTTTAAACAACAAAACAGAAATATCTGAAAAAAATAAAATTGAAGAACAACAG
The DNA here is from genome assembly GCF_964212035.1 of Myotis nattereri. Classification (NCBI taxonomy): domain Eukaryota; kingdom Metazoa; phylum Chordata; class Mammalia; order Chiroptera; family Vespertilionidae; genus Myotis; species Myotis nattereri. Next base: position 30,188,524 of record NC_138083.1, on the reverse strand, counting down.
CTCAGAAACTTATTTGCTGGGGACTATTCTTGGGCAATTGGGTATTGGGGGAACTTGGGGGAGGAAAAAGTCAGGCAGGCAGGCAGGCACAAAAAGACAAATATTGCCTGATTCCACTTATATGAGATATCTGCAATAGTTAAGTTTATAGGGACAGAAAGCAGAATAGTGGTTACCAGGCACTGAGGGCTGGGGGTGGAGGCAAAGTGGTGTTTTCATTGAATGGGTACAGCGTCTCAGTTTGGGAGAAAGAAAAGTTTCTGGAAATGCATTCTGGTGATTGATGGTTGCACAACATTGTGACTATACTTAATGTTATTGTGAATTGTACACTTAAACATGGTTAAAGTGGTAAATTTCTGTTATATATTTTTTAAGACACACACACACACACACACACACACACACACACACATACACACGCTGGACCCAGGAAGTCAAAAGAAGTCTTATTTTGGGCATGTTGAACTTGAAATGCTCACAGGTGGTTGGATAAAAATCCCACCTCAGGTAAGTGATTATGGGTTGTAGATGGGAATTTAACAGACACCATATTGGAGTCAAGAGGCCAGAGAGAGAGGAGTATGGAGAAGGGGTGGTGGTTGATTTCAAGACCACGGGCTTCCAACACTCAGAAAAGGCCCATCAAGTGAGGTAGGAGGAAAACCAGGAGAGGTGGGGCGGAGGAAGCCAAGCACAGAAACCCTTCTCAGCAGGAGGCAGTGGTCAGCAGTGTAGACTGCTTCTGAGAGGCTGAGTGAGGTGAGCATCACTGGATTTGGCAGGGAGAGAACCATTAAGGTTTCTGCAGCATGAGAAGAGGAAAGGCAGGCTGAGGTGGGGTGGGAAGGAAAGAAGTAGTGACGGGAACCATCCACATACTTTGAAGAAGTTTTGCTGTAAATATTCGCTGAGTAATGGGGTGGTAGCAGGAGGCAGATAAGGAGGCCTAGGGCAGCCTCTTTTGTTTTTTAAAGATGAGAGATACTGTAGAAGTTTGTATGCTGGTGGGAGTGGGTCAATATTTCCATAAGAGAGAGCGAGCGAGGGCAGAACTAGGAGAGAAGGGAGAACTGAAGGAGAACTGGTGTGCGTGGCGTGTATGGGAGCTGGGCACCTCCTCCACCTGAGAATGGGCAGAGACTGTGGGCCCTGGGTGGGTGGGTCCGAAGATTTGGTGGTGGGAAGATGATAGCATCTGTTTCTTCAATGAGGAGTGAAGCAATGAAACAATGGTTTCTGCTTCCTCACCGCTGAGCTGGGCACAGGAGGGGGTGTTTGAGTACAGAGGAGATGTGCAAATAAGTCATAGCAAAGAATGGGGAAGGCTACACAGGGGGTCTGTGGGGCCCAGTGGCCCTGATTTTAAAAGGAGACCAGTGACAAGGTTGAGTGACTTTCTCTAGCAGCAAGCACAGGCAGGTGGGTCTGACGCAATTGTGATTCTTTTTTCTTTTCTTTTCTTTTCTTTCTTTTTTTTTTTCATTTGTGATTCTCATAGTGTGCTTCAAGGGCCAGTGGCATGAGCTTCACCTGGGAACTTGTGAAAAAGAAAAATGATCAGTTACCACCCTAAACCTATTGAATCAGAACCTTCAGGCTGGGGCCCTGTGTTTTTCACAAGCTCTCCGGGTGATTTGGAAAGTTTGAGAAGCTCTGAATTATAGTGACGGAATGAAGGGCACTGGGGATGACCTGCAGCTTGTAGGTGCCAACTGGTGCCATCCTCTGGGGCGGAAGTTCCTAGTATTATGAGCTCTGGGTGTGTCTTCTCTCTTGACTAGTGACAGATCTATAAGCAAACTCTGGAAATTGCCAAGAATGGGAGGCCATTTAAAGGAACTTTGAGCTTTCTAATAAGAGATTATTTTGCAAGGCAAACACCATCTTTCAAATATACTTTTATTTTTTGAGTCTGAATTTGAATATTGAGTTTCCTGTGTCTTGATGTTCACCCCTGCCCACAGTGCTGTGAAAGGACCCTCGACTTTCCTTGCCCTCCCCATGCCTCCCAAGAAGCCCTCCTCAAGGCCTGTTCCATCTTTCCACAGGGCTCGCTTCCAGGTTTCAGGTCTCTGGGGAAACACGGTTGAACTAGTCATTCTCCTATATGTGAGGACTTCTCCTCCTGAGCTGAAATAAAGACAAGGATGAGTCAGCCTCTCCCAACCTGTAGGATATCCCAGTGACTCAGAGGATGGTCTGTTTAATGGATAAGAGCTCCTCCCAGGAAGTTGGCAGCCCCAGCCTCCCCCTACCTGAGTCACTGGCCCTGGGTGCTCCCCACCACGTATTGCCACCAAGATCTAGGGATATATGCCAAGAAAGATCAGCGATAAGTAGACCAGGAAAGAGGATGGAGTTGAAAGTCTAGCATGCAGGAAGGTAAACTTGTTTTTCACTTGCTGGTTGCCTTGGGTGAACCCACAGAGGGCTCAGTGTCCCTTTTTGAAAATGGGAGAAATCGTGTATCCTACAATGTGAGCTACCCAGTAGTGGCCCAGAAGGAGAGAAGATGAGTCCTCTGGGAATATGTCTGCCTGAGACACGCTATGGAAGTATTCTGTGACAAAGGAAGGGAGCCGTGGGGTGGTTCATCCTTGAGGATTTCTAGGATAAGCTGTAGCCTGAACAGGGCCTCAGGAGAGTAGGGAGGCCTGCCCAGGAGGAGAGGCAAGAGGTCAGATGTGGGGAGGCTGGCCCGAGGCAGGGGAGCTTGGCAAGTAAGGTCTCAGAACAGCTGGTGGAAACACAGCAGTCCAAGACCTCGGTTTCGGTACTGCCTGTCTCCTTCACAGCCTGTCTCTGTCCATCTCTGTTTTTCTCTCTGTTGGTCTCCTCCCCTTTCTCCTACATCACAGAGTGGTGAGGGCTCCCCTCGTCACGGTTGAGTGTTTTCTTTCCTGTTTAGATGGTGACTGGCATCTGCTTATGGAGGCAGCAATCAACCCATCCTGTTTACTTACTGCTGACACAGAGAGCTGTCTGCCACAGCCTCCCTGGGTGGGGTGGCAACCAGGAGGCTGACACACACAGGCACACACACTCAGCCATTACCAGGTCAGTCTGCCCCACAGAACCAGTGGGTCCCGAGCTTCCCGCTCTGTTGTCTACGATGCTGTGGAACAGTCAGCTGGGCTGAGGTCACCCCCTCTGCTGCTGACGTCGATGGCCCTGCATGCTTGGCACAGACTCAGGGCTCAGAAAAGATCTCCTGACTGAGGCTGAGAGCACAGTGCACAGTCCCTCTGAGGGTGGGGAGGTCTCAGATGGGAGAAGTGCAGCGCCCAGAATGTTAGAGGGCATCTTGCTCAGAGTTCCCATTTCTACACGAGGGAGTTAGGACCACAGAGTAGGCAAAGGACTTTCAGGTTGGGTCACCCTTTACCACATCCTCTTTCTGCTCTGCTTCTCAGGACTGGGCCCCTCCTTCCTTAATTCATGTGTTTTGAAACACTTCTCAGTTTGTTTTTCTTGTCCCCCTTCCCCCCCTCCCCCAATTTTTTGCAATTGCTGCTGTTCAGTGTTAGGTAGAGATTGACAAGGTTTCCAGGGCTTGGTGGTATGAATGGGGAAAGAGATGGGAGCAAGGCCAGTTCTGTGGGGGAACAGATGGCGGTGGTGATGAGCATTTTAATAGAGGCAAAGAGGAACCAAGGCTGAGAAGACAGTGCTCTTATGTTTTCAAAGTGTTTGACTAGGACCTAACTCCTAAACTCAGAGCACAAGGGCCCAAGAAGACAAAGATTGTCAATCAAAAAGGCCAAGGAACATAGTTAAATTCACATAAGCTGAGAGTCTAGGTGGTTCTCAGAATTCCTGTGGCCATCTGGAGCTTGCCAGGGTTTGCCTCATGGCCTGATTGTAGACCAACTGTGATGGTGAAGAGCCAGTAGACCAGGGCTTGGTGGGGGCAACTCTACCACTCACAGCTATGTGACTTGGGCCATGCTCCTTCTAGGAAATTATTCATTGTCTGAAATTCAGATTGAACTGGGTGTCCTGCATTTTCTATTTGTTAAATCTGGCCACCTTTCCAAGCTTTCCAAAGGTCAGCCCCCACCTCCAAACCAAGGTAATAGCAGCAAACCCTGAATTACTTTGAAGTCTGGGATTTCATCTCAAAACTTCACATAAAGTTTAATGTTTTCTCCATGTTTCTATCCTTGTTTTGATGTAAGCAGGTATTAAATTATCATTTTTAAAAGGCAAATATCTCCCACCTATTTATACCCGGTTGTGGATTAGTTAAGACCCTGCTTATCTGGATGGCCAACACAGGGAGGAAGACTTGGGGTGTCATCTGGTCACATTTGCTCAATTAAAAATATATATTCTTATTGATTTCAGAGAGGAAGGGAGAGGGAGAGATAGAAACATCAATGATGAGAGAGAATCATTGATCAACTGCTTCCTGCACGCCCACCACTGGGGATCAAGCCCGAAACCCAGGCATGTGCCCTTGACCAGGAATTGAACCATGACCTTTGGGTTCATAGGTCAACGCTCAACCACTGAGCCATACTGGGCCTCATTTGTTCAATTTAAAGGATTCCATTTGCCTTTTTGATATATGTTTAATTGTCTCTTCTTTCACAAAATGAGGATTATCTTAGTTAAAAAATGCAAATTCCCTTAGTTGGTAAAATAAAGGGTGGGCAGGCAGAGAGAGCCAGAGCTTCCGGGAAAAAGTAGGAAGGAGGCAGGAGGGTAAAATCCCTGAAAACAGCAAAAGGTGCTTTGAGAGCAGTGGCTACACAATGGAATAACCAGGAGGCCCAAGTAGCATCCCAGACCCCCTGCATCAGAATCTTGGGGTGCCATCGGGTGGCAGTGCCTTTTGAAGCTTCTTAGGTTATTCCAATGTGCAGATGAGAGTGGTATCATTGCTTTGAAGCTTTTCTACTCAAAGTCTGGCCTGAGGACCAGGGGCATCAGCCTGCCCTGGGAGCTTGTTAGAAGTGCAGAGTCTTAGGCCCCACCCCAGACCTGCTGAATCAGGACTTGCATTTTAACAAGGTCCTGAGGTGCTTCATATGCATGCTGAGAAGCGCTGCTTTAGTGGACCTGTCAGGAGCCTCACCTCCAGGGGCTGGTCTCAGCAGGAGCTGCCCTCCTTCAATGGGGACCTGAAGGTCACAGGTGCTGGTGTCTGCATCAGAGCCCGCTATAGGATCTCCCACTCCAGGGTGTATGAAGTTGGAGCCTTGCCCACAGTCATGGAACTTGTATCCTTTGTCTGGGTCTGTTAGTGTCTTTTCACTGACACATCATTGTTCCATCAGGACAGCCATACAGTAACCAAGGATGTTGGCTAAGGATCAGGGAGTCTTGTGCTGGTGGAGAAACCTAAGGACACCAGTCAGGATACGTGGAGAGGCAAGAGGAAGTATACAGCGTGGCCTTGACTTCAGATGCAGTCTTCACTTGTTGCCTGGCCATGCAGACCTGGTTTTGAGCCATGTACTCTCTTGTTTTCTAACTCTTTCTTCAACCAGATGGACTCAATATAACTTATGAACAAATCTGGGTGAGCAAGGATACTTTTTATTTGTGCTTCTCTATCAGTCAGATAGAGAAATTTACATCCTCCAACTGGGAACAACACTCCCTTGGGGATTTGTGACCCATCCCTTCTAGAACTTTATAAACACCTTAATGGCAGAAACTGCTGCCTTTTACCCCCAAATTACTCCCCCCGACCAAAAAAAAAAAATCACTTTCCCACTTGCCGGGCTCACAGCTGGAATGCATTTTCCAGCTTCCCTTGAGTAAGGTGTGATTATTCGGCTCTTTTGTTCAATGGTATGTATGTATAAGTAATGCCATTTTTCAAGCTAAGGCTTTTTTCTGCTGCTGGCTTTGCTGCAGCTAATGGTTGCTGGAGGTACAGGTTGGAATGAGCCTTGACTGCTGAATGTACAGGAAAGCCATCATGAAATGGGAACACCTCTTTATTGTGTGGGTAAGACTTGAATTTCTATTATGTTTGAAGCACTTGGGTCTCTTTGTTACAGCAGTCAGCATTACTGTAACTAACACTTCTTCTTTCTAAAAATATATTTTTATTGATTTCAGAGAGGAAGGGAGAGCGAGCGAGAGAGAGAGAGAGAGAAACATCAATGATGAGAGAGAATCACTGATTGGCTGCTTCCTGTACACACCACACTGGGGATCAAGCCCACAATCTGGGCATGTGCCATGACGGGGAATCGAACCGTGACCTCCTGGTTCATAGGTTGATGCTCAACCACTGAGCCATGCCAGCTGGGCTCTGACTAACACTTCTTAAAGTCCTTCTTTGTTACTCTGCCCTCAGCACAGGGCATCCTGCTCCCTGTGATGAGAGTGTGGAAGTGCTTTGTAAGTTGTGACATGCTCTACACATGAGAAATCTGACTGTGATCAGTGCTTTGCTAATGTTTCAACACAAGACAGAGTCTAAGTCAGCTGTATCAGTATATAGCTAATAATTACTGACATCTTAGAAGGAGCCTAATGGCTTAGAAATCACTTCTTATTCCCTTTATTACTTGCAATACCTACCATAATCCTGAGAGATAGGTTTTTATCTTCAGGCCCATTTTAAGGATGACAAGAGGGAACATGCTGAACTTACTCAAGGACTCACAGCTGGTCAGGTGCCTGAGCCTGACCTTTTCCCCTTTGTTGTTCTGGGAGGAAACAATGAAGAACTGTTTTAGCTCTAATCCATTCTGCATCAATTAGGCTCTCCAAAGGCCACCTTGAGAGGATAGGAAAACAGGTTATATCCAAGGCTGTGGATGCAGGAATTTAAGAAGTGTTTGAATTCAGGTTTATCCCTAGTTGAACCTGCCAACCCCAGGAATATGTTCTTAAAAATAAGGGAGAGTTATTATTGTTGAGTTTCTGCTTCGTGGTAGATTATCTGCAATGATGGCTACCAAAGAGTCCTTTCATTCCTGTATGTGCATTTTTTATGGATTGAATCATGTCCCACCCTCACAAATTGGTTGAATATATTAGAATATGTTGTAGTCCTAGCATCCACTACCTCAGAATATGACCTTATCTGAAGATTGGGTCTTTACAACGGTAATCAAATTAAAATGAAGTCATTAGGGTGGACCCTAATCCCCTCATCCTATTTGATAAAGAGGGAATGTGCTCATTGACCCTCATGCCTTCGAAAGGATGGTGGCACCCACAGCCAATAATGAGGGAATATGCTAATTGACTGCCCGCCCTCAAAGATGGCAGCACCCACAGCCACAAGATAGCGGCGCCCAGTCCCCTCAGCCCCGCTGGGGCAGCAGGCGTGCGGCAAGGCTGGGCCCACCCCCAGGTAGGCCCAGCTGCTCTGCGTGCCTGCCTCCGGAGTCCCTCAGTCCCCTCAGCCCCCCAGCCGCCCAGGGCTGGCCCGAGGCACAGGCAAACCTTGGATGGAGGCTGCCCAGCCGATGCCCGAGGCATGGGTAAGCCTCGGATGGCAGCTGCCCAGCCGCCCAGGGCTGCCCGAGGCTCAGGTAACCAGGGCTGGCCAAGGCTTGCACTGCTGGCAGTGGCAGCAGCAGAGGTGTGATGGGGTGTTGCCTTCCTCTGATCGCCGGATTGCCTCCTGTCCCTGAGGGCTCCCGGACTGTGAGAGGGAGCAGACCAGGCTGAGGGACACCCTTTCCAGTGCATGAATTTTCATGCACCGGGCCTCTAGTATCCATATAAGAAGGGGAAATTTGGACACAAAGATAGGGACAAGCACACAAGGGAAACTCATGTGAAGATGAAAGCATGAAGGTAGAGATCAGGGTGATGCATCTACAAATCAGTGGACATAAAAGATTGCCAGCAAACCATCAGAGCCAGGAGAGAGGAATGGAACAGATTCTCCCTCATGGAAGGAACTACCCTGACTGACAGTTTGACCTTGGACTTCCAGCCTCTAGAACTGTGAGATAGTAAATTTCTGTTGAATAAGCCACTCAGTTTGTGGGACCTTGTCATAGAAGCCCTAGTAAACGAATACAACATTCCACTCTTCCTAGCAAGATGTGGAGTCAATTTACCCTCTCCTTGAATCTAGGTTGGCTTCGTGACTTTCTGTAGCCAATAGAATGTGGCAGAAATCATGAAATGGCAGTTCTGGGCCTAGGTCTTAAGATGCTCGGCAGGTTCCATTTTTTCCCTCTGAGAAGCCAGGCTGCCATGTTGTAAGGAAGTCGAGGCTATCCTGCTGGAGAGGTCACCTGGAGAGAGAAGCCATTTACATTGTCCTAGGCCCAGCCAAGCTTCCAGCTGATCTCCTTAGTTAACATCACATGCAGCAGAAGAACTGTCTAGCTGAGCCCAGTCAACACAATATGTATATATTTATTGGGAGGGCGGGGACAAAAGTAGGTTTACAGTTGTGAGTATGCAAAATACAGAGTTTATTCTTTACTAGAGGCCTGGTGCATGAAATTCTTGCATGGGTAGGGTCCCTAGACCTGGCTGGTGATCAGGGCTGATAAGGGCCTTCTGGCTGCTGGCCAGGGCCTTCCTTTGTTCCACGCCAGCTCCTGTTGGTCATTGTACGTCACAGTGAGCAATCGAACTCCCGGTCTCCCGGTCGAACTCCTGCAGGGACAATATGCATATTAGGCTTATATATATATAGATTATTTTTTATCCTCACCTGAGGATATTTTTCCATTGATTTTTAGAGAGAGTGGGAGAGAGAGGAAAAGACAGAGAGAAGTATTGATGTTAGAGAAACACATTGACTGGTTGCCGCCTTCACATGCCCTGACCAGGGCCCGGGCCAGGGAGGAGCCTGCAACCAAGTTTTGTGGCCTTGTCTGGAATAGAACCCAGGACCCTTCAGTCCACAGGTTGATGCTCTATCCCAGTGGTCGGCAAACTGCGGCCCCTTGAGTGTGGCTCTTCCTCAAAATACCACGTGCGGGCGTGCACGTACAGTGCGATTGAAACTTCGTGGCCACACTCAAGGGGCCAAAGAGCCACATGTGGCTTGCAAGCTGCAGTTTGCCGACCACTGCTCTATCCACTTAGCCAAACTGGCTAGGATGAGTTTACTCTTGTATTATCATTTATTTTTTTTGTATGATCCTAAATAATAAAGAGGTAATATGCAAATTGACCCTCACACCCTCACAAGATGGCTACCTACGACCAGGCTGGCAGGGGGGTTAGTGAGGGACAACCAAACAACTGAACAGCAGGTTGCATGGGGCAACCAGGCTGGTGGGGGGGGGGGGCAGTTGAGGGCGACCAGGCCAGCTGTGGGGGGGGGCAGTAAAGGTGACCAGGTCAGCGGGGGGGGGGCAGTTAGGGGTGATTAGGCTGGCGGGGGGGGGGCAATGAGTGGTGACTAGGCCAGTGTGGGGGCAGTTAGGGGTGATCAGGCAGGCACGCAAGTGAGGGATTAGGAGCCAGTGGTCCAGGATTGTGAAAGGGATGTCCGACTGCCTGGGATTGGGCCTAAACTGGCAGTCGGACATTCCCCAAGGGGTCCTGGATTGGAGAGGGTGCAGGCTAGGCTGAAGGGGACCCGCCCCCCGTGCACGAATTTTGTGCACTGGGCCTCTAGTTTATTTATATTTGTTTTCATATTATTAGTTATTATTTTGTATCCTTACTTATGATTTATCTTTTAGGTAATGATAGTAGTAATTTAACCTACTTTTGCCCACCTCTGTGTGTGTGTGTGTGTATAAAATTTTTAAAAAGATTTTTTATTAATTTTTAGAGAGAGCAGAAGGGAGATGAAGAGAGAGAAAGAAACATCGATGTGAGAGAAAAATTGACAGGCTGCCTCCTGCATACCCTTTACTGGATCAAGCCCGAAACCTGGGAATGTGTCCTGAACAGGAAATGAACCAGCAACCACTTGGTGCACAGCATGATGCCCAACCAACTGAGCCACACCGGCCATGGCTAAATTTGTGTGTGTGTCTGTGTGTGTGTGAACTTACTGTGTGCTTGGCACACAGTTCTGGGTCCATTTACCTTGTAACTGTATACAGTACTCTGACATCACCCTTCCTCACTCTCCATCCCTGTGGTGGTTTGGATAACAGGGTTGGGCATCTGATTGGCTCACATATCATTGGATCACAATGATATGTGCTCCAATCAGAACCAACTTGGTGTAACCTTGATTTTTTTGCTGGGACAGTTGAAAGAAGTGAGGTCTTGGGCTGTGAGGATGGAGCCTAGAGCTGCTGGCAGCCATCTTGCTACTGCAAGGAACAGAGATGAGAGGTGAGGAGAGAAAGACTAAGTTTTGATATTTTTTGTGCTTCTTGGTGCCCAAATAAATTATACCATTGGAGTCTTCGGTTATGTGAACATATAACTTTCCTATTTGCTTACACCAAGTCAATTTGAGTAGATTCTCATTATTTGTAAACTTTCAAGTCCATATATATATATATATATATATATATATATATATATATATATATACTAGGGGCCCGGTGCATGAAATTCGTGCACTGGGTGGGGTGGGGGGGAGAGTGTCCCTCAGGCCAGCCTGCCCCCTCTCACATACTGGGAGCCCTCAGGCGTTGACCCCCATCACCCTCCGATCGCCTGATCGGCCCCTTGCCCAGGCCTGACGCCTCCGCCAGAGGTGTCAGGCTTGGACAGGGGACCCCCATCTCCCCCTGATCACTGGATCTGGCCCCCGCCCAGGCCTGAGGCCTCTGGCCCAGGAATCATGCCTGGGCAGGGGACCCCCATCTCCCTCTGATCGCTTGCTCCACCCCCCGCCCAAGCCTGACGCCTCTGACCCAGGCTTCAGGCCTGGGCAAGGGGATCATCATATCCCCCCAACCCCCAGATCCGCACCCCACCTGATGCCTCGGCCAGAGGAGTTGACCCTCATCACCCTCCGATCACCAATCCCCGGATCAGCCCCTTGACCAGGCCTGAGGCCTCCGGCAGAGGTGTCAGGCCTGGGCAGGGGACCCCTAGCTCCCCGCGGTTGCAGGCTCCGCCCCTGCCCAGGCCTAACACCTCTGGCCTAGGCGTCCGGCCCAGGCAGCGGGGACCCGCAGTGGCAGCAGGGGCGCCGCGATCGTGGGCTTCGCTTTAGGCCCAGGCAAGGGACCCCTAGCTCCTGGGACTGCCAGCTTCGACCGTGCCCAGCTCCCATCGCTGGCTCCACCCCTACTTCCTGCTATCACTGGCCAGGGCGGCAAAGGCGCCTGATTCTCTGATCATGGCTGGGGGGCAGGGCAAAGGCGGCCCTGGGGCCGCCTTTGCCCTGCCCCCCAGCTCTTAGCTCCCCACTGGGTTTCAGATCACTGTCAGTGGCAGGGGGCTTCTTCCTGCTTTCCCTTTCGCCTCCCTGCATTGTGCCTACATATGCAAATTAGCCACCATCTTGTTGGCAGTTAACTGCCAATCTTAGTTGGCAGTTAACTGCCAATCTTAGTTGGCAGTTAATTTGCATATAGCCCTGATTAGCCAATGAAAAAGGTATCGCCGTACGCCAATTACCATTTTTCTCTTTTATTAGTGTAGATATATATATATATTAATGCTATTTTTTTATTGAATTCAGAGAGGAAGGAAGAGGGAGATAGAAACATCAATGATGAGAAAGAATCATTGATCGGCTATTTCCTGCACAACCCCTACTGGGGATGGAGCCCACAACCCAGGTATGTACCCTTGACTGGAATCAAACCAGGGACCCTTCAGGCTGACAGTCTATCCACCAAGCCAAACTAGCTAGGGCTATACTAATTTTCTTACTGAATATTCATAACAAGTCTTTGGAATAGGTATTCTGTATTAACCCCATTTTATAGATGAGGAAACTGACACACACAGAGGCCACATGGAGGCAGAGTTCAAACCCAGGACATCTAATCCTGAGAGCCCACTCACAAACATTCTGTTCTCCTTGGTGATGGACAAGGATTCACAGAGGGATGTGTGACATCTAACCTAACATTTAACTCCAAGGGGACATAGGGGTTAGTCAGGAGCAAGGGGGAAAGACTTCTAGGTGGAGGGGATAGCTTGGACAACGACAAGGCCTTTTCTGCGAAGAAGAAACCTCACCTGAAATTCACCATGTACATGCCCTTCAGCCTGTTGTGGAGGACAGACTGTTCCTGGTGTGACCGCTGCCAGACCCACCAGCTAGATCCTGGCCAGAACAGGGATTGCTTCCTCAAATCCCCCCACACTGTTTAATTCACCCCTTCCCAGTAGCCCATGTGTGCTGGTTCATGGAACAGGCTTTTGCCCTAGCAAGCATGTAAGGCATTTGCCCACTATCTGGAGTCAGTCACCAGCCAGTATTCTTACCCTTCCTGCCGGGTCCTATATAATTCTTTCGGGCCTGCCATGTGGTGAGCAGATAGCCATGCCTTCTTGCCACCCCCGAAGATCAGCCTGGCATGTAAGTTCCCTTACTCTTGCCTGGGAAATTTTCCCAACACCGGTACCCAATCGGTCCCTCCTGCAGAGGAGCATCAAAACCCCTTACTGCAGGGAAACCTCTGTCCTCCCGGCCTCTGCACCCAGGGGGTTCTATGCTCTGCCCTGGGGCCTGGTGGGTTCATTGTGGGGTCCGAGTTGGGTGAGGCACACTCCTCAGTCTGAAAGACAGTTCCCCTGAAGGCTTGCACCCCTTGGACTGGGTCTCTATCAGCCCCAGGAAGCTCTGAAAATGCTGACAGGGCTAAATAGAATGAAACTGTCAGAGCCCCTGCTCCCCCTCCTCCAACTGAGCAAATGAAAAACTGCAAGGAACCAGAATCTCAAACAGAAAACAAATAATTTCCAAAGAATTCTGATTTAAAAACAAAAGTGACCCTGACATTTGTATTGGCTTCGGTTTTTATAAAATCAAGGATGAGGCAGTGGGTACCAGCAAAGGATATTTTCTTAAAGAGGCCACTTCTATTCACAGTCGTGGGCTGCGAAGGGACAGGCGGCGGCGTTTTGGGTGCCCCATCACCCACGGCTGTTGGGGGTTTGAGGTCGATTCTCGGAGGCTGGGGGGTGGGGCGGAGGGTGCAGCAGGGGTGTTGGGGAGAAAATGAGTTTCGGGGTGGCCCTTGGGCACGAGCCCTCTGACCCCAGCGGAGGGTCTGCGGGGGTGAAGGCAGCTCCAGGAGGAGAGAGGAGCCCTTTCCTTCCGAAAGGTAAACTCCGCGGGTAAACTGAGGTCCGCGTCCCGGCTCTGCTGGTCGCTTGGGCCCTGTGTTCCGCCCAGCACGGGGCTGGGCCGGCTACTTTTCTTTCGGGGATGGGTGGGGACTTTGGGCGCTCAGCTTGGCCAGGGGAGGGGGCGTGGGGCCCGGGTGGGGAGCGCTGGGCCCAGAGTTGGAGGTAGGAGCACCCGGCTGCCCATCCCGGGCGGTCGCCAGTTTCCCCGCCCCCGACGGGGCGGGCCGGGGAGGAGCTGCGCGCGTCCCCGCCCAGAGGCGGAGCGGGAGCCGGGCAGGAGCGGACCGGGCGGGGTGGGCCGGGGACGCGAGGCGGAGCGGGGCCCCACACAGGCCGCGGCGGCTGGCTCGGGCCCCTACGGTCTCTGTGGCGGCTGGAGGAGGAAGCCCGGCGGCTGGAGAGGAGGGGAGGTGGAGGAGGTGGAGGCTGGAGCGCCGTTCGCCGCAGACTCACTTCCCCGGCTCAGCAGGGAAAGGTATGGAGAGCCCGCTCCCCGCTCCCGGCCCCCGGCCCCCGGCGCCAGGTTCTCGCTCCGGGCAGGCAGGGGCTGCGGCCGCCGCGGGAGGGCGAGGGGCCCGGAGCGGCCCCGAAGCCGCGGTCGGTGCGGGGCTTCCGCGGCCAGCGCGCTCGGGACCGAGGGCTGGGTGCGCGGCATTCCCCGAGGCTCGAGGGGAGCGGTGGGCGCCGCGCCCCCTTCGCCCGCGTCTGGGGAGGCGGTGGTCGGGCCCGGGGGTCGGTGATCTCGAGAGGGGGCTACGCGGGCCGGGCGAGCGCGCCGGGATGGAGGGCAGGCTGGACCCCGCGGGCTGCGTGCTGCCGGGGAGCCCGGGGCGCCTGGTGGGCGCGCTTTGTGGGCGCAGACAAAGCCGGGCGCCGACGCTCCGCGACGACTGGGGCCGCCCAGAGGGTGGTCGCTGGGGAGAGAAGAGAAGGCTCTGGGGCCACGGCCGGGACTAGGGGAGAGGCCGGGCCGCCCTCCCTGCGGGCGTCTGCGGGTGGGGGGACGCCAGACAGGGTGGGAGCAGCTCTCGCCTATGGGCCAACTAGCAGCTCACCGGCTGCGACGGGCTTGGCGAGAGCCAGGCTCAGGAAAGGGGAGTGTGTTGGAGGGCTCACTTTGGGGGAGGGGCTGAGGGACGACTCTGTCCTGCGGGTGGGGGCTGGGCTTCGGTGGGACCGGTGGGGGGCCCGTGGACCCCCTCGAAGCTTGCACCAGGAAAGGGTACTGCTTGATGTGATAAGCCTTGTGGCTGACACATATGATGAGATATGTCCACAGGTTGTTTGCGGAACCTGCTGGTGGTGGCACATCCCGTGCCAGTCTCCGGGAGGGCCACTTGTCCTAGCAGTGAAACAAGGCAGGCGCCCCCGCGGCCATGGAAGTGAGCACGCGTGGAGGGGTGTGTAGGCATGCATCTGAGAGTGAGTACAGTGAGGGTCCCACAGCTGCATTCGGCTGCATTCCATCCCCTTCGCCTCCCCTTCTCTCTGGTTAGGGACATGAAGAATCCCAATTCCTGCCACCGGCCTACGCCTCCACTTGGGCTCGAAGGTGCTCTGCTCCTGCCCCCCATTCTTCAGTGACTTCCCCTCTCTCCGGTGTTAGAAGGGGCTTCTCCCCCTCACCCCCGGGTTATTCACACAGTGTAGGAACATGCTTTGGCACCCTCCTCCATCACACCCTACATTTCCTAGTCCCCCCTTTGCCTTCATCCCTCATTCTCCCCCAGCCACAGACCCACCTCTCACAGCAAAGCTTCTCCAGAGAAGCTTCTGTCCCACCATTCACTGAAACTGCCCTGGCACCCCCTCCCCCCTCCACCAGTCAATGTCTCCAGTGATTTCTACACCCCCACAAACAGGTTTTCCTTGACCTCCCATGGTCTTGTTGAAAATTCTTTCCTTCTAGAACCAATGATCTCTCTTGGCTTCTCTTGTTTTTTTTCCCTCTTTCTCTGCCTAGCCTTTCCTAAGTCATTTTTGGGGACAACGTCACTCAACTTTGAATGTTGGAGGATCTCAGGGCTCTGTCCTCAGTCCCCTCCTCTTCCCCAATTCCCTTCTGTTGACATATACTCCCCTGCTCCCTCCAGCCCCCCACCCCCCGCCCCCAAGCTCTCATTCTTTCTTAGACTTTGAAAATCAAGCATTGATTTACAAACACAAAGATCTTAAATGTACATAATTTTCATTCTCATGATTTTAAGTAGCAGATTTTATCTCTAGCCTATCTATCCAACCACCCATGTGATGATTTATGGTGCCCTGATTGTGTCAGAGGTATGAACAACTTCATATGGATGAGACAGAACCCTGACGGCAGTCCCCAAACACAATCCTCCACAGGCCTTCCCATCTCAGTAAACCCAGCTTTAAAGACAGGAAACCAGGTGGCATCAACTCCTCCCTTTGCTTCCGTCCCCACAACCAATCCAATAGCATATCCTTTTAGTCCTTTCTGCAAATTCTATCTCAGGCGTGTTCTTTAAGCTCTGACTCCACTGCTACCACCCTAGGCTTCTGCCTCAGGACTTTTATGTCATACCTGAATGCTGCTCTAATCATCTACACTAATAAAAGAGAAAAATGGTAATTGGCGTACGGCGATACCTTTTTCATTGGCTAATCAGGGCTATATGCAAATTAACTGCCAACTAAGATTGGCAGTTAACTGCCAACTAAGATTGGCAGTTAACTGCCAACAAGATGGCGGCTAATTTGCATATGTAGGCACAATGCAGGGAGGCGAAAGGGAAAGCAGGAAGAAGCCCCCTGCCACTGACAGTGATCTGAAACCCAGTGGGGAGCTAAGAGCTGGGGGGCAGGGCAAAGGCGGCCCTGAGGCCGCCTTTGCCCTGCCCCCCAGCCATGATCGGAGAATCAGGCGCCTTTGCCGCCCTGGACAGTGATAGCAGGAAGTAGGGGTGGAGCCAGCGATGGGAGCTGGGCACGGTCGAAGCTGGCAGTCCCAGGAGCTAGGGGTCCCTTGCCTGGGCCTAAAGCGAAGCCCACGATCGCGGCGCCCCCCGCTGCCACTGCAGGTCCCCGCTGCCTGGGCCGGACGCCTAGGCCAGAGGCGTTAGGCCTGGGCAGGGGCGGAGCCTGCAACCGCGGGGAGCTGGGGGTCCCCTGCCCAGGCCTGACACCTCTGCCGGAGGCCTCAGGCCTGGTCAAGGGGCCGATCCGGTGATTGGTGATCGGAGGGTGATGAGGGTCAACTCCTCTGGCCGAGGCATCAGGCCTGGGTGGGGGGGGATATGATGGTCCCCTTGCCCAGGCCTGAAGCCTGGGTCAGAGGCGTCAGGCTTGGGCGGGGGGTGGAGCAAGCGATCAGAGGGAGATGGGGGTCCCCTGCCCAGGCATGATTCCTGGGCCAGAGGCCTCAGGCCTGGGCGGGGGCCAGATCCAGTGATCAGGGGGAGATGGGGATCCCCTGTCCAAGCCTGACACCTCTGGCGGAGGCATCAGGCCTGGGCAAGGGGCCGATCAGGCGATCGGAGGGTGATGGGGGTCAATGCCTGAGGGCTCCCAGTATGTGAGAGAGGGCAGGCTGGGCTGAGGGACACTCCCCCCCCCCCCCCACACACACACCCAGTGCACGAATATCGTGCACCGGGCTCCTAGTTTTTAATAAAGAAGTATTTAGGAAAATATTGATTAAGATACTCTTGTTCTCTAAAACCCTCAATAGCTCCCTATTGCACATAGAATAAAATCTCAAAGTTTTCCCTGGCCTATGAGACCCTTTATGATCTGGCCATCTCTGACTTCCTCCAGCCTTATCTTATCCCTATGTCTGCTTCTGGACATCCACACCTGAATCACTTTGCCCTGGAACATCCCAAGCTTTTTTCTGTCCTGGTGCCTTTGTTTATGCTGTGTTCTCTGCCTGTAATGTCCTTCCAGGGTTTTCTACTGGGTTGGCTTGGCTCCTTATTTTTCAGGTCTCAACTCAAACCCCTTCCCAGTCTTGGTAGAGGACCACTCCCCAGCCCATAATTCACCAAAGCTCCTGTTTTACTTTCTTCATTATGTTTATCACAGTCCATAACTGTTTGTTACAATTATCTTTCTACTTTGCCTGGCTGGAACCTTGACTGGGTGGCCCACTGCTGTATCTGGAGCATCTACACAGTGCCTGGCGCACAGCTGCTGCTCAGGAAATCTTGAGCCAGGTGGGAAGGTTGGCGTTGGGCTAGGCAGAAGGAGGTGGGTATTGCAGTCAGCGCAGGAGCCCCCTTAAAATCTCAAATGACCCCTAACATTTTATTTTATTTCCATAAAAGCAGTTGTGCAAATGGCTGTAACAATCTGAGGCGTGTGAAGAAGGGAAATGGAAAAGGTCAAGTGTCTCGAAGGTGGGCCTGTGAGCCCAGGGGGGAGATTTGAGAGCTTGGGGGATGTGGAGTCAGTGTGGGTCGCTGTGGGTTAGGGATAAATGACTTCCTTTGCTCTCTTTGGTGGGCATCCAGGCTAGGTTAACAGAGGGGTGTGTGTGTGTGTGTATGTTCTCTAACTCGGGAGATGGGAATGGTCTGGGAAGCGGGGGCTTTACCTCAGGCTGCTCTCTGGCTGCTGGGTGCCCATCCTCGGCGGACAGGGAGTTGGAAGGGTGGGACAAATGGGCTGGGGGTCTCACTATTAGACCTTTGTCTTTCCTCTTTGCACAGAGGAGCCAGCTGAGAATTGAATTGTGTGGCTGGTGCTCCCAGAATGCAGGGCCAAGAGCCAGAAATAGAGGTAGGGGAGCTGGGCCCTGGGCCGGCAGACTGGTGAGGAACCGAGGTAACACTGTGAGATGAGCGCTGGAAATAGGGGCTGGAGGTCCAGATCTAGAGCTGGGCTGGCATGTCTGAGAAAGGCCTTGGCCTGGGATGGTTGGGAGCAAGGAGGGTATCCTGGGTGGGAAATCAGGCAGAGGACAGGAGGCTGGGCAGGGCCCTGCTATATACTCTGGGGTGCCAGGCAGTGTTTTAAAGACTTTGCAAATATTAACTCTTTTAATCCTTTCACTAGCTCTATAAGGTAGGTCTTTTTTAAAAAAAAATATAGTTTTATTGATTTCAGAGAGGAAGGGAGCGGGAGAGAAAGGTAGAAACATCAATGATAATAGAGAATCATTAATGGGCTGCCTCCTGCACGCCCCCTACTGGGGATCGAGTCCGCCACCCAGGCATTGCCCTTGACCAGAATCGAACCCGGGATCCTTTAGTCCGCAGGCCGCTCTATCCACTGAGCCAAACCAGCTAGGGCATATAAAGTAGGTCTTACTGCATTTAACAGATGGGAGGACTGAGTTGCAGTCGTACAACACAATAGTGACAGAATAAGGAAATGAACCCAGGCAACCTGGCTCCAGAATCCATGCTGTAGCCAGTGGTCGGCAAACTGCGGCTCGCGAGCCACATGCGGCTCTTTGGCCCCTTGAGTGTGGCTCTTCCACAAAATACCACGTGCGGGCGCGCATGTACAGTGTGATTGAAACTTCGTGGCCCGTGCACAGAAGTCGGTATTTTGTGGAAGAGCCACACTCAAGGGGCCAAAGAGCCACATGTGGCTCGCGAGCCGCAGTTTGCCGACCACTGCTGTAGACCATCCCACTCTACCACTTTTCTCATGCCTCTCAGATATGCACCAGCTGAAGGCTTCTTCTTAACAAGCAAATGGTTTTTCCAGACTTGCAGTTTGACATGCAGACTGCATATCTTGGAGACTGGGGAGGTGGGAAAGAAATCATAACCTCTAAGGTAGGAGGGATCCTTGCTCAGCGAGTTTCTCTGCTTCATGTCCTGGGGAGATCAACTTCTTCTGGTACTAAAACAGCTCCCTGCCTGAGATGCCACCATGAGAATGCCACCCCTCTGGGTTTAGCACTGACCTCTTCCTCTGCCTCTGGAGAGCCCGGGGCGGCCAGGTAGGGGCTCTAACAATACACTGGCCTGGTTTGGATTCCGTCTGGAATGTTGTGAGGTAGAGCTTCAGACTTGGCCGTGGAAACCTGGATGGGGGTCAGAGTAAGGCTGGGTCAGATGTGGGTGCCGAGCTGGGGGAACAGAGAAATAGGAACGGAAAAGAGCTTAATCCACTTCATGGTTGGGTCTGTCCTTACCTCTTTTTGTCCATAAAATGGGATTAGAGAGGCTTTATTCCTTCGCTCCCCAGCGGTTGTGGAAGCCAGGAACTCCTGAATGTCTTCTTGCAGGCTCAGTATGAAGGAGGGCTTCCCATAGGACACCAGCTCTGAGGAACTGGGCCAGGAAGGAGGGAGCCAGGAGGTGTGGCAGCCCTGTCCTGCAAGGCTTTCCTGTTTGGTCATGAAAAGATGCCTCTAGCCTTAGCCGGTTTGGCTCAGTGGATAGAGTGTCGTCCTGCAGACTGAAGGGTCCCGGGTTCGATTGTGGTCAAGGGCATGTGCCCAGGTTTCAAGCTCAATCCCCAGTAAGGGGTGTGCAGGAGGCAGTCAATCAATCATTCTCTCTCACTGATGTTTCTATCTCTCTTTCTCCTCCCTTCCTCTCTGAAATCAATAAAATTATATATTAAAAACACACACACAAAACGATGCCTCTGGACAGGTGACTTGGCCTCCCAGGGGCCTGGCTGGCTGGCCGAGCAGAGGTTTGCTGACCACACAGGGATGGAGTCCCTTTTCTCCAATTTCTGAGCTTCAGAGTTTAAGGGATCTGCTCATCTATCTTGGCAGATTCTGCCAGCCCAGCAGGAAAAGAGGAAGGCAAAGTTGGTGGCATTCTCTTCTGTATTTTGGGAAACTGAGGCACAGAGCAAGCAGACTGCTGCTGGAAGCTCAGCAGGCCCATCGTTTTGGGAAGAGTCCCTTCTCCGGCAGGGAGTATGCAGGAGCTTATCCACACTGCCCGAGTCCTTGCCTGCTGGGTTGAGGTGAAAGCTGTGGCAGAGCCAGAGGCTGGCAGACGAGCTGAGGGTGGACTTCTTGACAGCTGGACATGGGCCCTTGTTACCTTCAGGCATCATTTGACATCTCCTATGCCCCAGCCCAGTGTTCACAACCACTGGCAACACAGGACGGGATCCTCACTCTCCAGGAAATAAGAGTGAGCCATGCCAGGTGTGATATAATGAGGTGCAGTTCCGACCAGCTTCCTCGAGGAGGTGGTGCTTTTACAGGGTGCTGAGCGACTTTGGCCAACAGAGGAGGAGTTGGCATTCCCAAGGTGGAGGGGGAGGAAGGCCTGGAGTAGTGGGTGGAAGGCAGGTTGGGGAAGGCCTTGACTGCCAAAGTGCTGAGTCTGGACTTGATTCACTAGGCTCCTGGGAGCCACTAAAGGCTATGGGTGCAATGGCTTGGTTAGAACAGTGCTCTATAAAAGCGCATCTCAAACTTCAACATACACCTGGGGAAGTTTGTTAATAGCTCAGATTCTAACTCAGTAGGTCTAGGGTAGGCCCTGAGACTGCATTTCTAACAAGCGCCTGTGGTGTGAAGTAGCCAGTGGCGGGGGGCGGGGGGGGGGATGTTCCCTGGGCCAATCTTTGTGTAGTGAGGGCTGAGATTATGGACTCGGGCCAGGCAGGTGCAGGCATGGGTGCCGATCAAGTGAGACCTAGAACAGGTAAAGGGGACCCTCCAGGTTCCTGTGGATTGTGTTGGGGGAGGTGTGGGGACTGCCTCTGTGGGGGCTGAGGTGGAGGTAGGGGATAGTGTAGAGGGTGCAGGGTGCAGGGTGCTGGGAAGTGGGGCTGGGTGAGGGGGGGTGTCTGGGGCTTGAGTTTCAGGCCAGGAACCAGGACTATCTCCAGGGTGTCTGGCAGTGACGAGTTCCCAAGACTATCATAAGGTGTGTTAGGTGACTGCCCCAGGGCAGGGTGAATGCAGGCGGCACGTAGGCATCTTATCTGTGCCCACAGCTGAGCCCAGCCCTGTGGGTAGCCAATCTGGGGTGAGCATTCTTCCTCTATCCAGGCTTGGCCCAAGGAGATTGGGGAAATAGCTGACTTCAGCCCCAGACATAGCATCTTCTCCTAGAAGCCCCCAGAGTCTCCTCAGCGTTTGAGCCATTCCCTCCAGCAGGTGCAGCGTCCCTTATCCTGGCCTGCATTCTTGCAGCCGCTGTGAATGGTTACATGAGCTGCTGCTGTTGAGGTCTTCTCCCACTGGGCCCCTCCCCGGTGCACCTGGAAGTGGGGAGGCCTAGATGCTTCCCTCTGCTCCGACCCTGGCTGGTCACTACAGGCAAGTGTCTGCTCCCCTCTGAGGCTTCAGTTTCTGTAAATTGAGGGATTCCATCCTCTCCCTGGGGAGCAGGGGAGAGGGTCACAGGATTTGTTGTGTAGGGTATGGCTTCTTCCTAGAATGGCAGCTGAATACATTTTAATATTGTTTTAATATTAAAATTTGGCCAAAACCGGTTTGGCTCAGTGGATAGAGCGTCGGCCTGCGGACTGAGGGGTCCCGGGTTCTATTCCGGTCAAGGGCATGTACCTGGGTTGCGGGCACATCCCCAGTGGGAAGTGTGCAGGAGGCAGCTGATCGATGTTTCTCTCTCATCGATGTTTCTGGCTCTCTATCTCTCTCTCTTCCTCTCTGTAGAAAATCAATAAAATATATTTAAAAAAAAATAAAAAAATAAAATTTGAATGGAGCAGAATGAGCAGTTGGCATGAAAGAACTGTCCAGTGTGCTTTGGGGTCTCCCAAGGCCCTTTGCTCTCTGGGCTTGGCATGGCCTGGGGTTCGGTATCTTAGGGCACTGGTCAGATGAGGTCTCTTTAGACCCTGGCAGGAGTGTAGTCAGTCACCTCACCCAAAGGAAGGTGGTACGGTTCTGCTGCCCTGGGCAATGCCAAGAGGGGCTCTCAAGCTGAATTCCTCAAATATCCCACACACTTCCTAAAAGGACTGTAGGACTCAGTGTCTGCCTGGTGCCCCTGCTGTGCCACGCTCTCCTGAGGGGGCTGCATTTTTCAAAGACTGCTCTGAGAAACTTCAAATAAGGGTAGAAACTGGCAAATTCACTCCACCACACAACGGGAGGTTCAGAATGCTCTTTAAGAGAATTAAAGGCTCTGACAAGTCCTGCAGAAAAGAAGCCATTTGGTGTTTCCCAAAATGATTTGACCACGGAAATCTTTTTTTTTTTTTTTCAACTTCCTACCATCCCACCAACCAGGAAAACACCCGGTGGGAAGGGCTGATGTGGAAATGCGCTGCTCCATGAAAGACTACAAACATGGGTAGCGTCCAAGTCCAGAAGTGCCGGGGAGGGAAAGAAGGGTGGGTGGGTAACTTCCTAGGGGAGGTGGCCTTGGTGAGATGGGTACCATTTGGACAGTCACTGGAAGAAAAGGGCACTGCAGAAGGAGGGAGGGCGTGGAGGCACATGGGTCAGAACCAGCTCTGGGTTCTCATGGCGACAGTTCTGCTTCCCTGGGTGGGTGAAGAAGAGGCCTGGGAGGACCTGTCTGGTGCCTAGGACCCGACAGTTGCCAGGCCCGGGTCTTTGGGATTCTGGCAGTGCCTCCCACCCCACTGCTCCTGCCATCTCCTCGCTCTGCAGGTTCTCTCCCAGCTGTTCATCTCAGAAGAGCGCGGGTTGTGTCCTCTGGGCAAGAAGCTAAACCTCTCGGTGCCTCAGTTTCCTCGTTCGTACTGTGGGACTAACATTATTTCCCTTGTAGGGTTGCTGTGATCATTGAATACGTATTGGTTGCTCTTAGTGTGGCCTAGGAAAGGGGACAGTGGTCAGGGACGTGAGAGGCACAAAGGCCAGCAGAGGGCATGGTGAGGCTTGGGGTGGGGTCCTGATTAGACCAGAGGAGGGGTCTTCCGTAGCGGAGGAGGAAGTGAGGGCACGGTAGCCAGGACTGACTTCCTGGAGGAGTGGCGGGCAGGGTAAGGAGATTTGGGCAGAATGAGGAGATTTCACAGGCCATGGGCCCTAGGGAACTGGTCTGGGTGTGGGAGTCAGAGGATCTGGTGGGAATGGTAGGTGGGTGTAGGAGAGGGGAGCTGAGGACAGGGAGGAGATGTCGGGGACCTGCCTTCATTCATTAGACTATGGCAAACCATTGAAAGTTCGTGTTTATTTTTTTTTAATACTCACTTGAGGGAATGTGTGTGTGTGTGTGTGTGTGTGCACGTGCGCATTATATATATGTAATTGATTTTAGAGAGAGAGGAATGGGTGGAGAGAGAGAAAAACATCGATGTGAGAGAGAAACAGCGATCGGTTGCTTCGGTTGCTTCTCATATGCTCCCGAATGTACCCTGACTGGGGAATCAAACCTGCAACCTAGGTGTGTGCCCTCACCGGGAATCGAACTAGAAACCTTTGTGGTGTACGAGATGACGACGCTCCAATCAGCTGAGCCACCTGGCCAGGGCCTGCCATTGAAGGCTTTTGAGCAGGACAGTGGTTTGATCAGAGTGGTGTTTCGGTGAGAAACATGACAGAGGTGTGATGGTGGGTTGAAGGTGCAAGACGTCTTCCCCAGCATTGGACCTCCTCACTGACTAGCTGTGCCCCTTTACCACTCAAAGCATGGGCAGGGGTCAGGTTGCTTATATGACCCTTATCCTCAGATTCTCAGCGCTCTGAGTCATTTTCCCCAAAAGGTTGGGAATCTCATCCTGTTGCCTTCCTGGAAGGGGTGTTGCAAGTACAGGAAGGGGGGAGGGGGAGTTCCAGGGCCCTTGCTCCCTTCTACTCCTCCCCTGTGGCTGGTGGGGACCGTCCTGCCTTGTTCCTTGCTACACCTCATTTCCTCTGGAGTGTGAGGACTCTTTGTGCAGCAGCTCAGGGGGGGTGACGGGGGGTGGCATTTCAAACAGTGACCCAGGAGAAGTTGCTTCAATGGTACAAAGTCGGGCAGAGCGGAGGGCCCTGGCAGAGGATGCTCAGTGAGCCTGCTCACCCAGCCCAGCCACACTCTCCTGTCCTGCTTTGCCCTTCTCTTTCTTTTTTAAACAAGCAGAGTCCGGGGCTTTTCTGGCTCTCTCTGAACATGCTGGGAGGGCGGAGAGGGAAGAAAAGCATTTAGGTTCAGCCAGAGCAGGGTGGCTTGGCTGGGGGAGCGCAGCACCCCTGATATCCCAATCCAGATTCCTATATCCTCTAGCTACTTCTCGGAGGAGGGTGTAAAGGAAGGTGTGATTTAGCCCAGCAGAGGAAGCACTCGGAAATGAGTTGTAATTTATTAGAAACAGAACAAAGAACCTAGCCATCCCCTGCCAACTTTGTACCAGGCCCTGGCAGACCCAGAGTCCTCTCCTCATGATGCCACACTGGTAGTACCAGCAAATGATATGTCTGGGTCTCTAACCCAGGTTCTTGGACATCCGGTCCAATGTCCATTCTTCATCTCAGACCCCTCAGAGCCTGTCCACAAACCTTTAACCATGCCTTCTCACCACAACCAGACCTCACTTCTTCCCCTCCCCCCGCCCCAAGCTAGGCCAACCCAGCTCCCCAACTTCCTGACCCCAGGGAGGAGGGGCTGCTGGATGCTTTCGGAACTGCAAAAAGCTAGACCTTGAGTCAGCTAGATTTTAAGATGACTCAAGCAGAGACACTGAGGACCATCAATGAACAAACATTGTTGAGAAAGCTTTTTAAATGAGGCCTTTAAATGTTAAACATACAGATCCCCTTTACTTTCTTTTTTTGGGAAAACTAATTTAAAAAATCATACACAATTAATGGGAAATTTTTGATTTAATATGAAAAAGTAACACAAGACAATGACATTGACTCCTTGGTTTTTAAAAAAGAGTAAAACCTGAGCCTTAGTGTCTTGCTAGGTGAATTTTGGAGTGCCTTATTTTTGATGGCAGGCGTGGGACTTCTCTTGACCCCCTTCTCTTCTGTAGAATGGGGATATTGACTGAGGATTCACTTATACGTACCATGTGAAATGCTTAGCGCTGCACTCTGTACCTCAGATGTGCTTAGTGAAAAATAGCGATAATGATGATGATCTATAATAATAAAAGTGTAATATGCAAATCGACCGAATGGCCGAACAGCGGAACAATCGATTGGATGACCTTCTGGACGACTTTCCAGAGAAAACCAGGGCTGTGAGGGCTGAGCCTCTTGCATACATTTTGTGCATCGGGCCTCTAGTAGAATTATAAGAACAAGTATTTGTGGTTTTTTAAAATATGTTTTTATTGGTTTTTTAGAAAGAGAGGGAGCGAGAGAGAAACATGGACTTTTTATTGATTTTTTTTTTTTTTTTTTTTTTTTTTTTTTTTAGAAAGAGAGGAAGGGAGAGGGAGTAACATTGATGTGAGAGAGAAACATGGAGCAGTTGCCTCCCACAAAACGCCCCCTCCTCGGGGATTAAGCCCTCTACCTGAGCATGTGCCCTGACCGGGAATCAAACTGGTGACCTTTTGGCGCATGGGACGACATTCAACCAGCCGAGCCACACTGACCAGGCAAGCGTTTCTTGATTTCAAAGGCTGGTGAGCCATTAAGTCTCTCTTTGAATTCAACAAAAGGACTTGAAGAATATGTTTAGTATCCAAGCTGTGTCTTAACTCCATAGGTGTTTTATGGGGTGAATCATGGCTTAAAGACCAACGTGAGCTTTTCAAAATGAACACCATTGGCTTTTCAGACCTGGTTCCAGCTCCTGCTGGGGTCCTGCTTCGTTGTTTAACTTAATGGAGAGCCCTTTATTGATGATCCTGTGTTAGGAGATCCTGTGTTAGGACTTGTTAGAAGACCACAGTTACACCGCCCTGTAGTTACCACGCAGGGAAAATCTTGGGCCGTTGAGACAAGAGGGACGATCTAGAGCAGGGGTGGGGGCCATCCGGCCTGCGGGCTGTATAAGGCCCATCAGTCATTTGGTCTGGCCCTGCCACGGCATTAGGGGCGAGTTAATGAAAAGTTTCACCCACGAAAGCAGGCTAATTTTTAAGTTGATAATTTTGTATGGGCCTGCAAATGTTGTTATAAATATCCAAATGGCCCTTGGCAGGAAAAAGGTTCCCCACCCCTGGTCTAGAGGGTAGCAGGAGTGAGTTGCTCTTAGAATTTTTTTTGTGTGTGTATGTAGGCACAGCAATTAGACCAGCATCCCTGTCCCTGTTTTTGGAGGATAAAACCAAGGGCCAAAGGGTTGTGGCTTAGTGTAGTGCCTGGCAAACCTCAAGCAAGCCCCTATGGGACAGGGAGACTCAGGCAGCCCACTGACCACCCCACCATCACCCTGGGCAGGAGGCAGATGGCAGCCCTTGTTTTTGGCAGTGCAGCCAGGTTGAGCCGCTAGGCTTGGGGATGCCTCCTGCTGGACAGCCCCGAGTGCCTGGCACAGTGTGTGCAGTGCCAGTCTGTGGGGAGGGGTGAGACAGTAGAAGTGCCAGGCGGAGGGCAGTCTGTAGGCCTGCTGCCCCTGGAGGCCATTGGGGGCCTGAGAACTGAGCAAGCATTGGGCAGAAAGAGATGAGCTCAGTGTTGTCAAGCCCTGCTCTGCCCTCACTTTATCTGGGTGGCCTCCATCACATCTGTTGACCACCTTGAGCCTGCTCCCTCATCTGTAAAGTGGGCACCCGGGTGTTTGGGAATATCAAATGTTGCCATGAATGGAGAGTGCCCAGCTCAGGGCCTCATAATGAGGGACTCCATAAATAGGGGTTTACTGTGTGGTTCATCTGGTGGCTGGATTTTTGGGGGATGTTTTCCTTTTTTCCTCTTGTGATCTTGCATGCCACCTTCACTCTGTGATCTGTGCTGAGTGGGGGCCATAGGAGAGGGAGCTGTGGGAAAAGAGTTCACAGTGAAGGGGGACCCCCTCCCCACAAATGCTGCCTGGACCCAGCAAGCCTTGGGCACTTAGCTCTGCCATGTGGGCTGCAGTGTCTCTTCGGGGGCAGAGAGCTGGCAGAGGGGGGACCCGGTGGCTCTGGAGGGAGGATGGGCTTGCAGGAGACCCCCTCTTCCTGGGGGCTGGAGCTGAAGCACAGTCAGGCTTTGTGCAGAGTCACGAGGGGGCCGGCAGGGGGGAACTGTGCCCGGGCTTGGGCTTGTCTCACAAGTCTCAGTTCTTGTCAGTGGTTTTGAAAGAGTCAGTGGAAAGTGCTGACGGGGCAGTCCTCCTTCACCCCAGAACTGTGGGGCTGCGGCTCCTGGCAGGGAGAGGGTAGAAACCTGGCAGGGAAGCCACCTATCATCTGCCAGCTCACACCTCCCAGGCTTCAAGTGCCCCAGGTGCAGCATGGGTGGGTGTCTGTGTGGAGACACTGACCCGGTCAGGAGCTGGTCAGGACGGTGCCTGCAGGTGATGCCTGATGGAGTGGGGTTGGCAGAGGGACCCGAGGTTGTGTGTTGCGGGGTGTGCTGGGCCCTGCCATGGGAGGTGGCCTCGGGAAGTGTTCCCAGTGCTGGTGTAGGCTTGAGAAGAGGACTGGGTTCCGGAATGAGACCATCTGGGCTCCCCTCCCACCTGCAGGTCCTGCCCTAAGTTCTTTGGCCTCAGTTTCTTGTCTATCTTACCCCACAGGCTTGTTGTCAAGGGGAGAGGGATGACCAGTTGACATAGAACTTGTCAAGGCTGGTTCCTGCGGAGTCATGACTGGTTGCCCAAGTCATCCTTGCCCTCATCCCCACATCCTGTCACTCAGCAAGTTCCCAGAAGGTCACCATAGCACTTCTCCCTCTGATCCCCTGCAGTCACTCCCTCTGCTCCATTGTCACCTCTTCAGAGAGGCTTCCCTGACCTCCCCGCACAGAGCAGCTGCGTCCCCTCACCCTGCTTTGCTTTTCTTGTGGCACCTGCTACCTCTGTTTGGTTAGATCCTCGAAGGGGAGGCTGTTGTTGTGTCCGAGGGCCTGGCACATAGTAGGGCTCGCTAAGCTTTTTGTTGTTCTTATTTTTATTGTGGTAAAATAGACATGACATATAATTTACCATTTTAACCATTTGTAAGTAGTCCCTTCTTATCCACAGGGGATATGTTCCAAGACCCCCAGTGTTTGCCTGAAACTGTGAATACACTATATAGACATTGTGATTTTTAGTATACATACAGACCTATGATAAAGATTATAAAGTAGACGCAGTAAGATTAACAACAACAACTTATAATGAAGTAGAATAATTATAACAATATACTATAATAAAAGTTAAATGAATGTGGTCTTTCTCCCTGTCAAGTATTTTATTGTACTGTATGTCCAGTGTGGATACACTGGACACAGGGATGATTCACATCCCAGGCAGGATGGACTGGAACGGTGTGAGATTTATCATGCTACTCAGAAGGGTACACATTTTAAAACGCATGAATAGTTTATTTCTGGAATTTTTCATTAAATATTTTTGGATTGCAGTTGAACGTGGGTCACTGAAACCTGGGAAAGTAAAACTGTGGGTAAGGGGGGACCCCCAGGATGCCCCTTGCCCAGCCCAGACTGCTCGCCGCGTCGTGCATTGGCTCTGCAGTGCCTGCACTGTTGCTGAGTGACCATGCTGCCCACCTCCCGCTTGCTCTGGATGGTTGGGACAGCAGGTGATGCCTACAGTGGAGGGGCCATTCTCCACATTCCTCTACCTGTAGGACCTTGTGCAATCCGGGGAGCTGGGGCCATTCTGCCCTTTCTCTTGTGTGCCCCCATGGGGGTGTGCTTACATGTGTGGCTGACTGGCTTGGGGAAGCTCAGGGCAAGCCCTCCATGCCTGCATTGTGGCTTGGGGAGTGGCTGCTGCAGCTTCGGAGGAAGGCCAGGTGCGTGGCCATGTGGGGCTTGCAGGGTGGTGCGTGGAGGGAAGGAAAGCGGTATTGAGAGTTGACCTTACTAGTAAAAGCAGCACCTCTGAGTCTTTGCACATACAGTTCCCTCTGCTGGGATTCATTTCTAATTTCTTTCCTAGAAATCTTCTCTGACCCCTCTCCCTGCCCCATTAGGCACCCTTCCTCATTCTCTCCCACATTGTTCATTACAGTCCTTATCAAACCCTTATCACTGCATGTGATACCTGTGAGTTAACTGGCTGTGTACCTGTCTGTTTAACCCATTGCTGTGTTCTTCCCTGGGCTGGGAGCCTAGGACCCCTTAGAGAGCAGAGCAGTGGTGATGTAATTCCCATTTTTTTCAGATGAAGAAACAAAGTCTTCCCCAAGATCACTCAGAGCTAGATCCCATCCTGCACCCTGGTCCTCTCGAAGGAGCAGTCCCCAAGGGCAGAGGTTGGCCCTGTCTAGCTTGAGATGCTTTATAGACTTGGAATGCACAGGGCTTAGGGAGCTGGGCAACTGTGGGGAGGGGGGTAGAGGGAGACCCTCAATTTAAGCTGGGGGTAGAGGAGTGGAGCTTGGACACTGCCTGGCTTGCTGTTCTCTCTGCCTCCTCCTGTCCTGCATAGGCAGACATGATATTTCTGGGTAGGCCTGGAGTCTGCATTAGGAGCTTGCTATACATTAGCTTCATGTAGGACCTTTAAAAAAATATCCATGCTGGAACCCCAACCCCAAACAGTCTGATTTAGATGATCCAGTTGAGGGGGGGTGGGGTGGCAAGAGGGGGGCTGGCTATCAGTCTTTTATAAAAATCTCCACTGGCTGGGAAGGAATTCCTGTCTCCTGGGCCTTGTAAGTGGTAGGGGCTGGGCCAGGCTCTCTGCTCGCTCCACCCCAGACCTGAATTTCAGAAAAGAGGGAGCTGGGGCCCTGAGTGAAATGGGGAATTTTCCCTGGGTCCCCATCCTGGGGGTGTTCCCCAGGGAGAGAGATTTGATGACTGTATTAGTTACCTAGTGCTGTGTAACAAACAACCCCAAAACTTAGTAGCTTAAAACAGCAGTAAACATTTATTATCCAAACATTTAGTATCCTCACAGTTTCTGTGGGTCAGAAACTTGGGAGTGGTTTTGTTGGATGCCCTTCTCTCCTAATCCTCTGTTTCTCCCCTGTCGTCAGACCACAGCAGTGCCACTGCAGGGTGAGGTGGTCTCTCCGAGGCCTGGAGGTCATCATCCTATAGTAGGGTCTTTGACCTCTCTATTGGCTGGACCTCCTCCTGCTCTTAGCACATTTGGTGTCCTGGCCCAGTCCTCCCAGTGGTCACCCCACTAGTGTGCAGACTCGGGCCTGTAGGAATATAATATACCATTGCTGTTACATGCCCGGTCGTGGGCTAAGCACTCTGCATTGTCACACTCAACCCTGTGAGGCAGGTATTCTTTATCTCCATTCACTTGATGAGGAAACTGAAGCTCAGGTTATTGGTCTAATTAGTGGTAGAGATTCAAACCACCGGTATTAAGAAACAAGTGATCTGGCCCAGCTGGTGTGCCCAGTGGTTGAGCATTGACCTATGAACCAGGAGATCACTGTTTGATTCCCAGTTGGGGCACATGCCCGGGTTGCAGGCTTGATCCCCAATGTGGGGCGTGCAGGAGGCAGCCGGTCAATGATTCTCATCATTGATGTTTCTATCTCTCTCTCCCTCTCCCATCCTCTCTGAAATCAAGAAAAATGTGTATTAAAGAACAAGTGATCTGACCCCAGACCTGTATGAAAACCATGGTGCTATAAGGTGTCCCCTAAGGAGGGGACTATCAAGTTATATCGTCAAGTGAAACACAGTAAAGTATGTTTTTGTGATTATGTTTGTGTGTATCTGAGATTCCTCCAGGGGCATGGTGACTTGGAGGCTTCAGAACAGGGTTGGTGTCTTTTTTTTTTTTAGTTTAAATATATATTTTTTTGTTGACAGTATCCAGATGTCTCCCATTTTCCTCCCCTGTGCCCTCCTCGGTCCGGCCCCTACCCCCTACCACTCTATTTTCTGTGTCCATAGGCTATGCATATAAGTATATAAGTTTTTTGGTTTATCTCTCCCCATCCCCTCTGAGATAAGTTGTTCTATGCCTCCATGCCTTGGGACTTATTTTGTTGGTCATTTTATTTTGTGCATTAGATTCCACAAATAAGTGAGATCCTGTGATCTTTGTCTTTTTCTGACTGGCTTATTTCACTTAGCACAATAATCTCCAGATTCATCCATGCTCTCTCAAAGGGTAAGAGATCCTTCTTTTTTACAGCCCCACAGTATTCCATTGTATAAATGTACCACAATTTTTTTATCCACTCATCTACTGATGGGCACTTGGGCTGTTTCCAGATCTTAGCTATTATAAATTATGCTGCTATGAACATAGGGGTGCATGTATTCTTTCTGATTGTTTCTTAGGATATATTCCTAGAAGTGGGATCACTAGGTCAAAATGGCAGTTCCATATTTAATTTTTTGAGGAAATGCCATACTGTTTTCCACAGTGACTACACCAGTCTGCATTCCCACTAACAGTGAGTGAGGGTTCCCTTTTCTCCACATGCTTATCAGCCCTTGCTGTTTGTTGATTTGATGGTAGCCATTCTGACAGGTGTGAGGTGATACCTCATTGTCGTTTTTATTTGCATCTCTCTGATGATTAATGACCTTGAGCATTTTTTCATAAGTTTATTGGCCATCAGTATGTTCTTTTTGAAGAACTGTCTATTCAGTTCCTTGGCCCATTTTTTAATTGGGTTTTTATCTTCCTTTTGTTGAGTTGTATGAGTTCTTTATATATTTTGGAAATTAACCCCTTATCAGATATATCACTGGTAATTATACAGTAGGTTCCATACAGTGGGTTCCCTTTTCATTTTGATGTTGGTTTCTTTTGCTGTGCTGAAGCCTTTTAGTTTGATACAGTCCCAATTGTTTCTTTTTTCCTTTGTTTCTCTTGCCCTAGGAGATGTATCGGTGAAGCTTCTACTACATGAGCTGTCTGAGATTTTGTTGTCTATGTTTTCTTTTAGGATGTTTATAGTTTCTTTACTTACATTTAGTCTTTCATCCATTTTGAGTTTATTCTTGTGTATGGTGTAAGTTGGTGGTCTAGTTTCATCTTTTTGCATCTGCCTGTCCAATTTTCTCAGCAACATTTGTTGAAGAGACTGCCTTTGCTCCATTGTATATTCTTGCCTCCTTTGTCAGATATCAATCGACTAATGGTGTGGGTTGATTTCTGGGGTCTCTGTTCTGTTCTGTTGGTCTATATGCCTGTTCTTGTGCCAGTGCCAGGCTGTTTTGATTACGGTGGCTTTGTAGTATAGTTTGATATTGTGACCCCTCCAACTTTGTTCTTCTTTCTCAAGATTGCTAGGGCTATTTGGGTGGCACCGTGGTTTTGAGGCTGGTTTTCTCTCTAGGATCAGCCCTTTTAGGAGAACTTCCTTCCAGGGAAGTGAGTGATTGTGAGTACCATTTCATATCTGTCCTCTTGTGCCCACAGTCTGGTGTGCTGTCCCCAAGGGCAGTCTGGCACCAATGTAGTAAACCAGGATAGTGACCAACTTTGTGGTTCCTTACAATCCTGTGGGTGCTGACTTCCTGGAGGGGGGTCCCAAGTTGGGGTGTCAGGTACTGCTTAAAAGGAGGAAACCTAGGCCCTGGGTGTCTCATCCTAAAGTTTGCTTAAGGGAGCCATAGTGAAAACTGTGCCTTTAGGACTTTTCTCAGGGACACAGGAGACTGGCTAATAGAGTCTGGGATCAGGGCCAGCCTTGTTAAGGGTAGGAGAGATTATTCCCATTTTACAGATGGGGAAACCAAGGCTTAAGCCAATGGACTCTCCAAAGGCCACACTGGTTAGGGGCAGAAGTTACTGTCTGGACAATTTTATCTCCTCCAGGCGTGTCCAGAGGTGGCATAGTCATCATATAAAACCCTGACCTGTCTCTGGGCTGAGGGGGAATGGGATTTGCCTGCTTCTGTAAGATCTGGGATCTTAGTGGAAGAATGTGGGCCCTGCTGGCAGACAAGTGACTGCCTGTCCTGCCAGACAGGACATCTACGGGTAGATGCACACACAGATGGGAAACCAGGGCATGAGGTTGGAGATGGAAGCTGAGCTCACATTTCCAGGGTGTCTGGCCCAGATTTTTAAAGTTCATAGGAGATGTGTAGAAGCCATCAACACCAGCACTTGATCTGCTCTATTGTCAGAGCATGATCCACTCACATGCTTTTGCTGAAGGTAGGATCTCTAGGGTGGAGTTTGGGGTAAAGCTGTTGGGGTTGGTATGGGAGCAGGAATTCAGTCGTAGGCTCTGTCCTGGCCCATCTCCACCTCTCTTTGTCTTTCCAGCCATCAAGACTGCGAGCTGAACGTTATGCCCATCAGAGACCGTACCCTTTCTCTGGCTTTTTTCCATGTTTGCTTCCCCCTCCTCTGTCCCCAAGTAGGCTTCTAGCCAGAGGCTGGTGGTCTTCAGGGTCTGTCCCTTCAGGCAGCGATAAGCTGAGGTCCTGGAACAATCCACCTGGGTCTCTCTGGCCTTGCAGAGCATCATGGGAAATAGAGGCTGGTCCAGAGTGCTCACCTCTCCAAGAATGACACTAGTGCTTATGTGGGCCGTGCTGTTGGCCATGTCCCTCCCAAATATATAGTCGAAGGCTGCCTCTCTCCACGTAGTACAGGCTTCCCACTTCAGAAAAGGCTTACAAAGACTTTCAAAGCTGTTCTTTTAGGGACTTTACACATCTGGCTGTGGGGAAGAGATGTGGCTAACAAAGACGCTGTGCTTGGAGAGAAGTGTGAGTGCCAGGAAGGATGATGGGCCCTCCCCAGAGCTTCTTCCTCATCTTGGTCTCGAGGGGGCATAGCTGGTGGGAGGGCTCTACGGAATGAGGCACCCACGCCTTGTTCCTTTTATGATCCCATCTCTGATACCTGTCCCTACCCCCAGAACTGGGTAAGTTGAGACAGTGTTGAGAGTAGTCTGATTGATGTCAGGATCAAGACAGAGAGTAGTCTCTTTGGGAACTTTTTCCTTTTGTTCTCTCTCTGAGTCCCACCAGGTAGCTGAACCTGTCCCCATTTTATAGATGGGAAAGCTTCAGGTCTAAAGGAGGCAGTTAAGCATCTGATGCGGGGTACAGATGCTGTGCCTTTGGGGTGAGTTCAGATGTGTTGGCCAAGTATTTCCCAGAGAAGGTGTCACCTGGCAAAGGAGAGACTGAGCTGGGGCCTGGGTCTCTGGGCTCCCAGGCCCATGTTCTCTCCCTTTCCTTGTGTCTCCTGGGCTCATAGGCTGTCCTTGTCCTGTGTCTGCCTCTCCCACTCCACCCCCCCCCCCACCCCCCCATCAGTCACTGGCCAAGCCTGGCTCAGCTATCCTGCCTCTTTCACTTCCTGATTGGATGGGCAGGGTGAGGAGTACTGGGGAGGGTCTGGCTAGGGGGAGCTCAGGCCCAGCCCCTTCCTGGGTTGAGGGGTAGGAGGGGCCTTGCAGGCAGACACAGAGCCCCTTTGTCTGGGCCGCTGTGCAAAGCAGCTGGTCTGGGATTTCTGGGTGTTTTTACATCTGAAGAATAATTGCATTGTCTGGGGGCCCCTCGAGAATCCAAATTCCTCCCAGACCTGCCAGGCAGTCCAAAGAGATTCCCTTAAAAGCCCCCCTCCCCTCCTGTTGGAAGCTGAGGTAGAGTTCCCTCCAGGGAAACTGAGGTAGGGCTGCTGCCCTCGAGCACTGAGCACTAGGAATACCCATTGAGAGGAGAGACTTGGAATTCCCCAAGGTTGCTTGGGGAGGGTGCAGGTGGTCCCCACAGCTCACAGGAGCTTTGGGGCTTAGAGGAAGGGAGGAGGCTGCTGTTTGGAAGGGGTGGGTCTGTTTGGAGTGCTTCAGCTGGTGGAAGCTGGACCCTGAGGGGTGAGGAGCCAGGTGGGCTAACTGCCTTGGCCATGCTCTTCTCCTCTGGGAAATGGGTCTTGCACTTGGGTGACCTTGAGAAAAGGGCAGGAGGCAGGCACATTTGGGAGTAGCCTATGTTCAGAAGGGAGCCAAGGAAGGGTGGACATTTTTTGTATTTTGTGAGGGGTGACCTTGGAAAGGTGTGGGGCACTTGGGGAGAAGGCCCTTTGCGGCATCGGTTTTGTTGTAGGAGCTCCTGATGGGGAGGGAAGTGGACTCCAGCACTAAGGAGAAGGGGCACCTTGTTCTGAGCTGGACCGCCGGATCCCTGCAGTCCGTTCACTCCTGGGACTGTGGCCCTGCTCAGTGATCGTGGGGCTCTAGCCTCCCTCCAGAGTAATAGGCAACAGCATTTCCTGGGGCTGAGATGCCCAGGCTTTGAGAATAGGCAGGGGGCGGGTAGTGGTGATTGCAGAGCAGAACCAGTATAAGCAGCTCACATTTCCAGGGTGTCTGTTGCTTTAGGGAACATCAGTGGAGCAGGCCTTGCTGGTGGTTCAAGCAATAGACAACCGTGCAGCTACACAGCTGCACAACCACAGCGCTCTGCACATGGGTGTGCGTGTAAGAGAACCGAGAGCCAGATCCTCTGATGTGTGCAGGAGGTCGTTTCCCACAGGCCTTCAGCTGGGCTGCACTGGGGATGTTCAGCTTTAGTGAAGTTGGGGTACGTGTGTATGTTTGAGGAGGCAGAGTGCAAACTGAAGTCACAAAGGTCAGCTAGGTCCAGAGGGTCAAGTGCCAAGGCCTTCCTTATGCCTGGTTCAGGTGGAGGAGGCAGGCCCCGCCTGGGGACGTTGAGTGTAGAGGCAAGGTTATCTGGACTGTGGAGTTGACATGGTTTGACCCGATGGATAAGGGCGGGTCTTCCATGAAGGATGCCTTCAGTTTTGAGCCTGGGAGTGCCTGGCAGGCACTCCAGCAGTTTTAACTGCCATGGGGAAAGCGTCAGGCGATGTGTGGTGACCCCGGCTCAATTCTGGGCATTTCCAAGAGGGGCTGGGCAGGGTCACATGTGGGAGGCCAGGACTAAAACATATCTCTGGTATTTGGTGATCGGGAGGCAGTTCTTGGAGGGTAAATCTCAGGGTGACAAAGGAAACTGGTGAGGATATTGAGAGAAGGTGGGTGGGGAAGTTGACACATGCTTGGCTGCTAGTGCCCATTTCCGTTGGGTGGCCTCCTAGTGTTCATTCATCCTTGTTTGGTGACCCTGCCAGGGGACAGGGTTTTTGTTCCCTGTGTCCTCTCTCCTCCCCCTGCTGCCCTCTGCTTTCCAGTTTGGTTTCTTGGGCAGGTCAGTCAGGGCAGTGTGGGCTCTGGGCAGCAGGGGGAGGTGGTGGCCTGCAGGCTGGAATGGGATGGAGGATGGGGGTGGGCAGCAGGGCCTCTTGAATGGTGGTGAGGCCCTCATGCAGTGTCTGGCCTGATTCCTTGAAGCTGCCGGTCTTGGCCTGCTTGTGGACTTGGGGATACAGGCTCCCACCCCCATTTTGGCATGTAAGCAGGGACAAGAAGGCAAGTGCTGTTGTCCTGTGCCCCTGCCCATCTCCTCCCCATCCCTCTTCCTCCTCCCAACCCTCCTCCTCCTCCTCCTCTTCCTCCTCCTCCCCCTCCTCTTCCCTGCCTGGCTGAGCCAGCACTTTTTTTTTCTTCTCTCCTTTATCTGCTTGAAAAGTACAGGGTGTTCTGTTTCTCCTGTGCATACAGATCAAGGAGCGGATGTTATTTATTTATTTATTTCCCCAAATCTAGAGAAGGGCAGGTGGGCACTGAGGAGCATTACGTGATTCTTCCTCAATAAGGCATTTTCTCTTAAAATTAAAAAAAATTTTTTGAAAGGGAAAGATGACACAAACCAATGGAAAATAAATTGCTTTCCCCACCCCCAGTCAGATAACAGGGCACCTGAAAGTCCAGTTCAGCGTTTAGCTGGGGCCCAGCACACAGTAGGTGTCCCTGGACATAATTTTCTCTCTCCCTTTCAGTTTGGACCCCGAGGTGTGTTGGCTCCAAAGGCTGATATGGGGGACATGGGGCACTGACTCCTTACCTATCTGCCGTCAGTGGGCTGTGCGTGTAGCCTCTCTGGCTTCTTGGGGGTGCTAGGGGTTGACAGGCCCATCTGGGATGAGCTGTGAAGGTCAGGGGTGCAGGTGACCTA
The DNA here is from genome assembly GCF_964212035.1 of Myotis nattereri. NCBI lineage: Eukaryota > Metazoa > Chordata > Mammalia > Chiroptera > Vespertilionidae > Myotis > Myotis nattereri. The sequence continues at coordinate 30,151,455 of NC_138083.1, read as the reverse complement.
TACAGCCCACTTACCTGCTTCTACTGTGGCACCCCAGGTGTGATGTCTGAGTTCAAAGTCTCTGATGGTTGGGAACTCAGGATTCTTTCTGTGTTCATCTTAAAGGCAAGCTGCTCGCCTGTACTTCCCACAATCCACTCCTGAACCCGGTCCCAAAGACAGTCTGCTCATAATTTAGCTACGGAACTTTACAAATAATTTGTACACACGACGCTTTTGAGAATCTTGTGACCTCCACATAGGGCCTTATTCGACTGTCACAACAGTGCAGTGGGGGGTTCCCTGATGAGACTAGTTTCATCCCAGCCACACTCTGGACTCCACAGGAGCTTTTTGAGAAGGGGATCCACCAGTAAGATTTGAGAACCACTGTGTTGATCCCATCCCTTTATTGAATAAAAGAGGTTTTTTTTGGGGGAGGTGGCCTAGGGCTGGGGGTGGGGATGGAGGCCAAGAAACAAGCATGCAGGCAGAGCGCCCCAGCCCCGGGGAACGGGCGTGGCAGCAGAGCCACATCACATTGCGTCATTGGGTGCCCAGCAGTGCTGACGTCAGTGGCAGCTGGCAGCTAGGAGCACCCGGTGTGTTTACAGACCTGCTGCAGAGCAGGTTCCTTGCCTGCGTTGAATCTCTGACCCCTTCTCCCTGCTGGCTGCCCTGGCAGGGGGTGCATGCAGCCGTACCCTCACCTTTATCTACATTTACTTTCCTGTTAGAACCTGGAGGGGGGAAGTGGAGGGGAGGAAAGGACTGCAGGCAGCCCTGACCCCCCATGTAGCTGGATAGAACATCAGGAGGGCCTGGGGAGGGGGTGTAGAGGGACAGAAGAAGGAGGAGGGAGGAGGAATGGGGAAAACCTGGATACAGTCTGAGTTGGGGAGTTCCCTCCCAGGAGCTCTGGGCCATGGCACCACCTTCCGGCCCACTGATGAATCATTTCTGCACTGAGCTGGCCTGGGCCTGGGGAGTTTGGATGGCATTTGGAGGCAGTCCATGCCCAGGTGTGGTGTGGGAGGTGGAGTGGCTGGGGGAGGGGTGAGGAGCAGTTTCTTAGCCTGAGTATATTGAGAAAAAGACTCTTTGCTATACCTTGAGATGTGTGGAGAAGGAAGTCAGTGTGCTGGTATTATTTTCTTTATAGGGAGCCAGGAATGGATATCTGAATGGTTACTGAGGTAGGCACACACATATATGGAATGGCACAAATTCTAAATATCCAACTCTGTGGATTCTTATATGTACACTAGAGGCCCAGTGCACAAAATTCATGCATGGGGGTGTGGGAGAATGGGACCCTCAGCCCAGCTTGTGTCCTCTTGCAATCCGGAACTCCTTGGGGGATGTTAGGCCTAAACTGGCAGTCGGACATCCCTCTCACACTCCAGGATGCTGCATGCACCAGTGACCATATTTTTCATACAGATGAAAGGCGTCTTGCTGTTGTATGGGCAGCTACATTTTTTTGCCCTAATTATAAAAAGTAGTTTATAACATGATCCTTCTGAGGCAGTGGTACCATTTCCCCCATCTTATAGGTGGAAAAACTGAAGCAGAGAGAAGTTAAGTAATTGGCTTTGTCACACAGTTATAAGTGTCAGAATCAGGGCTGACCACAAAATGTGCAAGCCAGAGTCCATGCGGCATCGCTGCATCAGCCTGTGTTTTCAGTGTTAGAGTAGCCTTGCCAGGTTTTAAATTTTAAATCTAAGAGACTATTCCCAATATATAGGGTAGGGTTCTTAGGCCTGGCTGGCAATCAGGGCCATCTGTGGGGCAACCAGTGGGCAGGGTGATGGTGGGGGGGGGGCCGCTGGCACCTGCCTTGGCTGGCAGCCTGGTGCTGCCTGCTGGCCAGCCCTGCCCCCCACTGCCACATTGCCTCCCTCTGCGAGGTGACCTGTGGGCAGGGCGATTGGGGAGCCCCACTGGCACCTGCCTTGGCTGGTGGCCTGGCGCCACCCGCTGGCTGGCCTTGCCCCCCCACTCCCTGATTGCCGCCACCGCCGCCAGTTGCCTCCCTCTCTGGTGGCAGATGCTCAGTACAGGAGCTGCCCCCAACTGGTCAGTGCATCTCATAGTGACCAGTCGTTCCACCGTTTGGTCAATTTTCATATTAGGGTTTTATTATATAGGATTGTAACCACCATCCACACCAAGGTACATATTCTTCCACTCCAGAGAGTTCCCTCCTGGCCCTGTTCAGTTCCCATCTCGTTTCTGTCATCACAGATTGATTTGACCTCTTTGTGAATTTTACATGAATGGAGTCATACAGTATGAACTCCTTTATCTCTGGCTTCTTTTGCTCAATGCAATGTTGTTGAGATTATTGCTGAGAACTATTTCCTTGCGTGGCTCTGCTGTACATAGCACGATAGATTTATTCATTCTCCTGTGGCTGGACCTTTGGGTTGCTTCTGGGCCTTGACTATTAAGAATAAAGCTGCTATGAACATTCTTTAGCATATCTGTTTGGTGGAATATGCCGTATTAGGTACAGGTGACAGCTTTTTAGATGCCCCCTGTCCGCTGCCCAGCAACCACCTTCCACCCATATTTGCTCCCTGTTGTTAGGTCCTGGATACTATTGTAGTCTGCAACTCCTGCCACTGAAACCTCAGCAAAGGCAACTGGAATCTAAGTTGCTTGGGCCAGGGAAGGAACCCATGGACACCTTCAGACCTTTGTGGTCACTCTGGGAATAGAGAGATAGCCTCTCCCAGCCCTTGGGCCCGATTCAGGGACCCCTTCGCCTCCTAGCCATCAGCTGCCTGGCCTGGCGTCTCTGAGCAAGCTGGCTCAGTGTAACTGTCAATTTGATGTCTGGCCTCTGGTGCCACGGTCCTCACGGTTCACTGTTTCCTGGGCTCCTTGGTGCTTTGCGGTGACTGAGGGGCTGGATGGCTGGGGAAAACAACCAGAGGTCTACCCGGAATAGCAGAGGCTCATCCAACACCGGCCTCGTGGCATTTTTGGGGGGAGGGCGGGACTAGGTCCTGCCCACCAAATTGCCACCTCACTGAGGCTGTGAGAGAGCAACAGAAATCCAGAGGAGAAGAGAAGGGGCAAGAAAGAGAGAGTGTGAGGGAAGAACTAGGCAAGGGAGGGAGAGAAGAGGGAGAGTATCTGGGGTTGGTGTGAGCATCCTGAAGTCCATGCAAGCATCCTGGGGTCAGTGTGAGCGTCCTCAGTCTGGTGGGGGCTGAACCACAGCGGCTGTGCTGGCCCAGCTGGTCCAGCGCCAGGCAGTTTCTCTTGACTTTGACCTTCTTGGTCATTCTCTCCCTGGCTGGCTCTTGTTTCTCAGCCTTGGGCAAGAGGTAGTGCCTAACAGGTTTTGGATGGGATTGATGGCTTTCAGGGGCTCCAGGTGGGCCCCCAGCTCTCCTGCTTGCTGGTGCGGGCCCACAGTGCATCCCTTCCTCCTACTCTCCCTCTGTGTGTCTCTTCTTCCCTCCCCACATCCATGGAGATGGCTTTTATTTCCAGGTCCTGGAGGAGGACAGGGTGGACTCGAGGTCTCCCCTTGAGAGCAGAGCCCGTGAACGCCCCTTGGGGCAGGTGGGAAGTGAAGGTATAGTAGGTGAGCTGTGGCATTCCTGTTCCCTGCAGGTTCCTAGGAGGCGAGTGCGGACGGTATGCAAAGTTGTGAATCCAGTGGCGACAGTGCGGATGACCCTCTCAGTCGTGGCCTCCGGAGAAGGGGACAGCCTCGTGTGGTAGTGATCGGTGCCGGTTTGGCTGGCCTGGCTGCAGCCAAAGCACTTCTGGAGCAGGGCTTCACGGATGTCACTGTGCTTGAGGCTTCTAGCCGCATCGGAGGCCGTGTGGAAAGCGTGAAACTCGGTGAGTGCCACCTCAGCCCAGCTACCTCCCAAAGCCACTTCTTACCCCCAGTGCCGTGGCCTTGCCTGAAATCTCATTGCTTTAGCAGCTTCTCTGGGGTAGTTCCTCCACCATGCATGCTGCCTGGATGTTTTCCAAAAGCTTCCTTTGTCCTCTCAGTAGCCCTCTGAGGTAGGCAGGATAGGGCTCTGGCCTCCATTTTTGGAATGTGACCTAGGGTTCAGTGTTTAGGAGGGAGGGGATACCCAGAACCAAGTTCTCTTAGCAGTGGACGGACCAGTTTCTATTTCACAAAAAGGGGAATTCTGTGAGCTTCTATTAGTCATTAACTTTTGGGTGTGAATTAGTGTATCATGACCGAGAGTTAGCTGGGACAATAGAAACTCAGGGCAGTGGATGTGTAAGGGGATTTTGGGCCTCCTTGTGGATTATGGCAGGTCTCTGGGAAAAGGGTCTGTCCAGGTTGCAAAGTAATGAAGACTCTGGAGAAAGCAGCCGGGGTAAGAGACTTACCACAGGGGTGGGCAGATTACGCCAGGGATTCTAGAAGATGGGGTCTTGCCTGACATGCCGCTGGAGACCAGGGCTTCCCAGCCAGGGGGTCTGGCCATTGAGAGATTGAGCAGGTAGGGACCATGGACTGTGGGCTGTATTGACTATAGGATTTTGTGTCCGTGGCTGTTCCCTCACGGGCTGCAAGGCCAAGAAGATTCTGTGTGTCCACTTCTGATGGGTGGGCAAGAGAAGTAGGTGGTCAGGCTTAGAATAAGCAGAGGTTGAGGACACCTGGGTACTTTCTTCTTTCAGAGACTTTGGCCACATGAGGACTCTTCCCCTATAGCATGTACTGGACAGCGTACATGAAGTTGCATCTGTTGTCCCCTGGCACACGCAGGAGAGTATGTTAGCAGTAAGGATGAAAGTGCATCCAGGGCACTTGTAAATGTGGGGACAGCCAGCAGGGAAGGGGGAGACTCTTTGCTTAACACCTGATTAGCTGGCCTGGAGTCTTAGAGAGGGGGCTGCTGCATTTGTGGTTCTTGAGTCTTGATAAGACATTCTGAGATGGAGGCAGAAGAAGGCAGGGCAAACAGCCCAGTCTCAGTGATAGCTGACAGCCAAGACATGCTGTGCAGTGAAATGATGGTACAGGTAGTGAGGAGGGAGAGATGGGGCTGCAGGAGCCTGAGAGGATGCACAATCCGGCAGGAAGCCTTCTCTGGGAGAGGGAGGTTGGGTGGGTCTCAAGTGTTGGGGGAGGTTGGATAGTAGTGAGAAGGCTGAGGTGATAAGTGTGGAATGATATATGTGAGGAACACCACGGCAGACCTGCCAGGGGAGGGGAGAGCGTGTCCAGGCAAGGGCATATGTGCGTGTGTTGTGTGTGCTGACACCCAGGGCTGAAAGCCCAAGCTGCAGTTGGGCTAGCTGCAGTGTGAGATTGTAGCTGTGAATCTCAGTGATAAGAGCAGGGGTCAAGGACGAGAGGCCCCAGGGACACTGTGTGTAGACCTGGAGATAGTAACTGGTACTCTTCAGATGCAGCAGTGTAGCAAGGATGACACAGGCGGAGAAGCATGTGGGAGAGGCTAGGAAATATCCTCAGACTGGGACCTGCTTTGGGCTGCCCCACCTCCTGGCAGAGCCTCATGGATAGGGCTGTGACACTGACCTTGCAGCTGACCTCAAGCTACTCCCCTTGTTCCTGTTTTTGCTGAGCGTCTGGAGCCAGGAAGGGTACCATATTCCTAGCCATCACCTCCCAGTGGCTGTGTGACTTGGAGCTCCCTGCTCTGCCCTGGGGAGGGTCCCCAGGGTTAGTAGGGTCTCCAGGATGCTGGCCCCATTCTGTCCCTATTGGGAGCTAATACCAGGCAAGATTCTTAGGGAGCCTCAAACCTGAGGCTCTAAAGATTGATTAGTAAAAAAATGCCCTCAGGGCCCACCAGGAACCCACTCGAAGCAGGGCACTGGGTTTTTGGCTTTTGGTGTCCTCTGGGCTACCCACTTCTAATTAGTCCAGTGTGGTGACTCTGGGGCAAATCACTGAGTCATTCAGGTAGCAGTTATCTCAGCTATAAAGTGGAATCCATTTTGTGCCACATACAGTTTCACTGCAAACTTTGGTTGGTTGCCAGAGGGGGACCCTAATCCCCATCTTTCCTTTTGTGGGGGTGGAATGATTCTCCTGGAAGAAGGAGGGTGAGGCAGTGTTCTAGCCCTCTCTGAAGAAATTCCTACGCCTCTAAGGTCTTACTGTTGTCACCATCAGGACACTCGACCTTTGAGCTGGGAGCCACCTGGATCCATGGCTCCCAGGGGAATCCCATCTATCATCTAGCAGAAGCCAATGGCCTTCTGGAAGAGACCACCGATGGGGAGCGCAGCGTGGGCCGCATCAGCCTCTACTCCAAGAATGGCGTGGCCTGCTACCTTACCAACCACGGCCGCCGGATCCCCAAGGACGTGGTTGAGGAATTCAGCGATTTATACAACGAGGTGAGGTGCTAACAGGCCAGGTAGGCATTGAGTAGGGGCAGGGAACCCCCTGGCAGTGTGCAGGCAGTCCTTTAAGATCCTGGTCATGTCCTTGCACACTCTCTGGCCCTGCATTTGGAATATCAGGACCATTTGTGGATAGAATGAAGATGATGAGTAGAGAACTACTAATTAAGAGATTGTTGGTACACATGATTAAATATTTTTCCAGAAAGGCCTCAAACATCTTTTATTAGATTTATTACTAGGTACTTAGGCAGTGATTGTTGTTATTGCTTTTGGGTACTCTTGTAAATGGTAATTTAAAAACAATTTTATTTTCTAGTTGTTCCTAGAATATAGAACTATAACTGATTTTACATATTGATTTCAACTACCTTGGTAAATTATTACTTTAATTCTAATACTATATCTGTTAATATGTTATGCTAATTTATATTCTAATAATGTTTTGGAATTTTATGTATATAATTCTATACAAAAATAGATGAGAATTTTATTTTTTCCTTTCTAATCCTCAGACCTGCATTGTCTAATAGAACTTTCTACAATAATGGAGATGTTTTATACCTGTACTATCCAGTATTGTAGTCATTAGCCACATGTGGCTCTTGAGCTCTTGCAATGTAGTAGTAAAACTGAGTAAGTAAATATTTAATTATTTAATTTTAAATTGCTACAAGTGTCTAGTGGCTACTGTATTGAACAGCACAGCCTAAGACTATTTATTTTTCTTGCCTTATTTTCTGGCCAGTATCTCCAGTATAGTGTTGGATAGAAGTGGCACACATCCTTGTCTTACCAGGTTTTTAAAAATTATGTCGATATTTTTAGTATCTTTCAGTGTTGCTGTGAACTGCACTGGACAAGCAAGGTAACATGTAGGCCCGTGATGGCGAGCCTATGACACGCGTGTCAGAGGTGACATGCGAACTCATTTTTTTGGTTGATTTTTCTTTGTTAAATGGCATTTAAATATATAAAATAAATATCAAAAATATAAATCTTTTTTTTACTATGGTTGCAAATATCAAAAAATTTCTATATGTGACACGGCACCAGAGTTAAGTTAGGGTTTTTCAAAATGCTGACACGCCGAGCTCAAAAGGTTCGCCATCACTGATGTAGGCCCTGTTTTCTGATACCTTGTTGTTATAATATAACAACCCTTCACTGGAGGCCCACAGATTGGCCAACAAACACCTATTGTACATTTTCTATGGGCATGGGAAAGGAGATATGACCTTTGTTTTGGGGTAGTTCCTGCTTAGGGAGGCTGGCTCAGTGTGTGTGCACCCACAAGGTATGTTGTGTGCAATCCCATGGTATTATGTGTTTTCACTCATGTACAAAGAGACGGAATTGTTCATGAGTAGATAAGAACTAGTATTCTTCAAAATGGAACTTCCTGGTCTACTGGGAATCAGTCATGCTCTGATTGTGAGTATTTCAAGCATGGATGCCTTTTGAGAATGACCCTTAGGGTCCATGACTGACTTGCTCTTTTAAACCCTTAAAAAGAGATCATCATCAACTTCTGCTGTGGGTTTGATATTTGAAAACCAAGAGTGTAAGTTGTAGAAAGTAAGATGGATAAGGTGGGTTACTGATCTGGGTGGTGATGCTGTATGTGAGAAGGAAAGGGTGTTAACCATGAGGTCCAGAGACAGAGCTCCCTGTGTGGCTGTCCACCGATGCTGGAGGCTGTTCTGAAGTGGTGCGCTCTAAGCACGGGAAGCCCGGCCTGAGGGTGGTTTCCTAACAGATAGGCAGCCTCCTCCAAGGGTGATGACTTTGAAGGGCTTCTCATTTGAATGCATTATATTTGTTAACAAATAAATGAGTTGCAATAGTATAGAGCTCACTCTCTGGAGTGAGACTACCTTGATTCAAATACCAGTTCGACCCTTTATTAGCTGTGTAATCTCGGGCAAGTTATTGAGCCTCTCTGAGCCTTACCTTCCTCATCTGTAAAATGGACATAGTTATACCTACTTTATAGTGTCATGAGGACTAAATGACATCCTGATGAAAAGTGCTTAATGAGAATTGGGGTGAGTATTAGCTGTTACACTCATTTCCCTTGGGTGACATTGGAAAGGTGTCATTTGACCCAGGGCAGGCGATTGTACCCATATGAAAAACCCATATTCAGTTAAGGCTGTCCTCACTAGTGAAGAGTCTCGTAGATGGATTGAATTTGTTACTCAGCTGGCATTTTGGCCTCTAGTCAACATAAGGTAAGGACTGGGTAGCATGTTGGTTATCACCCAAGGAAAAACCCATGGAGGAGAAGGCAAGTTGAAAGCCTGACTCCTTGGCAGTAGCACTGGGTGAGGAATTTGCTGAGAACTCTAGTTAAGGCCAAGCACCCAGCATCTTGTGACTGAAGGGAGGAAATATAAACAATTTCACTCATTTACTTCTTTATATTTTACACTTCAGAGGCGTTTAACTCATGTTTATATCTCCTGTGGAGATATATGGTTGGGAATGGGCAATGCCGCCTTTCCTCCTCCACCCTGCAGCCCAAAAGTCTATGCCAGGGCTGGGTTAAAGGGCAGATCATTCCCATGAATGTGTGTGCTTGACCAAATTCAAACACTTTAGGAGGGGAAGCACACCGTTAATAGGCACCAGCCCCAGATGTTTGGCCAGGGAGCCTGCATTTCCAGTGTTCCGGGAGGGAGAGGGGGTGTGTGGCTATGCTCACAACGCTTCAATGATGCCAGGGCCTTGGATAAAGTCCAGAGTCCTTGACAAGCCCCTTAGTCCTTCATGCTGGGCTCCTGCCTGCCTCTCCAAAGTTATCTCTTTCCGTGCTGTTCACTTCAGCAACATTGAACCACTTTTAGCACAAGGCATCTTACGTTCTCTCTCCCCTTCTTCCTCTCTTTCATCTTTGAATATGCTGTTCCTTTGTCCGAAATACCTGTCCTCTCCCTCCCACTGCCAACCTGACTCTATCCTGACTGTCCACGGTTATCTCGGTTGATCTCACAAATCCTGGGCGCTTTCCTGTCACAGCACATTTTATGGTGTCTCCCCAACTTTAGGGCAGGGGTTTAGGACTCTGTCTGTCTAGCTTACTTTTACAACCTGTGTCCGGCAAAGAGCCCAGTGAACGTTTGCTGATGAATGTTGGAGCTTAAGCCTTGCCTTTTGGGGAATCCCATGCCTGATCCAGGACTGGCTTCCTTTCCTCAGGGAGACCTGCCCAGTGTTTGATGGGGGTGATATACCACAAAGGCAGGAAGGCAGTAGGCCAGGGGTTGTTCATTTCTTTCTGTTGATGAGGTGTGGGGTGAAGTTCTTGACAAAATATGCCCGTGAAGTGCATTACCATTCCTTGGCGCACTGGGGCCTCCCTGCCCTCCACATACCCTGCCCCAACATGGCATCTTCCTTACCTGAGTCTGAGTCCCACCGTAAAGGGAGCACCTTGTGTGGATCTGAGCAGAGCCAGGCAGCGTCTCCTGGGAGATCAGACTTCAGGGCACCTTCCGCTCCATCTCCCTCAAAACACTGGCCAGGCCACCGCCCCAGACTGCCCTCACGGGAGAGAGTGAAGCAGACAGGCTTGGGCAGAGGTGGCAGGGAAGCGGTTTGTGCATTTGGATCCTGGAAAAGGGAAAAGTGTGCGGATCTAGGTTCTAAAGTGGGTTGTTGGCTTGGCCACGTAGAAGCCACGAGGGGTGGGTCCTTTCCCACAAACTGTACAGGCACCAGACATTCCCCTTTTCTAAGCGGGGGCCCAGCTCCCTCACAGGCCCGGGTGGCCTTAGAGGGCGGTCGGAGGAGGCTGGCTGCCCCCGGGGGGAGCTTGCCATCCCTGAACCAGGACCCTGTTGAGTCTCAGTGCAGTGGGGAGCACCACCTGAGGCACCAAGGGAGGGGGCCGTGGGCGTGGCCTCTCTGGGGACATCTGGGAAGTGTTGGGGCCCTTGGGCCTGAGATGGAGGGCGATGAGGGAGTGTGTGCTCAGCCCCCTCGGGTCTCCCCGGCAGGTCTATAACTTGACCCAGGAGTTCTTCCGGCACGGTAAACCAGTCAATGCTGAGAGTCAGAACAGCGTGGGGGTGTTCACCCGGGAGGAGGTGCGCAACCGCATCCGGAACGACCCTGAGGACACGGAGGCCACCAAGCGCCTGAAGCTCGCCATGATCCAGCAGTACCTGAAGGTATCGTTGCCCGGTGGGAGCTCAGTTGAGTATCGGTGCCAGAGCCCGGAAGGCCATTCCCGGGAATCTGGGTCCGAGGAGGGCACGCTGCCCGGAGGTCCAGCCCTGACCCCTGCCCAGCCCTGTGAGTCACCTGGGTCCTCTCTGGCTCTTCCCACAGGTGGAGAGCTGCGAGAGCAGCTCGCACAGCATGGACGAGGTGTCCCTGAGCGCCTTCGGGGAGTGGACGGAGATCCCCGGCGCCCACCACATCATCCCCTCGGGCTTCATGCGGGTTGTGGAGCTGCTGGCCGAGGGCATCCCGGCCCATGTCATCCAGCTGGGGAAAGCCGTCCGCTGCGTGCACTGGGACCAGGCCTCGGGCCGCCCCCGGGGTCCCGAGATCGAGCCCCGTGGTGAGGGTGACCACAATTACAACGCCGGCGAGGGCGGCCAGGGAGGCGGGGAGCCGCAGGGGCGCGGGCCGGACGAGGAAGAGCTGTGGCCGGTGCTGGTGGAGTGCGAGGACTGCGAGGTGATCCCGGCCGACCATGTGATCGTGACCGTGTCGCTGGGCGTGCTCAAGAAGCAGCACGCCAGCTTCTTCTGCCCGGGCCTGCCCGCCGAGAAGGTGGCTGCCATCCACCGCCTGGGCATCGGCACCACCGACAAGATCTTCCTGGAATTCGAGGAGCCTTTCTGGGGCCCCGAGTGCAACAGCTTACAGTTTGTGTGGGAGGACGAGGCGGAGAGCCGCACCCTCACCTACCCGCCCGAGCTCTGGTACCGCAAGATCTGCGGCTTCGATGTCCTCTACCCGCCCGAGCGCTATGGCCACGTGCTGAGCGGCTGGATCTGTGGGGAGGAGGCCCTCGTCATGGAGAAGTGCGACGACGAGGCGGTGGCCGAGATCTGCACAGAGATGCTGCGGCAGTTCACAGGTGCGGCCCTGCGCCCGCTGCCTGCTTCCACCCGCCCCTCCAGCCACCCACCCACCATCCCTGGCCAGACCCTCTGAATCCCATGAACCGTGTGGTCGCTCTCCTCTCCACAGATTGCGAAACTGAGGTGGCACGGCCACTGGGAGAGCTGCCACCGGCCGCCACGTCTCAGCCTTGGGCTCCTAAATTGTGGGCTCTCTCCCCCCTGTCTGGAGCCAGAGACACCCCAAACCATAGGCTCTGTGTTTCTTCTAAGGGTTGATGGTAAAAACTGGGATGTCACCGCAAAACCTCAGATTGCCCGCATCCTAGCCATTGCCTTGCTAAGAGGTGGATTTGTGCTTTACTGTCGGATTCTTTTAGTGGAACATCTTTCAGCCACTATCCTGGGAAAGCCCCACAGGAACCCCTGAAGTTGGAAGGAAACAGGATTATCTAGATTCTAGAATGTTTCTCGAGTAGGAAAATTAGGGCCCAGGGAGATGAGGTGTTTTGCCGGGGTCACAGGAGTTGAGGGGTACGCAGCTTGAACTCGGCCTCCCTCCTCCATCCCCCAAGCCTCTCCACAGCAGCCCGGCCCTCCTGGAACCCCGGAGGTGGACAGGGAGTGCTCTACTCAGGGTGTCTTTGTGTGGCCATTGCTTATCCTCCTTCCTCTTGGCTCTTCTGACTCTCCAACAGGGAACCCCAACATTCCCAAACCTCGGCGAATCCTGCGCTCGTCCTGGGGCAGCAACCCTTACTTCCGAGGCTCCTATTCGTACACGCAGGTGGGCTCAACGGGGACCGACGTGGAGAAGCTGGCCAAGCCCCTGCCATACACCGAGAGCTCCAAGACCGCGGTGAGTGTGGGGGGCAGGGCGAGGAGGCCTGGAGGGCTGCTTGTGCGTATTCTGCATGTGTGTTTGTCCAGGCGGAGGAGGAGGAAGTGTATTCACGGAGGGGTACCAGGTGAGACAGGGGTGGAATACCTCCTGTAATGGAAGAGAAAACAAGAAATTGTGCACTTAACATCTGGAAGAAAAGATGGAATCAAACTGAGGCGTTAAGCGCTTTCTTGAGATGATAAAAACGGCCATTTAATGCTGTGCTGTCCAATATGGTAGGCATTGGTCACATTTCATGTGATTAATTAAAATTTAAATTAATAAATTAAAATGTTAGGTCCCAGTTGCCCTACCTCCATTTCAGGTTCAGTAGCCACTTGTGGCTGGTGGCTACCATGTTCGATTATGTAGCTATAGAATATTTCTATCATCATGGGAAGCTCTATAGGAGAGCATTGATTCAATGAAAGTAAGTTTCCCCAGTATGTTTTCAGCCCACCTGCCAAGATGTTTTAGGATATAAAATTGAGAATACTTCTCCTCCCCCAAATTATATCAACTTTATAATAAATAACACATCGAGAAAGATAATAACTAGGAGAGAAATAATTATATATATATTTCTGTCCCCATAAAGTATTTTTGAGTCCCTCTCTGCACACACAATAAATGCTAAAACCCCAACAGAATTACATTTAAAACGATTTTTTGGTGGAGTTGGTGCTTCCACTGGCCTCTCTCCATCGCCAAATGTGGAGTCAACCAACCAGCAAGGTGCGTGGCGCCTGCCCTGGCTGTGCTCCGGGGAGAAAGGACAAGCCCTCACTGCTGCTACAGCCATCCTCCTAAGAAGCAAAACCAAATAAAAATAGCTGTGGCTTAAACTAGACGGAAGTTTACTTCCATCGCACAAAAGGAAATGCAGAGTAGGTGTCAGGACCTCATACCATTAGCAGCCTGCTTCATCTTCAAGGCCTCCTAGTGGTCCAAGAGGGCTGCAGAGGCTGCTTCTCTCATCTGCATTTCAGGCTGGAAGGTCGGGGGGACACATGGGGCTGGATCAGGGTCTCTAAGCAACAGTACACTGAAGCCGATTGGCCAGAACTTAGCCGCATGACTATACCAGCTGCAAGAGAGGCTGGGATACATCATTTTTATTCTGGATGGCAGTGGACCCCGTTAAAAATCAGGGCTTTGTTCCTGAAGAGAAAGGAGAATGGGTGTGGGAGTAGGCAGCCTGCCCTCGGCCATAATATGAGTCCCCCCTTTCAGTTTCACCCGCTCTGTGTGCTCCTTGTTGGTGGGTTAAAGCTTCGCTACTCAAAGTGGGTGGTCTGTGGACCAGCAGCCCCAGCATCACGTGGGAATGTGTTAGAAATGCGGACTCGCAGTCCACTCCAGACCTGCTGAGTTAAACACTTCACTCTGCCAGAGCCCCCAGTTGGTGCTTTTGCACATTCCGTTTGAGAAGCCCTGGGAAAGTCCAAATTCAAGCTTCAGATGTGAGCACTTGTGCTTTGCCTGGAGCCCAGCTGGACAGCCTGCTCTCTCGAGGTTGAGGCCTGGCTCTACCAAAATTGTCCCTGTCCCCTGAACACGGTCTGCTTTGCTGCATTTTTGCCCCCTTTCCTTCTTCCTGCCGTCCTTTGCCTGTTTATTTACCCAGCGTTTTCCAAGAAGCAGTCCAAAGGTCCTGTTGTCTGGGAAGCTTTGTGTGTCCCCCCCAACCATGAGCCTCTCCTCTAGGCTCTCAGCGCCTCACTCAGACACCCATCACGTCACATATAACACTGTTAATAATTGGGTTTCGTGTCTGGCTTCCCCACCAGCAAGGAAGCTCCTCAAAGCAGCAGCCTGGTCACCTTTTATCTTCCAAGTGCCCAGAACAGTCCCTGGATCCTAACAGGGGCTCCATAAAGGTTTGTTAAATTACCGCCTAACTTTATCGAGTGCTTATGTTCTTCCAGGTTCTAAGTGCTTTAGATACATTATTTCACTTAATCCTTTCAACAACCCTCAGAAGCAGTGGTATGAACCCATTTTACAGATGAGCACACCAAGACTTAGGGAGGTTAAACTGCTTTCCCTGAGTTCACTGGTAAAGAGGGACAGTGAACCTCTGAGACTGCAGAGCCAGAATTTCTAAAAGCCTCAGAGCAGACAGAACTGAGGCCTGGTGCTTGGGGCAGAAGCAGGAGAAGGTGGCCACGTGGGGTGGGCAACTCCTCATCCTGTGGAAGCAGCAATACCTGCTTACTCATACCTCTGACTTACAGTATGGATGGGGATTTCTGGAGCAGATAGGTAGACTCTTGGCCTCTCTTACTCCTCCACCCTCATTTCCCTATCCCCCTCCCAGCCCATGCAGGTGCTGTTCTCAGGTGAGGCCACCCACCGCAAGTACTACTCTACCACCCATGGTGCTCTGCTCTCTGGACAGCGTGAAGCTGCTCGTCTCATCGAGATGTACAGAGACCTCTTCCAGCAGGGGACCTGAGGTCCCTTGTTACTGCTGAGTGCGTTCCTTAAAGAACCACTAACTCGTGACTGCCAACCCTGCCTCTTGATGCCATGTGCCCCTAATTTCCTAATCCTCTGTAGATGATTTGTACCTTTTGTAGAGCTAGACACCCTGACTGGCTTCAGACCTGGTTTTGTAGCTTTTCCTTTTCTCCATGCCGGGTGGTGACTAGGGTGGGGCCTGTTGATTTACCTCTGTGCTCTGACCTCCGACCTACCATGCCCCCCTCCCCTCCCACCTTGTTATTGTAAGTGCCTTCAATACTTTGCATTTTGGGATAATAAAAGAGGCTTGTCCTTCCTGTGCTCCTCAGCTCCTCCTGTTTTTTCTCAGACGTGTACTAGTGTGTGTGTGGTTTATTACACTTCCTTTGAGTGAGAGGATGGTGGCGGAGCTGTGGCCTGGCTGTGCCTGCCTTGACGGGAAGGGATATCCCCTCACTCCTTTGTGGTGGTTTGCCTTCCTCCTGGGGAGGCCCCTCTGAGATAAGGGCCCCTCACTACTCAGCCCCAGCTCCTTCAGGATAGGCCTGGAACTGCCTCTGGCCCTTTCCTGGACTTCTCAGAGCTTAACTGGATGACATGGCCACATGGATGAAGGTGCGTTCCGTGGGAGAGGACACCTGTTGTGGCTCCGTGCCAAGATCAGCCATGTTAATTATTAATCAGTATCACCTGGCTCTGGGCCCTGGGTCAGGCCCTCAGGTGGCCTCTGTTGACTTCTGGGAAGGTGACAGTTTGGCCATTTTTGGGGCAAGTGGATATCCCTCAGGGTTTCCCACCTATTGTGTTCAAAGGGCCTACCCCTTATAAGGGGGGTAGTCTTTTTTGCTCTTTTTGCTGAGTGAAAACACACACATAGACAAACACACCCCTTACATACTTGCCCTCCCCCCCACACAAATACACTATCTCACACCCTACACACAGCTGCCTCTACACACATATGCATTGAACCTGAAAGAACATTTAGTCATATTTTTACTCCAGCTTTCTATTGATAGAGTTTGAATCCTATAGAATTGAAGGGTTGGGTGGTGAGGGAAGTTGTGAAAAGCCAAGCGGGCCCCCTGGTTTAACTCTGTATGAGCTTAGATTGGGTCTTTTTCTTGGACGTTTAGGGCACTGCCCTTAACATGACTCTACATCCTCTCCCCCATCACCTCAGGTTATGATGGGACTGTACAATGTGTAGACACACCTGTGCACATGCCCGCCGGCACCCACCTGCATGCACACTCACCTGCACGCACATGTCTAACAGGCATCTTGCTCTGCCAGGGTTGAGTTTCATGGAATTTATGTCAGGGATTTATATTCACCTGATGTACAACTTAAAAATATATAAGTATAGACATTAAAAATATTTGAATAGAGGAGCTATTGATGGTTCTCAAAGCTCAAAAGTTATAAAAGGCTACACTGAAACATCTCCCCGCAGATATCCATTTCTAGGTATGCCAGTAGAGATGTATACCCTTCTCTGCCCTTTTTATACAAAAGTGACAAAGTAGTCATCCTGTCTAAATTTTGCTCCTTTATTAAGATAATGTATCTTGGTGGTCTTTCTATAATCAGTACTTAAACAGACGATGTAAATTTGGACCTTACTTTGGTCACAGAGTGTCTGTATCCCTCCTGGCCTCAGGTTACTTTGTGGGAAGCACCTTCTATTAGTTCCACCTCGGGAGGCACTGACCCAGCGTGGACGCTCCCCCTGCCCTGGGTTTCCGCTGCTAGCTGTGATGGGGTGGCCAGAAGTGGCCCATCATGTAAGTAATGGGGAAGAAAGTCGTGAGTAGATTCTCAGGATCACAGGGGTAGGAATTTTAAAGGACTCCTTGAGGGTGAAAAGGCCTGAAACATTTTATTTGGTGACTGCACGCGGGGAGCTTTGGTGTGGGCAAGGGGGAGGGAGAGAATATTTGCTCAGTGCTAACCACCTGCCAGGCAAGATGTCAGTTGTAAATGCTGGACATCTCCGGCAGGGGAGGGCGATACATCCCCATGGGAAGCAAAACCTCCCAGGGTTAGTAATGTAACACACTACTCAGGTAGTGTGTGCCACTCAGGTAGGTGGTGATGCTGAGACTTGAATCGCAGTCTGTCTGACTCCATAGTGCAGGCTCATTCTATTGCACAATGAAAAGAGGCTTGTGCCATCCAGAAGAAAATGGGACAAAACAAAACAAAATAAAACAACACCACCAACCCCCCTCCTAGGTTCATGGCTGCAGAGAGTGGAAATGGGTACAGCCACGCCGAGACCGTGTGGCAGATTCTACTAAAGCTGGTACATGCCCACCAGCCTTTCCACTCCTGAGAAATGATGAGTGTGTGCGTCCACCCAAAATACGCACTAAATGTTCATAGCAAAGCAGTTTGTAATAGCTAAAAACTGAAACAACTCAGCTGTCCATCAATAGCAGAATGGACAAAACGCAGTGCATTCGTCCAGTGGAATAAATGAGTTGCTATTTGTGACATGTATTGATCTCAAAAATATGTCGAGTGAAAGAAGCCAGACACAAGGCTACAGGCATACCTTGTTTTATTGCTCTTCACTCTATTGCGCTTTGTAGATGGTAAGTTTTTACCAACTGAAGGCAAGCCCTCCATCAGCAAAAAGATGATGACTTGCTTTATTGCGACACTCACTTTATTGCGGTGCTCTGGGACCAAACCACAGTATCTCTCAGGAGGTATGCTTGTATATACCATATATTTTCTTTTATATGAAGTTTAAGAATGTGCAAAACTAATCTGTGATGCTAGAAATGAGAGGATGGGTAATGTCTGGGAGGGAGGATGGGGGTGCTTTATGGGTTGGAGGAATGTTCCATATCTTGATCTAGAGCAGGGGTGGGCAAACTTTTTGACTCGAGGGCCACAATGGGTTCTTAAACTGGACCGGAGGGCCGGAACAAAAGCATGGATGGAGTGTTTGTGTGAACTAATATAAATTCAAAGTAAACATCATTACATAAAAGGGTACGGTCTTTTTTTTTCAATAGTTTTATTCATTTCAAACGGGCCGAATCCGGCCCGCGGGCCGTAGTTTGCCCACGGCTGATCTAGAGGGTGGTTACATTTATACATTGGTATAAATGCATGGGGTTATATACTGAAGATATATGTACTTTTCTGCGTGCATGATATAACTCCATTTAAAAAGTTTAAAAAAGAATCTGAGGCTACTCTTCTCTGGCTCCTCCCATCCCAAAACATAGTGTTGTGTTGGCCCAGAGAATTTCTTCCTTGCAACAGAGATGCTGCCTTGTGAGAGCAGACAAGGGAGGAAGGACCTACTGATGCCCTGCTGGCTGGTGATAGGGACTGGCCTTGCATTTACATAGGATGCTGCCATTTACTAGACCCCTTGTCTGCGCCCCCTCCTCTGGGTATCTGAGGCCTCATGAGGGAGGCGGGGATTGTTTACCAGCAGAGGACATCCAGGTTCCCAGAAGGACTTGTGTGGGGTTGTGTCATCTCAAGGGGAAGGAAGTGACCCTGGGAGGAAAGTGGGGGTGACTTGGGGACACAGGTGGGTACCAGTGCAGGAGGGGTGGCCTTGGAGAGTTTGCCAAAGCAGCCAGCCCTGCAATGCATTGCCTTTATAGAAAATACTTGTGTAATGTGGGTAGCACTTACGAGTTGCAACTTCAAAAGCAGATTCAGCCCAGCCAGCGTGGCTCAGTGGTTGAGCATTGACCTATGAACCAGGAAGTCACGGTTCGATTCCCGGTCCGGGTACGTGCCTGGGTTGCAGGCTTGATCCCGAGTATGGGGTGTGCAGGAGGCAGCCAATCAATGATTCTCTCTCATCATTGATGTTTCTATCTCTCTCTCCTTCTCCCTTCCTCTCTGAAATCAATAAAAATTTTTAAAAACAGATTCAAAGCAGATAAAGAAAAGCAAGAGTCTTCGAAAAGGGAGGAGAGGCTAGATGCACCAGGAGCAACACAGCATGAGTGCCTCGCTGGGACTATTCTGAAGCCGCTCAGGCCTCGATTGAAGCCCAAGGGACTCGATCAGGGGTGGAAAATGTGGCATGCTCAGGCCAACACCTGCTCTCCAATTCCTATCACCTGTGGAAGGTCAGTTGAAAGGAAAGTTCTTTCCTGGCACTGGATTCTGTGTAGAATTGTTTGCATTGTTTCCTGTGCTATCAGCATCGTAAATCCTTGGGCAAGGTGTTCGGTTGTGGTTTTGTGGAAGCCTCAGAAATGTTCCCTCAAGGGGCCTGGGGCACTTGGCAGATCCTATCTCTGCTGCTACTGGACAGGTGAGCAGTCTGTTAGCTCCCACTTCACGAGAACCATTTGGAATGTCTGCCCTGCCCACAAACATAGGAGTGCAGCGTCTCTGGTGTGAGTCACCCTGCATTCACGGGGGCCTGTCGGGATGAGCCCGAGGGTAATCCTGAGGCGCAGAATGAGGTGGGCTGCTTGTGCAGTTCTCCGGAGCTGCCTGTCTAATGAATGGTCTGCCGAACATAATGGTGGTGTTTACATGAGGCAGTGCTTTTTTCATAATGACTGGCTGGGCTGCTTGCGGAGGCTCCTCGTGATTTGTGTAGGAAAATCAAACAGAAGATTTGTGGCCGTACCCAGGTGGCATCGAGGACATCTAAATTCATGTTAGGTATGTCATATAACCGAGAAAAAGTTGGCCCTGGCCAGTGTGGCTTAGTTGGTTGAGGGTCATTCCATGCAATGAGAAGTTGCCGGTTCCATTTCCAGTCGGCACACATGCCTGGGTTGTGGGCTCCATCCCCAGTAGTGGGTGTGCAGGAGGCAGCCAATCTGGTTCTCATTGATGTTTCTATCTCTCTCCCTCTCCCTTCCTCTCTCTTTCTAAAATAAATAAAAACATTAAAAAAAAAAAAGAAAGAAAGGGCTGGTCACAGCCCTGCTTCATATTGTATAGCTGGAGATGATGGATAGAAAAGCTGTTCTGGCCTCCCATTTCTAGTGGTGATTGTTGAACACTGATTTTGCAAGTGTGTTCAAGATTTGGGTCTCCGTTAGGGGATCATGCCAGGCATGTTTTATTTCAGTATGAGCTCAGTATGTGAGTGGTTTTGATCTGTTGGATTGGGTGTTCCCACTCCATTTCACTGCAAAGCCCATTACTAATTTTTGTCTTGGATCTGTTATCTTCCTCCTCTCGTGTGGGGCATATGGGGCCACATAGTCATCTGTCCATGCCTAGGTCAAGGCCGTGATCAAGACCGGATGTTTCCCAGCTTTTCCTTCCCATTTCTGAGCCACTTCAGTGCCCTTTCCCGAAACACCAGCTATTGGTTCCCCTTTTACTTAATTAGCTTGGGTTAGACTTTTTTTCTTTCTTTTTTTTAAAAAAGATTTTATCAGCCTTTTATTTTATTTATTTTTATTATTTTTATTATTTTTTAAATCTTTATTGTTCAAATTATTATAGATGTTCCTCTTTTTCCCCCCTATAGCTCCCCTTCACCCGGTTCCCACCCCACTCCAGGCTTCCCCCCCCACACACACTGACCTCGTCCATAGGTGTAAGCTCTTTGTCCAATCTTTTCCCGCACCCCCCACAACCCCTTCCCCCCAAGAATTGTTAGTCTGCTCCCTTTCCATGCTCCTGATTCTATTACATTCACCAGTCTGTTCTGTTCATCAGGTTTTTTATTCATTTGATTTTTAGGTTCACTTGTTGATAGATATGTATTTGTTGTCACTTTGTTGTTCATAATTTTTTATCTTTACCTTTTTCTTCTTCTTCCTCTTCTTAGAGAATACCCTTCAGCATTTCATATAATACTGGTTTGGTGGTGATGAACTCCTTTAGCTTTTTCTTGTCTGTGAAGCTCTTTATCTGACCTTCAATTCTAAATGATAGCTTTGCTGGGTAGAGTAATCTTGGTTGTAGGTTTCTGGCATTCATCACTTTGTATATTTCTTGCCACTTCTTTCTGGCCTGCATAGTTTTTGTTGAGAAATCAGCTGACAGTCGAATGGGTACTCCCTTATAGGTAACTAACTGTTTTTCTCTTGCTGCTTTTAAGATTCTCTTTGTCTTTTGCCCTTGCGTTTTAATTATGCTGTGTCTAGGTGTGGTCCTCTTTGGATTCCTTTTGTTTGGGGTTCTCTGTGCTTCCTGGACTTGTAAGTCTATTTCTTTCACCAGGTAGGGGAAGTTTTCTGTCATTATTTCTTCAAATAGATTTCAATATCTTGCTCTCTCTCTTCTTCTGGCACCCCTATAATTCAGATGTTGGGACGCTTGAAGTTGTCCCAGAGGCTCCTTACACTATCTTGATATTTTTGGGTTCTTTTTTCTTTTTGCTTTTCTGGTTGGGTATTTTTTGCTTCTTCATATTTCAAATCTTTGACTTGATTCTTGGGATCCTCTAGTCTGCTGTTGGATCTCTGTATATTATTCTTTATTTTAGTCAGTGTATGCTTAATTTCTGATTGGTCCTTTTTCATATCTTGAGTTTTTCACCAAATTTCTCGGACGTTTCTAGAATATTCTTGAGTAACCTTATAACCATGGTTTTGAACTCTATATCCAGTAGTTTGCTTTCATCCATTTCTTTCATTTGTGACTTGTTTCTTTGTCTCCACATTTTGGCTGCTTCCCTGTGTTTATTTCTATGTACTGGGTAACTGCTAAGTCTCCTTGAGTTGATAGAGTGGCCTTGTGTGGTAGGTGTCTTATAGGGCCCAGTGGCTCAGCCTCCCCAGTCACTGAGGTGGACGCTCTTCATGCACCCCTTTGTGGGCTGTTTGCAGTCTTGTTGTAGTTAACCCTTGATTGCTGTTGGTATCACTGGGAGGAATTGACCTCCAGGCCAAATGGCTGTGATGACCAGCTGTGTCTACACTGGAAGATCTGTTGCGCAGGAGACACCCTTATGGGGCAGGACTTGCTTCAGTGGGGCTTTGGTGCTCACTGAATCTGCCCCTTGAGTGTGTCTCTTATGGATGTGAAGAGTTGTAATCCCGTATGGTCTCACTCTGACCACTGGGTACACTGGCTCTTGGATCTCCAAGGAGGTGCAAGGTCAGCCACTGTCTTGTGGCCGCCCAGCAGGCGCTACAGAGACATCTGCAGATTCCTCCTCTTTGTATGGGGTTTGGAAGTGCTCAGATGAAGCCTAGCTGTGAAGCAAGGCAGGCTGCTGCTGCTGGCCATGGGCCTTCTTTTGGAAGCTCTGGGCTCTCTGACCCCGCTGCAGTTTGACAGGTTTTAGGCGGAGAGAGGACAAGCCATTCATATGCAAAAGCAGATGCACACAGCTTGGGTGGGGTTGTAAATTGGGTGGGGCGGGGTCTCTGGGAATCACCAGCACGGAGCAAACAGCAATGGCTGCCAGTCAGCCCTGCACCGGAGAGGTCCCTGGGTCTCCATGTCCTGAGCCCCGTGCAAGAACAATGATCGCTGTGAGTACCTCTGAGAGAAAGCTGTCCTCTTGTTCCTGTCCCGATGCCAGACAATCCAGTTTCTCCTGGTGTGTCTGGGTCCCCCAGAGTCTCGCCCGGAACTGGAGTTCAGAGCAAGCGGGAGCTTGTATCTCTCTCATATCTTGAGGTTCTAACCAAATAGAGAACCTCAAGATATGAAAAAGAGCAGCACATCCAGGTGCCAGCACTTTCCGTGCCTCTGCACCTCTTACCGGTCTCAATGCGCTTTCTTCACCTCTCTAGTTGTGGAACTTCCACTCAGCCAGCTTCCCCTCGGTTGTGGGTGGTAGTGTTCTGCCTTTTAGTTGTAATTTTGATGTGGTTGTGAGAGGCAGCAAGTATAGGTGTTTACCTATGCCGCCATCTTGGTTCTCTCCCCTGGCTTAGGCTTTTGTAACTAGTGTTAATTAGTCCTGACTAATTAAAATTGGTCCCAGGAGTGGAGTTTTCAATGATCTATCATTTCACTAGATCTCTTTCCGATATCCTCAACTCTCTTGCCATTTGTTCTGTTAGAGCCCGGTTGTGGGCCCACTGTCTGCTTTCTTCACAGTTGTGTCTGAGTTGCCAGTCGGTACAGCTGGTGAAAAACATGAAGCCACACCTGCTGGCCCCAAACACAACAAAGCAAAGCAAGCAACACAACACTGCCTATAGGAGCTTTCCACAGACTTAACATGTCCAAAGCAGACCTCTTGATCTGCTCCTTCCCAAATCTACTCTACTCGATTTGAGTAAGGGGTTCCACCATTTGGCTCGGAGCAAACACCTTAGTCATCAACTCCTTTTCCTTTCCATTCCACACCTGATCATCAGTTTTGCCATCAGCAAATGTTGGCTTTACCTACAAGACATCCTGAATCTGGTCACTTGAAACTTTCTGCCCTATCCCTCTCCTCTCTGCCATCGATGCCTGCTGTAGCCTCGTGTGATGTTCCTTCTTCCACACTCGCCCTTAGCCTGCTCTCCACACAGCAGCCAGTGCGACCCTTTTATAATAGGAATCCAGTGATGTGCTTCCCTGGGTTCCAACGACCCCTACCACACTGAGCATAGAAGGTGATTCCCAATGCCATATGTGCTCTGCCCCCTGGCTCCCACTTCCTGCCTCCTCCCCTCCCCCATTGGCCCTGGTTGTCCCCTTTATCTGGAATGCTTGTCCCCAGGTATTGGCAAGTCTTTTTTCCTCACTCTGTTCAGATATCTACTCAGCTGTCACTTCTCTGGGAAGACTTCTTTAAGCACCCCATTTCACAGCACTTCCGGTACACTGTTTCATCCCCTTATCCATTTCTTAGCCCTTCTCTTTCCCTCTGTCATTTTGTATTTGTTTATTTATTTGTCTGTATCCCCACGTCCCCTCCACCCCCCCCCCCCTTTCCCAAAATGTAAGTTACAGTGTCCAAAATAGTACCGAGTGTAATAGTAGGTTATCAAATATTTGCAGAATGAATGAACAAGAAAGAAGTCAAACTGAATGGTGCCAACTTCTGGGCCCACTCTTGGTGTAGGCTGGCAACCTGCCTGGGTTTTCCATGCCAACCTCTGACTCTCCTGCCTCTTCACTGTCAGCAGGCAGCATGGTCTCCTGTGTCACAAAGTAGAAGCCAATTGGGGGCAACTTGCTCATCCAGTCTACAAATAGCCAGCCTTTCCCCCATTCCTTTTAGACTCCCCTCATCATTCCCACTCCCCGCCTCCCCCCCATCCTATGTCTCAAACTCAGGAACTTATCTGTTCCTCTCCCCCTTCTCTCTAGGACATCCTTTCACCCACATTTCAATGTGTTCATGTCTTTCCTATCACCCCCCTCCTCTTGCTACCACCTTCCCTTGCCTCTCCTTCATAGTCAAATTCACACTAGCATTTTCTACATATGCTCTCTCTGCATCCTCACTTTCCTCACCCTCGGTGTTGTCGGTGGGGAGTCTCA
Source organism: Myotis nattereri (assembly GCF_964212035.1). Taxonomy (NCBI): domain Eukaryota; kingdom Metazoa; phylum Chordata; class Mammalia; order Chiroptera; family Vespertilionidae; genus Myotis; species Myotis nattereri. The sequence continues at coordinate 30,127,284 of NC_138083.1, read as the reverse complement.
GGTTGCTGAGGGAGACACAGGAAGCGCTGGGCTGGCTCCCCTTCTCACCATGGCTGGCAGAGGTGGGGAGGAGCTGCCCTTGACCCCAAGGTCTCTGGGAGCAAGAACAGCCTCATTGGTTGAACTTTGTCCTCTGGCGCTATCTGCTGGCCATATTGGATTACAGCCCTCTTGCTGCAGGGAGAACTATTTTTGGATTTTATGTGAGCTTTTCTGATTTAAAAATATATAAATCACAGAAAGTACTTTTAATTAATATTGAATAAAGGAATTAAATAAGAATGTAACTTATTCTAGAGTATTATTTTTTATTCTTAATGGTAAAAACAGGCCTTGGTCCCCAAGATGAAATAGCTCGCTCATTTATTAATTCAATTTTGGTATTTGATTGATGGCACTTGCAAAGGGTACTCTACTATTGTTGGGTGGAGTGTACTATAGCGGTTGATTAGATCCTGTTAGTTGATGGTGGTGTTGTCCTCTTCTATATCCAGGCTGATTTTCTGTCTAGTTGTGTTAGCTGCTGAAAGAATAGTGTTGAAGTGTCCTACTATACTTGTGTATTTGTGTATTTAGTTCTATCAGGTTTTTTTTTTGGTATCAATAGACTTTTTTTTTTTTAGAATAACTTTAGACTTATAGAAAAGGTAAGTATATACAGTCCCTCCTATTTTCTCTATTATTAACATCTTACATTAATCTGGTACATTTGTTACAACTAATGAACCAATATTGGAACATTATTATTAACTAAAGTCCATAGTTTATTCAGATTTCCTTAGTTTTTACTCAATGCCGCTGTTCTGTTCCAGAATTCCATCCAGGATTCCACATTGCACGTTGCATTTAGTTATCGTGTTTCCTTCGGTTTGTTCTCTCTTGGTTGTGACATTTTCTCAGGCTCTCCTTGTTTTTTATTCCAAGTAAAAGATGGTATTTTATGTTTAAAACATATTCTTAAACTTTAGTGGACTAGTGGTAGGAGGCAGGGATCCAGGTTTACACTTATTCCTAATTGTTGCCTGGTCAACCCAATGCTACTTGTTGGATAATCCACCCTTTCCCCACTGATTTAAAATGGCATCTAGTGATAATTGCTGGGGAATAGGAGGAATTTAGTTCTTGAATATTGATTTAGACTTGGCTAAATTATAAACTCTTTTATTAGTTTGGATTTTTTTTATCAGTTACTTTTCTTGGGTTTTCTAGATATATCACATTACCTGCAAAGTTTGATAGTCAAGTTTCTTTACTTTCAATATGCGTGTTGTTGTTGTTATTGCATAAAGTATAACTACTGGCACAATGTTGAGTAAAAGAGTGATATGGAGATTGTAGCCTTATTCCTGATTTAATGGGAATGTTGATAATGTGTCTAATAAGTATGCTGTTTGCTCTGTTTCTGGATACCTTTTATCAGGTCAAAGAAATTCCTTTCTATATTAGTTTATGAATGTTTTGTCATGAATGAATATTGAATATTATCAAATGTCTTATACATCTATTGAGATGATCATAGGATTTTCCTCCTATTACCTGTTAATGTGTTAATTACATTGATAAAATTTCTAATGTTTTTCTTGTATTTTGGGGACAGTCTTTGCTTTGTTGTATCAGTCAGTTTAGGCTAAGTTCGACTCTGGTAACAAACACCCCCCAAATCTTAGTGAATTACAACGGAAGTTCATTTCTTGTGCATCATGAGCCCAGAGGATTGATTTTACATCCTCTTAATTTTAGGACCCACCACGATGGAGCATCTTATGGTTGATAGAAAAGAAAGATAATGGAACATCTTAATGTTTCTGATCAGAAGTAGCATGTGTTACTTCCACTCAGATTTCATTGGTCAAATGAAGTCAGTGCCTGAGTTTGATGTCTGTGAATAGGCATATAATTCTTTTCCAGAAAAGTATCCAGCAAGTTTGGGGCAGCAAATGTTTTGTCAATAATATAATCCACTACACTGGCCTTGCTGGATTTCATGTGCTTATATTTATTTAGGCTTTTGCACCTATGTTCACAAGTGACCTAAGATTTTTTTTCTTGGCCTTTCCAGGGCTTTCCCCCCTCCCTCTTGGGCTTTTAAAACAACGTGAGTATCTTTTTACTATATACATTGAGAAAGTATGTATAAAATGTTAATTATCCATTTCCTGGAGACTCAAAGAACTTACTTGCCAAACTGGCTGGACTTGGTGCTTTTTATTGGGGGGGGGGGGCGGGGAGGGAGCAGATCTTTGACTATTGTTTTAATTTCTTTCATGGTTAATATGCTGTATGATTTCCTACTTTGGGGGTGAGATGCAATTTTGGCAATTGATATTTTCCTAGAAAGTTGGCCTTGTAATGCTGTTTTAGCATTAGTGGTCTAAAATTGGTCAAGTATGTATTCTCTCTTGCGACTAGTTATATCCCCATTTGTTTTGGATTTGTTGTTTTCATTGTATTTTGCATTGACTTGGCTTTGTTGGAGGGTCCTTTTACAAAGAAGAGTTCATGCGTGTTTGGGAACATCTGTCTTTTGCCTCTTTATGTATAAATGACACCCTACTTAGCTTAGGAAACTACAGTTTCTTCTTAGAGCTCCTTCTATTCTTCAAAACAAACAAACAACAAACAAACAAACAACAAAAAAAACCACATTCACAACAGGATCTCATTTGATTCTTACAAAAAAAGTGTGAGCTGGGCCCTAATGATAGCGGAGGAAACCTAGGGCTGGGCAGGGTGAGGTCCTTGTTCCATGCTATTGGAGTGGGTAGTCCAGTCTAGACCAGTGCTAGCTCAGGGCAAGAGCTAGACTGGTGTTGCCATGTATGGTAGGTGATGGCAGAGTGACCTCCATTCTTCCCTCCTCCCTGTGACTGCATGCTTTGCCATGTGACCTTGCATCTCCTCCCACTAAAGAGGCGGTTATTTCCCCTCTCCCCCAGTTCATATGTTGAAGTCTGAACCAGGCGTTTTGAGCTGGACCGGAAGATTATTCAGCAAGGATTCAGTCACGTTCCTGTCCCTCGGGAACAGAGTATATTTTCCTGCTCCATTGACTTTGGGCTTGGCCATCTTACTTGTTTTGGCCAAAGAATGTAAACAGCCATAATGCAATATGAGCAAAAGCTTTAAACATGTTTGCATAGGTGGGTTTGGCATCTCGTGTACTCATCATTTGTCATGAGAATAATATGCCCCTGATAGCTGATGTTTCAAGGAGAATACAGAGAAAAGGGGAATCTATCTGACTGAGCCCATAGAAGCCTGAAACCAAACCTAGGACCTGCAGACAGAAACATAAGCAAGAGAACAAATGCTTGTTCTTGTAACCTGTAAATTTTGGGGTGGCTTGTTTTGCAGCATTATCACAGCAATAGCTGACTGATACACCTCTGTTTAGGAGTAGCTGACAGATACACCTCTGCTTAGGGGAGTCATCCAGCCCAAAAGGGATATTTCTAAGAGCTAGAGCAACGGACCCATAGATAAGGAAGCCACCCAGAATACAAAGGTGGCTCAGTCACAGCAATGAGGCCTTGTAAGAAGGGGCCAAGAGATTCAGGTCCCTGGAAGATGCACTTCAGGGATTGACTCTGGCTCAAGGAGCTGGAGGAGACAGAAGCCAGTGGGCATTCTTTTAGTTGTGCTCTACCAGACTGAGGGAAATCTTCTACTCCCCACTGCCCAGTTTTCAGCAAATGAGGGAAAACTTTAATCTAAAAATTCAGAGATGCTGGCTATTTCTTTTCTGTCAAATAGAGCACTAGAGAAATGATACTGTTCTACTCTGCTCTCAAGGTCCCTTGTGACCTCAGACCTACAAGACTGGACAGTCCAGTGAGCAGGTAGAAAGTTCCTGCAGGGAATTGTGTCCTCAGCTACTCAGAAAGCAGTTGCTGGGCAGTAGGACATGGCTCGAGATTAGATGACTGGGCAGGCCCTTCTTGGAGTTAGAGGTAGGGTGGGAGGTGGGAGATATGCAGTGGAAAGGGTAGAGCCTTTAATGTAGAGGCAAGATTCTGGCCGGGCCCCTGAATCTGTCCTTTAATGCAGCTTCCTCAGCACTGGAGTCCCCACTCTTTGCAAATGGTTGACTGGTATCCTTACTTTTCCGACCTGTTTTGAATTTCTATCCTCTTTTTAGTTCTTTGTTGGTGTTTTAAGGGGCGGGGTCTTATAAATGGCTTGGTAGGATGCCACCTTAAGATAGGAAGTATCTGTCTGTGACTTAAAACAAATCTTTCCTACACCAACAGTGTGTATGACCTTCAGTATTGCAGTCAGGAGGAAATTTGTGTATGGACAATCAGAGACAACTTTACATGTTTTACCAAAGTAAGTATTAGGTAGTGAAGACAGTGTTGGAGCTGGAAATGTGGATTTGGGACATGGATGCTCCTATGGATGGTATTGGAGGAAAGAAAAGAAAAAGAGAAAGAAAAAGGTAGAACTTCAGGAAATGCTTAAATTTAGGGGGAGGTGAAAGAGGGGCAGGAAAAAAAAAAACTTTCCTGAGGGGTTAAGACAGGCATGAGCAGAGCAGGAATGATAGGCCACATACAGAATGTCACCACGGCAGAAAGTCCTGTGTGCCTAGCAATGGGCAAAACGTGGAAAATAGTATTATAGGGTAGGACCTTACCCTCAGGGTGGCCTTTCCTCCCTGGCATGTCACTTCATGCTGTTTAGACCCCTGGACCTTTTATATCGCTCGTCATGTGGTTTAGATCCCCTTAGAGGAGGGACAAGGGGGCCAGAGAATAGACTCCTGTGCAAGCCCTTGCACGGCCAGTCCCTTAAGCATTAAGCCCCCAGGACAATGAGGTTCTGACCCCCATTAAAAAATCGTAGGACCAAAGCCTCAGGTCTGTTGACCACAGAGACAGAGTTTTAGTCAAACTAGAGATGACATTTAGGCCTCAGTTGTGTTTCAGCTTCAGGCCCAGAAAAGAAGCAGAACCAGATGAAGCAACACCACGGCTGACATCAGGACCAGATGCAAGGATTAATGACCCCCTACCTTCGTGCTGACCAATCAGTAGAGGCCACGACCCTGAAAGGATACAACTGGAAAGCTGATGAATATTCTATTGAGATCCTCTCCCTAAGACTTTAAGGCAAGGGACCCAGTATTCATTCTCTCCTCTCTCCCTCTCTCTCTCTCTCTCTCTCTCTCTCTCTCTCTCTCTCTCTCCTCTCATAGGCTTGAACCTTTACCCTCTTCTCTCAGGAGTGGTACCTTTGCATTCCTTCTCCTGAGCATCAAGGGCCCCTCTTTCGCCTCTGTAACTAGTTTCCTGAGCCAGTTTCTTCTACCTCTCACTTCTTCTATCTCTATGACTTTCTAAATAAGCTTCCGCTTGTATTTGAGTTTTGGGCTCTGAGTTCTTTCTTAGCTGAACGCAAGGACTGAGGTCTAACATCTAACTCCACCAGTGACAGGACCTCCACAAATATCAGTGTCGAGGTCCCTGGAGCTGCCTCCAGTGCATCTCTCATTCTGGCTCCTGGCTCTGAAGGCTCAGACTTTTGTGGCCCCAGTGTCTGGATTTCTTCTTGATTCCAAATTCTTCCTGCAATTTCCACTTCATTCTCACCCAGATCAGAGCAATTTGAGAATATACTAGCAGGCTGGGCCCTATTCAACATTCCCTTTGTTTCCCTGTTTCTGCCAAGAGGTGGGTTGGGGAAGGGAAGAAATATCAGCTCAGCCTAGCAGGAGAGTGAGTGCAGCACCCGCTTCCCCAAAGTCCCACTTCCAGTACCACCTGGGCCCACCAGGCTCCCTAGAGAGCTATTTTGAGCAGGGAGCCTGAGGGACTGGTTTAGCCTTTACGAGCATCTGGTTTTGTGCTTTGCTGAAGCCACGGGAAGGGGGAAAAAAAAAAGAAATTTTTTCCAAGTAGATGGTGAACATGTAACCCCCTGGGGTGTAACAGGATGGGAATAGAAACAGGGTCAGGGGGGGGGGGGGCACTGAGGAGATGGAGTTATGACAGGTCACTGAGGGGAGGGCCACCAAGGTCCCAACCTTTCCCCAGTGCCTGTCGGCACCTGGAGCAGTGGTGGTGGAGGGGGCCTTTTGGGGAGCTGGGGCTCCAGGTAGGAGGGTTGGGTGGCCTGGAGGACACGTGGGGCAGGTGGTCCTGCAGAGGTGCAGGGTGCAGCTGGCTCTCCAGCTGGGGGAGGACTAGGCTTTAGCTCCTGAGTATTGATGGGACCAGATGGGGTGAGGGTCTTACAAAAATGGTGATGTTGAGCCAGCTACCAGGTGGACAATGGTGCAGTGTCCCAGGGAAGGGTCAGTGGACTCATAAATCCAATCTATATATATAAAAGCCTAATATTCAAATTGTCCCTGTGGGAGTTTGACCGGGAGACCGATCGCTCGCTATGACATGCACTGACCACCAGAGGGCAGCACAGAACGAAGGCCCCAGCTGGCAGCCAGCAGCCAGGGAAGGGAGGCCCCAGCAGGCAGCCAGAAGGAAGGCCCCGATCGGCCCTGATCGCCAGTCAGGACTAGGGACCCTACCCATGCACAAATTTCGTGCACCAGGCCTCTAGTAGTTAATAAAAACTCTTACCCAGTCCTGAGCAGCCATGAGAACAGACAGCTCTCTCCCTGATGGACACAGATGTGGATTCTATCAGTGGACTCTTAGCCAGGGTGATCTTGATGTGAGCTACCAGGAAGACTGAGAAATGCTCAGGGATTAGTTCCAGGCAAGGCATCTGGGAAGGAGGTCTTGGGAAGATAATGAGGTGTGGAGAGGACAGGCAGGCTCAGGGCCTTGGGGAGCCTGAAGCCTCAGCACCAGTGGCCTTGTCATGCCTGCACAGAGCAGATGAGATGCTTTGCAGAAGATGAGTGGGCTTGCACCTGGGGTGTCTGGGGGCCATCCGGGGGAGAATGAACACACACCTCTGGATCTGGAGCTAGACCCTTGGGAGACATTTATGTATGTGATTGAGGTGATTTTGAATGGGTGAGATTGTGTGGAGAGTTGAGAAAAGGAAGAAGAAAACCCTGGGGGACATTTAAGGACAGAGAGAGGCGCCTGCGCAGGAGAGAGAGTGTGGTCAGGGGACCAGAGAGATCCCAGGGGCGTGGCTCAGCAGCGGAGGGACATCTCAGGAAGCAGGAGTGGCCACTAGTGTGAACTGCAGCACAGACAGATGATGGGAGGAGATCAGGGAAATGAAAGGTCCCAGGTGACTTGCAAAAGTGGTCCTGTGGAATGCTGGGGACAGAGGCCCTGAAGAGTGTGGGAAGCAAGGCAAGATGGGTGGTAAGAGCCCAGCTTGAGAGGGAGGGTGGACTGGAGCTAGAGGTTTTGGGTGGGAACAGGAGTGAGGCTTTCTAAGGAGGTGGGGGAGGGTAGGTCATTGGACAAATGCCAGTGTCTTTGGAGACTTGCTTTTTCCCCTGTCACGTCTCACAGGACCATGCCCTTCTCACTAACAAACTCCCTCATTTCTTGAGGATTGTGCAAAGGAACTCTTACTCCCATTTTGATGGGTACTGAGTCTTCCCTATTTCCCCAATCACCTTGGCATTTCAAGGTGATAAAAAAGGGACAATGGCCCCTTTTTATAGGCACGACAGGGACCGTCTTTAATGAGTTGTGTGGGCCAGGCTGGGGATGGGAGGGAGCTAGAGCACCTGAGGTCTCAGGAAATGGTGCAGTGAATGCACTTCTTCCAAATGCTCCCAAATCACTGGCAAGAGGCTCCCTCCTCCAGAAGGGCTGGTGCTACTCCCTCCATTCCTCTTGGCCACTTTACAACTTTCTGACATGTCCTGAGACCAAGGGCAACGGCTCAGTGCTTTATTGATGATCAGAACGGGGTCCCTGGATGCCCCTGTTGAAGCACAGCCTCTCTGGGGCCTCTCCCTCATCTCCTGAAGGCTGGGTACCTGGTATGGGGGGTACAGGAGGAGGCAGCTGGTGCAGAGCGCTGCTGTGCCCAGGAGACGGCTGAGGCTTGAACATTGGACATGTTTTGCTGATCATCGTGCCGACAGAAAGTACTGGCTAAGCTGCCCACACTGCCACCTCCATGTCCACTGTTATGGGGGCAAGGAGGCTCCCTCCCCCACTAAAAACCCTCCTGATGAAGACTCCGTCCCCACCTTGCTCCCTGGTCCCCACTCTTGGCCTCCGGGGGCTTACCTGCCCTGACATGTGGGAACCAGTGTTCACCCTGTGCGGGGACCCTCCCCTGCTAGGGACCCCTGCCCAGGAGCCCAGTGTCCAATCCTCTGATTCTGGACCCCTGGTTTGACCGACAGCCCCCACCCCTGTGAGACCATAAGGGCTGTCCCCCAGTGACCCCAGCTGTAGGGTGGCCACAGTGCTGCAAAGTGGGGCCCTCTTGGGGTGTCAAGCATGGTTCCCGGTTGGTGTTCTCTCACTCACCATGCACACCTGTCTACTTGGGCTTGTATATTTTTTCTTGTAACGTTCCACCCATTTAAATGATGACTGAATCACAGGTACATCTGGGGAGACCGGCAAAGCGGAGATTTGTGTTTATGATTACTGTTTTGTTTCCCAAGACTAGGCGTGTGAATTTAAAACCTCCTCCTCCTCCAGAGCCCTTTGGTTATGCTACAAGTCCCAAAGGGACCGTTAAAGAGCCAGTTAAGTTGAAACTAGAAAGGTGCACGAATACCCAATCTATCCTGTTGTGGGCCTTTAGTACTTGAAGAATTCTAGAAAAGAAAAAAAAGTAGTTCTTTATAGGTTATAAGCTAAGGAGGGACAGTTTGCACGGTTTGGACAAAATAGAAGTACTCTTGCCAATAAATATGTCTCAAAATGACAAATAAAGCTCTCCCCATGTGACAGCTCCGGACCCCAGTGGGAGGTGATGGGCACAGGCACAGGAGCTATGTACAGAGTGTAAACAGTAAGGCCCTTGGGGGGGTGGGGGGGCAGGGGCAGGCGATGCGGTGTGCGAGGAGGAGTACCGGCAGGGTCCACGGGTAAATACAACAGGCTTGTAAAAACAGCCCTCCCTCTGCCACCAAAGCTTGCGGGTGGCGGTGACAGGTCTCCAGGCTCCTCCAGGCGGCAGTAAGGAGAAACTGTGTCCCAATGACGTTTCCCTAGGGAGGCAGTGGGGCGGCCATGCAGGGCTTCCCTGCCCCTTTCTCCCCGAGAGGAGGGACAGGCCCGCCTGGCCAGACTTGGGGCTGTCTACCCAGGGTTCAAGGCATGGATGGGGCAGTGTTTCTCAAATAGGGGTTGGGAGCAAATGGCCCCCCACCCAGGGTCCGCACCCCCTCCCTCCGAAAGGAGGAGCCCGGGCATCTGTGTCTAGTGGGGGCCCATCACCTTCCACCCCGTCCAGGGCACCGCTCCGCCTCCCTTCCCCAGGGCCGCTGGCGAGCAGCTGCCCTGATCAGTTTCGAATCCCTGATCCACGGGCCTCTTGAACAAAGCTAGCCGCCCCTCACAACCTCGCCCTCACCCCACCTTATCCACCTCCCCTAGCACCCCCCGCCCCGACCCAGGCCTAGCTCTGGGGGTGCTTAAATATCAGTCTCCCGGAGGTCGTCGCTGTCCGCCAGTTCGTAGGGCTGACAGGTGGCGCCCTCCACGACGTTGTGGGGGACGCCAAGGGACACAGCCTCCACCTCCGCGCGCAGGGCGCTCCCGGCGCGGATCTTGTGCGACAGGCTGGAGACCTTGGCCCGCAGCTGGGTGGTGGGTCTCCGGAACGGCCCGGGCAGCCTCCACTCGCGGAAAGCGCACGGCTTTGCGCGGCCGGCGCCGGCAGCCTGCGCCTCGGGTGTGCCCGGGGAGCCTGGGGCCGCGAGCTCGGCGAGGGCCAGGGGGGCCCCGGGGAGCGCAGCTCCCGGGCTGGGGGCGCAGTCGGGGCGCGGCCCGCCGGTTGAGACCCGCCAGTGGTGGCCGTAGACCCGCCAGAGGGGGCGGCGGCGCCGGCGGCGCCGGCACTGGCAGCGCAGGAGGCGGAGGAAGGCGCGCTTGAACTCGCGGCTCGAGCAGGGGTAGATGAGCGGGTTCACGCAGCTGTTGAAGTAGCCGAGCCAGAAGATGACCTTGAAGACGCTCTCCGAGGGCTTCAGCTCCGGGAACAGGGAACCTGCGGGGAGCAGAGACTCACGTGGGTTAGATGCTCCAGGAGGAGGGAGGCCCAGGCGGCCCCTGGACGGTAAGGGGCGACCCTCCCCGACCTCCAGGGGCCCTGGCTGAGCGGTTCTCAACCTGTGGGTCGCGACCCCTTTGGGGTCGAACGACCCTTTCACAGGGGTCGCCTAAATACATCCTGCATATCAGATATTTACATTACGATTCATAACAGTAGCAAATTACAGTTATGAAGTAGCAATGAAAATAATTTTATGGTTGGGGGTCACCACAACATGAGGAACTGTATTAAAGGGTCGCAGCATTAGGAAGGTTGAGAACCACTGAACTCGGGGCTCTCAAACTACTTCTCCCCAAGGGGTCCCTGATATAACTCCAGGGGGTCCATGAACTTAAATGGGGGAAAAGAGTCATCCTTAGTTTTACTCACAATACCGGAAAGTGAGCATTTCCCTTAATGATGAGGGTAGGCAACAAACCGGAGTAGAACTGGGCAAAACCATATGAAATTACAGTTTTTGTAGCTCGAAACTGGTGCAACATTGGCGGTTTCCTAAGGCTCCACCTAATATTACCAGGTCCTGTAGATATTTTTCTGTCACGGTCAGTTGTTGCAGATGTTCTGAAATACGGTCTATGCGCCTCACTATTGGAGATGATGATCACTGGAACACACCTCTAGATCTCATTTCGTGCCTTAACGTAGAAGCACATTTATTACTATATCATAAATTTCACTTGAAAATATTTTGGCAAAGGGTTCAATGAAATCTGCCTCACTGGCAGACCTCTGTATTTTATTTAGTGCAGTTGAAAGGGTGACTCTGAGAAGGGCTCTTACATAGTCCCTAGCACAAAAAGGGTACGAACCCCTGATCAACGTTGAGCAAGGCCTGCCCCATGCCAGGCACCGCGCTGAGCTCCCTTCAAACATGGCCCTGCGCCCTTGTTAGCAATGTGGATCCAATATCTTGGGAACGCAGGTGGGATCTCAGAGAACGGGCAGGAGCCAGCCAGGATAGGAAGGGCAGACGGTGTGGGAGTAGAAAGGCCAAGGGGGTACCAAGTCTGGGGCCTGGGAGTGTTGGGTAGGATGCACTCAGAAAACTTGGGACAGAAGGGCCTTAAATTCTGGGAAGTTCGGCTTTTATTTTGTGGGCAGTGAGAAGCCATGGATCTTTTTAAGCAGGTGAGAGACAGGGCCTAGAATCAAACCTCAATAAACAATGTCCATGGCTGTCGGAATGCAGGACAGTGGGCTGTCCCAGTGGGCATGGTCAGGGAAGGCTTCTGGGATGGCTTTCAGGGAGCAGTGCCAGGCAAAAGGGGGTGGGGCTCTAGGGTCTGAGCTGTGCCAGGAAGATCCTCTCGTAAACCTGTCACCTGGCATCTCTATCATGTCTCTGAAAAGCACCCAACAAAGCATAAAGGCATGATCCAGGGGGCGAAGGCCACTCCCTCAGCCTCACTCATCCTCAGCAGCAGCAGGGGCAGAGGGTAGGTGGCAGGAGTGTCCCATTCTGGGCAGAAGCTGCAGGTGCCTAAGAGGCTGAGCAGTCAGGGTAGGGGGCCTTGACAAATCGTGAGACCTGCTCGATCTTCCCCTTCCCCCCAAAGAAATAAGAGCAGGGTCCCCTATTGGGGCAGGGCACTATGTTCTCCTCTTGAATGTGGGGCACTTGCATGTCACCCACCCCCGTTTAGAGAATTGCGGGTGCTAAGAGACACCGTGGAGGAAGAGGAAGAGTATGCAGCATTGTGCGGCGTAGGCCATTCAAACCTTGGTTAAGTAGCCCTGAGCCAGTTATTTGGCTAAGTCTCACTTTCCCTTTCTGTGAAATACAGTCAATAATATTTCTCTGGCTCGGCCGGCATGGCTCAGTGGTTGAGTGTCGACCTATGAACCAGGAGGTCATGGTTCGATTCCTGGTCAGGGCACATGTCCGGGTTGCAGGCACGATCCCCAGTGTGGGGTGTGCAGGAGACAGCCAATCAATGATTCTCTCTCATCATTGATGTTTCTATCTCTCTCTCCCTCTTCCTTCCTCTCTGAAATCAATAAAAATATATTTTTTAAAAATAATACTTGTCTGGCAGGGGTTTTGTGAAGATTCATAAATTTCAGGGTCTAGCACTTAACAAGTTCTTAATAAATACTTCTGTTACTCATGCCCCCTTTCCCTATTTCTGTGGCTTTTGAGAGAGGAGACCTCAGACCTGGAAGGCACCCACTTCCCAGCTCTGGAGAGTGGCCCGAAACAGAAGCCTCGACCTGGTAGGTTTGGGGGAGGCTGGGACATCGGTCAGGGTGTGTTAAGGAGACACTATCCCCTGAGAGAGGAGTTGGATAGTTGTCTTTGGAACATGGGGTCCCATCAGGGTTGCCCTCAGCCTCCAGGAAAGCAGCCCTCGGAACAGCATCCCTCAATGGCTGAGAGTAAGACAGAGTGCTGAAAATAACGTTCTGACTCAGGCCACAATTTTTTATATTTAGCCCAGGATGACAAATCGGTGGACTATGCTTTCAGCAAGGAGTCCGAAGCTGGCCAAAGGGCACTGTTATCAGTGTGGTTTTGATTCGGATCAGTAGGCGACACGGCATACTGTGTGGCCATGGCCTTGCTGTAAACATTCACATGCTAATTTATTCTCAACCCACCTGTACAGGAGCCTGCCGCCAGCTGCGGATTCCTTACACAAAGGGAGCTGGGATTCAAACAGCCTTGCAGCCTCCGTTTTTCCTACTGTGTCCTGCTGACATCCTACTTTAGGCTCCCCTAGAAGCAGGCCCCCCGAGACAAGTTGTTAATTTGGAAGGTAAGTGAATCCCGGGTAGTGGAGCGGGAAATAAGAGATAGAAAAGACAAGAAAGCCAATAAAAGCCTGGGAGCTTTGGGAGCCAGTGGAGAACAGGAACCTCAGAGTTACCCCCTCCCCTGGGTTGAGGTATCTATACACCCACTCCCATAGTTATTCCATACTTCCTGCCTACTGTGTGGGTGGGCAAGGGGGATTCTGGTGGGCAGAGAAAGCCCCCAGGCAGAGAGACGAAGGCAGGTGCTGGGGTGGAAGTTAGCCTACTAGTGCACTGAAGGTCTAGGTCTAGGGAGATGGATGAGGCACCGACAGCATCTGCCACAACTTTGTTTGCTCTCCGCCCACTGTGTGCAGACATCTTGCCTGGAAAAAAGACATCTGTGCCTTGGGTGCCAGCTTCCACAAGCAGTAGCTCCCAAGAGACATTTCCTGTTTCCTTCATAGAAGGCAGAGTCTCACACCCACCTCTGCCCAGAGGCATTGTCAGCATTGTCCCTGCCCTGCTGCCCTGCTGTGGGGACATCAGTGGACAAGTGCTTCTCAGCCACTCCCAGCTTTCTCCTCCCCCAGCTACTCTTGAGTTATGGCTACTCAGGTTGACCAGCTGACTCCCCTGTCTTGCCTCCTCACTCCTCTCTATCTGCCCAGCACACACCTTTGCCAGCACCTGTAGCTCAGATATAGGAAAGCCTCAATGGACAGCCGGGGACTCTGAGACAAGGCCACTCTCTCAGTGCCTGGCAGCCCCCCTTTCTGGCTCTCTCTCCCACTCCCCACTTTGCCCAGAGCCTTCCTTGCAAGCATGAAGCCCAGCTGTGCTAACTCATCTTGGCAGCCATCATTGGAGCCAGAGGCTCACATGGCATGCCCTCCCTTACCTTCCCACCTCTCCATCCAGGAGCCCAGCATCGCCCCCTAGCTCCCTTTCCTCTTGTGGTTCCTGCTTCTCTCTGCAGTCTTACTTCTGTCTTTATGTGCATTAGGTAAGTGGCCACACTGACTTCTCACTGCCCTATGGCCATAGCGGGCTCCCCAGTCTTGCCTTTGGGCTTTTGCACGTGGTCATTCTGGATGCCCTTCCTCTTTCCGCCACCTGGTAGTGCCAGCTCCAATGGCACCTCCTCCTGGAAGCCTTCCCCTGCACTACCTCCCAAGCCAGCAGGGTTTAGTTGGACTCCCTCCTCCTCACCACTCCCCCTACCCCAGCATATCTACTCACTTCTAAATGCCAAGAACACCGCAGGTAGCTATCAGTTTCCTGTCTATCTTAACCTTAAATGGTAAGCTCCCCACACCATGCTTGGCATATCGCAGAGGCTCAATACATTCTGACGCCTCTCTATTGCACCCTACATCCCGTCATTGCCAACTCCTATCAGTCCCAGAATCCCCCCACTGTGCACCATCCCGTAATCAACCTGGTCCCAGCACCCTGGTCCTCAGTCCCAGCTACCGCATGCAGTGCCCTTTCAAGTGGACTCCTGCCCCAGAACCCTGTTCTCCACAGCAGCTGGGGGATTCTTTTCAAACATGTCTGAGCATTTTATTTCTTCACTTAGAACCCATTTCCACTGCTGACTGCAGCTTCCCTCCCCCCTCTCTCATCTGTACTTTGAGCTGCCAGCCCCTTGGTTTCTCCTATCAGCTCTTTCTGTTTGCTTCCTTCTTGGCTTGGCTGAGACTCCAACTCTCCTGCAATGCTCCCACATCCATGTCTTCTCCAGCCAGATCCTAACTCTGGAGCGATTCACCCTAAATACACTTAAGGTCTCAACCTCAGTTTAACGTCTTTGTTTCCAGCAGACTCACCACTGTCCTCAGCCAGCTCTCCCCTATTCCTGCACTAGCTCCTTTGAGCCTTGACTCTTTTCTACAAGCCTTGCGGTTGCCCCTTCACCTTCTCCAGAGTACTTGACCTCACTTCCTGTTTCACAGGGAAAACAGAAGCTAAAGAAGTTGGGGACGCACTCAAACTTTCCTCCTCTCTCTTCCCCCTTGGTAAGAAAGGAGTCACTCCTCTCACTGAAGGCTCATCACCTACTGTGCTGTGGTGCTCTTGAGCCACCAGTCACCCGTGAGCTTGTCTCTGTCACAGCTGCACCCTCATTCTCTCCACTCTTTCCATCCACACCTGACTCCTCTTCCCTACCTACTTTTCACTCTACCACCTTGCCCCACAGTCCCAACTCACACAGGTCTCCACCCTGAAGACACTTATCTTGTACATCCTGGACACTTGTCATCTCACATGGCTTCCAGGTGCCACTCCCTTGGATTTTTGACTCTGTGTCAATTTCCTTTGCTGCTTCCTCGTTATGTCCCCACTGCTAAATGTAAGAGTTCCCTTAGAAGAGTCTTGTAAAGGCAGTGAGATCTCTCTGACTTTCCATTTAAAATTACAATGTCCTCCCTATAGCCCTGTGCTCTCCACCTCCTCAACCGGCTCTTGTTTTTCACAGCACACACCACCTTCTCCTGTACTATTTGAGTTACTCTTCACTGTGTCCATCAGCTTTGTCCCCACAGTTCACAGTTCAGAGAGGAAGGGAGAGGGGGAGAGAGAGAAACATCAATAATGAAAGAGAATCATTAATCGGCTGCCTCTGCACACCCCACACTGGGGATCAATGCCCAACCCAGCCATGTGCCCTGACTGGGAACTGAACCATGACCTCTTGGTTTACAGGTTGACGTTCAACTGCTGAGCCACACTGGCCAGGCCGTACTTCTCATTTAACTCTCATGGCACTGGCATCCACCTTGCAGGAAGATTCTAGTTATCTCCAGAGGGCAAGGGATAGGGTCAAGTTCTGAACTTGAATCAATCTAGCCCTAAAGCACTTGGTCTTCCTGTAGCATCTTGTAAAGATAGAAACAGAACTTCTCTTGTTCTTCCAGGGATTCTGGAAGAGCCACAAACACTAGCTGCCTCATCCCCACCTCTGGGCTTTCACATGCTGGCCTGGCCAGGATGGCCCTCCTTCTCTCTCCATAGTGAGTACTCCCCTTCTTCAACTCGGGCCTAGAACCACTTTCTCTAGGAGTGTTTCTGTGATTAACCCCCCTGCCCTGGGATAGTAGTTTCTGGACTGTGTGTTCCTTGAGCACCTCTTAATTCTGCCTCCAGCAGGCTAGGTGGCATTTGTTAGCCTTCTGTGTGGCATCTAATGTGCCCCATGGGACCTGCCACATAGGACACTCATAAGAGCTGGGCTGTTCGGGGCAGCTACTTCTCAAGAAAGAGTACCAAACAGACCCCCACCATCTAGGAGGAGCCACAGAGCTGCTTGGCTATCTCCTTCCCCTCCTTCAAGTCTTTTCTCAAAAGTCACCTCTCAGGTTTGAAGTAGATGCTGTTGGTGCCTCACCCAGGTGCATCAGCCTTCAGACACTGAGTGGTGGATGCTAAAGCTCATAGTACTTCCTTCTCTGGAGAATTGTCCTCGGCCAATGAGAGCTGCTTCAACTGGGAGAGGACACCTCCCCACCAAGGGGCAGCTCACAGCCAGGGACAAACTGATATGGGATAGGAAAAGCCAGCTCCCTGGCCTCCAGGTGGTACAATTCTGTGCTGCCAATCTTGCTCCAGGGCTCTGGTAGGACCAGGCTGAGGCCAGACTTTGAGACCATATCCTGGGTTAGCTCTTTCCTGCCCTAGCCTACTTCCCTCCCTTACTTGAAGGTGCCTCCTGAGACCCTTCCTCAGTCCATCACTTGCATAAGAACCCCCTTCTCAGGCTCTGCATCTAGGGACCAGACCTAAGACACCCAAGGACTTATCTTCAAGCCATTCTGCTTGCTTCCCAACCTACAATGGTGGGATTACGTCTTTGTCACTGGACCAATTCTTCTGCCGACTGCTGGGAAAGGCAGGGCATGAGAACGCACATCTGTGTCCACTTCTCCCTACTCAACAGACAGGATGGTGCAAGGCGGGCAGACATCGCTGGTCAGAAGTGGCAGGGCCCCTTCCTTGTCAGCAGGTGAGCTCACTCTCTGGCATGTTGGCTGGGCCATTCTGGCCTACACTTTTTGGGGAAACTGAGGTAGCAGCTTGTGAGGTTAGGGGTGTGTGTATTTGCAGTCTGGATCATCACAGTCTAGTCCCCTCTCCCGAGGAACAGGAATGGCCAGGCCCAGGAGTTGAGGCTGAGAGGCCAGTTAAGGCTGGTGGTGACCAATGTGGCCAAGCCTCATTGAGGAGTGACAGCTCCGAAGCCAAGGGGCAGACTGTGTGATTAACAGCATTGTTTTGGCCTCACCAGGGGGAACTCGTTCTTTCTTGGCGCAATGTCAGAATTCACAGCCAGCCTTGCTCATAACTTGCAGCCAACTATGAAATATCAGGCTGTACCAGTCTTCCCTTCCCCTACACCTTAGTGGGGGTGGGGGCAGCTCCTAGAGCCACGGGGGCCGCCTGGTGGGGTCCAAGGGAAGAAGATGAGTCACAGACCTGTCCTGAGTCCTACACTGGGCTCCACCCATTTCCCTTCAATTCTTCCCTCCCCTTTGCTCCCTTTCCACCTTCCCTATTTCTCCTCCTTCTTTCTACTCTTTGTTGTCTCTTCTTAACTCATTATTTCCTGATCTGTGGCCTTGGAGTAGCCATATCCCAAGCTCTGGGTGCCCAAGGCTGAAGTCCCTGCCAAATGGCTCTTGTGCTCAGCTGAACTGGACCCTGATCTGGGCATGAGCCTCTCAGCTCAGGAGCTGGGCTGACCGATGGCTCATGGGCCTGAGCAGATCAGTGCTTATGCCAGAGGAGAGAAGGTCCCCAGGCAGTGGGCACTCTGTCCAGCACTGAGTCCCAACACTGAGCTGCTAGGCATTGCCCATGAGGCCCTAATACCAGCTCTCAGGGGCCCAGGACCCTGTTGGGTGGGTCACCAAGGGCAGACAAACCCTCCAGAATTCGCATGAGACCTTTTGGTGGGCATAAAGCTCATGAAGCAGGGTAATGCAGGACTCAGCAGGGCCTCAGAAACTTTCTCTTGAGGGGTGGGTTCAAGGACTCTCGGGGTCTTCTGAGATCTGTGAGAGGATCAAGTCACACAGGAAGTGGCCTTGTCCCATGGCAATGCTCAGGACACCATTGTGGCCAGGATCTGGGGCATAAGGGAGCATGAAACTGAGCCTGGGGGATGAGTGCTGGGGCCGAGGGGTTCAGTGAGATTTAAAGCTTAAATCAATGACTGCCAACTGACCTGAACCCTGGCCCTAGCCTGACCTCTGACCCCGACAGGAAGTAACAAGGACTCTGGGGCCAGAGTGCTTGGGTTCTAGTCCCAGCTCTGACACTTTGTTTTTTAAGATTTTATTGATTTTTAGAGAGAAAGGAAAGGAGAGGGAGAGAGAGATAGAAACATCAATGTGAAAGTGAAATATTGATTGGCTGTCTCCTGCATGCCCCCTGCCAGGGACTGAGCTCACAACCCCAGCATGTAACCTGACCAGAATTGAACCAGCAACTCTTCAGTGCATAGGATGACGCCCAACCAGCTGCGCCAGACTGGCCAGGGCCCAGCTCTGACATTTACGATTAAGATTAATATAAAAATATTTTTAAAAGAAGTTAAGTAGCACAGGATATTCTTGCAAGTAGGTAAAAAGCAGGAAAGATTATAGTGAGAAGATGGGGAGGGGGTGAGGGTGAAGGAGCCACAGGATTGAGGGCAAATCATTTTTTGGGGGGAAGTTCAAGACACATCTACATGCTGTGTGTATGCAGAGGAGAGGTGAAGACAGAGAGGGCTGAGCAGCAACAGATAGAGTGAGACCCTTAGGGCAGAAAAGGGTTGAGAGAGATTCAGAGCCAACAGGGGACATGCAGGACTTCTGGGGCCACTCTGAGGCTGCCCTGAGGAGGAAGCCTGCCTATGACAAGTGTGATTTCTCTTTAGCAAGTGCTCAGCTAGACACTGGCTTGCGCTGGCTCACAAGAACTGATTGTTAAATTTCCAAAGAACTTTGCAAACTAGCTGATGTCTCTTTGGTAGCTTGAAATTGATCTCAGTGGGAATAGTTACACCATGGAAATGGGCAGATGCTACAAATTAGCCCCCACTCCAGAGCCAATTGTTAAATATTTACTGGCACACTACGACTATGTCCCACATGAAAGAATGGCCAGATTCAAGGGCTAGGGCTCTCAGAAATGGGTGGAGGTGAGGGAGTTTAAGATGGCAAGAGAAGGTGAAGTGGTGGATCATGGCAGTAGCTGGGGAGGGAGGCCTAACTAAGGTAAGAATAGGGAGTTGAAGGTTTGGTCAAGGTCGGGGTCAATCAGCTTTTCCTGTACAGACTCTTCCAAGTAACCAAACAGGTAGTAGCAAATTCTTTTTAGAATTTCAACAAACAAATGTACAGGGAAGACAGAATTCAGGTCTCACCACTTTAAGTTCCCAGGCTAGTGACTGCTAAGACAGCAGTTTTGTAACAGGCTGATGGGACACTTTATAATGGATGGATTAGGCTGATGGAACCTAAAGCCTTGATTAATCTTAATATTACAAAAAAGAAGAATTATTGCCCAGAAACAGTTTACAGGAGGTATAGGCAACAGAGGAACACATTAATGGCACTATGGGGATGCAAATCCCAGACTTTGGGCTACTCCTGGAGGCAAACAATCTGGTTTCTTCACCAAATACGTTGAAAGGATAAAGGCGGGTGAAGTAGAATCTTACCAGTTAAAGAGACAGGATGCAAACCAACCATATGCAATGTGTGTACCTTTTTTGGATCCTAATTAAACAAACTGAAAATTGGAGGCAACAGGCAACATTTGAACACTCGGTAGGTATTTGATGCTGTTAAACAATTATTTTGTGTTATAAATGATTATGGTTATTTTTTAAAGTTATTTTCTGAAATACATATTGAAGAATTTACAGATGAATTGATATGACGTCTGAATTTTCTTCAAAATAATCCGCAGTGGTGGGAAAATGGGTAGGGGTTGAGATGAACCAAGACTGGTCTTATTACTGATAGCTGTTGTAGCTGGGACACAGGTTCCTGGCCATCATCATACTGCTCTTTCTACTTAGTCTGTGTTTGAAACTATCCATCATATTAAAAAAGAAAAAGAAAAAAAAAGGGGAAAGTCCTAGCCCTAGATAGTTTCTTATTCACAGTAATCATTCAGTAACTGTTAGCTGCTATGCTTAAAATTTTTTTCAGGTCACACAAATGGGAGGCCATCCCCAATGCATCACTAGTAAGGATGGTTGGCTTTACACAGAGGGCTGTTACCCTAAGGGAGATCAGCCATTCACAGAAGGACTGCTTGATTCCACTTGTGTGAGGTATCTAAAATACAGGCACGCCTCAGAGATATTGCAGGGGTGGTTCCAGAACACCACAATAAAGCGAGTTGTGGCATGTTTGCTGGTGGAGGGTCTTGCCTTCAATTTGTGAAGAAAAAAAAAAAAAAAAAAAGCAACATCGGTGAAGCACAAATAAAGTGAAGTGTGCAATGAAACAAGGCCTGCCTGCAGACAAATTCATAGAATCTAAGAGGGGTTGGAGGGAGGGGAAGTGGGGGGTTGCTAATCAACACGCATAAAGTTTCACTTAAACAAAATAGGCAAGTTTTAGAGACCTGCCATACAGGGGCCTAGTTAACCATGCTGCATGGTATACTTAAAAATTTAAGAGGGTAGATCTCATGTTATATTCTTACCACAATTAAAAAAAAAAAGAGGGCTGTGCTTTGCCACCCAGACCTTTGCATGGCACGATGTGAAGAGGCCATGCCACTTCCTCCTTCTATGCACACTGACTGAGCATCTACTGTTGCGCCAGGTGCCACAAAAGCATAGATAGGAGACGTAATGCCAGCCCCTTCTTTGAACTTCTGGGCCAGGGGACAGAATAGAATAGCCATTATTGAGGATCTGAAGCACACCATGCCTCTCCCCCTAAGTCTGTGACCGCAGGGAGCCTCTGGAGATGAGTCCTTTGCTGCTTGGCCAACACCCTTCAGACTCACACATTGAATCTACCCTCCATAGCTGGCTGCCAAAATGTGCCTCAGTCTGGACACCAATTCCTCAGTATGGCTTATAGCCTCCTCCTGCCTCCTCCCTCTCTCTTTCTCTTCTTTCAGGCATAAGATATTGACAGCCTGTTTTATAAAGTACATACATCCTAAGAGTATGGCTTGTTAAGTTTAATTATGCATACACCAATGTAGTCACCACCCAGATCAAGACAGAATATTCCTGGCTCTTTGGAAAAGTTTCTTTGTACTCTCTTCTAGCTAATTACTCCTCCCCCCATATCTATTTCTCTCTCTCTCTCTCTCTCTCTCTCTCTCTCTCTCTCTCTCTCACACACACACACACACACACACGTAACCACCATCCTGATTAGTTTCACCTGTTCTGGAATGTCATATACACAGAATCATAAAATATGTTAGCTTTTCATTTTGGATACAGCTTGTTTTCCTCAGCATAGGGTCCATGAAGCTCATCTATGTTGCTATTGTCATCAGGTTTGTTATTTTCCTAGCTGTATAGTAGTCCAGTCAATGAATACATCATAATTTATTTATCCATTCAGTTGACGACATCTGGCCTCATCTCGTGACCTGTTTTCTCATAGATTGTATATTCCAGGTTTTCCCAAACCACAGGATGACCCACAAAGACCTCCACTCCTCTCTGCCTACATATGTACAGTTTCTTCTGCCTTCTCACTGATGGTATGTGTAAGAATATTGACAGTGCACTGTGATAAAGGTGTGCGGAATGCTTGGAGCATGAGGGAGCACCAGAGGTGGTCAGGGGGCCTAGGCTGACAGTACAGGAGGGAGCCCCAGGTCTGGCTCCCACATGGCTGGGGTCCCAGTGTGTCCTGGGACTGCCACTATCAGAGCCTCCTGGTAGCTTATTCACCTGGAGGTATATCTCAGAGGGACCTGTGGGCTCTGGGGCTGTTTTGTGCGACCAACTTATTCTATACATTCAGAGGCTGACTAGGAGGCCAGTGAGGCATGGTGACTGCCCAACAAAAGAGAGCTAAGAGTGCAAGCTGGGCATCTGCCTGTGGCCGTTAGGAATGACAGGGGGCGGGACTGTGTGTGTGTGTGTGTGTGTGCGCGCGCGCACGTCTAGGTCTCAATGGACAGGTCCATCTCTGGGTATGGCTGGCAGGCTGAAGCCAGACTCAGTAGGATGCTACTGCCATGAGAACATCAGGAGAGATGGGGCCTCTGGAGACGCCTGGGAGAGGAAGGGCGCTCTCTGCAGATGGGTGCTTGCCTGCCCTGGACAGTGTTCCTCCAGTCCCTCTGTCCCCCTGTTGCCTGCAGGGAAGGTGACTGGCATTTCTACACCCAAAGACTGTGGATGAAGGGTCCAGGGCAGAGGCTTTCTGGTGTATTTCTAGCTGGCCCACCCTTGTCATGCTCCCCTTTTTGGGGGGGTCCTCCATGGAAGTCTGCAGGTAGCAGGTCCTAACTGATGCCCCTCCCCATATGCATGCTACAAGTTTGGGCTGCTCTAGACATCTGGCTAAATAATCTTGTAAGAAGGAGCCTTTACATAATGTCTTATGATTTTCTCAGGCACCTAGTGCTGCACCAGCTTGCTGGTGAGGGCAGGAGGCACATATCTCTCATTGGCAGGGCTGCCAAGAGCCCCTCCTCCAAGGACTGGAGACCACATACTCTATCGTCCACACTAGAACATCTCTGAGAGTGAAAGGGGCGCTATTAGTAATCGTGCAGGTCAACAGGTATAACCAGGGCTGCCTTGGCCAAACCTGGATGTGTGGTCATTTTTCATGGGGCAGACAGCACAGCTGGGCATCAGTATGAACCACCAGGCAGGTGAGTGCCCTCTCACGGGGGTGAGTGGTATTCCTCATTCCTTACACAGCTCCCCATGTGTCCTGGAAAGGCAGGTGCTGCCTTCCCTGAACTTGCTGCCCTAAACCACAGGGTCCGACAGGTGATGTCTCAAGTTCATTGAGCTGACTCTCTACGTGCTGGCACATGTCCTGCAGTTGCTCCTCACTGGGAAAGGGGGCAGCTGGAGGTGTGGGGGGTGACCCCTAGCCCCTCTTCAGGCCACTCAGGATTTTAGGTGCCTGGCGTCTGTGTCCCAATCTCTCCTGGCCATTAACCCGGGCCCGCAGAGTCCCTGTGGTTCAGGACACCCCATCTGTATCTCTCTCTACTCCTGCTCCAGCCTGACCCACAGCATTTCAGTTTATAAATGGCAGTCACTCGCTCCCTGTGCTAAGGGCCCTCTGGGACCCTGGGTTCCCTTCTTAAGGCTCTCAGTGCCCTCTGGGCTGTCAGGGCCACTCCCTGGCTATGTCACAGCTGTGCTGTAGCTGCAGCTTCCACTTGGCTTTGTGTCCAGAGGTGTGGGTATACAGCATCCTGGGTCTGCTTGACAACCCCTAGCTATGGCTCTACTGGGTGCGTTTGTTGCCATGGCTTATGGCCCTTTCTGGCACCGACTGCTTTTTCAACCTCTCCATCCCTGCTGCTCCTTACATCTGGTGTGGGACCAGGGCTTGGGGGAGCTGAAAAGTGTCAGTCCTTCTGGCTCCCCCCTTCTCTGCCGCCTCCTGATTTCTTCAAAGTGAGGGCTCCCCAGGCTCTGTTCTCAGACCCTCTTTTTTCTTTGCCTCTCCATCCTCTTTCTGCTTCTGCAACCACGCCCATTCTTGACCCTCTTATCTAAGTTCCCACCCCCCACCACATACTGGTACCTCCTATCAAGATGTGCCAACCCCCTGGATGCCACATTCTACCCCCCCACCCCCACCCCACAAATTGCTGCTCAGAATATTCCCTGTTCCTTCAATGGTGCCTTCCTCCTCCAGGCCAGGACCAGTGCTGGGGAGTGTCAGGACCTCCTGGCCCCCTGGCCCTCCTGCATAACCCTCAGGCCGCCCTTTCTCCACCTCTGGCTCCATCCTCCTGTTCTCTCTGTTGATCTACCCTCAGAGCCACTTCGTGGCGATTGGAATATTCTGTGTCCCTGCTTGGCCGCTGTCCTGTTTGTTTGCTATTGCCAGATTCCACTCAATTCAGCTCCACCAGCGGCCGTGGGCTCTGCTCTGGGGCTCAGTGAGGTGCCCTGGGAGGCTGGGCACACCACAGACCAGTAGGAAGGTGGAGACCAGGAAACCCCCCTCTCAGGGTTACCACGCCGGATGTGAGGAGCAGCAGAGATGGAAGGATTAAGAAAGAGCAGTGTGTACCAGCCAGGGGCAAAGACCATGGAAATTTGGGGATGAATTCCTGGAAGCGGGGGACACGTGATCTAGACCTCAGAAAACAGTAGCCGCTTTCCGTGTTGATTGTATCAGTGAGAAATTGGAAGCATGGAGCACTCAGCAGGAGACTGCATCAACACACCATGGCACACTCTCAAGCAGAGCACCACGCTGCTGCTGAAATGAGCGCGGACACGGGTAAATCTCAACGACACCATGTTGGGTGAAAAAGGCAAACTGAAGATTGATGCGCCAGGCACGCTGCGATTACATAAATCCTAAAGGCACACAAAACAATATTCTCTGTTATTATGGGTACAGATATTTGTGGGACGAGTACACACGTGTGGGAGTGATAAATACCAGATTTACCATTGGGGAGGGAGGGAGCAAAAAAGGACGGGAGAAGGGAGCTTAGCTGTGGCTGTGTTCTATTTGAAAAAAAGAGAGAAACAGGGACCAGAGGCAAATATGGCAAAATGTGAACATCTATTCAATATGGGTGATTATGGGTACATGGGCACTTGCTATATTATTTTCGTCTCATGTGCATTATTCTGTAACTAGAAATTTGAAAAGAAGTTAAAAAACCATTAGGGGAGATGGCAGTCTACACACAGGTTGATTATTTTCTACAGGGGACTGGTGTGAACCAAGGGGCAGGGGAGGATGAGGGCACCTGGGATGACAGGACGCAGCTGAGCAAGGCTGGAGCAGGGGTTGGTTGGGAGGGCAAGAAGCCTGGGTGATGGCTTGGGGTGGTTCTAAATACTGGGTGGGTGGGTTTCTAAAGGGGGGCACACAGACTTTCTCTTCCTGCCTATTTGCCTCTCCTTTCCCCCTCCCTCCCTCTCCTATCCCCTCCACAGCCTCTGGCTGAGTGACTTTCAAGTCGGTGATTTATTCATTTCTTATCTTATATTGAGCATCCACTACCAAAGCAACAGCTCACACGGCACTCACCATGTTGCAGTCACACATAATATCTCGCTGAAGTCTTATTAACACCCCTGTAGGTCGTCATTGTAACCATCATCATCATCCTTATTTTATAGATGAGGAAAGAGAGGCATAGAGAGGTTCTGGGATTTGCCGGAAGTTACCCAGCTAGTAAGAAGCAGAGCTGGGGTTCAAAGCCAGGCTATCTGGTACCAGATCCTGTGGTCCTTGCTGCTGTGCTCTATTGCTCTTCATATGCCAGGCACTGTGCTGGGTGCTGTTTCTGACTTTCCCCACCAGCACAGTCCTGCCCTTGCAGAGCTTGTGGGCCAGTTGGGGAAGTCAGACACCAAACCAAGCAATACCCAGATGTGATTATAGCTAAGGAGCTAGTAAAGGAAGAGAGCCTGTGCCACGAGGGAGAAAATGCAGAGAAAAACACCCTGAGACTGAGACATCTGGGAAGGCCTCTCTGAAGAGGGGACATTATGTAGGGAGGATGGGGAGTTAGCCAGGAGGGGTTGGGCAAGGCAGGCCAGACAGAGGGAAGAGCAAGTGCAAGGGCATGAGGGATGTGGGCAAGGAACCAGAAGAGGGTCAGAGGGGCCAGAGGGGCTGTGAGCAAAAGGCAGGGCAGCCAAGCCATGAGGCCAGAGGGCAGGAAGCCCATCACGTGGGGCTCTCCTTACAGGAAGGGGACCACAAGTCCGGGTTTGTCCCTACTGTCCTGGTTCATGCCTGTGGTCTAAGCATAAATATTCCTAGTGTCCCATTTTGGTTTGGACAATAATACATTTGAAGGTCACCTTCTCATAGGCCATATTGGAGAGTTTAGATTTTGTTCCCAGGGCAGTGAGAGAGCACTGAGGGGTTTTCATTGAGAGTGACACTCTAATTTTTAATGTATAAAGATCACTCTGGCCGCTGTGTGGAGAGAGCCAGCGGGGGAGCAGGAAGGAGGCCGTTGTCCCTTTCCAGACTCAGCTGCAGAGAGTGGAAGGAGCAGGCCAGGGAAAGGCAGGGCAGGTCCCTGCGTGGCCTGCTGAGGCTGCAGCCATGGACGAAATGACTCAGGGTAAATTTGTCCCCGGAAATGCTGTTCTCCTTCTCCTCCCAGGGCTGACCCAGCCCCAAGGCTTCCAAGAGGACCCTCGGGTGTGGGAGGAAGCCCCTCAGAACAGCTGCCCACTTCCCAGGTCCGCAGGGACCCTTGTGGGAGAAACAGGAAAGTTTCTCAGAAGCGCTGAAAAACTCAGTAAATTTAAGAAAGACAACGAACAACATTAACTTTCCATTTGATAGTTTGCCCCCTTCCCTTCCCTTCCCTTCTTACCCCCACACAGCCCCTCCCCCAATTCCAAGAGGAGGTTGCAGAAGTTAGAGCCCAGGGCACTCACAGATCCCAGCTGGGGAGGGGGCCAGCTCCCAAACTGAATGAGTGCTGGGAGAAAGCAGGTGGCTTCTGGTGCCTGCACATGTTGACTGGCCAGGGCTTGCTGCCCAAGCACAAATGTAGGCCCACCCTGTCTGTGTGCCCACCTCTGGGGGTTGACATGTATATCTGTGTGTGTGTGTGTGTGTGTGTGTGTTAACATGTAGGTGAACACATACACTGCTGTTGCATACTATGAGCTTGCACAGATTTCCACTGACCTTTTATATTTAGCAGCGTCCAGAGTGTAAAACAAGCCCAGGATTGTAATGACAATGAAGGGGGAGTGGAAGGACAGAAAAGTTAGAAGCCTGTGAAACAAATTCTGTAAGCACGGAGAGCCTCTTGTTTGTCCCCAAGCAAAGCCGAACCACACTTCTGTCTAAGACACCAGGTTCCATGGTCAGGTGGGAAGGCCAGCCAAGCCTGGGTGCCAGGAAGGCATGGCTACAGGCTCAGGAAGGAAGGGCTGGTGGGAGCGGGGTCACTTACCAAGTGGCAGGACGAAGAAGAAGGGGAACCAGCAGAGCACGAAGACTCCCACGACGATGGCCAGCGTCTTGGCAGCCTTCTTCTCGCGGGAGAACTTGAGCAGGCGCACCGACAGCGAGCTGCGGAAGGTGTGGCCCTTGGCGCTGCGCAGCCCTCGGTGCGCGCCGTCTGTACCCGAGGCGGCGCCGCGACAGTGGATGCGCAGCACCACCTCGGAGGCCTTGCCCCGCTCCCGCTTGACGCCGGCCTCGAGGCTGCGCGTGGTGCTGCGGGCGACCACGTACACGCGGCAGTACATGACTATGATGACGGCCATCGGCAGGTAGAAGGAGCACACGGAGGAGAAGACGGCGTAGCCCACCTCCTCGGTGATGCTGCAAAAGCGCTCATCAGGGGGCACTGGCTCCTTCCAGCCCAGCAGCGGCCCCACGGACACCACGAGGGCCACAGCCCAGAGCAGCGCCAGGATGGCGGCCGCCTTGCGCTCCGTCATGATGGTGGGGTACTTGAGTGAGTGGCGCACGCCCACGTACCGGTCCACCGAAATGGTGCAGAGGCTGAGGATGGAGGCAGTGCAGCACAGCACGTCCACGGCAGCCCACACGTCGCAGAAGGCCCGGCCGAAGGCCCAGAAGCCCAGAACCTCCATGGTGGCCGAGAAGGGCAGCACCGTGGTGCTCAGCAGCAGGTCGGCCACGGCCAGGTTCACGATGAAATAGTTGGTGACCGTCTGCAGGTGGCGGTTGCAGGCCACCGAGAGGATGACCAGCAGGTTGCCCGCCACCGCCAGGAGGATGAAGGCGGCCAGAAAGACGCCCACGCCCACGCTCTGCGCGCTCACCACCAGACCCCCGACGGCCGCCGTGCCGTTCACCTCGCCGCCGGCGCCCACGGCCCCCGGCTCCCCGGAGGAGCTCCGGTTGTCCTCGCCACTGCCCGCGCCCACCACGCTGCCGCCGCCGCCGCTGCCACCCGCGGTCCCCGGCACTGCGCCCACCGCCGGGCCCTCCGAGGCGGCTGCGCCACCCGCACCGCCCCCTCCGCCGCCCGCGCTGGAGCCCGAGGCGCTGCTGTTCGGGCGGGGCCCCTCGAAACTGGCGCTCAGTAGATCGCGGAAAGTCATCTCAACGCGCGGCCGTCGGGGGCAGGACCCAGGCACAGCAAAAGTGACTGTCAGGGAGGGGGCCGCCGGACATAGCCGCAGGGCTCCGGTCCAGCCCCGCGCCCCGCGCCCCGGTACCGTCGGAGTCCTGCCCAAGTTCCCGCGACGCGGAGCTCGGCTGGCCGCCAGCAGAGTGGGGCGGAGGCGCGGCGGCCGGGGCTCCCCGAGGCCGGCGTGGAGTCGGGCGGGAGAGCCGGGCCGCCGGCGAGCCGCTCTGAGCGCCTAGGCGAGCGGGTACAGCGCCGGCTCCCCGCCCGGGCGGTGCAGGCGGCGGCCACTGCGGCGCTCGCGACTGGGCGCGGGGGGCGGGACGGAGGAGGGGCGGCGCGGGGACGGCGAGGGGGCGGCCGGCGCGGGGGCGTGGGGACGCCACATTCGCCGCGGGTAGGGGCTGTGCGCTCCAGCCAAGCGGGGGTGCGGAGGATGTGGGGCGCCGCCGCGCACTCCAGCCCGCGGCAGCCACCCCAGCCTCGCGGCGGGTGTCCACGGCCGCCCTCTCTCCTCGAGGTCAGCTCCGCGATCCCTCCCTCGACCCTCCCCGGCTCCACTCCCTTTACCCTCAGCTGTGTCCCCCTTCCTCCTGCCCTTTTCCCAACCTCTCGGTCACTTGCTGGTGCCCTTGGGTTTGCGGAGTGTAGAAGGAGCGATTCTCGGGTCCCCGGGCTCCCGGCTTTGGCCGCCAGGGAGCAGCAGGCGCCTGGGATTGGGGGACGGCGGACTGAACCGCGCAATGGCGTGGTGAGTCCCCTCCTGGGACTCCCTGGATGGATCTGTCGCACCTCTTCTTTCTCTCAGGCCACTGGACAGGGGAGGGTCTTAAACACCTCTGTCCAGTGCGGTGGCGAGGAGAGAGCCCGGGAGTGGGCCAAATGCCTGTCCCGGCTTGGGATGGGCGAAGAAACAAGAGGCTATATGGTGACAGACCTGGGAGCCCGACCAGGACACATGGGTTTGCATATACTAACTTCTGCACTGTTACTTTGCTCCACGTCAGACGTCAGAAAAAAAGTCCTTGCTACACTAAATAAGCGGCTCCCTTCTGGGGCGGGAGGGTTGAAGTGCTGGAGGGTGGAAAAGAGCACTTGGTAGATGGTTAAGGTGGGGGCGGAGGCTGCAGACAGTCTGGCTCCGGATCTAGGCTCCACCTCAGATTAGCTGTTTGACTTCCTTGTGCCTCAGTTCCTCATCTGTAAAATGAGGCTAAGAGTAGTGTCTACTTAATGGCGTTACAATGAGCTAATGTGTTAAGGCCTCAGAGCTGGCCTGCGTTTGCTAGCTGAATGGGGCTTGGTAGGGCAAGGTTTGAACAGGGAGCATAGAAGGCAGAAAGGGTCACAGAACTGGTACAAACCCTGGACAGAGGTGGAGGGGAGGGTTTGAGGAGCCTCTGCTGACTAGGTCGGACTGGGTAGGGAGAGATAAAAAGAGATTACTCATTAGACCGAAATAAATAACTTGGCCACGCTGCTGTCATGGGGTGGGCCCTGTGCTGGGCACTCTAGGTGGCAGGGGAAGGGGGAGTTGCAGGGAGGATAGCATCATTGTGTACCAGCAGCATGAGGAAGGCTCGTGCCATGCTGGGGAGATGAGAGCCTGTTGGAGAGGGGTCTGGGAGGAGGTGGAGAACTCACGGCCTTGGTACCCACTGGCTGTGGATGACACGGGCAGGATGTCTACAAGACCTAGATGAGAAGGTGCTTTGAAGAAGAAACAGAAATGTTGAGAGAGGGGTAACCCCTTGGACTCCCTGCCCGTTTCCCCAGCCCAGGAAGCCAAAGCTGTTCTAGTCATAGTTTAGATATAGCTCTTCCAGCGCCCTTCCCAAGTTTCCCCATTACGTCTGCCATCTTCACTTGGGTCTTGGATAATTGACCAGAGATGAAATGAAAGCAAGGTGAGCCTGGAGACCCCACTGGCCCTTGGGCTCTTTGTGATCCAGGGGTACGGCTTCCATTTAAAATGGAAAACTAAACACCTGTGCTCATCTCCTCCCCCTGCTCAGACCCCTTTAGAGCGAGAGTAAAGAAACAGGAAAGGTTCATCCTACACGTACGAGTACGTTAACTCCTAGGCTGATAAACCTCAACTCCAGCCCCTGAAGAGGAGGCTTGAAGGACGAGGTCATGAAGGGGCTATTCCTCTCCGGTGAAGATGGCGCAGGCAGTTTGCACTGTCAGAGTCAGATGCTGCATGAAAAAGAATGCTGATGGAGAAGGCGTTCCTGACAGGAATCCTGCTTGTGGGGATGAGCCAGTCAACCCCCAGCTCCCTTCCACCCCACCAAGCCTGGGCAACCTTTATTATTCATTCAACACAAGTTAACGAAGCCCCAGCTTATGCCAGGAACTGTTCCTGGCACTGGGGATATAATGTTGAATAAAGCAAAGTTCCTACCACCCCGAGGCTCACATTGAAACAGCAGGGAGTGCTACCCAAAAGAGTTAGGAGGAAAGCTGTTCCATTGTGATGGACAAGTTTCCTCTGGGTTGTATATCTGGGTCCTGGAGATGGTCTTCAATTAAATCTTCAAAGAAAACCCAAATCCAAACTCTTCCAGTACCTCCTCACCTCTGAATAGCAGCCGAGCCTGAAAGGGTACAAAATCATGCATGTCACTGGCAAGCATGGCTAAAGCTGCCACTTCCTGGGGTCAGTGCCTATGAAGAACGTGGACTTCCATCCCAATCTTCAGTTGCAAAGGGTTCTGTCGCCCTCGTCTGACTTTTAAGCTTCCTGTGGTCTGACTTACCCCTGGCTACAACCTAACCCACAACCTAAGCCTTCCCGATGCCCCTAATTGTGCCATTTGCACCAGATACACACTGTGGTCAGGGCTGGGTGAAGGGGTGAGGGCTCAGTGCTACCCTCTCCCAGGACAGCAGAGTGGTGCTCAGAACAGGCCACCTGTGAAGTTCCAGAGTGAGGAACTCGGGGTTAGGGAGTATGTGGGGAAAGCACGTTGTTTCTGCAGGAAGGAGAAACTTCGCAATCCATCCTCCCAGCACCATCAGTGAGGCTGCAGGGGACTTGAGGCCAGTTTATGATTTGATTATTTATGCTAATTTTTGCCTAAAATTAATGGAGTCGGAAGTTAGTGACTATATTTCCCATCATGGTAGAGACGGGATGGGTCCAATGGAATGATAGTCCTACTCAGAGTCTGGCAAGCAGCCCACTGCTCGGGAGAACCTTGGGGTGACTGCTTGCAACTGTGTTTGCTCCTAAGAGATATTCTTTTTTCTTTTTCTTTTTTTTTCTTCAAGGAGAGGAAATAAGCTGGGAAGCAGGATACTGGATACATTTGGAAGAACCACTAGGGCGGAAAACTCAGAGTGGGGCAGAGATTAGTTACGGTGAGTTAAAAACTTTATTTCTCATTTACTCCGGCAGCTCTGGTGGACAGAGCTCCAGGGGGCAAGGGCAACTCAGGGATCCACGCTCCTTCTAATGTGTGGCGTCACTGTTGCCTAGAGCCTGGGAATTCTCCAAGGGCCTGGAGTCCTCCTCTAGATGGTCTGTATTTAAAGGCCCCAAGAACCAATGGGGAATGTGGAGGGTTACATAGACGTTTTAGGAGGCAAGCACACCACCTGTGTCCAAGGCCATGCCTCCACTTAGATGCAAGGGGGAAATGTGGTTCAGCCAAGTGCCCAGAGAAAAAGGGGAATAGATTTATTTGATGGCGATCCAGCCTGTCCAGGCTGCAGGACAGGAAGAGTTGCAGGAAGACTCAACCTGAACATTAGTTAGGTGATGCCTGATGGATAGATTATGAAAAGAGCACATAGATTGGTTGTTCTGACGTTCCAGTTTACACTCTACCCAGCAGACCTGGCCCAACAAGCATATTTCTAGCATGGCTTATTAAAAAAGGGTCAGAACGGGAATGGCATTTGGGAATGAGCTGGTGACAATGACAATTCAATGCACTCAGCTCTCGGAATGCAAAAGGAGAGTTGAGGTGGGCAGTGGAGTTTCAGCTAGCATTGCTCTAACCTTCATGGAGAGTAAGCAGTCCCTCTCTGGTAGAATCCATCTAGTGACAATGGGAATCTCTTTATTAGTGCTTGAAATTCCACCTTTATAATTTGGGTTATTTAACTCCAAGAACCAGTGTTTTTCATTACATCACAAATTCTTTGACCTCCTGGTAGAGGTGACATACAAGATTGGTATCTCTTCCCGTCCCATGAGATCTGATTATTGTAAGATGGGGAGCTGGGACGAGTGGGGAAGATGTTCCATAGGGATATTCTGTGGTAATGAAAAGAAAGATGAGGGAGTTCCAGGGATAAACTTTGCTAACCTGACAAATTCTCTGACCCCCAAATGGAGCAGCAAATGCAAATGAGGGAGATTTCCTAACACAGAATTAAAATAAGTCAGTCAACGCAGAGGAAGTGGCCTATAATCAAGTTGCTAGGCCAAGCAGGGTTGCATGACTCCAAACCCAATTAGGGAGGCTGAGACAGCTCCTGCTGGGATGTCCGCCCTCCAGCTCACAAATGAGATGGCCCGGAGCCATTTTCCATTTCCTTTCTCCTGGGCCAAGATTCAATCTCTGGAGAAGAAAGTGAAGAAAAGAGGATTTCTTTTGAATAATTCCCTGGAGGAATGGAAAGATGGAGGAAGCAAAAAATCCCAAGTGTCCCAGGAAAAAAAATTAGGTGAGGCTGGCCTCCCCCCTTCAGTGTTCGCTATGCCTTATTCTTGAGATCCTGCCAGTTCTCCCTCTCTCTCTCCTCGTGCGTTCATCACTTAATCTTTCTAAACCTTCATTTGTAAAATGGTGATAACTTGGTCCCACATGACCATTAAGTGTCTGCAGAAATCCCATTTACCTCCCAGTCTGGGCCCCCTTTGACTTATTCCTCGGTAGAGCGGTATTTAGTAATTCCAGTGTTTTCCTGTGATACCTGGAGATAGCGACTTTCTAGGGCTTTCCAGTGACGGTGGCATTTTGCCTTTTTGTGCTCAGTCGCTAGTGCAGTGCTGGCCTCTTGAAGTTGCTCAGTGAATGTTTGTTGAGTCAGTGAATGAAAGTGTGAACCAACAAATGAATGAAAGTATGAAGGACTGTGTATCTGAGTGTCACTGAGGGTTAGACTATATGTCTGTGTCCCAGAGTGTCAGCCTTTTTGCAAGAGATGACTGGGATGGCTTTCGTACATTCTAGGGAACTTGGTCTGTCTAGGGCATGACTCTAGGGCAGGGGTGGGCAAACTTTTTGACTCGAGGGCCACAATGGGCTCTTAAACTGGACCGGAGGGCCGGAACAAAAGCATGGATGGAGTGTTTGTGTGAACTAATATAAATTCAAAGTAAACATCATTACATAAAAGGGTATGGTCTTTTTTTTTTTTTAGTTTTATTCATTTCAAACGGGCCGGATTCGGCCCGCGGGCCGTAGTTTGCCCACGGCTGCTCTACGGCATGAATGGGCACCTTTCTCCTAGGAGGAGTGCTTCTGAGGGGCACCAATGGGGATCTGGATTAGAGTGCTACATGCCCCTGCTCCCAAAGAGGGAATAGAACGTGCCTAACCTGTGCTTGTAGTTCTTGGCTTGGGTTATTGTCTAGGGCAGGGGTCCTCAAACTACGGCCTGCGGGCCACATGCAAATAATATTTGTTCCGGTTTGTTTTTTTTAAAATATATTTTATTGATTTTTCACAGAGAGGAAGGGAGAGAGATAGAAAGTTAGAAGCATCGATGAGAGAGAAACATCGATCAGCTGCCTCCTGCACATCTCCCACTGGGGATGTGCCCACAACCCAGGTACATGCCCTTGACCGGAATCGAACCTGGGACCTTTCAGTCTGCAGGCCGACGCTCCATCCACTGAGCCAAACCGGTTTTGGCCCCGTTTTGTTTTTTCACTTCAAAATAAGATATGTGCAGTGTGCATAGGAATTTGTTCATAGTTTTTTTTAAACTATAGTCCGGCCCTCCAACGGTCTGAGGGACAGTGAACTGGCCCCCTGTTTAAAAAGTTTGAGGACCCCTGGCTAGGGCCTCAGGCCTTTGAAGGAAGGTAGTCATGCATGGACCCTGTGCATGCTTTGATCTGGGAATAAGGCTGCTCTGGTCTATACATCCATAGTGGAGGAGAATTAATGACTCACCCACTTAATATCCTTTGAAAACATCTGGTTCTACCAACTGGCCACCTTGAGAGTGATAGATTATGTGAGTAAAGGTCACAACCATATTTTTTTTTTCCATTTTCTATTTTGAAAACCAGAGGCTAAATGTTGGTATTTTATATTGGCTTCTTTGAATCCCTCCAGAGATCTGTTCTTTGGTGGTTTAGTTAGGATCATAACCTTGTATAGTGGGTTGAATGGTGGCCTCACCACCACCCAGACATATGTCCATGTGCTAATCCCTGGAACCTGTGAATGTTACATTATTTAGGAAAAGCGTCTCTGCAGATGCAATTAAGTTGAGGATCTAGAGATGAGGAGAGCATCCTGGATTATCCAGGTGGACCCTGAGTTCATTGACAAGTATCCTTACCTGAGTGAGCCAGGAGCAGATGAGATCCAGACCCAGAGGAGAAAGTGATGTGAAGGCAGAGGCAGGGATTGAAGTAATGTGACTACAAACCAAAGAAGGCCAAGGATTGCCGGCAGCCACCAGAAGCTGGAAGAGGCAAGGAATGCATTCTCCCCTAGAGCCTTTGGCAGGAACGCAGCCTTGCTGACACCTTGAATTTTGGACTTCTGGCCCCAGAACTGTGAGAGAATAAATTTCTCTTGTTTTAAGCCACTAGTTTGTGTTATTTTGTTACAGCACCAACAGGAAACGAATGTACCTTGTTTGCTACAATGATCTGCCAAAGCATTTCCTTTCGAGTGTCACAAACAGTGTCAAGACCTTTTCCTGGTGTATGCATCAAATATAATGGAGAAGGTACGGGATATCACAGCAGACACAACCTCATTGTGATAGAAAAGTCCTTTGGAACCTCAAGAAATAATTCTTCTGGCATATAGTTGAATTACAGTAGTCCCCCCGCCCCTTATCCACAGAGGATATGTCCCAAGCCCCCCAGTGGATGCCTGAAATTGTGGATAGTACCGAACTTCAAGCAACTTCTTCAACTCTGCTGCAAAGGTGGCAGCAACTTCTTTATGGGCAGATGCAGCCTCTTCAGTCATTTTTATGTTTTTTAGTCTAAACCTATTCCTGAATTTGTGAGTCATCCCTTTCTTGTCATCCATTTTGATATGGCTTTTAGGAGGTTTTGCCCTACTTCTGGGCCTGTTATTGATCTTCAGGTTTATTGTGGAAACAGGAATTTATGTCAGTTCATGTAAAATTGATATAGATCAGGTGACCCTCGTTCATATGTAGTCAAAAGAATTCTAAATTCTTCTATGAATAGTTGCTGGTCTTGTCTGGGTTTAGGGAAATCCTTAACTATAGTTTTTAATTAAGCTCCATCCCAAGGTTTAAAGTATACAATTTCCTACATAACTGGTTCATGGAAGGGATGTATCTTTAGAGGCAACTGGCATTTCAGGATCTTAGGAGTTCTTGGGAAAGAGTAGGGGCTGGACAGGAAAAGAGGAGGGCAGAGTTAAGAGGGATATGGAGGGGGAGCAGTTGGAAGGACAAGGGGGATGAGGCAGGGCTGGGGTTTGGGGGGCATATTTGCCTTTCTCTGATTGGCCCTGAGTTGGAAGCAGGTACAAAAAATAAAGAAAATAGAAGTCGTTTACTAATTCCTGGCTGTTCTGGGCTGATTGCTGTAGGTGTTTTGGTTTCCTGGGCTGGTAGCTACAGATTGTGGGACATAGTTCTATTGTTATATATGGTCTGGCCATTATATATTTGTATATTCAGTCTCTGGGGATTGATTGGTTTCTTGCCCTAGAAAGTTCACAGTCTGGGTAAGGAAAGAATATGTACGTTAAAGGACAAGACTGTTTGTGCCTGGGATTAGGGCATCCATCTGAGGCCAGGCTGAGGGATCAGGCTGTGGGAAGAGTGAGGGTCAAGTGATAGGCGGAGTGAGGGCCAGACTGTGGTAGAGAGTACTCAGGGGTTGGGCTGTGGGCAGGGGAGGAAGGAGGTTGGCCAGCAGCCTCTTTCTGAAAGTAGGTTACCAAGAAGGGCTGATTTAGTGAAGTTGGCCCCATCTCTTCCTACTTAAAAAAATATATACATTTTTATTGATTTCAGAGAGGAAGAGAGAGGGAGAGAGAGACAGAAACATCAATAATGAGAGAGAATCATTGATGGGCTGCCTCCTGCACGCTCCCTACTGGAGATTGAGCCTACAACCGGGCATGTGCCCTTGACTGGAATCAAATCTGGGACCCTTCAGCCCACAGGCCGACGCTCTATCCACTAAGCCAAACTGGCTAGGGCACTTCCTACTTTCTTAACATCTTTTTTGGCATTAAGAGAGCTTCCTCAGCTGTACCTGGCACCTTTGGCGGGGGGTGGGGTGTGGACTTTTAGATATATTCTAAGGTTGGGAGAAAGTGATGTGGCTTTGATAATAGGGGCTAGGGAGAAATTACAGCCTGCAGTCTCTCCCTGCTGTGTGAGAAAAGCGCCGTCACACCTGCACACAAAGATGCTCTGACAGTTGCATCCTCTGACAACCCAGAACTACTCCTGTGCCATTGTATTAGGAATCAAGATGCTGGATCCACCCATCTCCCAGGCTGGTAGGGGTGAGGAGAGGGCAAGTATGATAGGACCATTGTTCCTTTCATTGTGCTGTTGAATGCATTTTCTTCTGCTTAAAAGTTTGGCTGGAGGAGTAACTATAATCCAGTCTCCAGTTATTGCTTATCTAGGATGATTGCATGGGGAACCACAAGATTCTGCCAACAAAACCTCACTTACTGTTTGGCCACAATGCTTCACTCTTGGGTTGAGCATTGCCTTCCATTTCTTCATTTCCTCACACCACAAATATGTATTATACATGTACATTATTTATCAATCACTCTATTGGTCACTGTGGGTAAAATGTTGAGTAAGATCTGGCCTTGACTTTAATAGATCTTATAGTCTATCATGGGAGATAGCTGACAAAAACAAAAGTGCAGGCATAACTGGTTTGGCTCAGTGGATAGAGCGTTGGCCTGCGGACTGAAGGGCCCCGGGTTCGATTCCAGTCAAGGGCATGTACCTTGGTTACGGGCACATCCCCAGTAGGAGGTGTGCAGGAGGCAGCTGATTAATGTTTCTCTTCACTGATGTTTCTAACTATCCCTCTCCCTTCCTCTCTGTAAAAAAAATCAATAAAGTATATTTTTAAAAATTTTATTTAATAAAACACCAAAAAACAAAAGTGCAATGAATCTAGTGAAATGAAGAATGCACAGGGCACTGTGACAGGATCACGGAGGGGATGGGGCAACTTAGGTAGAATGGTGAGGCCAGGCCTCTCTGAGAGGGTGCCATTTCAACCAAGACTAAATTTTTAGAAGTACCAGATCCATGAGGATCTGGTACTTCTCACCTCAGGCAGAAGAAAAACATGTAGAAAAGTCTCAGACCAGGAAAATCTTGCCATTCCTGGCACAAAATGAAGGCTAGTGAGCTTAGAGCATAGAGAATGAGGATCGAGGGCACGAATTGCAGCTAGAGAGGGAGCTGGGGGCCACAGAAAGGTGTCTGTGTTCAATTGCAAATATTCCACACAATGGAATGTTTTCAAGTAAACTTTTTATTCAAATATAATGTATGCAGAGAAAAATGCACAGGTCATAGGTTAATAGCTTCCTGAATTTTCATAAAGTAAACTCACCCGTGCAACCATCATGTAGACCAAGAAACAGAATTGCTCTATTCCTGTCCCATTGGAGACTCCCACTGGGCATCTGGACGGTCTCAGTTGCCCAGTCCTGGGCAAGCAGAGTGTCCTCCATTACCCAAGCGGGTCCAGTGTCATCACAGGGTTCTTAAATGTGGACAAGGAATGCGGAAGCGTTAGAACCAGGATGATGGCGGAAAGATTAGAGTGGCCTTGGCTGGTTTTGAAGGTGGAAGGGGCCCACAAGCCAGGGACTGTGGGCAGCCTCCAGAAGCTGGAAAAGGCAAGAAGACATCTCTCCTAGAGTCTTTAGCAGTGAACACACTCTGCTGACGCTTTGATTTCAACCCAGTGAGACCATCTCAGACTTCTGACCTGCAGAAGGATAAAATTATAAATTTGTGTTGTTTTAAACCAGTAAATTTATGGTTATTTGTTACAGCCCCAATACAAGAAATACACTAACTGTATGGCCAACAATAAGACTACCAGGTACAGTTTAAGATTTCTTTGTGGTTCATTTGGTCCTCAGAATGTAACTCACTAGCGATGTTTAGTCAAAATATTGTTTCTAAGTCATTTGGAATAATTATTCTCGGTATGATTATTCCAACTTTATATACAATTGGTTCATTTGTTTCAGCCTATTATTATGACTCTTAAAAAACAATTTCTTTTAAAAAAATTGATTTTAGAGAAGGAGGAAGGTGGAGAGGAAGAGAGATGGGAGATAGAGATTGAGATAGAGAGAGAGAGGAAAAAAAACCATCGATGTAAGAGATACATTGATCTGTTGCCTCCCAATCGTGCCTGGACAGTGGATTGATTCCACAACCTAGGTATGTGTCCTGACCGGAAATTGAACCCGCCATCTTCTGGTATACAGGATGATGCTCCAACCAACTGAGCCACACTGGCCAGGGCTCAGCTTACTTCTTTTACTTTTAGAGATGCTTTGATTCCTTTTTGCACAACTTATTTAAAAAAATGATATAAAACACATGATTGCAAAATTCCATTCCATCTTCCAAGTTCTCTCTTTCCCTTTATTGTTAACCATTTTAAAAATTAGCTTTTGGCTTACCTTCTGCTCAGGACTGACTGGTTACTCTCAACTTTATATGTTAAAACCCGAATCCCCAATGCGATAGTATATGGAGATGAGGCCTTTGGGAGGGAATTAGTTCATGAAGTAGAGCCCTCAAGGGGCGATAGTGCTCCTGGAAGAAGAGACATGGAAGAGCTTGCTTCCTCCCTCTCTCTTAGCCACGTGAAGAGGCAGCCGGAAGGCAGCTGTCTGCAAGCACAAGTGGGCCCTCACCAGGCACTGACTCTGCTGGCGCCTTGGTCTTGGCCTTTCTGCCTCCAGAACTGTGAGAAATACATCTTTGTTGCTTAACAAAGAATACTCGTCTTGTTTTAAGGTCAGCTGATTAGCAAACTTAAGGATTATAGATGGTAATACCATTGAAAAAAAAAAAATCGGTTCCTGGCCAGGGCCACTGTCTGCATAGGGTGTGCACATTCTCTCCATGTCTTTGTGGGTTTTCTCCCTGTACTCCGCTTTCCTCCCCCCACCCACATCCTGAAGATGTGCATTTTAGGTGAATTAGCATGTCTGCCTTGTGCCAGTCTGAGTGAGACCCTGATATTTCAGTGTAGCTGAGTGAAGATTTTGCACTTCGGGTGTACTGAGAAAAGTAAATCAGTTTGGACTAATTTCTCCCTGAGAAAGAAAGTGGGGCAAATGCTACAGCATCATTTCTTAAGCAGATGTTATGTCTATCATCGTCCTGGGAGACTCTGAGGGATATGCACTGACAGATGCATACTTGCAAAGTGCTATAAACGATATACTTCCTTTTGAAATTTGCAAAGCCCATTGCTTTAGTAAAAAATAAATTGTTTATCTTTATTTATTCACACAGCCCAATAATAAATATTATGCCTCTATTAATATCCACAGATAATTCTCACTACTTTGGGAATTATTTAGCAGCAGAAGTCTAGGATTGTGACCGAAGAATTCTTGGTTTCACTAAGTTGTTCATATGTAAGAGTAACAGGATTATGTTATCTACTAGAGGCCTAGTGCATGAAGTTTGTGCACTGCGGGGTTGGGGGGGTGGTCCTTCAGCCCGGCCGGCATCCTCTTGCAGTCCAGGACACCTTGGGGGATGTCCAGGACCCCTTGCTCCTTACTACCCACCAGCTCACTGCTCCTTACCACTTGGCTTGCTGCTCCTTAGCGCTGCTGTGAAGGCAGGAGAGGCTCCCGCCACCACCGCTGCACTTGCCAGCTGTAAGCCCAGCTTCTAGCTGAGCAGCGCTCCCCCTGTGGGAGTGCACTGACCACCAAGGGGGCAGCTCCTGCATTGAGTGTCTGCCCCCTTGTGGTCAGTGCTCATCATAGCGACCGGTCATTCTGGTCATTCTGCTGTAACTGTTGCTTAGGCTTTTATTATATAGATCAGCCGTGGGCAAACTACGGCCCGCAGGCCGGATCCGGCCAGTTTGAAATGAATAAAACTAAAAAAAAAAAAAAAAGACCGTACCCTTTTATGTAATGATGTTTACTTTGAATTTATATTAGTTCACACAAACACTCCATCCATGCTTTTGTTCTGGCCCTCCAGTCCAGTTTAAGAACCCATTGTGGCCCTCGAGTCAAAAAGTTTGCCCACCCCTGATATAGATAGCTAGATATGCAAAGTCTAGGAAATGCATCATTCCATACATTGTCCCCGCCTGCAAGGACACTGCCAATGTGAATGTTAGGATCATGTTACTGTGCAGGGTTTCCTTAGAGATGGGATGGCCAGAGGCAGTGGTGTGGTAGAGAGAGCATCAGACTGAGAGTCAGAAAATAGGATGTTAAACATAACCCAGGGTATGTCAGTTACTCCTTATGTGATCTGCAGCTGGTTACCTTAACTTTCAGGGTCTCTATTTCATCCTCTGAAAAATGAGAACAATTCCCATGTCCTTATGCTGCTGGAAGATTAAATAGGAAAAAAGATATAGAATTAAACTTGAAAGGATGATAAGAATGCATGTATAATTTCCGTTAGGGTACCCTAAGAAGTAGACTCTTGAGACAAGGATTCCAGTACAAGTAGTTTATTTGGGAGGTGATCTAAGGAAACACCAGTTAAGGAGTGGGGGAGTGAGACAGATAAGGCAAGGTGAGTTATCAAACCAGTTACTACTGTGGGCAACTGGGGCTTGATCCTCCTGGGAGCTCTGGGAGACCATGGAAGAACAGGAAACTCAGTTATCCCAAGTGGGGTGAGGGGCTGTGGTATCTATACAGCCATTCTCATCAGTCATTGGTATGGCTGTTAGGATAGATGTTAATTCCTTGTCACTGTAGCCTGTTTCTTGCTTATGCAGCCCAAGGGAGCACCTAAAAAAAAGGTTGCAGGTGCTGGCAGGTGGAAGTTATGAAATAGATGGGTTAAGGGTACACTGACAGTATCTACCACATTTATCATCTTTCCAGTCCCATTTCAAAGAGTATGTTAATACTCATCAAGACATACATTTGGAT
This sequence comes from Myotis nattereri, assembly GCF_964212035.1. NCBI lineage: Eukaryota > Metazoa > Chordata > Mammalia > Chiroptera > Vespertilionidae > Myotis > Myotis nattereri. The sequence goes on along the minus strand of NC_138083.1, from coordinate 30,085,756 downwards.
AGAGATACTTTACTGTTTCCCCAAATGTTTTCAATATTATCTTAAGACCTACTTTGGCCCTGGCCAGGTGGCTCAGTTGGTTGGAGTGTGGTCCCTACAACAAAAGGTGGCAGTTCCATTCTTGGTCAGGGCACATGCCCAGGCCATGGTTTGGATCCCCAGTCGGTGTGTGTGTGTGCAGCCAATTGATAGTATTTCTCTTTCTTTCTCTTTCCCTTTCTCTCTCTAAAATCAATTAAAAATAAAATTTAAAAATGCCTACTTTGTCTGTGGGGACAACTCCAACCCACAATTGGCTCTCAACACTTACCACCCTGTGGCATAGACCTTGTTCAGCCCTTCTCATACTTGCTCCTCCTTCACTCCCCCAATCCCTGTCCCCCACCCTCCACTCTCCCACCCTCCCTGCCAGGGATTGGCAATGCATGGAAGCCCAGGAAAGACTTGCTAAATGACAGAATTAAATTCAGGATGCAACTTGGCTTTTCACTTACACATTCTCATTTCCATCCAGAAAACTTCATCTTAGAGGCAGATGCCTCCTGATGAGAATGGGGCACTGGAGAGGCCTGCACAGATAAAACTCATGGATGATAGCCAACCCTCTTCTTAAAAAATTAGATTTCATATTTCCCCCTACCAACACACTTAGTGGAATTGCTCACATGGAGCAAAACAAATTGGCTTGAGTTACTTGCCACTCTAAAACAAACCTCTTGGGACATTTGTGTTTTAAACACATGTTCTTATCTCAGAATCTTCTCTCTGCCCCCCACCCCCACCCCCCGATGCCAAACCTTCCTACCCCTGAACTCTATCTCTTGGGTGCCAGACCCTGTGGTCAGGGCCGGTGCTCTTTTAGCCTTTGCTGGCTTGGCTGACTGTCTAGGTATCTCCTTCTCTCTTCCGTAACTGTGTAGGGAGGTGCATCAAAGTTGCTTTTCAGCTGGAGAAGGTGACTTTACAAACAAAAGACACCCCACTGGCCTAAGACCTGCTGTGAGTTAGGGGATCAAGAGTGACACAAGATGGTTCTCCCCTGCAAGAATTTCTGTCTTCTCTTCCTCCTGGATGACCCTGCATCCCAAGGCCGTACACACTCCTGGGAAACAATTGAGGGACTTGACTTTTTCCATCATCATTTTTTGGGGGTTCATAGGAGGTGAAAGCCCCTGAAAACTCTAAAAACAGTGCCTAGAACAACCCACTTCATATTCTCAAAAACACCAGCGATATGCTGGCGGTTTTATTTTTTGATAGCACGCAAAGGAACTGCCTGCATTTTTTCCCACCCAATTGAGTGACTTTTTGATGGATTTGACTGGTTGTTTTGGCATCGTGTAGGCACAAACATGAGCTGGGCTCCATAGAGGCGGCGAAATCAGACATGAATAATAATCATAATAAACCTTCATAGCATTTGAAAGTTTCCAAAGAGCTTTTTATGCATTTACCTTGTTCCATCCTAAGGCACCAAGTGACATAGGCGGGGCTGGGTTATGGCTCCCATTTTCCTCATGGAGGACATAGAGGCTCAGAGGTGGGTATCGCCTTGTCCCCAGCCCTGATCAGACCTGAATTCTTTGTCTGGGGCTGTTTCCATATTGGAGGGGAGGTGGTGGGGAGGAAAGAGAGAGAGAGAGAGAGAGAGAGAGAGAGAGAGAGAGAGAGAGAGAGAGAGCTGCCTGGTGGGGCCTATATGGCAAGAGGCTGGGCTAGAGACTTTAGAAGATTTGCTTGGATAGAACATTTCCTCTTCAGGATATCAGGTTCTGAAGAGGAAAGCAATTATCAGGCATGGGATGGCAGCCTGAGACCGAGATCCTGGTGAGAGCAGAGGTAGTCCCAGGACTTTGCAGGGGTCCAAAGACACCAGGCACACTAACAAGCCTGCCGGGCACTTCAACTGCTCATCTCTTAGGGCTGGCGCCAGGCACAGCTGTAAGGTGCACGCTTGGTCTTCAGGGTCCCTTCTGCCATGCCAACCTTTCTAACAGCTCCCATTGGCCTCTGGACACATTTTGCTCCTCCTTGGCCCCGCAGCTCACTTGCCTTGGCTTCAACTTGCTGGCCTCTCCCTCCCCTTGGCCCACTATTTCTAGTCTCCTTCTCCTCAGCGAAACTCCCTACCCGCCCCCCCTCCCCCCGCCCCCCGGGATCCAGCTCTCTTTGCTCCTGGATGTAACCAACTGCTTGCCAGAGAACACCTCCCTGGCCTCTCTCTCCTCAGGTGAAATGCATTAGTTTTTACTTGAGTCTTCTCGGGACGGTGCTCCCTTTTGCCTTGGCCCAGGCTGTCAACCTGAGATGTTTGCTCTCCATTGGTCTTCCCTTGGAGGACCCTTCAAGTCTTGGCTTTCTTGACTGTTCTGGTCCACCCTGATCCCAGGCTTCTGTGACCTACTGGGAAGCTGGGTTGACTGGGCGGTGGCCCCCTGCTTCTCCTTTCTGCTTCTCTGGAGCATTCTTCACCTTTTCTCCACTCATCACGTGCCCCCCTTCTCCCCCTCCCCCTGCCTCTGTCCTCACACACACACGGCGGATTTCCTGTGTCCTTCATTCTCTGCTCTTCGCATCACAAGCTTCTAGAGAACGGATATGCCCCTTCCCTCGGGGTTTTCAGATCTCAAGGGAGCGACATGGACTCTCCTGGTGACACGCCAGGCCTCAGAGGGGCAGGTTCGGGTGAGGTAGTGAGTTTATCTGAGAGCTCCTGGCTACCGGAGGGACTGTTTCTGAGGAGGTGACATGTCCTAACTAAACTGACTACTTGTGACATCTCTTGTTTCCAACTCTTGTCTCCCATAGCCAGGGAGCCTCTCCTCTGTTGGAGGGACTTCGCACGGTGATCTACATGGCACGCTGTCGCGTGGTGAGACGGGAGAGGGGAGCGAGTGTGGGCAGAGCAGAGCTTGCCGCTCCTGCCTCTGCAGCCTACACTGGCCTCTCGGTGCCTCCTCTGCTCGGGGGATGGAATTTCCTCCCGGCCTCTGCTTATGGCCCCCAAGATCCCCCGGGTACAGGCAGCCGGTGTGAGGTCAGCACAGGGTGCCCAGCCAGGAAGTGAGGGCAGATGGTACTGGCCACTGTGGCCTGACGCAGGGCACAGACTCTAGGGAACCCCTAGGGATGTGTCATTGTCCCCCTGTGGATCATGGGGGTGTGGGCTCTCCCCACACCACCCCAATTTTCTTTTGAAGAACCTTACAAAGGCAAGGTCCCTCTTCCCTGCCTGCTGTGCCAAATGTGAATCATATTTCACTTATGGCATTTTCTTTCAGTGAAAAACACATAGTTTGACCAATTAAAGCCTCTTTTAGGACAGAATTGGAGAGGCAACAGAAAAGGACGTCCTGTTCCTATGGTTTTCGTCTCTCTCCTTCTCTCTCTCTCTCTCTCTCTCTCTCTCTCTCTCTCTCTCTCTCTCTCCTGTTTTTCTTTTTATTTTTTTCCCCTTGGTCACAAGTTCAGATTTGGAGGGAAGCAGCGATGAGAATCAACTCTGTGCATTCTGGCCTCAGCTCCCTCTGTGCAGGCAGGGCCCCAGAAGCAAAGGCCAGGTCTGAGGGGCAGAAATGGACACAGAGAGGTCTGGGTGAGCCCCAGAGCTTGGGAGAGGAAGAGGCCAAAGGGGGTGCCTGGAGCCCATGGGCTGCACCTGCTGGGGAGGGGCAGGGGCTGTAAGGGAGCCCACATTGGGTGTGAGAGGAAGGGGCCTGCTCAGGGGAGCAGAGAAGACAGGATGGAGAGGGCAGTGTGGTCTAGGGCACCCCTCCCTGGCTGAGGCTGGTGGAGTGAGGGACTGTGAGCATAAGCCAAGGAGCATTGAAACAGCACTCTAGGCAGGGTCACCTGTGCTGTCCTGTGACACTGACTCCATGGGTCCTGGAGGTGGGGCTGGGGCAAAAGAGGAAACACAGGGAAGATGTGATGTGGTGAAGGTAGCTGAGGGGTAAGACCCTCTGGGGACTTGCAGGGTCACTGAGTAAGCAAGGTGGGTAGGGGTGTCCTTCAGAAGCAGGCGGGCCAAGCACCAGCAGCAAATGCATCTTTCCTGTCAAGGGGGCCCACTTGTACCCAAGGGCTGGGAAGACTGGGGGAAATTGAGTCACAGGAGAGTAGAAGGAAGGAATGAAAGTTAACTTGTTGGGTAATTTGTTGGGTAGATACCATATACCTGGCATAGTATCAGGTAATTCACATGAACCTCATTTGATCCCAGCAAGAACTCATTCATTTATTTGACCATTCAACAAACACTTACTGAGAGCCTTCGGTGTATTAGGCACTTTTCTAGACACTTTTCTAGGCACTTTTCTAGACAGGGATATAAGTCAAGTGAGACATGACCCCTTTCCATAGGAGCTCCCAGGCCCAAGGCAGAAACACTGACCCTCTGTCAGGCTGGATGTCATGGATGGCTTTCTGGAGGAGGTAACCTTGAGTTAAGTTTTCATGATGTAACTAAAAGGGACATTAAAGGATGGTCCTGGGAAATGGTGGCAGTGTTCCATGCACAGAAGGAATGTGAGTGCAGACACAGAGATCTGAAGCATTGACATTTTCGAGGAAATATCAATGATTCCATGTGGCTGAGGCCAAGGCTTTGAGTCAGGCTCCGAGAGGGGAGGGCCTTTGGAGGCCCAGAGGCTGCAATAGGTCTGAACACAACAACGAGACTTTATAGTACTTCCTTATTTATTTGGTGGATGGCATGACAAGATCACCGTTTTACATATTCCATTCTGACATCAGTGTCAGGGGGTCCAAGTTGGACTTAGGAAGTCCTGTTGAGGACGGTGGCTATGATTTGGGGGAGAGGTGACAAGGCCTGGGTTAGGACAGTGGCTTCAGAGGTGGAGAGAGGTGAATAGTTTTGGGACTAGTCGGGGAGTTGAGTGGATGGGGCATGATTGGATGTGGAGGGTGAGATGATGGCCACATCTTTTAGCTTGTGCAATTGGTGTGTGACCCCTGCTTTCAGACCCTGCTATTAATACAAGGAATTTAGCAAAGAAAGACATAGAAGTGGTCCCTATTCCCATAGGAATTCTAGTCTAGGAGGGAAGACAGCGAACGAAAAGTGATGAGAGTGGTGCACGCTACAGAGGGGCAAGGAAGGTCCCCCCTAATTGGGACTTCAGCATCTGGCTATGCTCTTGGATGGTTCTGACTAGTGCAGGGCCTCTAGGGAGACCAAGAAAACCAGATGGGAGAGGGGGAGGTTTGAGACAGGGGGTAGAAAACATGACTCAGAGCAATTCCTCCTTTCAGATGACAGGGCCACTGAGTGGACATCTCTGGCTGAAGGCTGGGGCACATTGCTGAGGCCTCAGGGGGAGGAGCAGGATTGCAGGTTTGGATACGCTGAATCTGGGTGCCTGTGGGACCCGATATGGTGATGTCCAGAGGATGGTCAGATAGATTGGTGTGGCACTCATTAGTTTAGGGCTCATGACTGGATATTCATGTTTGGGCCCATTAACATATATATGGCAGTTGAGGCCATGGGCTTGGGTCATTCAGTGAAAAGGACAAAAGGCAAAGAATGTACAGAAATCATTGGCTTTCCCTCTTCTCTTCCTCACTCCCTCTCTCTCTCTCTTTCTGATAAAACAGTACAAAACTAACTGACTTTTTGAGAAGATAAAATATGCACACGGTGGACTTTCAAACAGTACAAGAGGATGTATGGTGAATGGCGAGTCCTCCCTCACTCCTCATCCCTAGCTACCGAGGCCCTATCCTCAGAGGCATACCAGTTTCTTATGTATTCTGGAAATGTCTAAGCCTATAAAGAAAGTAATTTTATATAAATGTTAACACATTTATCTTTTTACATCTTTCTTTCAAAATATAAATATTTTGGTGACCATTCTTTTTAGTACTGAAAAAAAGAATCTCATTCTTTTATACAGTTTCATAGAATTCCATCATATGCATGTCCATAATTTAATTAACCGGTTCCTTACAAGTGGGTATTCAGTAAGTTTCCAGGATTTTGCAATATAAACAATACTACAAAAATATATTTGTATCTAGAAACATCATTTAGGAATTAATTTTGGCTATATGTAAGAGAAAGCTCAAACAATAGAGATGCAAACAATACAGAGATTTATTTCTTCTCATGTCCTGAGAAATCTGGGGTAAGCAAATGCTGGCATTAATTTAGTGGCTCAATGATATCATGGCAAAGTCTCCTTTTTCTTGTGGTTACAAGAAGGCTGCTCCATATCCTGCCACCACATCCACATTCCAGGCTGGAGGCAGGAGGCAGGAGGCAAGGCAACATTGGGGAGAAGGGTGTATCATCAGCTGAGTCTGTTATTCTTTTAAAAAAATATTTTTATTGATTTCAGAGAGGAAGGGAGAGGGAGAGAGAGATAGAAACATGAATGATGAGAATCATTGATTGGCTGCCTCCTGCACTCCCCCTACTTGGGATCAAACCTGCAACCTGAGTATGTGCCCTGGCCAGGTATGCAACCTTGATCTCCTGGTTCATAGATCAATGCTCAACCACTGAGCCACTGCAGCCAGGCTGAGTCTGTTATTCTTTTAAGGGGATTTTCTGTAAGTCTTCCAATTTTTTTCCCTTACATCCTGTTAGCCAAACCTGTGTCAAACAGCCATCCCTATCTCAAGGGAGGCTGAGAAATGTCTTTTAGTTTGGCTCATTGCTCAGGTTCTATTGTAAAGAAGGAGGGAATGAGCATTGGATATATATCTAGTAGTTTTATCTCTAGTACAAATTCTTATAAATGAAATTTCTAAATTAAATCCTCTTACCACATTTAACATTTTGATTGTGCAAACTGCCCACCAAAGGGGTTTTACCAGTTACACTTTCACAGTGCACAAGAGTGCCTACTTCCCTACCCCACTGCCCATAGACTCTTGCCAAACTCTTCATGTTTTGTTAATCTGATGGGTGAAAAATGATCTCAGTGTTTTAATTTGCATTCCTTTTATTGTGAGTGGAGTTGAACATCTTTTTATGTGCTTAAAAACACTAGCATATAAAGGGTGATAGAAAAAGAAAAAGCCACAAGGAGGAATGAGAAACAGCGATTTGGGATGGAGGAGAAATCCAGGGAAGTTGGGGTCAAAGAAGGGAAAGAGAAGGAGGAGGAGGAGGAGGAGGAGGAGGAGGAGGAGGAGGAGGAGGAGGAGATGGAGATGTAAGGGACAGTGTCAGATGCTACAAAGAGGTAAGATAAGGACAAAGGAATGCCCGCTGGGCTTGGTAACATGGAGGCCACTTGGGACTCCAGAAGTATAGGGTGAGCTGGAGTGGAAACCAGGTGAGCCTCCTGACCCGAGAAGTATGACATTTTCTGCTAATTAGATGAGTAAATGAATTCAGAGGGCTTAAATAATTTGCTCAAGGTCATTGAGCTTGTAAGGGGAAAGCTGGGGTTTGAATCTTGGTGTATTAGGCCTGTGGAATCTCTGAGAGTGAATTTCACAGAGGCCCTGGTAGGGGGAGAAAATGTGTTTAGAACCGCTGCCTTCGCCATGGGAGGGGCCTTTGACATTATGGATCTACTTGCCCCGTTTAACAAATGTGGAAACTGAGTGCCACTGAGGGGTAAGAGACTTGCTAGAAAGTGTGAGTTTTGCAAGAACAATCTACTCTGATTCAGGCCTTTTGTGAGATCACTCCTTTCTCCAGCAGGGGCGCTAGTTAGTAGCTTGGACTAAGTGGAACTTAAATGAATCAACACCTTAAATAAAGCCAGTAACTTCCCTGGGCCCTGGGAGGAGTCCCCAGCCTCCTGGAGGAGACACGAGTCCAACTTATGTCCTCAGAAAAGATCAGGCTATTCTTAAGTTTGGGTTCTATCAGTAGCCCCATGGGAGTGGTTTGAGAGCTTAAAGAAGACCCTGTGCTCTTCTGAGAATTACTGCTTGATCTTCTCTCATGGGAGAGCCTCTAAATTGCCCCACCTAGAGTCACTAACATATGGGTTATCATCTATCCTTGGCTCTCAATAAAACCAATCAGATGGCCATACGTCCAGTTGTTTGATGGTTTATTCACCTATTCATTTAAAATATTTATAATTAGGCTTAAAATAACTGGTTGTTATTCTAATAAAATATGGATTATCACCCAGATAATCCCTGTTGAGGAGTTTGTTTAGAATGGCAATGTGCCCAGCCTCTGAAGACAAATCATGCTTGGCTAAGCCAGTCATGGTAATATGTTCCATTTTTTTCCCCCTAGATACTCACTTTCCCAGAAACCCTTGCAACTGGATGGTGGAGGGGGGTCACGTGATATAGTTTTGGCCAATGATTATAAGAGATAGATGTGAGAAGAGCATACTCTGGCATTAAATCTTCTACCTTCTTCTTGCCTTTAATGTGGATATGGTGCCTGAAGCAGAGATAGCCTCCTGGTAGCAGAAAGTGATAATAAGAGATCAAACAGCTTGGGGATGGAAGAGCAGAAAGACGGGTTCTTGGTGACTTTATTACTAATCCTGGACTCCCAATTTTCAGGTTTCTGAGATACTAGATAATTAAAGATCTTTATTGTTTAAGCCACTGCTTCAGTTTTCTGAGTATTTGTAGCTTACAACATTCCTGTTATACTCTGAAGTTTTTAATTTATACAAAGGCTCACGTATTATTCAGGGAGTTGCATTCTTCTTAATATGTCTTGGAGACTTACTTTTATCATCACATACAGGCCTGCCTAATTCTTTTCTTGTTAGAGGCATGGAGTATTCCATTACAACAGACACACTATGATTTATTGCTCATTTCCTTATTGGTTGAAATTTATCTTGCTTCCAGTTTTTTGCTTCTACAAAGCAGCGCTGTAACCAATATCTTAAACATATGTATTGGCCACTTTGTCAGTTTATCTGATCTGAAGGTTAATTTGCTAACAGTGGAACTGCTGGATCAGATGCTATATAAGTTGTAAAATTTGGCGGTGCTGCCATATTGTCCTCCAGAAGGGCTCCACCAATACGCACAGCCACTACCAGTGCCCACGCATGCCTTTCCCCCCAAACTCTCATCAAATGGCTCCTGAGAAATGCTTGCATTCTTGACGTACAATCATTTTTAAAAAGATTCTATTTTAATTTGCATTTACTTACTTATGATTAACGTCAAGTATTTTTTCTTATGTATATTGGACATCTGCATTTCTTCTTTTGTAACCTCCTGTTTTTATACTTCCCTCCTTTTTCCTATGGGGTACTTAGGCCCTATCTGATTTGTACAACTTTCTTTCCATGAATTTGGAAAGTCAGCCCTCTGACAAATGTGTTTCAAATTTTACCCCTGTTTGCTGTTTATCTTTTTTTTTACATTTTTATTTTTTATTGTTGACACTATTACAGATGCCCCATTTACCCTTCCTTTGCCCACCTTCACCCAGCCCCCGCCTCACCTACCTTCTCTTTGGCCATCACTGGTACCTGTGTCTATACATTATGCGTATGTGTTCTTTGGCTAATCTCTTCACCTTCTTTCATCCAGTTGCCCCAATCACCCTCCCCTCTGACAGCTGTCAGTCTGTTCCATGTATCCATGTCTCTGGTTCTATTTTGTTTATCAGCTCATTTTGTTTACTAGATTCCACACATAAGTGACATCATATGGTATTTGTCTTTTTTCTGGTTTATTTCGCTTAGCATAATAATCTCCAGGTCCCTCCATGCTGTCTCACAGGGTAAGAGATACTTCTTTTTTTTTACAGCTGCATAGTATTTCATGGTGTAAACATACCATAGCTTTTTTTATTCACCCATCTGCGGATGGGCACTTGGTAGCTGTTTCCATATCTTGGCGATTATAAATAGCGCTGCTATGAACACAGGAGTGCATATGTTCTTCCTGATTGGTATTTTGAGATTCTTAGGATATATTCCTAAAAGTGGGATCACTGGGTCAAAGGCAGTTCCATTTTTAATTTTTTGAGGAAACTCCATATTGTTTTCCACAGAGACTGCACCACCAGCAATGCATTCCCACCAGCAGTGTACTGGGATTCCCTTTTCTACACATTCTCACCAGTACTTGTTGTTTGTTGATTTATTTATGGTAGCCATCTGGCAGGTGTGAAGTGATATCGCATTGTGGTTTTAATTTGCATCTCTCTGGTAATTAGTGACCTTGAGCAATTTTTCATATATCCATTGGCCATCTGTATGTCCTCTTTGGAGAAGTGTATATTCAGGCCCTTTGCATATTTTTAAATTGGATCGTTTGTCTTCGTGGTGTTGAATTGTATAATTTCTTTATATATTTTGGAAATTAATCCCCTATCAAATGTATCATTGCCAAATATGTTCTCCCAAACAGTGGGTTCCCTTTTCATTTTGTTGATGGTTTCTTTTGCTGTGCAGGTATTTGTCATCCCTCAAACCATTTTAATTTTCTGATTGTTGTATGTATCAATCATTTCTTTTATGGCTTCTGGGTTTTTATCTTGCTTAGAAAGGACTTTGCACTCCAGGATTATAAATACATTTATCAAGTTTTTCCTTCTAATACTTCGGTTTCTTTTTACACTTAGAAATTTGCTTCAACTGGATTTTATTTCAGTCTAAGGATTAAGATAAGGACTTGCTTTATGTTTTTCCAAACAGGCCCTTGTGCTGCTGGTTCTGAGGAGCCAGACTTGCATTTGAGGATCTGGGTAAGTCATGGTTATCTTCCTGTTCCCTTCAGATCTAGACAGTCTTGGGAGGTTTGAAGGCACCAGGATAGACAATGCTGTAACCCAGGGGGATGATGCCCTGTGAGAATGTCCAGGTCTGAGGGTAGGTGGGGTGGGGAAGGAAACTGAGGAGTGGAGAATCTGTTTGGCAGCCTCTACTAAAGCCATACATACTTATATCTTACGACAAAGCAACTTCACTCCTGGGTATATACATACTGGAAATGAGCACATATATTCACTGAAAGACAGGTTGATAGCAGTAATGTTTATACTAGTACCAAACTGGAAATAATTAAAGTGTTGATTGATAAGAGAATGGATAAATAAATTGTGGTAGAGTAATACAGGGGAATATAATTCAGCAATTAAAAAAAAAAGAACAAATCTCATTGTGGCATTATTCATGGTAGCCAAGAAATGGAAACAACCAAAGTGTCCTTTTATTTTTTTTAAACAGCCGTCTTTATTCTTTATTATTTCAGAGAGGAAGAGAGAGGGAGAGAGAGATAAAAACATCAGTGATGAGAGAGAATCATTGATCGGCTGCCTCCTGCATGCTCTCTACTGGGGATTGAGCCCGCAAACTGGGCATGTGCCCTTGGCCAGAATCGAACCCAGGATCCTTCAGTCTGCAAGCCAGTGCTCTATCCATTGAGTCAAACTGGCTAGGGCCCAAAGTGTCCTTTGATAGATTATTGAATAAAGAAGATGTGGCACATATATACAATGCAATACTACTCAGCCATAAGAAAAGAGGAAATACTGCCATTTGCGACAACGCGGATAGATCTAGAGAATATCATGCTAAGTGAAAATAACTCAGATGGAAAAAGTCAAGAACCATATGTGGGATATAAAACTGAAAGCAGCAAATGAACAAACAAGACAAAGAAACAAACAAAAAGCAAACATAGACACAACAGTATGGCAATTACCAGAGACAAAGAGGTGGTTAGGGGGGCAGTAAAAGGTAAAGGGGGTTAACGAAAAGAGATCTGACTTTGGGTGGTGAACACACAATACAATATGCAGATGATGTATTATAGAGCTGTGCACTTGAAACCTACGTAATTTTATTAACTAATGTTACCCCAAATAAATTTAATAAAAAGCCAAACAAAACAAAACAAAGAACAAATCTGTATTATATGTGTTATGGGCTGAATCGTCTCCCCCTCCCCAAATTCATATGTTGTTGAAGTCCTAACCCCAAGTACTTAATGTGACTGTACTTGGAGATAGAATCTTTAAAGTGGCAATTAAGTTTAAATGTGGTCATGTGGGTGGCCCTAATCCAATATGACTGGTGTTCTTATAAGAAGAGAAGATTAGGGGACAGACACACACACAGAGGGAAGACCATGTGAAGATACAGGGAGAAGATAGCCATCAACAATCTAAGGAGAGAGGCCTCAGAAGAAACCAACCCTGCTGCTCCCTTGATCTCTCTAGACTTCCAGCCTCTGGAATTGTGAGAAAACAAATTTCTGTCATTTAAGCTACCCAGCCTGCGGAATTTTGCTATGGCAGCCCTAGCAAACTAATACAACATGTGACTACCTGAATGAATCTCACAGATATTATGTTGAGCGAATGAAACAAGATGTCAAGCATACACACTGTATAATTCCATTTATATGGAATTTAAGAACAGGCAAAACTAATTGGTTAGCTTCTGGGGCTGAGTATTGACTGGGAAGGGCATGAGGGAGCCTTCTGGTGTACTGGACATGCTTTATATCTTGATCTGGGTGGTAGTTATATGGTTATATACCTTCGTAAAAATCCATCAAGCTGCATACATAAGATTATTACGATTTGTCCACTTTATTATATATAGGCTATATTTACTAAAAGAAAAAAAGACAAATTCTTGAGAAGAGACATGAGCATTTTGGGGTTGGCCTCACCTCTGTGTGGCCGGTTCCACCAGCGATGGGAATGCAGGCCGAGTGAGCACTGTTCAAGTCAGCGCCTTCTGAATCTTGAGACAAAAATAACCCTGTCTCAAGTATGTTCTTTCCTTTTTTTCCAAATGGGAAAGGCACAGGCTTTTTTCACATCCCCAGCCAGAGGGAATCTTTCTCAAACTTTCCATAGAGATTCTCCTTTGGGCAGACACCAAACATGGACATTTTCCACCAGGGAAAAACTGCTGGGGAGCTCCAGGCTTCTGAAAAGAGCCAGTTGGGAAGGAAATGATGGCAGAGCTCCCCTCCCCCAACGGGCCTCACCGCAGTCCTCTGGGAGCCACGCTAGACCGGCTGTGGGTTGTCACCACAAGGTCGCTGATCAAAGGGACCATGATCCAGCTTCTGCTGCTTCCTGAGGACAGGGGTGGGAGAGTGGACTGGGTCAGATAGCGGCCAGGCTCCAGCCCTTCTGAGCACCTGGCCTTGTGGGAGGGGAAGTGTTGATTCTCCACCCACCCCCTCCGCCCCACAACCGAAGGAAGTCACAGATATTAAAAAATAGAGTGTAATGCAATATGTAAAATATGAACAGTGGATGGAATGTCCCAATTCTGTCTGGCTCTGTCCATCTGTCATATGTGGAGAAGATGGAGGCTGGTTTCCTGGCCGCACCTCCTCTCTCCCCTCCTGGGACTCCTCACTCCCACCGTCATCCCCTCCTTGCCCAGCCTATTAGGTTGCCTCCTCACCACCCACCACCGGAAGTGCTCTGAGGTGGGGATAAATCTTTAGGAATCACCTGTGTAGGGCAGGCACTGGGATGACTGTGCCAGGAAGGAGTTATTTTTCAGATGATAACACCAAGTTTAGGGGTGTCATGATCTCTAGCCTGAGATCATGCGCCTAAGAGGCGCCAGAGACAGGATTAGAATCCAGGCTAGTGGGACACGGTGCTTGGGCTCTGTCCACAGGGCTCAGCTGCCTCAGGTCTCCTTTGAAGGACGTTTCTGGGCTGTTATATGCTATCCTGCCTCTCAAGATAAGTAACATTCGAATGAAATATTTAAAAAATGATGAATAAAATATAAAATTTAAAAATAAAGACAGGATCAGTATTACTGATTTTTTCCCTTTGCTTCAGGCTCTCATATGGCACAGTTATGCGGGCTTATCCCTGGGGTCCTCAACCCCTGCCCTGTCCCCAATATACGATGGTGCTTCTAAAGTCCAGTTTTGGACCTGTTGCTCTCCTTGGCCCACTCCCTTGTCTTTGAAACTCAAATGGATAATATTGCTCTCAATTTTCATCTCAGTGTGGGTGACTCCGAATTCTACATGCCCAGCCCAGGGAAAACGACTTCCTTTGGGTTCCTGTCTTATATTTCCACTGACGTGTTGGAAATCTGCCCCTGAACACCGCTGACCTCGTAAGGTCAACTCGTCCTCAACTGGACTCCCCCTCCCCCATCTTGTCCTCAGGTCTCCTTTGACTGTCCTGTCAGTGTCAGCAGCCGCCTGTGGTCACCTAGCTTTCCCCTCATCTCCATTATCTATATCCAGTCTGCCATCAAGCCTGGATGGTGTTTATTCTCGAATACCTCCTATAGCCGCCCTTTCTTTTCTAATAACCAGACAGATCATACATTGAATTGACAACTTGCTGGGGGGGGTGGGCGGGGGAAGGTACAGAAGGGACGACATAAGCATTGTCATTTGTCTGAGGAATGCAGAGGCAAAGATTGAAAATCAGTTCAGTGCTTGAGAAGCTCACAGTCTATTGGGAAGACAGAGCCACAGATAAATCCACAGGGGCATGTCATTCTGGGGCACTGAGGAAGGAGCAACCAGTTGTGCCTGAAAAGATAGGCAGGGCCCAGCTGGCAAGGCTCAGTGGTTGAGCATCGACCTATGAACCAGGTCAGGTCATGGTTCGATTCCTGGTCAGGGCATATGCCCGGGTTGCGAACTTGATCCCCAGTGTGGGGCATGCAGGAGGCAGCTGATCAATGATTCTCTCTCATCATTCATGTTTCTATCTCTCTCTTCTTCTCCCTTCTTCTCTGAAGTCAATAATATATATATATATATATATATATATATATATATATATGATTAAAATAAAAAGATAGGCCGGAGAAGTTGCCCACAGGAGGGGAGGGGATACTGAACTGAACTTCCATGTTGGTTCGAATGGGGGAGATGACTGATGTCATTGGTAATGATGTTACTCATTAGGAGATGACTGATGTCATTGGTAATGATGTTACTCATTAGGATGGGGAAGAAGATGAGGAAACTCACCAAGGTGATAATGATACACAGGGAGAGTCCATCTGGCTGGAGGTGGTTGGGCTGAGGAAGGTGCTCCAGCTTGGTACTTCTGGTGGTAATAGATTGGATAGTAATATCAGCCATTTCAAATTCGTCCAGGGAGGCAGCCTCATGTCCTGACTTCAGGTGTCCTCTCACATTCATAGCTTATGATCCAAGGTATAGCTTATCTGTGCCTTTTTTCTTCTTGAATGAAGAAGCATTCAGAACCCAGACATTCCTTTGGCTTGCTAGCAAAACATGGATGTAATGATTTTTTTTTTATTTTTTTTTTGGCTATTCACTTAGAAGGACTAGCCTGCTCTGGGATCATAAAGAAATATTCTTGCAATTGGTCTTGACTTGACTTTAATCTGAATAAAAAGTCTCAAAGAATGGAGGAAAGGGAATTTTCACACTAATTACTAGTTAATCAGTTGGCACAGATGTCCGACATCTGGTCCCCATTCTGCCTCCCTTACTGCAAAGTCCACTGATTCAATATCCACAGCTTGATGGGCCTGGGTCCCAGGGGAGCATCTGCTCTGTGTCCGGAGAGCTTGTGGAAGACTAAAAAGGGAGCTGTACTT
Source organism: Myotis nattereri (assembly GCF_964212035.1). NCBI lineage: Eukaryota > Metazoa > Chordata > Mammalia > Chiroptera > Vespertilionidae > Myotis > Myotis nattereri. Next base: position 30,070,253 of record NC_138083.1, on the reverse strand, counting down.
CCTACACTCTTCCAGTTCTAGAACCACCAGCTCTGGTGACTGATAACTCCTGAGGGGCTTCCTCACCCCAAACTATCTCTCCTATTGGTCTGTCGCATGCTTGAACTCTCGCAATTAACACGTCATTTCCTTGGCTTTGGTCTTGCATTTCCAGGCAAGATTGGAGAGAGGAAGATGTAAAGACATTGTGACTCCCAAGCATTTCAGTGTAACAGAGTTTACAGCTCATGACGCCCTGGGCCTCTGTGTTTTAATGGTGGGGAGGAGGGAAGACCTGTCAGAGTCTGGGCCAGCTCTCAGGGAGCAGGTTTGGGTGAGGATGTGTAGCAAAAACATCGGCAGCTTTGGGACCTCTGAGGACTGAAGGTGATAAGAAGTGGGAAAAACCCCCACCGGTGGGCCAAAACCTTGGGTTGAGCAAGGGTTAGAAGTGGACAAAAGAGGTCCCAGTTTGCTTGAAGGCATCAGTTGGGGGACCCTGCAGAAGGAACGATCAGAGATCCTGTGGACATACTGGAGACCCTGCCTCTCACCTGTGCCCTACTGCCACTCTCTACAGCTAACCTTTGAAAGGTGGGACCTAATCCCATGATGTGATTCCTGGCAGACATGGCCTCCCAGGAGCAGCAGCATGGCAGGTGAGCAAGGCCTCTCATCCCCGATTGCTGTAGGGACTCCAACCAGTCCTGGGTTTGCCCAGGCTCCTCTGGTTCCCCACCTCCCACCCCGGCTCTTCTTCCTCCAGGATGCTGTCCGCGTGGAGATATCAGGATGCTTTGGAGATTAATGTTTCAAAAAAACTCAGAGGGAACTCAGACATTGCTTTGGTTTTAACAAGTTTTAGAAAAGCTTTTCCAAGACCTACTTTTCTGCCAACATAGAGGCAGTGTTGGTTTTTCTTCATAATCAGCCGTGTTCGCTAACTGTATCTTTATATGAAACAACTTGTCCTTATCTCCTTTTCAGTGGCAAGAAGCCAGGCCTTGGGGACTTCAGAGAACTGAAAATCCAGGGCTGGAAGTTCCCGGGAGCACACCACCTGGCTGAGCCAGCTGTCCTGTTGCAGAGGGTGGCATCCACCTTGGAACCTCGTACTCATATGCAATCAGGTTCTAATTTTAGAAAGTTCTGAGAACTCGTTGGGTAACTCTGAGTTATCTTTTTAAAACATGACATAGACATTTGGGAACCAGAACTTAAGCCTTATGACTCTAAAACTGAGTGTCCTAAGTCACCAGGCATGCCTCTCATTGGTCTGCCCACAGACCCATTTCATGCCTTTCTCCCTGATCTGCTCTGGGTTGTGGAGAGCTACATTTCCCAGACTCCTTTGTGCACAAACCCACTCTACGTACAGGGAGTAACTTGGAAATTGTAGCCTGGGGACTGCTCTGAACTAATGACTGCCAGGTGTGAGGGCATCAATGGGATGTGGCCCTCTGAAGTATTAATCCAAAGTTACTCTTCTGACACTTTGAGCAGACACTTTAGAAGTTTCCTTAAATGGGTGCTTTCTTCTCAGCCTGTGGGCAGCTGTGTCAGTTCCAGGAGCTCTGGGCTCTTGTAGGAGGACATCAAGCCCAGGACCGAGATATCGGTTCCTTCTTCTTCCACAGCAGCATTCACTGTCAAAATGAAGCAGTTGCTCTGCTTTCAGAACCTCATGTGCCTCCTGGGATCCAGCGGCTCCAGGGTGAGTGCAGGGTTTAAAGATGTGCATTTTTCATTCTGGTGCTCAATTTTAGAATTAGCTTTCTATTCCAGAGTTCGACTACGCTGGTCTCCAGTGTGGTGACTTTTGAAGGGATTTTTAAGAATCTTAAAAAACAAACCAAAAACAGAACGTGATTTCACCTTACTTTAGAGCCCAACCTGTGAATTAAATGTGACTCCATGATGGGTGTACACCTGTGCGTGTGTGGCAGATTTACCAAATACTTGCTTATCAGAGAAAACGTGGTTTGTTTGTAACCACTTTGCTGTTTTCTTATATAAACTCCCTTCACTCAGTAACGGTGGAAGAGACCCGATCCCCCGCCCCATATCATAATGCAATATTTTAACCAGTCCCCTTTAACTAATGCCTGGGATCTTCTGGATAAAATTGCTTCTCCTTTCAGCTCTCCCACCTCTTTTTCTGTGTATGGACAAGGGGCTGATGTGCCTTTGTAATGCTGGGGAAGATGAGTATTCTGCGTCTGTCCATTGCGCTCTGGCTCTTCTGTTTCTGTCTTGTTCTCATTGTCACTTACCCTACTTTTACTTGGTCTGAGGTATGTTATAGGGAAGCCCAGTGGCTGGACTCCGCATAAATATGGGGAAGCCCCCCTTCCCCACCCTTGCCAATGCTCACCTGTGCAGGCTGGACCTCCTTTCCCCCTCTGCCCCTCTCCCCCTCCCCCAGGGAGGCATGAAGGAGCTTATGTGCCCCTTCCCCAATTTTGCTTAGCCTTCAAGACCTCCACAAGTGTCCCAATGTACTTCACCTCCTAGGTTCTTATACAGGAGGCAATAAAGTCTCTCATTTAGCTCTTACTCCTGCCTGGAGAAAATATCTTCTCTTTTTCCAACAGCAAGCTTTCTTACCCCACTCTCTTCCAGGAGTGCCCTCCTTTCCTGCTGGTTTGAGTCCCAGCCCTGGGTAAGGAGTCAATGGCCTAATGGCTGAGGGTGGGGGCTTGAGAATCAGCCAGCAACCCTGAGTCTGAATCCCAGCCCTATCACTTGCCAGCCATGTGGCCTTGGGCAAGTCATTTTGCCTCTTCAGGTTTCAGTTTCCTCATCTGTAAGATGGAATAATAGTATCAGACTCTCATTACCATGAGGATTAAATGACACTGAGTGTTCAGCATATGTTTGCTGAATGAATGAGTGGATGAATGTGCAAAACAAATGCACTAGCTGGTGGACTGGATCTTGGAACTTTATTTGTGAGCATTGTCATGTTAAGATAAACACTGACTAGACTGTGTGGTTTCTCCTCTCTACTACCCTCAAGTAAAACTCAATGATTGCCTATAATTGCGTTTCTCTTTACTGTGGGTTGGTTTTATCTTCTTAGCAGATGATTATTTTTCCAAGGATATGGACTGGTTCTCCTTCCTCCCTTCCTCAGCTTGGCAGATGCTCAGTAAATGGTCACTAATCATTGTGTCCTATTTGGTCAAAATGATTCCTGAATGCTGGCTTGCAAAGAACAGAGGTCAGGCTTGAGATGAGCCCTTGGAAGTTGGATTGTGGGGGCAGCTTCTGCCCTCCCCAGCCATCTGGAAAGCTCACTCTTGTGTCCTTGATTTGGAACTAGCTTGTTGTGTCTGAGACATTAATCTACATTTGGGGTAAATACAGGACAGCTCAGCCCAGCTGGTGTGGCTCAGTAGTTGAGCATTGACCTATGAACCAGGAGGTCATGGTTCGATTCCTGTTCAGGGCACATGCCCAGGTTGCGGGCTTGATACCCAGTAGGGGCATGCAGGAGGCAGCTGATCAATGATTCTCTCTCATCATTGATGTTTCTATCTCTTTCTCCCTCTCTCTTCCTCTTTGAAATCAATAAAAATCTTAAAAAAAGAAAAAGACAGGACAACCCAGGGACTGCCTCTCAGAATCAAACACATAAGGCCAAGAGAAAAATACTCAGGGAAAGAAAGTAGGTGAAAAGTTTATATCTGGTTGGAATAATGTGCAAATGATCGACAGTTGTGGATAAGACTGTGATTCTGATTATGGGTGGGATAGTATATTCTCTGTTTCCTGAGTACTCAATGACCCCTTACTCATACATCAGTCAAGTCTCTACCAATCACACACAAAAGTGCTTTTAGGAGAATTTTCAACAAATTCAGTTCCATCCCTGGGGAAAGAACTCAGATCTCATGCTATGGTGGACCACAGAGCTGTCTTTTTAAGTATAAGAAGAGCCTGTGTGATAATACTTGGCCCTTTCACACCCATGGGCCCTTCTAGGTGGACTGTATCACCCTTGCTGATACGGGAGGTGACCACTGGTGGTGGCCCACAATAGGCCCAGCAGTAGACAGTGCACAAGCTGACCATGAGGAAGCCTGTGCATGCAGTTCTTCTTAATAGAGTGAGGTGAATAATTAGGGCAATCAGACAATCTCTTTATGGAATGTTATCAGAAAGTTATGGAAAGAACCAGCCAATATATATAAAGGGAAATAAGAAGACAAAAAGAAGTAGAGACCAAACTGGGGGGGGGGGGGGTGGCAGGGAGTCGCATTAATGGTGGAGAACAAAAGTGATGGCCAAGGACCAGAGCACCAAACAACTCATCCCTGGAGTTGCCTCAGTGCCTCCCAGTCCCCTTGGATGGAGTTACTTGGATGGGTCTCTGTTCGTTCCTTTGTCATGATTAGAGGACTGCTGTGCAGACAGAGTTTATCAAAATGGGCGCTCTAGCCAAGTCCAGCGGTAAGGCCAGGCTGAAGCCAGTGCTTCTCAGGCTTTAATGTGCATCTTGTTAACATGCACATCCCCATTCAGTAAATTTGGGTGGGGCCTAGATCCAACTTTCTAAAAGCTCCCACTTGAGGCTGATGCTGGTAACTAGAGGATCACATTTTGAGGAACAAGGGCTTAAGCAAAATACACACATGCACACACACACACACACACGCATACACACACACCATCCATTACCAATTTAAAAATTTTGCACAGAAGTTGAGATTCCATGAATAACCAACAGTTGGTTGGCTAAACTTGTTGCTTTTTACTTAGCTTTACTCTAGAGCTGGGAAAAAAATGACTTACCATTTATTCTTGGCATGAAAATCCAGGATGTGTTAAAATTAATAGTAAAAATGCTTTAACTCAGCAAAGATTTCTTTTTTACTTTAGGGCAAGAAAATACAGGTTTTTTTAAAAAACAAAACAAAACAAACTGTAAGAGTTTATTTAGCCTCCTGAAATTATACCTTTAAATGTCTCCCTTGGGTGGACTCAGAACAGTAGGGAAGAAATGGATTATTCATTAAATGATTCTGGAATAATAGTTTAGCAACTTGAACAAAAAAATCAATTTAGAGTCTCATCTTACTGTACACCAAAATAAATTTTAATGGATTAAAGAATCAAATATAATATTAAAAATACTATAAAAGCATGAAATAATCTCCAGATTGGGAATACTTAATAAGGTTAAAAGAGTTGGAAGAAATCATAAAAGTTACGAATTTTATTGTATAACATTTAAAGTTTCTGTCTGTAGTCCATCCTGTTCCCATCTCACCATAATTAAACAAACATCAAAATCGTTGCAGAAAAGTGTAAACATCACCAAAATCAAGAGACAGGCCAACTTTATTAACTCTACATTTGTGGAAACTCATAGACCTGTACCAGCAACAGAGCAAATCTTACTCTATGTACATTAAAAAATAAATTGCAAAAGAGATATGAAAGAACAAAAATAGCTGCTGAAAACACACAAACATTAAAATACCAACTAATCAACTGGGAGAAAAATCTTACAATGCACACCATAAATTAAAGGTTGATGTTCTCACTATATAAAAAGCATTTTAAATTTGTAAGCATAATATTGATATGTCAGTAGACATGTGGGTGAGCAGACAAGTCATAAAATAGAACATTTAAATGGCAAGATAATAAAATGAAAATTAACTTGTCATTGATATTTTAATGTTCCAATCTATCAAAATAAAGGAAAAATGGGAATACCTGATGTTGGAAAGAGTATACCAGTAGTGTAGTCTAGTCTGAATAATGTCCTCTCAAGATATCCATGTCCTGGGCTGGAAGAGATTAACCAAAGAATTTATATGCATATATGCATTGCCCATGGACATAGACAATAGGGTGGTGAAGGCCTGGGGCGGGGTGCAACCTGGAGTAGGGGCAAGAGGAAATAAATGGGGGACATCTGTAATACTCTCAACAATCAAGATTTTTTTTAAAAAAAATCCATGCCCCAATCCCTGGAACCTTCAAATATTACCTTATATGGCAAAAGAGATGTTTCAGATGTGATTAAATTAAGAATTTTAAGATTATTCTGGATTATCTAGGTGAGCCTTAAATGTAATCACATGTCCTTATAAGAAGAAGGCAGAGAGATTTGCCTGCAGAAGAGTAGTAGGAGATGTGAAGAGACTGGAGTGATTCGAGGAAGGGGTCACAAGTCAAAGAATATAAGTGGCCCTCAAAAGCTAGAAGAGGCAATAGATGAATTTTCCCCTAGAGCTTCCAGAAAGAACTACGGACTTTATCCCATTAAAACTGATTTTGATCTTCTGGCTTCCAGAACCATAAGAGAATAAATCTGTGCCCCCAGATGTATGGTAATTTGTCACAGCAGCAACAGGAAACTAATGCATGCAGTTAAACAGCCTTTCTCATAAATTGCAAACAGGAGTTTCAACGTGCAACCTATTTTGCAAAATTTTCACAATATGTAGGAAAAGCTATAAAATTTTATATCTAGTGATTTAGTGATTCTATATCCGGAAATCTATTTCAAAGAGACAGGTTGGCAATGTAAAAGGCTCTTGCATGAAATGTTTATCAGCATCAGTTCATCAACAAATTGGAAACAAATTACATGTTCAATGGAAGGGGAAAGATTGAATGAACTATAGACTGAGGATAGATTATTATTAAGCTATAAAGTACTATAAATATTTTGTAAGAAGATGGGAAATGCTATATTGTATAAATATTACATTAAGAGTAAAAGCTAACACATAAAATTATATATACCTCATGACCTCAACTATGTAAAAATTCATAGAGATAAGACTAGAACGATATAGACAAAAATATTTCTTGATTGTGGGTGATTACTTTTATTCATTCAACTATGTGTCTTTTTAAATTTTCTATAATGAGTGGGTATTAGTTTTGCATTCAAAATCATTATTAAGATCAGCAAGTGGCCCTTTTGGAAATGGAGGGCAAGGGGCCTGGACCTTGAGGCTGGTGTCATGGCCAAACCTTGAAGGAAGTAGGAAATCTGAAGAGGTTGATTCTTCAGGCTTTGACCAAAGAAGCCCACTTCCCCCTTTGCTGCTGGCTGCCGTTTTGCCATCTTGAGAAGCTGGCCTGAGAACAAGGTCCTCATAGAGGAGAAGAGAACTGAGGGAATCTCCAAGGGATGGAGCCAGAGCTTGCCTTACCTCTGTACTTCCAGTTATGTGAGCGAATACATTTCCTTTTTGTTTAGGACTCACGGTGTTAGGGTTCTAATGTAGAGTGCAACAGAGTCTAATCATTTTTAATGGAAAACTTCAAAATATTTAGAATGTCTAGAATTAATTACTGGGAACTTACCCTGGGCCAGACACTGTGCTGAGCACTAAAGTTATGCAAGTGGTTCAATACCAAGCACAGATTTTAATCTGGAGAAGAAGCTAGCTTTCATTAGATTGACAGGATGGGACAGACAGTTATCTTTTTGTTCAATATGTGGCAAGTAGGAACCTGCTGTCTTGGGTTAGGGTGTGCTTCGATCAGAATGAAGTACTTTGTGTTGCAATAACAAACCCAACAACAAAGGCTCATTTGTTGCTATCCTACATGTCTAACACAGGTGGAGTGGGGTGGGGCTCTGCTCATTGTGGCTCTTAGGGATCTAGGTTGATGGAGCAGTCACAATATGAAATGTTGCTGGTCTTTTTGTTGGAAGGAAAGACAGATCTTCGGAGTGTGTCACATAGGTAATTAAATGCTCCCACCCAGAAGTGACATGGAAAGCCAGCTTCATGGGCATGCAGCCTGTGCAGTTGTATAAAGCCCTAAGCTCGGAAGGGCTCTGTGCTTGGTTTAGTGCTCTGCTGTTGCCATTTTGAAATAACTAATATTTAAACAAGGAGCTCCCACATTGTCATTTTGCACTGGGCCCTGTAAATTATTTAGGCAGCCCACACTATATCTCATTGGCCAGAGCTGATCACATGGCCCACCCCTACCACAAGGGGGCAGAGAAGTGCAATTCTATTCTGTTCCAGAAAGAGAGAACCAGAGCATTTATTGTGAACAGCGTAGAAGATGACCACAGAGTGTCTGACACTAGTTTTGCTTTGCGAGACTAAGGGAAATCTTCCTCTTGACGTGCAGAGCTCTGCGTGATAAAACAACTGATTCGCACCGGGGTCCCAGGAGCTTTTGTGAGCAAAAAGGACGAAGATTTCAACTTCTATTCCTGGAGATTCAGTTAGGGAAATCTGTTGGTGTGGACCAAACCCAGAGGCTGGGAAGAGCAAAGAAGTACCAGAAGTAGAATTAACTAGGCCGAGGACGGTGCTCAGCATGAAGACCACAGGGTATTTGAGGGAGAACTTGTTGTGGCCCAATGTATGTGAGGCTAGGAGTCCCCTATCACAGTGGTCAGCTCTGGGGTATGATGAGTGAACCTAGGCTGTAAACCAAGAGAGCTGCAGCCTCAGATCCCAAATGGGGCCATCACTGCATCTGGGCCGGGGAAGTCAGCTGTGGACAAGGATGCACAGGCCCAGTTTTGTACACAGACAAAAACCAAGAAATTATAGCCCCAGAAGTTGGTGGGACTTTAATTCTCTCTCTGGCTGGCATTTGGAAACGAGAGTGAGCCCTCTTCAAACTGAGTCACACTCCAAGGTTCTTAAAATATTTGCAAAGAGGAGCCTGTTTGGGGGAGAGAGAGATGTTGGACTTCTAATAGGACTTGAATGAGTGACTAAGGCAATGTGAAAGGAGGAACCCTATATCATATCTTGAATTGGAGAAAGCAGCTCAGGTGGTTACTGTGCAGCTTAGCCAGAAGATCTCCCAGTCCTTGGGGCAGCCTAGCTGAGTGCCAGTGTGACCACAGACAAGTTTGCTGAACTTGGCTGTAGAGAAGCTGCCATGGGGGTGAGAAGTACAGGTTCCTGGGGTCGGGACCGAGACAGAGGGGGAGGCGGGGAGAAGCTGTGTCCCAGAAGACTTGCTAGGATTCATGGCATACCCATGGCTATGTGAAAGGCCTGTGGGACCACTTCTGCTCTTCACTTGTTCACGGGAAGGTCAGGGTTCTGTTGGCTTTTATAGGGAGTCTCCTGGGAGACAGAGGCATGGCGAAGAGAAAAGGATCTGATGCAGTAAGCTTGACAAAATGAACATTTTCCCTGCACTGGATGCTGTTGGGCATTGACTTTTGACCTGTGGCCTCTCACCCCAATCCAGCTACATGAGCCACTGAGAGCAGCTGTGCTTGGAGAACCTCCACCCTTTCACCGGAAATATCCTGCATGGCCTCAGTTCCTCACAGTTCTGCACACTCCCCATTTCTCTTCTCTTTCTCTCTCCCCGGAATGTCCTAGTCGTGTCTTTTGGATTTCTGGATTCCCTTTACAGAGCTTCTGACAACAGTCTGACTGTGTCTATAGTCTTTTTCCTACTTAAAATCTTTCACTGGTGTTCACAGACCTTCTTAGATCTTCTGCATGGCTTAAAAGACCCTGCTTGACCTACCGCTCCCCATCTTTGCAGCAGATCTCCCCAACCCCATCACCTCCTGCCTTGGCCCTGCATAGCACACAGCTATGTTTCTCAAATTACGCCTCATCCATCTGTGCCCTTGTTCCTGCTGCTCCTTCCCCTAACATTACCTTTCTCCCTAATTAACCTTTCAAGAGTGACCCAAACTACTTTTTCTCTCTGAGCTTCTTGTCATCCTCAGGACAACTGCCTATACCCCTGCTTTGGGCTCTTTCTTGTCCATCTTCCCCTCCATCATTCATTATTGACTCTTAACTGGTAAGAGCACCAGCGTATTGCACTTTTAAGCTCTACAGATAGACTATAAGCTCATTGGGGACAGGGGTGTGTCCAGGACCTTTTTGAATCTCTGGTGCCCTGCACAGTGCACAGTGCCTGGCACAAAACGCCTGGGATGGACACTGTACTGGATTCATCATCCATGCCAACTTTCTTCTCGTGCCCTTTTAGGAGGGTCTGGAAAAGCAAAATCCGCATTTCCCGGACCCCTAAGACTTGGGATCTGAATGGGATTGAGACAGAGGCCAATGTTCTGCTGCTTCCACTGGTTCTGTTGGCCACTAAGATGATGGGTTTTCCCAGCAGTGCATTCCAGTGGCTGCTCACTGATTTCATGGGTGTTGAGAGGCAGAGCTCCGAGCTCCATGTTTTGTTGGTGGAGGTCCAAAGAGTGTGGCCTTACTCTAGAACAAGCGGTTGCACAGGAGACCTGTGATCCCTGGCACCAGTGAGGTGACGTGTCCTTCTGCATGTGGCAAAGGACTCACCTCCTCTGCTGAGCTCTTTCTGCGCTGATTTGGGTATCATGACCCTTTCAACTTTCCCCCAAATTTTCTCAGTACCTAGTTGCTCGTTTAATACAGTTCAAGTAGTTTCCATTCTCTGTGACTGATCTCTAGCTGATAGGTATGTTTGCTGAATACTAAAAAGCCAACTGGTTTTCATCTGATGGGCTCATTTCGCCACGAGGGTAGTGGAGACCAGAAAGAGAATCACATTTCACTGGTAGAGCCAGGACTGGAACCCAGACCTCTCACTTGTTAATCTAGTGCTCTTTCTCTTGCACCAAAGTGAATTCTGCCTTCACTGGACCCGCCCTTCCCTGCCTCATTCTCTAGAATGTATCTCTCCCTTCAACAGGTGGGATTGGACCATTGTTTTAAATATTTATATATTACCTCTGTAATATTTATACTTAAATATAAATAAGTAACATTTCCTGCTTTCTCTTCCCTTCTTCATCTCACTTCCACACCTGCCTATTGTATTCACCAGAGTCACTTTATTTTAATAAACTGCTTGCTCTAGAAATTTTATCTTAGGGTTTGCTTTGGGGAAATCCAAATAATATAGATTCTTCCCTGCCAGTAGGATGGTGAGTCCAAGGAAAGGCTACAGGCCCTGAGAGGGTAGTGTAGAGAGCAGATTGGCAAGGGACTTATAGATAGAGGGTCCTTGTCAGAGTTCACTGAATTTGTCCCTGGGGATGGGCCACATGTGGACTCCAGGTTCCTTGCAGGTGTTGTCCCTCCATGCTGCTGCCAACTGAGGTCCTTGCGTTAGACCCCAAGGCAGGCTCCAAAAGTAGATTAGTTTAGTAAAGTCTCTAATGTCAAATATGATCATGAAAGAGGATGAATATCTGGCCCCTTTGTCAAACAACAAGTCCTTCAGAAAATGGAATAATTAGCCCAGCCGGTGTGGCTCAGTGGTTGAGCGCCGACCTATGAACCATGAGGTCCTGGTGCGATTCTTGGTTGGGCCATATGCCAGGGTAGCAGGCTCATTCTCCAGTGGTGGGTGTGCAGGAGGGAGCCAATCAATAATTCTCTCTCATCATTGATGTTTCTGTCTCTCTCTTCCTCTCCCTTCCTCTCTGAAATCAGTAAAAAAATATTTTTAAAAAGGAAAGAAAATGGAATAATTACCTTGAATGTACTGTTTGAGTCTATCTAACTTGTAAAACAGAAGGTTTGCTTCAAGGAGTCACACCTGCATCTTTCCAGGCCTAAAAACCTCCTGAACACTAGCACAGGGTGTATGGTCGCTGTCCTCACAGAGCAATGACGTGCGGGTGAGGGCCCAGGGGACACAGAAAGACGATAGTGGCCCACGGCCTGGGCCTCCTTCAGCACTCAGCCCCAGGCAGTTAAAAAAAAATCTCCAGAGAAATGATAAGGAGTTTTAAAAATAAAAGCCAGTGGGGCAGCCTGCAGCATCTTACTCCCCGGCACCTCGTGATTCTACCCTTGGCTCTCAGCACACGGCAGGACCCAAGGCCCAGTCCCCAGGGCCCTGTTCTCCAGCCTCCTCAGCCACCTTGGGCCTGAGACCTCTGCCCTAAGGTCCAGCGTGGCCAAGAGAGGTCAGCAGAGCAGAGAGAGTCAGAGTGACCCGCGTACTCAGAGATAAGGCCACAATTTGTTGATTCAGGGGCTTGGTTATTCTCTGAATAAATTTTCCTGTTTCAAAAACTTCTCTTACAACTGGAGCTGAGTGTTTCCCTGTTCCTTTCCCAGGGGAGAAGCTTGTGTTTGCTTTTCATAAATTTCTGTAAACTGTTCCCACACTCACACCCACCAGATACCAAGCCCCTTTGACCCCTCCTAGACTGGCCAGGGGGGTGGGTGCTTGGGCTGTGATGGAAGTCACACATTCCCTTGGAGTCCCATGGGGTTCCATGGGGGTGAGGGAGGGAGGGGGTTTCTGCTACAAGGACCCTGTAGTGCACGCGGTTGGTGCCCAGGCCGCAGGATCCTCCCCAGTAGCTGCAGGCTTGGCTGCTAACAGCTCACCCCGGGGACCTTCTCTGGGAGACGGACTCTGGTTGGGAGCTGCCTTGTGGAAGAAGCCTGGGAGAGCAAGAACTCACCTGGGGCCATTATTTAGCCCATGATTTACTGGGTTGGGGGTATAACAGCTTAGCCTGCTTGCCTCTGGGAGGGACAACTTTGCCCCAGAGCTCCACCGGACTGAGGCTAGATTTTAGCTGAAAACACACCCTCACCCAGCTCTCTCCCCACCCCCCACCCCATCCTGCCTTGCATCCCTCACTCTCTTTCACCCAAAACCCCCACTCCCCCCAATAACCCATGTACATCTGAATCTGTGTCTCAGCCTCTGCTTCTGAGAAACCTGAACCAAGACAAATCCTACAGAGTATGGCCTGAAGTCACACAGTTGGTGAAACCGTATAGTCAGAACCATATACCCCTGATCTCCGAGTCTATTGCTCTTGCCAGTTCAACCCCACTCCTTCTCTCCATTTCTGGGTATGGGGCCTGTGGGGGCTGAGTAACAGTTCTAGTATTTGTTGCTCCCACGCTTACCATAAGGGAACATTAAATGTCCATAATCCTATGAGGGTCCTAAGTATTTGCTAACATTTTCAGCCCCTCTGTTGCCTCACAGGATCCAGCAGTGACTCAGACCCAAGTGGATGGGAATTGCTGAGCAGGTTCTATGGCTTTTGGGATCTAGGAGGCTGGCAGGACTGAGGGCCGCCAGAGATCAGGTTTGCAGGTGGAGGGCATGTGGGGTGGGGTCTGCTCCCCCATCCCATGTCTATTCTTTTTCTTTTTAAAAAATATACATTTTATTGATTTTTTACAGAGAGGAAGGGAGAGGGATAGAGAGTTAGAAACATCGATCAGCTGCCTCCTGCACACCCCTTACTGGGGATGTGCCCACAACCAAGGTACATGCCCTTGCCCAGAATCGAACCCGGGACCCTTCAGTCCGCAGGCCGACGCTCTATCCACTGAGCCAAACCGGTTAGGGCCCCATGTCTAGCCTTACATCCTGGGTATGAGCACAGAGGGGGGAAGGTTGCTTCTGAGTTCCCAGCTCATAAGGCTTTATAATGTGGAGCAGAATGTTTCACAGGCCTTATCCTGTTTAATCCTCAGACCATTTCTCAGGTGAAGAAACTGGGGCTCAGAAAGGGAAGGTACTTTGGTCAAGGTCACCTAGCTGTCAAGTGGCTCAGCAGAGACTCAAGTATAGGGGACTATGTGTACAGTATAGATGCCATCTTCAGTAGTTCTGCCTATCTCCTCTGTGTCCCACCTGGTTCCTTTTGGAGGGCTTGGGCACATGCCCTGCTGCCCTCGCTGCTCCAGGGCAAGCCTCTGAGCATCCAGGGTGACCAGGCTGCACGTTCCCCAGTCACGCCTCTGGGAAGTACTGCCCTTCCGCCCGGACAGGTGGGGCCCCTGACCTTGTTCTGTGTTGTAGAGCAGAGCCTCTCAAGAATTCATGCTGAAGGACCAGATTTAAAATTTTTCCAATCTGTTGTAGACCCGTGCTTTTGTAAAATACAGTACAAATGAATTACTAGAAAAATAAACTGTAAAAAAATCAATAACTAACAAAATAAAGGCCATTTTTTAAAATTAGATTTAAAAGACATAACATTAGGTAGTCAAATTGCTATGCAGTTCCTAAATGCTTACTTAATTTCTGTGCTAACCTTGTCGTGGCCCCCTGACACATGGTTCTTGAGGTGACACTGCTTTGAGGACCAATTTTGAGCAGTTCTGCTTTAGAAGAACTTCCCATCTCACCGCACTGTGCCACAGAAACCTGTCCACCAGGAGTTCCCTCCTCGTTACCTCCCTTACCCTCAGGCCATACTCAGGGGAAGCAGGACTTGGGAATTCTCTTTTTAAATGGCCTCAGCCCACTTATGTGCCCTGGGTGGGCATCTTCTCTGGGTCTGTCTTCCCAAGGTGAGACCATACCATAGGCGAGCATCCCCAAGGAAGGTGGTGGTGGTCATGGACAGAGCTTGGACTTGAAGGCTCTGTCGTCCACACACGTGCATGCAATACCCCAGAGTAGTGACATGGGTGATGTGAGAAGGTGGGGGGCTTCAGGTGGGGACCTTTCTTTGTACTCTTGTCTCCAAATGTTGGGGGCAGACCTGCCTCTGGGCTTACAGTGTTTCGGGCTAGGCTCTGACTGATAGAGAGCATAGAGGAAGGGGGTCGAGAACCAGGGCTCCATCCCCATGCCCTGGCAACCTGGTCTACAATCAAACAAGAGCCATGGGACTTCTCCTGGGAGCTTCCTGCATAGTTGCAGGCAGGACTGTAGATGCAAGTGGTCAGGTGGGGAGGAAGTGGCCTCCTCTTGGGCTCCTGTGCCTCCCAAAGACCCTTGCAGCAGCTCAGCAGTTAGAGAACCAGCAGTGATTGTGCTTAGACAGTGGTGGTTATGGGTTAAGATTAGGGTTATGATTCAAGTTGGCAATCAAATTCCAGGAGATGCAAGTGCCTTATGTTTACTGTGGTTACTTAGTATGAGGGCTAATTTTATATGTCAATTTGGCTGCACCACCGTTTGATTGAACATTATTCCGAGTATTTCAGTGAAGGTGTTTTTGGATGAGATTAACATATAAATCAGTGGTCTTTGAGGAAAGCACATAGCTCTCCATGTGGGTGGGCCTCATCCAATAACCTGAGGCCTTTCTAGAACAAAGACCGACCTCCCTGAGAAAGAAGAAGTTCTGCCAGCAGACTGCCTTCGGAGTCAAACTGTAGCTATTCCCAAATCTCCAGCCTGCTGGCCTTCCACATCTGATTTTGGACTCACCATTCCTCCATAATTTCATGAGCCAATCAATTCCTTAAAATCTCTCTCTCTCTCTTTCTCTTTCCTCTCCCTACCCACTTTATGGAAAGATGGAAGAAAGGAGGGACAGGCTACCCAACTTGTCCTTATCCAGAGATCATCAGCAACCCAAGTACACAGCTTCTTTGATTTCCTCAGTGTCTCCACATGGGGTGTGTATGGGCTGCCACAGTGGGGAACCAAGGTGCTTGCAGTCACCTTGACACAGAAACCACAGCTTTTGCTTCCCATTAGCTTTTTATTTTTATTTATTTATTTATTTTAAAATATTTTTATTGATTTCAAAGAGGAAGGGAGAGGGGGAGAGAGAGAGAGAAACATCATTGAGGAGAGAGAATCATCAATTGGCTGCCTGCTGCATGCCCCCTACTGGGGACCAAGCCTGCAACCCAGGCGTGTGCCCCTGACCTGAATAGAACTCGAACCCTTCAGTCTGCAGGCCAACATTCTAGCCACTGAACCCAACTGGCTAGGGTCCCATTAGCTTTTTATACTGCCTGAGTGAGGTAGGCCCAGGGCCTGCAAGCCTACTCACAATGTTTCAAGTTTATTGTGTAGTTCCCAGGAAACAGGCAGTGAAAAGAGGGAGGCTGAGGTCATTCCCAAGGAGGCCCACATCAGCCCAGATCTGATATTAACTGTTTACACACAGGGATGCAATCCTCCCTGCTGGTAGTTCTTATTGTTTCTGAGCCTCCACTAATTATGATTCATGGGTGAAGGAAGACAAAGAGTCAACATTTAGCTTTTGATATTCAATAAGCACTCTTAAGGAAACCCTTTCAGAATGAGAATTGTGGAGAGCAAGAATTTGTGTTAGCCAGAACTGGGCTTTGTTGAGACACAAAAGGGCTTTCTAAATTCCCCAAAGCTTCTCTTTAAATATTGGGAAAGCTCAATGCTGTCCAGTTCAATGTCATGGCATGAGGCCATGCAGGTTATATGCCACGTGGTGGGGGTAAAGGGGATGGCAACCCTTTCTGGGCTCAGGGAAAGGAGCTAGGGGTGGGGGAATAAGAACTGGAGAGTTGCAGTCTGCTCCCTGGCCTCCTTCTAGGTCAAAATCCAGGGACTGGGGGATGTGTGGCTGATGAGAAAGGTTTGGAAATTCCAGGCAGTGGGGAGCACCCTGCTGCCTGCCTGGAGAGGATGCAGGACCGTCCTTGGAAAGTGGCCTGCACCACCAGGGAGAGGCCTGATGGAGTAGAAACAGCGGTGAGGCTCCGTTATACTGAGAGGCTCTGACTTTTCCCTGCCCACCTCTGATCCAGCCTCCCCTGGGCCCTGTGGAGCTTGGAGGAGATCCAGGAACATGCCTGGGGTCCCTAGAGAGTGGCAGGAAGGGACTGAGAGGCATCATGCCAGCCAGAGGGCCCCTGTGATGGCAGGCAAGGAGACTCTGACATCAGCCCTGACAGAAGGTGAGGAGTGGGCCACCTCGTGTCGGGAGCTGGGTTGAATGAATAGTGAAGCCTCCTTCAAGGGTCTGCAGCCCCACTGATAGATAAGACAGCTGCTTAGAGCCAATTGCAGGGCCCAGCTCATTCTGGGAGGGACTGAGATTGGGCTTAGCAGCTGCATCCTACTCACAGGTCTGGCATCTCTTATCTGTAGACTGGCCTTCCCTTACTGCACTAATTTTACATAAATCCCTCGAGTCAGCACCAATTCCCTATGATTGGAGAGCAGCCTAATAGCCCGTGAGTTTTTTTTTTTTTTTTTTTTCTCTCAGCAACGAATTAAGTTAATGAGCAGAAGCTGGCCATTCATCTCCTTGAGGCTGGCTGGGGGGTGGGAGGCCTTGGTACTGTCATCAGCAGCACCAATACCACTCTGATTTTCCTCTTGGATTAAAATAATAAATTTTTTCCTCTCTGCCATAGAGTTGGGAAGAAGGGAAGCGCTGCTGTGGTTGACTGACCACCCTCAAAGTTCTCAAAGACTCCTCTCAAAGTCTGATGAAGAGAAACTAAACAATCTTGGTGTCATGACAAGTTAGTAAAAGGACTCCACCTACTCCCAGCACTGGGAGACCTTCACTGTCCAAATCCATGGAGCAGAGTAGGAAAGGGCTCCAACCCCCCCAGGCCCTCTCTCAACTTTGAATTCTTCATGGTCATGGTTGTGGAGGTAGGGCACCATGACAGCGGGGAGCCCCTGTATCCATCTCCTCTCCTGGCTGGGTTAAACAGGCCAGGAAGAACACAGTGAAGAACTGGGGGGAGGGGCAGAAGAGACCCCAGAGTCCAGTGTTGAACACCTCGAGTGCACATCTAGTGGCTCTGGTTATACAATAACGGAGAAGCTGGAAAGCTCTGGAAGCTTGTTGGGAAGTGGTATGGGGGGCTCAGGATAACTATGTCCTCATAGTAATAGTTGGGCTGTGGGCTATGGGTTGGGTTCCCTGGAGAGACAAGGATTAGGATGTGAAGAATTGAGTTGGGAGGTGAAGGAAAGTCCAATAGACAGGGAAAGGAAGACAGCCGATGAAGAACGTGCCATGAGTCAGTTTCCATGTGGAGAACTCTGGGAGACAGTGTAGGACATACACCTTAGGCTTTTCCCACCTGCGCGGGGAGGGAGCTGGGTATTTACCCACCACTCCTGTCCATTATGGCAGAGGGCTGCTGGCTTGTCCTATGTGTGGACTGAGTGAGCTCCCACAGTCAGAAAAGCCCACAGTCAGTGAATGACAGGTGTTCCCAGGGAGCAGCCCTCAGTGTGGAGAGGTGAGTGGGTATATCTGCTCCATGGCACTCAAACTAGTTCTTTAGCTGGATGTCCCTTTTTGTGACTTGCTCTCACATTCTCTGTCTCTTCGTGTCTGGACCTTGCTCTCCTTAGAGACCTTCTTCCTCCTACACTGCCAGTCATCAACCACCTTCTTTGAGTTGGTTTTTGCTGGGTTTCACCCACCAGCTCCCTGGGCCCCTCCTCTTCTGTGGTGAGGTCTGAAACTCAGACCTCAGCAGGTCTTCTTTATGATCAAGCTCTTACCTACAGAGTCTAATTTCGACTGCTCTTTCCCCTGCCATGGCTCCCCATTTTCTTCAGGACCACGCCTACTTCTCTTATTCTGGCACCTTCATTTTAACCCTGTTTCTCCTCTTCAGGTTCATGTTTCAAAACTCTTTTACGTCCCATTCCAAACAGTGTGCCCTGAGTGCTAGATCTGTAGTTAGCTGCCTCTGTGTCCATGCTGTTCCCTTCCAAGCATACTTTTTCTTTCTTTTCTTTTTAAAATATATTTTTATTGATTTCAGAGAGGAAGGGAGAAAGATAGAAATATCAATGATGAGACTCATTGATCGGCTGCCTCCTGCTTACCCCCTTGTGAGGATTGAGCCCGCAACCTGAGCATGTGCCCTTGACTGGAATTGAATTTGGGACTCATCAGTCTGGAGGCCAACGCTCTATCCACTGAGCAAAACCGGCTAGGGCTCCTTCCTTTTCTACTTAAACAATATTACACACTTCAGAGACCAATAGAGATGGAATCAGAAACACATGAGCCCATGCTGAGCACTCGGGTCCGTGTGTGTGTGTGAGAGAGAGAGAGAGAGAGAGAGAGAGAGAGAGAGAGGGAGAGAGAGAGAGAGAGAGAGAGAGAGAGAGAGAGAGAGAGAGAGAGAGACGAGAAGCAAAGGCAAATGAGCACTTTTCTGAGCTGCACAAATTTTCTGGGGTGGGGCCTGCCAGTCAGCCTTGCCTGGCTGGACACATCAACAAGACATCAGGGAGCCTAAGCGAGATAAGAAGATATGCTTTCCATTAGAAAGAACTATTCTGGTCATTATCCTATAAGGAAAAATAAGATTGAAAATTAGAGGGATGCAACAAAGCAGTCAGTTATTGAAAGTTATCCAATAATTCCAATTTGATTCCCAGTCAAAACCTAGAATATTAATGCCACTGAACTGTATACTTAAAATGCTATATTTTATGTATGTATATTTTTACCATAATTAAGAAATGCACTAAAGAAAAGTAAAAAAAAAAAAAATCTGTGTATTGACCTCCCTCCCAACAATCTAGAATAGCATAATTGTTGGGGGTTTGGAGGGTGGGTGGTTAAAGGGGAAAACTTCTGGGTGACGTTGATAAATATTCTTTACAGTTTTTCAAGACCCAGGGTTCTGGCACAAATTTGTAACCTGGACCAGACAGAAGGCAGTTTCTAAAAGACAGAAATAAGCATCTGGACAATTTTTATAAACACCCTCTCTGGCACCAGAATAGGGAGCTTGCTGCAGACATGTTTTGGCCAAAGCACAAGCCGTCTAGAGAGAAGCATGCTGGGTATGAAGGCCAGACTTGTCCTGAGTCCCACTGAGTGAGGGAGGAGGGGAAAGGCTTCCTTGCTTCCTTCCGAATCCTCCAGCAAAGGAACCATCAGCTTGGGTGAGTGAGAAAGCTCAGAGGAAGTACAAATGTTGTAAAGATTGTCCCTTTTCCCCCAGGGAGAGGAAACAAGTCCCAGCCTTGGTCCTCCCGGTTGGAGGAAGGCATGCGATCCTCCCAGCACAGTATTCTGTCCACAGCAGGAGGCCCTGGCCAACCTTCACCAAGGTTTTAAAAGCAAACATGGCACCTGTGTTTAGGGATCCCGGGGTCAGATGTGGCAGAGCTCTCACTGTCTTCAGGGATCTCTGGGAATTAGAAGTGTGCTTGGACATATCATTTGGGGATAGGAGTTTCAGGGGAGGGGGGAGGAGCCAGGAATTGCCTGCTTATCTGAAACAGGCCCAAATGAAGCCTATAATTTCCAGGCAGCCTTTGTCAGTGTGGGGACCTATCCTCTCTCCAGCAATGTAAGGGGGAGGCAAGACATTGAGCTCACTCCTCAGCTAAGGCCTTTCCGCCCCTACAGATGAAAATAAACTGGACTCAACTCCCCAGTGTCATGGCCTCTAATGGGCCGAAGTATTCCCTGGGTTATTTCTGTGGATCCTAGAGGGGCACCTTCCTCATGGTCCCCTTGGTCCTAGAATCTAAACATCAAGTCTCTACGCTGTTCCCATGTTACAATCTGGACACACTCAGACCTTTCATTGTCTCCCCCACCCCCTCCCAAATGGCTGTCACACCCACAGGTTTATTGCTCTTATGGAAGGTGTGAGGGATCATGGCACATGTTTAGCTAATTTTGAAAGCTCTCCTTTCTGCCCCTGCCTCCTTCTCCCCCTCCCACCTCTCTCTCTTTCTCCCCTTACTTCTCAGGAGCCAGCTCCTTCCTTGTTTTAGGAGAGTGCTTTTCCTCCTCCACTCAAGTTTGGCACCTGCTGACAGCCCTGCCCACCGTGCTGTATTCCAGCCCAGCAGGGTTTCTCCAGCAAACAAACATAATGCTTTCCCAGGAGGACTTCTGATAAATTCAGCCTCCCCCATCTCCTTAATTAGAAGCAATTTAGCCAACCTGGGAAAGAGACATTTTATCACCAATTAGTCAAAATACCATCTCCTCTTGATGAGGTGGATCAAAAAGAGAATAGAAATGATTAAACCTGCAAATATTGGAGATACAGACTCCTCAAATCTTCAGATTAAAGATTTTTTTTTTTAAAGGAAGGGTCCAAATGCAAAAACCATTAAAGTGTGCTTTAAACCAATGCTTCTCAAACCTCGGTGTGCACACAGATCCCCTGGGGGTCTTGCTGAATGCACATTCCGATTCAGCAAGGCTGCATCGGCAACAAGCTCCCAGGTGCTGCTGGTGCAGCAGGTCCATGGACCGCATTTAAAAAAAAAAAAATATATATATATCTTTATTGATTTCAGAGAGGAAGAAAGAGGGAGGGAGAGATATAAACATCGATGATGAGAGAGAATCATTGATCGGCTGCCTTCTGCCTGATTGAGTATCGAGCCCTCAACCTGCACATATGCCCTGACAGAGAATCGAACCATGACCTCCTGGTTCCTAGGTCGACGCTCAACCATTGAGCCGCCATGGCCAGGCCACGGACCACATTTTGAAGAGCAAAGTCATAGGGTCCCCACTCCAAGATTCTCATGTAATGGAGAATGTCTGGGCATTGATATTTGTAACAGTTCTAATATGTAACTAAGGTTGAGAACCTCGTCCTAGAATGCAAGCCCTAGCTTCCAGCCCATGGATTAGAGATGTGAAAAAGTAGGTTTATAGTTGTTCGAATGGAAAAATGCAAATTAATAAATAATAATAACAACACAAAAAAATCAACTCTGTTTTGCATACTCACAACTGTAAACCTACTTTTGCTTACCCCTGTATTTTATCTTTTCTTAATTGCAGTACTTGACACTGGTAGACAGGAGGAAGATACAATCCCTTCCTAAAGGAGAGACACATTGCCACGTTCCCGGCAGACCTCAAGGGTTCTGGGGAGAGCTGTGTGGGAACTTGGCTCTTTCATTGTGGTTCGACAGTAAATGCCCTTATACCTAAAGCCAGCTTAAAAGGATATGCTAATCAATAAAGTTGCAAATTGAGCAACAATAAAAAGGGTAAAGCAGTAAAATAATAGGGGTATAAATTAATGTATAAAAAAGAAAAATTTTAGGACAAATTAGATACAATAAGAGTAAATGTTTATGACTAAAAATGAAGCGAAGATAGCCAATATTTGATCTTATGGGACCTACAACAATAGCAACCCCAGATGGCTCAAAAATAACAGCATAATTACAAACTAGATTTAATGACAAAGCAAAATGATTAAAGGCTAAGGATCAGCTTCAGGGAGAAGTCTCTGTGCAGAATAAGAACAGTGCTTTGGCTGGGTGCCCATTTGTCTATTCTAAGCTGGGTCTCACTAAGGCCTGGGGTCCAGGGTGATAGGTTAGAAGGTTCTTGGCACTGGCCTTCTCGTGCTTGGTTGTGTGGCCTTAGATACCTGCCAGGACCCTTAACTGCTCTCAGAGAGCATTGCTAGGTGGCTCTTCAGGCAGCAAGTTTAGTTCAACCTATTGGCAAATAGCCTGATTCTTATTAGAGAATTGGAGGAGGGTACTGCTGGTAGACTGGTCAAATTGCTGATTAAATTCAATTTATTAAACACTTATTAAATTGCTCCTCTGTGCCAAGCCCTGTAGAGGGGACTGGAGACATGACACTAAACAGGAGATCAGAGAATGGTATATTTAAGGACTGGTGGGGTTAGGGCCTTGGAATGGGTTGCAGTTCGGGGCCTTACAGAAGCCAACTCTGAGATGACGTTTAGCTTATGGATCTATTGGAGATCTGGGGCTCAAACTCTGAGGAAGGGAAGGAAGCAGCTCAGGCACTGGGAGAAGCTGGGCTGCAAGGCAGTCTCAACAAAGGCCTCAGCTGGCCCTATGTGGAGCTCGGAAGCTGGGATGACCCTTCACAGTTGTCTCATGTTTCAGGGAGTATTCCAAGCCTTTATAGTCTCCCAATGGCCAGTCATTGAATGTGGACTGTCTTCTTGGGAAGGTAGCTGTCTCCAGCCAAGGGTAGTTTCCAGGAGACATGACAGCTCAGGGCAATCAGCCAGAAGTACTCTCAGCAGCAGGGACACGAAGTTCTGATGGGAAACCTGGTGTTGCACCATAGTGTCTACTTTAGTCCATTTAGGCTGCTGTAACAACATGCCACAGATTAGGAAGCTTATAAACAACAGAAATTTATTTCTGCCAGTTCTAGAGGCTGTAAGTCCAAGATCAGGGCGCCAGCATGGTAGGGTTCTGGTGAAGACCCTTTTACGGGTTGCTGACTTCTCACTGTGTCCTCACCTAGTAGAAGAAGGTGAGCGATCTGGGGCCTCTTTTATAAGGGAACTAATCCCATTCATGAAGCCTCCATTCTCTGGACCTCACCACCTCCCAAAGGCCCACCTCTGATACCTTCACCTTGGGGTTAGGATTTTAACATATGAATTTTGGTGGTGGTGGCGGTGGGGGGGGGGGGGGGACACAAACATTCAGATCAGAGCAGACAGAGATGAAAAATATGGCTGGATATGGTCATTCTGTGCAAGATCCTAAATGTGAAGTGAATCAGTAAGTGGTTAGTTGACTGGAACATCCAAGCTGATCATCAATGAAGTACCTGTAAAACTAACTCATCTTAGTGTTAAGAAGAGGCAGAGAATATGGACTCTTAAGTTGTTACTAACCATGATGGCCTCTTTGTCCTAGGTAAATCAGACTCTCCTCTGTTGCTAACCATGCACACACCCTCAAACATCTGCTTCTTCCAGTATCTTTTTACTTCAAAAGTTGTCAAGCTCTCCTCGGCAGCCTGAGTGATCTGTCAAAACTATCCATTCTCTAAGCAGTCCTGGTGCTGTTTCTGGCCTTCTTTGCCACTCATTTTCCAGATATTTGTAGAAGCGAAGCCAGATAATCCACCAGAGAGGCATATGGTTGACATGGTCCAACATCTGAATATATAAAAGGTTCTGGAAACAGCAATGGCTTAAACAAGTTAGACATTTATTTCTCGCTCACATAAACATTTGGGCAGGCTGTTCACAGTTGGTATTTGTGCCCCATGCTATCAGGGACTTTGGCTTCTTCTGCTGTTATTGTTCTACTTGTGGCCTTGATGTCCTGTCCAAAATGGCAGCCTCTACATGCCAGGTCACAGGATAAAGAAGGGGACAAAGAAGAAGAGCAAAAGAGATATGACTGATGCTTCTTAAAGAAGAGACAATACTCCCACTTGCCTTCCATTGGCTGGATTTTAAACATATTGCTTCTCCCAGCCACTGGGAAGGTTGAGAAATAGAGTCTTCATTTTGGGTAGCCACGTGTCCAGCCAAAAGTTAGGGGATGTAACATAATGGAAGAAAGGGTGGAACCTGGGGAAGAATCTGGTTGGAATAGACTAGCTATGCTGTGGTACTAATAAATCCTAATATTTCAGTGGCTTACCATAACTAAGGTTTATTTCTCACTCAGGAATCTAGGTTGATAGACACTCTACCATCTCTCAGGTGATTGACCTAGAACCCAGGGCTTCCAAGACAGCTGTTACAGGAAAATAGAAAGTACAGAGGGAGGACTCTGGCTCCTAAATGCCTCAGCCACAGGTAACTTACATCATTCTGCTCTCAGCTGCTTGGCCAGAACTAATCGTATGGCCTCCCCTTAACTAGCAGGGAGCTGGGAAATGTAGAGATTGATTGCTATTAATGAACAACATCTCTGCCACATGGGTTAAAACTGTTAAATACAGTTTAAAAATTTGTGTATGTGTTTATGCACATACAATGATTAATTGCTACAGCAAGTTGAAGTTTGATGGGACCCTTGGTCAGTATTTAACGTTCCTTTCTTTCTCCCAACTGCCTTTTATGTGGCTCAGAGCCTCAGTTTACTTCCAGCCCTCACTGTTGATTTGCACTTTTCTCTGTGTATCCACAGTCTTGAAGAAAAGCGATGGGCGCTGATGCTAGATTTTCCCATCTGACACACAGGAGGCCTCCTTTTAAACAACAATAAAAATAGCCCTCCATTTATGCTGCTGTTTATTTTCCCTCCCTTTGTCTCTTCTATTGAAGGAGCCAATTAAACAAAGTGTGTGTTTTCGGCGCCTGTTCTGTGCTCACTTTAAGATTTAATCAACCCTTTGAACCTGCAGCATAACTGCTTCATAATGTCAAGATAATATATTGAGATCAGCTCAAACCCACCATTCCCAAGGGTGGTTTTGTTTAAAGGAAAGTTGTAATTGAATTTCTAAATAACCACCAAGCTTTCAAGGTACCAAAATAAACATTATCCAAACAGAAACCTACCCTGGAGTTTTTGGTTAACGTACGTGTACTTTAAGAAGATAGAGGTTTTTATGTTTTAAAAAAGTGAGCTGAAGTCTCTGATGTCCCTTTAAAAATTACTCATCCCCCATTTCTTGAGATAACCAAAGCCAAAGACCCTGATTTATGAATCAGGTAAATCAGCAGTTGATTTGAAACATTAAAACGGTTGTGTGTGTTTTTTATTTTTTGCTTTGTAGGAAGTTGCCTTTCAGCCACCTTTAATCCCTGAGCTCTATTATTTCTCAATATTTCTAAATATCTTCAGGGTTGCTCACTGCCTACAAAATAAAGTCCAAATTTTCTAGCCTGGAATTCAACACTCTCTGTGATCTGCCTCCAGCATAGTTTTCAAGGCTTATCTCCAAATACAAAACTCTTCCTTCCCCCTTTCATCCAAGCATGCACCCAACTCAGCAATCATAGTCCACAGTTCACCTCTTGCAAATGTGTTTGACACTTTCTACCTGGGCATTTGTTGATGCTATTACCTCAACCTGGAATGCTCTTCATCCCAAATTCATCTATTAAAATATCACCCCAGTCAGTAGCCTCTTCTAGTGCCTCTCAGTTGTGTTAAATGTCACCTTTGTGTTTCATAGCACTTGGGGACATGTTTATTGTTCTGCTTTCCTCACCCTGTCTTGTATCAGAATAATTTCTGTCCAGCTTCCACTTGAGATCATAAATTTCCTCCCTCCTTTGTTTCCATGAACATTTATTGTGTACCTACCAAGTGCCCGGCATAGTGCTAGAGGCTCTGAGATTTACATGTCAAGCACATATTATACCCTTAAGGATCCCGTAGCAAAGACTGGATGCAATATTGAAAAAGGAGATGAGATGGAGTGAAGAATGAGATTATGGGTAGCAATAACATGCATAATGCACATAGAAAGTTATACTACCTAATGGACAATATCTATGGCATGACTGCTGTATGACAGAACGTGAAAAGAGTTTAAACGAAGGGGATGCTGTCACCAGCTTGGGAGAAACTTCTCGGAGGAGCCTGATCAGGAATTCATGGACAAGGAGAAATGATGTGTAAGAGGGAGGGGAAGAGTATGAGCAAGGCAAGGGAGTGGAGAAATTTAGTGACACTCAAAGGTAAGAGTACATGGTTTTTAAATTAAAGTATTTATGAAGGGGATCATCAGAGTCAGAGAAAGACAGGTTTTTTTTTGGGAAAACTATCTGGAGGAAATCCAGGTAGGGAGCCCTGTAAGCAGTAGAAAATGTGGGCTGGAATTCAAAAAGAGGCCAGGACTGAATAGCGTTAACATTTAAAGCAAACATTTATTTTCAAATTTGGGGCATCAACATACATTAGCATTTTACTACTAGAATGTCTATGTATTTAATTATTGGAGCATCTAAATATTTAAAAACATCTTTACTGAGATATAATACACATACCATAAATTTCACCCATTTAAAGTGTACAATTCAGTGATTTTGTTTATTCACAAGGTTTTGCAACCTTCAGCACAAGGTAAGATCATATTCATCACCTCTGAAAGAAACTCCGTGCCCATTAGCAGTCATTCCCCATTTCCACACAACCTCCCCCACGTCCAAGGCAACCATCATTTTCTGTCTCTATAGATTTGCCTATTCTGGACTTTGTATATAGATTCATACAACATATGGTATTTTATGATCGGCTTCTTTCACTTAGCATGTTTTCAAGGTTCATCCATGTTGTAGCATGTATCATACTGAATTCCTTCTTATTGCTGAATAATGTTCCACTGTTTGTATATAGCATATTTGGTTTGACCGTTAATCAGTTGATGGACATTTAGGTTATTTCTGCTTTTTGGCTGTTGTGAATAATGTCACTAGACCTGCACTTGAGGTGTTCAGTCCTGGGCCCTGGGGTCTCTTCTCCTCCTCAGGATTCTACTGTGCTCTTCCTCACCTGGTTAGACACGGATCCTTTCAGTTCTTTTTTAAAAAAATATATTTTATTGATTTTTAAAAAAATATATTTTATTGATTTTTTACAGAGAGGAAGGGAGAGGGATAGCGAGTTAGAAACATAGATGAGAGAGAAACATCGATCAGCTGACTTCTGCACACCTCCTACTGGGGATGTGCCCGCAACCAACGTAGATGCCCTTGACCGGAATTGAACCTGGGACCCTTGAGTCCGCAGGCCAACGCTCTATCCACTGAGGCAAACCGGTTAGGGTTGTATTTTATTGATTTTTTACAGAGAGAAAGGGAAAGGGATAGAGAGTTAGAAACATCCATGAAAGAGAAACATCGATCAGCTGCCTTCTGCACACTCCCTACTGGGGATGTGCCTGCAACCAAGATACATGCCCTTGACCGGAATCGAACCTGGGACCCTTGAGTCCGCAGGCCAACGCTCTATCCACAGAGCCACACCGGTTAGGGCCCTTTCAGTTCTTTGAACATATTTATAATTGCTACTTTGGAGCCTTTGTCTGCTCTGTCCACCATCTGGGGTCTTTCAAAGGTAATTCCTATTTTCAGTTGCTTTTTCACCTATGTATAGGCCATACTTTCCTGCTTCTTTGCATGTCTAATAAATTCTTTTGAAAAGTCAATATTTTAGACAATATATTGTAGCAACTCTGAATACTGACTTCCCCCTTCCTCTGGGGTTGATATTATTGTTGTTTGTTTGATGGATTGTGTATTTATTTAGTGGCTTGGCTGGACTAATTTTGTGAAATCTATTCCCCTTGCCTCTGATGTTCCTGCTCAGATTTGTTTTTCTGGCTACTTAGGGGTCATCCTTGAATCTACAAAAGCTACTTGTTGGTCAAAAGTTGTGCTCAGGCTCCTTTAGCCAGTTAGATTTCCTCCTCCTTCTTGTCCTCCGCTTCTTCCTTGTGTATGTGTTCCTTCTCCTAGTATATGTGTGTAGCATGGAGGTTACTGTCACAGTCCATGGGATTTATGTTTCGGCCTCACATTCAGCCACAGACTAGCTTAAAATTTCTGTTTTTATTACTCCTGAAAGGGCACTGTCCTGTCTTGCATGCCTATGTCAAGATTTTAGGGATGTATGTGGTTTTATTTTTAATCCTGGCTTCCTAGGAGTTCCCCTGGGTCAGAGCAGCTTATTGTTTTATCAGAGGTTGTGCTCCAACTCCTTGTGCCTGTGAGGCTTCTGCTCTTTGTTGATGAATCTGTGTGTGGCTTATAAGTCTGACCCATGTCCAGGTTTGATTGCTCCCAGGTTCACAAAGTCTACCACATGGGCATAGCCTTCCTGACTCTCCCTCCCCCAGGGCTAACTGTGACCCCAGGAGTGTACTTCTTGGATGTATTTTGCCTTGTTCCTTTCTGTTAAATTTCTAATCATTCTGCCACTTTACTTGTTGCTACCAGTATCATGGAGCTACCAGCACCTTCTCAATTACCCTTTACCATGGTCTCCTTGTTTTTAACAATACCCTTAGGCATATAATTTTCCACATTCTCTTCCAAATAAAGTCAGTCCCCCCAGACAGTGCTGTGGAGCTCTTCATCCTTATGGCCTGTCTCTTCCTCTGGGAAGAGTCTGTGCACCACTGCGTAGGACCTGGAGTGTGGACAGTGGATTATTTCTCCTGGAGTGACACTCGTGCTCGGCAAGCAGGTATCAGAAGGGGTGGTGGCTTCTTGTCTTCGTAGTTTTCCCCTCTCAGCATGGAACTTTCACCCGATGAATGAGCTGGAGCAGAAATAATTGGGGCCGCAGTGTGTTCAGTTTTTCACAGCTAGCGTAGAGCTTCCACCACACAAATAGGGTCTGGATGGGAGAAGGGATCCTCAGTCCTTCCAGCCACACCTATGAGAGTAGAGGTTCTGCCACATGGTGCTGGGGGAACATAAGAAACACTGGATGGAGCCTTGTTCTTCCCAGAGTGAAACTGTAGCCCTAGACTGGGAATTGAGGGACAAGGGAGCCCTGTCTTCTTGGCCATATTCACCTGGACTAGAGTTTCCATAACACAGAACTAGGGGAAGAGGAGGGAGAAAATCATATGTCAAATACCACAGACTCTTTTTCTTCCTGAGATTTCATGGATTTTCTTCAAAAAATGTTTCTCCACTTACTGTATGGCCTTAGAAAAATCCTGCAGTCTGTAAATGATGTTTTGAAAAATAATTTTTGCCACTTAAATTATTGTTTTTCTGTGAAGGGGTTTGCTAAGCTCCTTACTCTGGCATTTTTGAAGTTCCTAAGATCAAGTATCTTTAATATCATCATTTAATCACAACGCAACCATGGAATCACTGATTCTTGTCTGTCTCATACCCTATCTGCCAAGATATCCTGTTGGTTCTATCGTGAAAATTTATCCAGAATTCAACCTCTTCTCACCTCCTCCACGGCTATCATCCTGACCCAAGCCACCACTTTTTCTCATCTGAAAAGCCTCATTGGGATTGTTTCCACCCTTGATTTTTTGCTTTCTGTTCTTGACACAGTAGCCAGTGTAATTATTTTTTTTTTAAAAAAAGCACAAATTATATCAAGCTATTCCTCAGCAAGGGCCCCTTCTGATCTGACTCTGCATTACCTCTTTGATCTCCCCATCCTTTTGTTTACTGTATTCTAGCCAGTCAGTTTCTCACTGAACTGGCCAGGCCCACTTGTACCCCAGGGCCTTTGCAATGACTGTGCCCTCTGTTACAGGGTAAATTTCTCCAATTATCTACATTGTGAACTCCTTGCTTCAAGTAATTGCTCAATGTAATCTTCCTGAAAAGACCTACCCTGACCACCTTTACATTCAACATTCCTCCTTCCTCCCAGCACTCTTAATCCCCTTTCTCCACTTTAATTTTTCATTTTTCCATGATGCTTGCCACCTTCAACCATCCTATATAATAAAAGACTACTATACCAATCAACTGAACTGCGGAATGACTGGTAACTATGACGTGCACTGACCACTAGTGGGCAGGTGCTCAATGCAGGAGCTTCCCCCTGGGGGTCAGTGCACTCCCATAGGGGAGTGCCACTCAGCCAGAAGCCGAGCTCACAGCTGGGAGTGCAGCGGTGGTGGCAGGAGTGCTAAGGATGTCCAACTGCCGGCTTCCGACATCCCAATAATTGGAGATTCCCCGAGGGCTCCTGGACTGCGAGAGAGCACAAGCTAGGCTGAGGGACCCCCTCCAAGTGCACGAATTTTGTGCATGGGGCCTCTAGTGTAATATAAGATATTATGATGATTACTTCTGGTCCATCTCCCTCACCGGAATATGAGCTGCGTTAATGAGGGCACGAATGTTCATCCTTACTTACTGTTGCAGCTTCAGCACTTAGAACCTGCCTGAAACAAAGCAGGTGCTCATTAAATATTTATTGCATGAATTCACAAGCTCTGATTGGTTATGTGAACAACAATGCTAGATATAACTTGAGCAATAAAAAGAATGAAAGATGAATTTTTGGCTCTGTATCCAGAATAACCTCATTAATGTCTTCTTCTGACACAGTTCATATCCTCATGGGGGGAAAGTGGAAATTGCCCACTAGTGTTCCCAGGAAAATACCAAAGACAAAAAAATTATTGTTACAGTTTCATGAAGGTGGATGTGGGACTTTCCTATCAAACTGCACACCCCTCTTAACTAAAGGTTTAAGAGTTAAACCCAGTACGTTGAGAGAACAAAAAGGAAGCAGGGGTGATGTGGCTCTCCCACTTGAAATGGTTTCCTTCCTGCTTCTCTCTGCCCTTTGATTCACCCTATCCCGGGGCAGGAGGAATGATGTGGTTAGTTGCTAAATTTGGGAAGAATAAACCTGGCTTGCTCAGCTCAGTAGCTCCAGTTTTCCTGGAGGGAGAGAGTCTGCCTCCAGGTACCAGTTCTCCTCTACTCCTTTGGACCATAAGTCTTAGCCTCATCTCTCTACCCAGATGGGGACACCTGTCCTAGTCAACCCGGGGTAGATGAGTCTGTCTTTTTCTACAATTCCATTAACAGGCTCATCTTCTATACTAATGAAAGCATAGTATGCTAATTAGACCAGATGTCCTTCTGGATGACTTTCTGAACAAAAGCAGGGGCTGTGAGGGAAGACCGGGTCCCAGGTGCCAGAGGGAAGCTGGTGCCAGCAGCCAGGGGAAGGAAGGCCTACTCTTGCATGAATTTCGTGCATTGGGCCTCTAGTTTCATAATAAACTGTACTCTCCAGTACTTAGCCTTTATAACAGGGAGGGTAATGTCACTCCTTTGTCTTGGTTCTCAAATTGCTGAGAAGTCAGGAGAGAGAGAATGATGCAATTCATGAGCCTCTTCGAACCTCCCGCATTTTGCTTTTATTGTATTGGCTAGAAAGGATCCACAGGGCCACCCTGACTACAAAGGAGGATGAGAAAGGGCTTAGCTGGCTTTTTCAGTCTCTATAGTGGAAGGCAGCAAAAGAGAAGAGACATGGAATGGTGGGTGAATCAGCTGTGCCTGTCACAGAAGTCATGAAGAGCTTTCTTCCTGAGACCAGAGTGTCAGCAATGCTGACTACTGGGCCCTTACTCCAGGCCTACTGATCAGAGGCTGCGTTTTAACAAGATTCCCAGATGATTTGTGTGCACATTAATATTTAAGAAGCACTACCTAGGTCAGGGGTCTGTGAACTATACAACCCGAGGGCCCAATCCAGCCTGTGTTCATAAATAAAGTTTTATTGGAACACGGATATGCACATGTGTTTATGAATTATCTATGGCTGCCTCTGCTCTACAATGCTAGAGCTGAGCAGTTGTGACAGAGACCACATCGCCTGAAAAGCATAACATATTAACTAACTGACCATTTAGAGAAAACGTTTGCCATCTCCTGCTCTGGATTGAGTCAAGAGCTGAAAGCACCGCTTGGATGACAATGCTGGGGAGAGATTTAACAAAGAAAAGATAAGATAAAGATGAACTTTTCTCCAGAATGAGAAAAACATGAAAGTATTGAAGGGTAGGAGGTTAGAGCCACCGAGGGAGACACTGATGGGAGGAAAGACAGAATGAGATCCCAAGGGAGGGGCAGGATGGAGGCAAGGATGCAGGTCAGAGCTTATGAAAAGGATGAAAGAGTGGAGGTTGGTGAGATTCCAGGTAATTGTTTAGTAATAAGAGGTGAGTTGATAGACTCTTGGTTGGGTCTCTTTGGCAGTGTGAATTTCCCATAGTGCCTAGCACACAACAGAATACCGTGTGGGCACCAACCAATGTTTTTTGAAATGAAAAAGTCACCCATTCAGTTTATACACTGAGGTCCCCCACAGAGCATTTTGCTTTCAAGCTCACCATGTGGGATAGGGAGGGGCCTGAATAGTCTTATTCCCACTACACAGCTGGGGGACTGTGGCCGAGGGGGTCAGTGATGATCCGAGGTCACCAAGCCTGGAGGCCTCTCAGCTGGGGCTGGAAGTCAGGCCTGTCTCTTGCAGGCTGCTTGAGAGCTGCAGAGACAGAGAGAGCTGGTGTGGGGGTAGGGTTGGGGCTGGGTTTCCCACCCAGGAGAGCTTGCTGCTAGTTTTTGTCGACTGCAAAGGAACTCTAGTTATCAAAACACAACTTAAGGTTTTTAGAGAAGGCCTCTGATTTTGCAACACCTGTGCCCAAAAGGGAGGGAGGGCTGCATTTTCGCATCAGACTTGAGCTTTTGCTGGAATGTGAGGTATGATGGGAAGCAGAAAGAGAGTGGGTGAGAATTTCTGCCAAAGGCCTGGGCCTCAGGGAAACCAGATTTGACAGGAGGAGAAGACGCCAGGGCGGTGTTTGTGGCCCTTCTCCTTTTCTTGGGCCCACCCCCATCCCCTTTCTTTTCCCATATATCCTTTGATTTTCACTGTTTCCCCAGCTGCATGAGCCCTGTTCCCCAGGGCCGAGGCTCTGGTGCATGCTCTGACCGCCTTCATTCCTCTTCCCAGGCCCCATCCAAACCCTGGGCTGTGTCCCATCTCCTCAGAAACACTCCCTAAAGCGTCCGTCTCTGCTGCCTGCCTGCCTGGGTTTCCGGAAAGCAGAGCCTGCAGGTGGTGTATTTTGGAGACAATCCCAAGAAGGAGGACTTGCGGAGGCAGGAGGTGCATTAAAGAAGGAAGAAAAGCCATAGGAAGTTGTGTTGTTAAGGTTGCTCTTATTGGTAATGGAGCTTCATCCTGCTAGGACCCTGATAAACACTAAGAAATCTCCCTGAACTGGCGGTCCAAAGGGCAGGAGTTGGGAGCACTTATCCCTCACTTCCTGACCCCGGCTGGTCAGAGAGTATTCCTGGGAGCCTTGACTCTCCCAAATATCTGGACTGCACTTGCCCACAGGATGAGAAGACCCTGAGGCTCTGTCAAAGCTCCAAGGCATAAAAGTGGAGGTGGAAGGGTTGGGAGTGGGCTCAAGATTGGATGCTGACAATGAGTCTGAGCTTGCACAGAGCTGTCCACTACAGCTAGGGCTGAGATCAAAGGTGAGTGAGAAGATGTGGTGTGGGCACAAATATGCCCACTTTGAAGCTATGTTATAGAGGCATACGAATTTAGAATAGTTTCATCTTCCTGGTGAAATGAACCTTGCATCAAACACACTAAGCCCGTCTATTTTGAGTAAGATTATCTGCCTTGAACTATATTGGACTTTATATTAATAAAGCAACACTAACTTTCTTTAGTTGCTATTTTCCTGGGACATTTATTTCTATCCTTTTCCTGTCAATATTTCTGTGCCTTATGTATTGATTATAAATAATATATAGTTAGATTGGGAAATAATTCCATTTTTCAAAATAAGAGCTTTTTATTTTGTATTCCCTTATTATTATTATTTGTGTAATTGCATTTTTCTACCATTTTAGTTTGGACAATTTGTGTTAGGTCGTCCAATGTGTGGTACTTATGGCAGCCTTAGGAAGCTAATACATCCTTTCCCCCAAAGTAATCACACTGGCTAATGTTCGAGAACCCCCACTTACTCCTTGTGTCTATTAATTCTCCCTTGGCGCTCCCTTAAACTTTACTTCTGTAGTTTTTTTTCTGGTTGATGTTGTTTACAATTTTTTTTGGCCTTCATAGATTTGACACTATCAACTTTCTAGTCAACATTTTTGATCCGATGATGTCAGTCTTATTTTCCAGGTTGTTATAGACCCATTTAACATTGTATATATTTTTCTCTTTCCTATAGTTTGGGGCCATCCATTTTCCTAAACCATTTTTTTTTTTTTTAATTTCACAGAGAGGAAGGGAAAGGGAGATAGAAACATCAATGATGAGAGAGAATCATTGATTGGCTGCCTCCTGCACGCCCCCTACTGGGGATCGAGCCCGCAACCCAGGCATGTGCCCTGGGAACTGACCCAGGACCTTCTGGTTCATGGGTGGGTGCTCAACCATTGAGCCACACTGGCTGGCCTCCTGAACCAATTTTGATACAGATATCATAAACTCCATTTTATGTATGAAAACAATGATGCCAAAGGGTAAACTACTTGTCTGTAGTCATACAACCATTAAACAGAAAAGGTGGGACTAGGACATAGGCAGCCTAATTCCTAAGTCAACATGTATTTCACAGCCAAGAATGGCAGGATAACTTCTCTGATATGATATTCTGGCAGATTTATTAGAGTCTGCCTAAAGTAATGTGTTGAGAATGGTTCTGAGGCCTCATCCAAGTCCATGCTAATCAGTTAGAGATGTCCGCCATGGGTGTGGAGGGAGAGGTGGCACGGAGTGTCAGGAACTTGCTTTGTCTTCACTAGGTCTTGTTATTCCTCAAAATTTTGGCTCATGCTCTTGAGACTTCAATTTGAAAATAATGCAACGAAATCTCCAAAAATATTAATTTCTGTTCTAAAAGATTAATCAGAAAAGAGGAATAAAATGAATGTGATTTTTAAAAATCTTTTATTCCTAGTTAATTTATTTTAATGGAGGTGGCAGTGGTGTAGACTAAGAAGTGAGGGTGCAAGCTGAGTGGTTTTAAGTCTTTGACAGAGGCCCCCACAATCCCCTCTTAGGGATACATTAACTTGTTAGAAGAGCTCAGAGAACTCAGGAAACCTGTTTACTTACCAGGTTACCAGTTTACTCTGAAAGATATTAAAGGATACAAATCGGCAGCTTAATGGAGAGATACATAGGGCTTGCAAGGTCCCACATGAGATGAGACAGGCCAACCAGCTGTCCTTTTGGGTTCTTACGGAGGCCTCGTTACATAGCCATGATTGACCAAATCCTTGCTTATTGGTGACTGGCTCAGAAATCAGGGATGGGACTGAGAGTTCTCATCACACGGTTGGCTTCATTGGCAACTAGCCCCATCTTTGGGTGAGGTCCAAAATTCACCTCATTAACATAACGAGACACCATAGTAGCTCTTATCACTTAGGAAATTACAAGGGGTTTGAGACCTGTGAACCAAGAACTGTAGATGAAGACCAAAGATATGTGAGAAATATATTTCAGTCACCTGAATGACCAAATATATGTCTATATATATAATTAATCACAGTATTAAAATATCAGAGGATACAATGGGGATAAACATTTCCATTTGCAGACTTGTTATAATGAATAAGCATTATAATGGATATAAAGAACAGGAGACAGAGCATTCATTCATTTATTCACTCACTCATTCAGGACATGCTTATGGAGGGCCTGCTATGTGTTAGGCTCTTGGAATCCAAAGAAAATAAAACATGGTTTCTGCTCATTATGTTCTCAAAGTCTGTTGGGAGAGACACACATTCCAGCAATTCCAAGGGTCATGTGCCAAGGTCATGGGCCAAGGATTACACAGGTTGCCACATGGGGAAAGGAGTGGTGATGGGGAACTTCCATGAAGATGAATCTGAAAATCTGAAGCTTGAAAGACAGAGGAGGTGCTATCAGGAGGTGACAAGAGAGGAGCAGCCATCAAAGCCTTAGGAGCCTTAGCTGGTGTGGCTCAGTGGTTGAGCATCGACCTATGAACAAGGCGGTCATGGTTCAATTCCTGGTCAGGACATGTGCCTGGGTTGTGGGCTCAATTCCCAGTGTGGGGTGTGCAGGAGAGCAGCCAATCAATGATTCTCTCTCATCATTGATGTTTCTCTCTCTCCCTTCCTCTCTGAAATCAATAAAAATATATATATATATATATATATATTTTTAAAAAGCCTTAGAAGTTTTCCCTTCACTGTGTAGCAATGTTGTCCAGTGAGAAATGCTAATTTTCTGCTCTGCTTCACTTCTGGGGACTTGGAATTTGAGCCATCCCCGAGGGATCCTGTGAGATGCAGCCATTCTCTGTGTTAAGGAATGATGTTATCTGCTGGATGAGATAAATCAACAGTGTGTTGGCAGTTGACTGCACTAGTTCTCTTTCAACCCCAGGACTTGTGTGGTTGGTCACACTAGGGCTGTGTTTGGAGCGGGAGGAGGTAGAAGGACTAGGGGCTCAACCCCCTCCCGGGGAGGTAGAGAGATAGAGCGTGGGCCTCCCTGAAGAAGCCTGCTGTTCCCTGTTTATATTTAGCCAATAAATGAAATGTGCTTGTCAAGGGTGGGTGTAAATTATTATTTATTGCTTTGTAGAAAACTCCTACTCAGGGTTCTCTGGCAAGCGAAGCTTTGCAAAGAATTTCTGGCAGTAGCAAGGTACGGCATTTATTTCCAGGAGGCTGGAACACTTTGCCTCCAATGTTTGTCAACGTGTCACCATTAAGAAGGAAAACAAAATTGGTGGGTGCATTTCTGGCCAAATGTGTTCATTAGTGAACAGAGTTTTGAGCACCCACTGTGTGTTCAATGCTGGGTGTCTCGTGGTAGCCAAGTCAGATATGGTCCCCCTGTTATCAATGCAGTAAGACAAATGATAGACAGTTAACAACATTGGTAAGTGTGGGCCCAAGGAACACACTGTCTCCCATCTGGGTTTGATGCTGGTTTGTCATTATACAAATGAAAACTGAAGCCTTATCAATGACTGGGGAATACCCAACAGTCTATCAAACTCGGACCCTCTGGTATCAGATCAATTGGAGAAATTGAATGAGATTTAAGGGAAAGTAGATCCTCTTCTCTCTCTCCAAATATAGGCCTTGGGGCCTATCTGTGCAGAAAAAAATCCCAACCTCTCTCACCTAGCCAAGCTCAGACCTGTTGTTAGCTAATTAGAGAAAGAACTCTGGTAGGAGATAGGCCAGGGTGGCCTTTTGTTACAATGACTCTGCACTCTAGCAAAATGTGTCTCCAACAACATTCTAAGCATCTGAACATCCTAAACTTCCATAAGTTGTTTGCAGAAATGGCCCCAATTCTCCACCACGCCCTTAGAAATATGATTCGGCAGCTCATCACATCAACAGATTTAGTCTCTTTCCTCTTCCCTTGAATGTAGGCTGCATTTGTGAGTGCAATGGAGGTGATGTCGTGCCAGTTCTAGCCTAAGCCTCCAGAAGCCTTGTGCACCTGCACTCTCACTATTGGAAGCCTGACACCACCCTTTGAACAGGCCCAGGCCAGCCTGACGGAGGACGAGAGAACGGAGGATAGGCACCAGGTCCCAGAGGGCTGAGAGAACCCAGCCAAAATCAAGAAAGCCACTCCCAGCACACAACTGATGACAGATGCATGAGCATCTGAGCCCAGCCCAGATCCACAGAACCACCCAGCTGGTCCATAGAGTTGGGAGCAATAATAAATGGTTGTTGTTTTAAGCTCTTAAGTTTTTTATTCTTTAGAAGGACGGGGGCACTTATGTAGCAAAAGTGGAATGATACCTTTTGTACAGAGCTGTATCTCAGTAGGGAGAGTCTAAGAGATTACAAGTGTTTTTCTTCTGATTCTCAAATGAGGATGAGAGCAAACCCCCTTCCCCAAAAGCTCTGAGAGAAGTGGGGGGAAACTTCCCCTTCCCCTCTGAAACTAGAAAATGTTTCGTATTGACTATTCGAAAGGGAGAGCAGAGAAAGGCAATATAGCAAGTCGTCCTTAACCTAATGTAGGAGATGGAGCCCTCCTTGAGATGTGGAAGATGAAGAATTTGCATGACTAAGGGGAAGGTCAGGGGCAACTCAGCAAGTCCCGTGAAGGCCCAGGGCTGTCAGTGAGCCTGGCACCCGCAAAGTTCTCAAAGTTTAGGATGAGTGGAGGGGGAAGACCAAGAAGCCAAGTGATGAGGCAGATGGTGAGACTGGAGAAATAGCAGGAGCTGTTCCTATGTGCCAGCTGAACGGGTTTGGAGTTCATCCTAAGTACAAATGGAAGGTGCCAGAGATTTAGAAGTGGCAGGAGGATTTCGGTGCAAATAGTTATCTGCGAGGTGATCCCTGGTAGAGGTTTGGGGAAGTGAGATAGGGAAGTAAAGGCATCAAATAAAGATAGATTATCAGCCAGTTATCACTGAGGGCAACTGAAGCTCAGACCCACTAGGAACTGTGGGCCCTACGTAGAACCATGTCTCACAGGTAACTCACCGGAGCTGGTGTGTTTGTGTCACCCTCTTCAGCACTGGGTGAGTGTTCCTCTTGGTGAAGGGGGCGGAGGAAGGCGGGGGGGGGGCACGGGGGGAGTGTAGATGCCTCCACCCCTAAGCATGCCCAATGGGCAGAGCAGGCCTGGTGGGCAGAAGAACCCTCAGGCAAGGAGCCTCAGAAGCTGGCAGCTGGGGATGGTGAGCATGCCCTAAAGTGGTCAGGGTGAGGTGAGGTGGGCAGGGCACGGTTCTATGCCAGGGGCCTGTCCTCCAAGCCTGCATGGTCTAGGTAGGGCAGTGAGTTCTAAGAAACAGAATTGTTCTGCCTCACCCTACCCGTCTGCTCCCATTCTCCCCTGCATACCTTTGGTAAGGATTCTGACTTTGTCACCAGGGCATGAATCTCCTGCCCCTGCTTGGCACCATCTATAGGTGATGCTATCTATGCCTGCCATCTAGGTCTCCACCATGCAATTGGACATCAGACCAAGTGGTGCATGCACAGTCCTGCCTTCATTGTTTGAAGTTAAAGAGTTCACTGGAAGAGGAGGTTGTGGCCAGAAGGTGAAGATGAAGATGTGTGGTTCTCCAAGGATCAGCACTTCATCCGTGGTTCCTCAGGCTTCACTGTGCAGTAGGATGGGTGAGCTCTGGCTCTTTGGATATTTACCTGATACCATTGCAAGTTTTCTTAATGAAACAGAGCGGAGAAAATTAAAACTCAAACAAGAGGAAACAAAGGTAGCGATGGGAATGCCTCCCACTGGTCTAGAACGGAGAAATGTCCCAGGATGAGCTGAGGGTAGGAAGCCTTTGTATGTCAGTTTTCCTCTGACCACCTGAGGGACACTGTGGGCATTTGAGCAGCCTCGTAAGCCAGGAAAACTGCAGGCCATGCTGTTTCATTGGAAGTCTTAAAGTGCCCATAGTTCCGACATAAAGCAAATGTGTTGAGCCTCTGGGATATGTTGGTTAATCATCCCTAAACTCTACAGCTAATTAGAAAACAAAATAATGACACTGTTGCTCTGAAACAAGCCAGTCTCTCTGGTCATAGGGCTTATATGTCTGTGTCAGGTCTCACCTTTGGGGAGACCGTGCATGATTGTGGAGACTGGCAAGTCCAGAATCTGAGAGGGCAGGCTGATGGGTTGGAGACTCAGGGAATTGTTGCAGTTTGAATCCAAAGGCAGTCTGCTGGCAGGATTCCTTCTTGCTCCGGGGAGGTCAGTCATTGTTCTATTAAGGCCTTCCATGGATTGGATGAAGCCCGCCCAAATTATACAAAGCAATGTGCTTTACTCAAAGTTCACCAACTAAAAATATTAACATCACAAAAGAAAAACAAAACAAACAAAACACCTTCACAGAAACATTCAGAATAACGTTTGACCCAATATCTGGGCACCTGGCCCGGCCAGTCTGACACATAAAATTAACCGTCGCAGGGATCCAACCTTTGAAAGCCTGCATTGGCCAGTCCTTGGATTTGGCTGCTCACAGAGAGGGTTGTAACCTCCTGGGAGGTAGCCCCCTTGGACCTAGTATAGTCCGCAGGGAGGGGCTCAGCTGTGAGCTCTCATCAGCCAACACTCCTGGCAGCTGAGGGAATGAGTACCCTGACCCTGAAGGATGGGTCTGGTTAACACATCCCAACACCTCCTTAAGGCTCACGTCCCGTAGCCCTGGCAGTTATCCACTCTTTATCTGGGAGTGTTCTCTCTCCTGACTGACATCCACTCTCCAGGGCAGGAGCCAGTCTCCCCACAGTCCACAGCTGCCGCGTTACAGCTCCTCACTCAATTCCCAGTTTTGTTGTTGTTTGCAGGGGGTTTCCTGTTAGGGTGTTTCCTCTTTTCCAGCTCTCTTTGAGAACGTGGTAACTTCTTAGAAACAAGAAGACATTCTGCCTTTTCTCTGATTTGCCAACAGTTGTTTTTTTTTGTTTTTTTTGTTTTTTTTCAAAAAAAGGCTTAAAATATTTTTGAATAAGAGCCTACTCTTTCTGGATGAAGCCACTGGTGGTAACAAGCTTCCCACAGAGAAACTGCCCCTGACCTCCCTTGTTTTGTAGACAGGCCTCAGCTGGGCCATGCGTTCCCTGCAGTGAAAGTTGCTAATGAGCTGCAGCATTCCAGAATGGAATGTGGTGGTGTCCCCTCTCTCCCTCTATGCTCAATAGGTTCTTGGAAACTTTGACTTTAAGTGAAATGACATACAACTGTCAATGAAAGAAAGTCCAAATGTGTAGAAAAATTTTATAAGAGTTTATTTGAGCCAAATCTGAGGGCCAAGCAAAAATCTCAACGAATTGAGAAAATGCTCTGGAGAATGGCAGTTTGACTGTTCTTTTTATACATTAGAATCAAAGGAGAAAATGTAAGGGAAGGGTATATGAAATCCTTTGGTGGTATATTAAGGAGATGGGAGAAAGCAAAGTGAGAAAATCTCCAGGATTAGATAAAAAGTAAAATGGAGAGACACATACTTCTTTTATATCAGTGGGTATAGGATAGCTAACATTTAACATTTATAGAAAACTAGAGGCTCGGTGCATGAATTTGTGCATGGGTGGGATCCCTCAGCCTGGCAGGCAATCGGGGCAATTGGGGACATGGGAGGTTGGCTGGGGGAGGGGGGGGGGCGGGGGGCTGGGGGGGCTGCAAGAGGTTGGCTGGCTGAGGGGAGGGGCTGCAGGAGGTTGGCTGGCCACAGGAGGTTGGCTGTGGGAGCGCACTGACCACCAGGGGGCAGCTCCTACATTGAGCATCTGCCTCATGG
Organism: Myotis nattereri; assembly: GCF_964212035.1. NCBI lineage: Eukaryota > Metazoa > Chordata > Mammalia > Chiroptera > Vespertilionidae > Myotis > Myotis nattereri. Next base: position 30,029,152 of record NC_138083.1, on the reverse strand, counting down.
TGGTCAGTATGCGTCATAGCGACTGGTCAACCAGTTGACTGGTTGTTCAGTCATTCAGTTGCTTAGGCTTTTATATATATAGACTAGAGGCCCGGTGCACAAAAATTTGTGCACTCAGGGGGCGGGGGGAGGGCGGTGTCTCTCAGCCTGGCCTGTGCCCTCTTGCAGTCTGGGACCACTCGGGAGATAACCACCTGCTGGCTTAGGCCTGCTCCCGGGTGGCAGAGGGCAGGCCCAATCCTTAGGTGCAGCCCCTGGTCGGGCTCAGAGCAGGGCCGATTGGGGAGTTGGGGCGCCGCCCCCTGTCATGCACAGAGCAGGGCGGATCAGGAGGTTGCGATGTCACCCTCAGTCACGCTCAGGGTAGGGCCGATTGGGGGGTTGGGGCACCGCCCCCTGTCACACTCAAGGCAGGGTCGATGGGGAGGTTGCGGCGCCACCCCATGTCACGCACAGAGCAGGGCCCATCAGGGGGTTGGGGCGCTTCCCCCTATCACTAACAGAGCAGGGCTGATCAGGGGGTTGGGGCGCCGCCACTCTCAGACTCAGGGCAGGGCCAATGGGGAGGTTATGGTTCTACCCCGTCACACACAGAGCAGGGATCGTGGGGGGGGGGGGGCGCCGCACCCTGTCACACACAGAGCTGCAGGGCGATCAGGGGGCTGGGGAGCTCCCCCCTATCAGGCACAGAGCAGGGCCGATCAGGGGGTTGTGGCCCCGCCCCCTGTCACACACAGAGCCACAGGGCGATCAGGGGGTTTGGGTGCTGCCCCCTGTCACACTGATCCCAGTGCCGGGAGGCATATTACCCTTTTACTATCTAGGATAGAGGCCTGGTGCATGGGTGGGGGCCGGCTGGTTTGCCCTGAACGGTGTCCTGGATTAGGGTGGAGGTCCCCACTGGGGTGCCTGGCCAGCCTGGGTGAGGGGATGATGGCTGTTTGCAGCTGGTCACACACCCTTCAGGGTGGGGGTCCCCACTGGCGTGCCTGGCCAGTCTGGGTGAGGGGCTAAGGGCTGTTTTTAGGCTGGCGGGTGACTGAAGCTCCCAACTGCTCCTTTTTTTCTTTTTTTTTTCTTTTTAATTCTGGGCCAGCTTTAGCTCTGGCTCCAGCTTTGAGGCCTCTGCTGCTGAAAGCAGGTATCTGGTTTGTTTGGGTTCTATAATCGAAACACTGTATCAACTCCAGCTCTGAGATCCCGGCGGGCTGAAAGCAGGTTTCTGGGGTTTTGTTTAGCTTCTATATTTGTAACAATGTTTCAAACTGCAAGCTCAGAGGCCGGCAAGGCAGGCAGGGAACGTTGGTTTCCTCCATCACTGAAGCAAGCAAGCCTCATGTTAACTTCAAGCTGCCTGGCTGCTGGCCGCCATCTTGGCTGGCAGTTAATTTGCATATTGCCCTGATTAGCCAATGGGAAGGGTAGCGGACGTATGCTAATTACCATGTTTCTCTTTTATTAGATAGGATAGAGATGGTATTCAGGCAAGAAAATAACAAGGAGGAGTTTCATTGCTCTGATGCCAGAGATTGTGCCCCCAAGGGTCGGGAAAAGAAAATTACTCTGATATTTCAAAAGTAAGTACTAGATGAGTGAAAAAAATGAACAGGATTCGCTTTGGGTAAAGACTGACCTTTGCTGAGGAAGCTGTAGGCCTGGGATGTGACTACCCACCATGGTCTGTCCAGTTAGGAATCTATGATCAGGCCATCCTGTGTGGTTACTGTCACTGAATTTGTCAGGTCTGCCATGTAGCCCCTTTTTCATCCACATAACAAAGCCAACTTTACCCTTGGCTGAGTTACATTCCTATAGCATATTTCTAGTCACACCAAACTTCTAAATTAAAAAAAAAACACCAAACATTTCTAGTATGAAACATTAAAGTAAATGTAAGCTATGCAAACATTTAAGGAAGATTAATGAAAACAAGTAAGAGTGTTACTTTCCAACCCAGCTTATTCCAGTTCAGGGACATGGGTGGCCAGAGCCTATCCTGGCAGTTCAGGGTGCAATGCAGGGACCCACCCTGGACAGGACACCCTTCCATCACAGGGCCCCCTTCCCCTCACACACACACACACCCGCACCTCCCCATGCAGAAGTCATCTACTTCCCATGGTCTCTGTTACCTATGCCTAAAACCCCCCATTAGGGCAGAACTGTGGTTGCCATTCTGTCTGTTAAAATGCACCATTTTAACTCTCTTTGAACACACCATCCATCTCCTTCCACAAGGAAGAGCTTTTGAAGAGAAAGCTCAGATATAATGAAAAGGGCAGGGATTCCAGAAACTGGGGTGTGTGGTGAGTACAGTGGTAGGGGGCTGGTTTTAGACTCAAGATGCTCACATCTCAAGGTATTGGCTGTAGATGACAGCTGACCTCAGCTTATTGCTCACATACCTAAGGACTGAGCCATTATCTTACACCTGACTCTGCCACATGTCCTAGCATCTGTCTAGAGACCCCGAGACACTGGAGTCTATGACTCTGCATCCCATGTTAAAGAAGTCTTTTTTTTAAAAATCCTAACCCGAGGATATGTTTTCATTGATTAGAGAGAGACAAAGGGGAAGAGAGAGAGAGAGAGAGAAAGAGAGAGAGAGAGAGAGAGAGAGAGAGAGAGAGAGAGAGAGAGAGAGACAGACATGGGTGTGTGAGAGAAACATAGATTGGTTGCCTCCCATACGAGCTCCAAGCGGGGATCTAACCTGCAACCTTTTGGTGTACAGGACAATGCTCCAACCGAGGCACCGGTCAGGACAAGAAGTCTCTTTTTAAATAGTAATGAAATTAGCTTTTAAAAGCTCATTGTATCTTCTGATAAGTGAGAGGAAAGCCACTAATGTGTACTTAGGTTTCCCTGAGTGTTTTAAGAGCACGCTGGGAACACACCAGGGCCTTGTGTGCCTAATGATTTAAAAATAAAACCATTCTGGAGGTTGGGAACCGATTCCCACAGCCTCCTCGTGCCAAGCTGCGTGGACCTGCTCTTTCCAGCCGGTTGGGACCTGTGAGCAGGACTCTGAGGGCAGCGGTCCTGGCCTCGCCCACCAGTGTGTCCAGTGGGCCTCAATTAACACCCAGCATGACACTGGCACTCAAAAATGGTAATTTCTAGAATTGTGTGACTTCCCCCCACGTAGCACAAACTGAATAGAAAATTACTGCCCACCAGGGGAGGGAGAAGTGTTGTGTTTCAAGGGCTCCTTCTGAAGAATGTTGGGTTGTTTATTAAACCAAGGAGTGCATAAACCATTCAAAAAGGTGTGACTGAGTTTGTTGGAAAAATGCAGCTAAGTCAGGTGTTTCAAATTCAAAACTTGGCTTTGAAGATCCTCTTCTTGTGGCCCACCCTCCCTGTAAAACTTAAAGGACATTTGGGAGACTAACATACGGTGATAAAAATTCTAATTATCTCCTGTTGCCATCATTTAATAAAATAAACAAAAACTTAGGCAGGGTCTAATCTCAGAATGAAGGACAGTTTTTCCCAAGAAAAGACAACTGGCACCTACACTCACCTCTAAAAGGGACGGTATTTTAATTATTTTGAAAACAGGAAAAAAATTATACATTTTTTAATTTTACGCTACATGCGATATAATTCTTTAATGCAAGTGGATCAGTGTGTGGCAATATATTGGATGGTAGATAACATTGGTGATTGAATTTTACTACTTATTTATTAACTGTAGTTACTTTATACTCTTCTTACACAATCTTCTAAAGCCAAATCAGTCTCTCATCTTGCCCTTACTAAGGCTGTTATCTTTTTATTTTATTTTTATTTTTTTAATATTTTTATTAACTTTAGAGAGGAAGAGAGAGGGAGAGAGAGATAGAAACATCAATGATGAGAGAGAATCATTGATCGGCTGCCTCCCGCAAGCCCCATACTGGGGATTGAGCCTACAACCTGGGTATGTGCCCTTGGCTGGAATCGAACCTGGGACCCTTCAGTCTGCAGGCCGATGCTCTATCCACTGAGCCAAACCGAACGACCCTTTCACAGAGGTTGCCTAAGACCATCGGAAAACACATATATAATTACATATTGTTTTTGTGATTAATCACTATGCTTTAATTATGTTCAATTTGTAACAATGAAATTGGGGGTCACCACAACATGAAGAACTGTATTAAAGGGTCGCGGCATTAGGAAGGTTGAGAACCACTGGGCTAGAGAGCAAGGCTGTTATCTTTGAATGCTCCTCCTCTCCTTCCATCTGTATGGCATTTCTGTCTCATAATTAGGTTTCACTCTGCTTTTAAACATAAAAATAGTTATTATTATAAGGTCGGTTTTCTTTTTAGATTTATGAACTTATTTTTAACAACGTTTTAAACTTCTGTCTTGCATCTTATCTCTTCTCTCTGGGCTTATTTTCACACTTTAAAAAATATATTTTTATTGATTTCAGAGAGAAAGGGAGATGGAGAGAGAGATAGAAACGTCAATGATAAGAGAGTTATCACTGATTGGCTGCCTCCTGCATGCCCCACACTGGGGATTGAGCCCTTAACCGGACGTGTGCCCTGCCCTGGAATCTAACCGTTCCCTGCTGGTTCATAGATCAAAGCTCAACCATTGAGCCACACCAGTTGGGCTATTTTCACACTTGATGAAGAATGTTTTCAGTAACTTCTTCCCCCTCCCCCCCAACTTTCGTGTGTCTGAAAATATATTTGATTTGTTCACTCTTGAATGAAGGCTTAGCTGGTCATAGCATCCTTTTCCCTCTGCACCTTGAATGCATTATTCCTTTCTTTCTGGCATCTGTAGCTAATGGTGAGATGTTAGTTTCTTTCTTTCTTTCTTTCTTTTTTAAATAAATCTTTATTGTTCAGATTATTACAGTTGTTCCTCTTTTTTCCTCCCATAGCTCCCCTTCACCCAGTTTCCACCCCACCCCATACCCTTACCCCCCCGCATTGTCCTTGTCCATAGGTGTAAGAGTTTTGTCCAATCTCTTCCTGTACCCCCCCGAGAATTCTCAGTCCACTCCCTTTCTATGCCCCTGATTCTATTCTATTCACCAGTTTATTCTGTTCTTCAGATTTTTTATTCACTTGATTTTTAGATTCACTTCTTGATAGATATGTATTTGTTGTCATTTTGTTGTTTATAATTTTTATCTTTACCTTTTTCTTCCTCTTCTTAGAGAATACTGTTCAGCATTTCATATAATACTGGATTGGTGATGATGAACTCCTTTAGCTTTTTCTTGTCTGTGAAGCTCTTTATCTGCCCTTCAATTCTGAATGATAGCTTTCCTGGGTAGAGTAATCTTGGTTGTAGGTTCTTGCTATTCATCACTTTGTATATTTCTTGCCACTCCCTTCTGGTCTGCATAGTTTCTGTTGAGAAATCAGCTGACAGTCGTATGGGTACTCCCTTGTAGGTAACTGAGTTTCTTTCTCTTGCTGCTTTTAAGATTCTCTCTTTGTCTTTTGCTCTTGGCATTTTAATTATGATGTGTCTTGGTGTGGTCCTCTTTAGATTCCTCTTGTTTGGGGTTCTCTGTGCTTCCTGGACCTGTAAGTCTATTTCTTTCACCAGATAGGGGAAGTTTTCAGTCATTATTTCTTCAAATAGGTTTTCAATATCTTGCTCTCTCTCTTCTGCTGGCACCCCCATAATTCGGATGTTGTTATGCTTGAAGTTGTCCCAGGGGCTCCTTACACTAGCTTCATATTTTTGGATTCTTTTTTCTTTTTGCTTTTCTGGTTGGGTGTTTTTTGCTTCTTCGTATTTCAAATCTTTGACTTGATTCTTGGGATCTTCTCATCTGCTGTTGGATCTCTGTATATTATTCTTTATTTCAGTCAGAGTATGCTTATTTTCTAATTGGTCTTTTTTTCATATCCTTGAGGGTCTCACTAGATTTCTCGGAGGTTTCTAGAAGATTCTTGAGTAACTTTATAACTGTGGTTTTGGACTCTATATCCAGTAGTTTGCTTTCATCCATTTCTTTTGTTTGTGACTTGTTTCTTTGTCTCTGCATTTGGCTGATTCCCTGTGTTTGTTTCTATGTGCCAGGTAGCTGCTAAGTCTCCTTGAGTTGATAGAATGACCTTGTGTGGTAGGTGTCCTATAGGGCCAAGTGGTTCAGCCTCCCCAGTCTCCTGAGGTGGATGTTCTTGGTGCACCCTTTGTGGGATGTTTGCACAGTCTTGTTGAAGTTAAGCCTTGATTGCTGTTGGTATCACTGGGAGGAATTGACCTCTAGGCCAAATGACTGTGGTGACCAGCTGTGTCTACACTGGAAGATCTGTTGCACAGGAGACACCCTTATGGGGCAGGACTTGCTTCAGTAGGGCTTTGGTGCTCACTGAGTCTGCCCCTTGAGTGTGTCTCTTATGGATGTGAAGAGTTGTAATCCATTATCATCTCCAAGGAGGTATAAGGTCAGCCACTTTCTGGGGCCGCCCAGCAGGAGCTACAGAGACATCTGCAGATTCCTCCTCTTTGTATGGGGTTTGGAAGTGCCCAGACAAGGCCCAGCTGTGGAGCAAGGCCGCTGCTGCTGCCAGGTAGTGGGCCTTCTTTTGGAATCTCTGGGGCTCTCTGACCCAGCTGCAATTTGTTTTAGGTGAAAGAACAGGCCATTCATATGCAAAAGCCGATGTGCACAGCTTGGGTGGGGTTGTAAATTGGGTGGGGCCAGGTCACTGGGAATCACCAGGGCAGAGCAAACAGCAATGGCTTCCCTGAACCAGAGAAGCCCCTGGTTCTCCGCATCCCACGCACCCGTGCAGGAGCAATGATTGCTGCGAGCACCTCTAAGAGTAAGCCACCCTCACATTCCTGTCCCAATGCCAGACAGTCCAGTTTCTCTCTGTACATGTCTGGGTCCCCCAGAGTCTCGCCCGTAACTGGAATTCAGAGCAAGCGGGAGCTTATATCTCCCTCCCAGTTTAAAGAACAGCACATCCAGGTGCCAGCCCTTTCTGCGCCTCCGCACCTCTTACCAGTCTCAATGCACTTTCTTCACCTCTCTGGTTGTAGAATTTCCACTCAGCCAGCTTTCCCGGGGTTCTGGGTGGTAGTTGTTCTGCCGTTTAGTTGTAATTTTGATGTGGTTGTGGGAGGCAGCAAGTATAGGTGATTACCTATGCCGCCATCTTGGTTTCTCTGAGACGTTAGTTTCTTTGTGTGTAAGATACCTTATTCATTTCTAGTAGCCCTTAGTATTTTCTTTTGATGTTCTTCAGTTATACCATGAAATGTCTGGATGGAGCATAAAGAGATATCTCTCTGGCGATAGGGTAGTTTTATATCTTGAATGCAGTGGTGGTTAACAAATCTACACATGTGATAAAATCGTGTAGACCTATACATACACATTGCACCAATATGTCAATTTTCTGGTTTTAGTACTGTACTAGAATTATGTATGCTGTAACCAATTGTACTTATACTATAATTATGTAAGGTTTGTTTATCTTCCCACCGCTTAGAACTTTGTATGTTTTTTCTATCTGAAGCTTAATATTTTATTTCATTTATTTAAAAAATTTGATTACCTTTCAAATTTGACTCTCCTTTTTTCCTTCTGAGCACATGTTGCAGCTTCTTAATCCATCTTGTATATGCCCAGCTTTCTCTGTCCTGTCTCCACCTGTGCATCTCTCTGAATCCTGGGTGAGTATTCCCCATGGTTGCTCACTAAGCTCTATTAGGCTCACAGCTTCTGAACCAGTGTTTACACTTATTTCTCAGTTTTCATAGCTGTTATCCATACCTGACATTATCTTATGTGTTTATTTGTGGCTTTATTTTCTTTCTCTTTCAACCAGCACATAAGCTCCATAGGGGCAGCAACTGTTTTATTCCCTAAAGTGCCTGGAGCAACACTTGGAAAATTGTAGGTAATGGAGAAATATATTTTCATTGATAACAGACTCCTGAGGACACAAATAATTCCGTGAACAAAATGAACTATATAACACCCCTACAATAAACACATCCATTTGACAAGACATGGCATCCATAAAGTAAGTACCAGTTGCTATAAAACGGAACAGTCAGAGAACAAGAAAGAACTTAGAAATTAAATATGTAATTGGCAAAAAAAACCCCCAAACCCCCCAAAAACAAAACAACAAGCAATAGATGAGCTAGAAGTTAATGTTAAGGAAAATTTCCAACATGAAGAGAAAAAAGACCTATCTTTTTACTCTTTGATAAAGAAAACAGTTCACCATAACAGAGTCACTTAAGAGTTCCCACATCTAAGTGATGCATCCTCTTTAGGTACCGTGTTTGCTGCATCCCGTAAGTTATGCCTTCTTTCTCATTCATCACTCCTAAAAATTGTATGATTTTCACATTGAATTTTCTTTAAGCAGTGAGTCATTAGAATGGTGTCTCTTAATGTGTAAACATAAAGTGTTTGTTTTTCTTTTTCCCCTGTACTGCCAGGGGCCTGGGAATCCAGGCTTAAGCCCAAGTTTGGCACAAATTCATGTTCCAATCACTCATTGGCAACTCTATTTCTGTTTTCTTATAAGGCTTCAGGAGGATCAACAGGCAGAGATGTTCTGTCCTCATTCATAGATAGATCATGCTTTTCCTGGCTCCCTGTGATGCACAGGACCCAAGGCTCACACCCTAAACCTGTGTGATCATAAATCTCCATCTTCTTGCTTCTGCAAAGCAATTCCTCAGAAACAATGAGAAGTAGTAAAGAAATAGGGAATAACATCATTTGTGTTAAAACTGCTGCCAGTCCCAGATTCCCATGGAGGGGGAGAAAATCCTGCCCGCATTAATGAGACCCAGGAATGGGGACTCAATTCTGAGTGTGATGCCCTTTGGAATTGCTGGGGCTTCTGACAGCTGCTACATCCTGATGGCTGGGTCCCCATGCGGCAGCCTTGGGATCCAGAAGCATTCCAGGACTGAATCACAAGGGATTTGAGAACTAGTTTTATTCATTAGCATGAAGTGGGAGATCTAAGGGGAAAATCTCTGGACTCAGTTTTCCCATCTGTAAATTGGGGACTTTTATATTGATTTCTGTTGAGAGTGGATGAGGTATGAGTGCAGGTGTGTAACGTGCAATGGAAGGGATTATCTCTACACAATCAGGCCAGCGAATAGCCCTTAGCATGCCAGGACTGAGAAACCACCAAGCTTTGGAGTAGGGTGGGGCAGAAGATTTTTGGGGAAAAAGGAAAAAGTGTAAGGGAATGTTTATAAGCTGCCCCATATGGACACATAAAACTTGGCAAACTCTCCTTCAAGCAATTTTGAACAGCCCTCTCTACACCCAACCCTTAGCCCCTTACTCATCTCTCCCCTGACATTCTCAGGGGGACTAGCTAGGTACCTCCACAGGGGCCTGTTGGCGGCAGGGAGTCCTGCTTCCCCTGTTTTAGCACTGTGGTCCGTGGGCTCAAATACTAGAGTGTGTCCATCTCTCCTCTCCCTCCCGGTGCAGACCGCAGAGCTTGGCACATGCAGAGGTCTATCCCCTTTGTTAACTTAAAAATGAATTTCAACATCATGATACAAGGCAACGATAGCAATAAACACCCCTTCAGGTAATCTTTCTCAGCTTTTCTTGAACTATTTTAAGCAGAAAGCCTTTCCTGTAAAAGGCATGAGATCAGAGAAAGAAAAGGGGATTTGTTCTCCGTTTCCGTCTCAGTTTCCTCATCAGTAAAAAGAAGATAAACACAGGATCATCCCCGTGAGTTGGTGGTGGGGTATGGGGCCTGGCATTCATGTAAGAGTGCTCATAAAACAAGTGTGTCTGTATTTAACGGGGAGAAGGTTATTTAAAACCACCACTGATGCTAGCAACTTCTCCCTTTTAAGGGTTGGGGCAAGGGGAAGGCAGCAGCGCCTTTGTCAGTGGACACATAAATCTCTATATTGCTCCTTTCTTCTCACGAAGGGGTCCAGGCGGGGCGTGGGGACTGGGATTTCAGAGCCTCTACCAGGTCTTCTGAGCCACTCAAGACCCGCAGTGGATGGTGCTTTGTTGAGCAGACACTTTGAATGTCCATCTGCGACGAATACGACTGGGGCCAAGTAGAGAGTGCAGAACTATGTCACTGTCCATAATAAAGAGTGTGTAGGAGCTGGCAAGAGTGGGGTTACCCATGGCAAGGAGTCCCCCACCCCCAGAGCATAGCCTGGAGAGAAGTCCTCAGTCTTAGGGTGACCCAGAGACTCCAAAGAACTGGAAGGTCTGATATTGATCTTTAAGTTACACGTGTTTCTGTGATGCAAATCTCTGTCCTGTCCACATCTTCAGCAGTCTGCTCTGCACATAGATGCTTTGTGGGAGTAAATTTAGAGGAAATCAAGGGAAGGAGGGCTGCTTTCACATCAGAATGGAGCAGGGAGGAGAACAAAGCCATTGCAGGGGACAGGCAAGTGAGGGCAAGAGTTGTTGGAGGGGACTCAGGGACTCACAAAATGCTTGTGGCAGGACACTGGACTTCCCTCAGGAAGAGAAATGAGGGTTCAAGCCATTGTTATGTAGACCTCAGACCGGGTGACCTTAGTCAATATCTGGGTTATATATACAGAGTTGAGAAGCCACACTGTAGGAGAAGTAGATGAAGGGACAGTATTGATGATGCAGCTGGAAGAAGGAGACATTTAAATTCTAAAATATTCAAAATGTCAAGCTGCATGCAGAGCATAGTGCGTCATAGGCTGTTTGCAAATGTCCCATGTTTTTCTCCTTCCAAGAACAGGGTGAAATTGCAATTCCATGCCTGTCTGGAGTTAAATTTGGTCACAGACATGCTTTGGCCCATGAAACGTGGGTGAAAGCACATCCCTTTCAGGCAGGAGCTGTAAGAGCCAGTGCGTGACTGGCCCCTCTCTCTTCCTCCTCTGTTTTGGCGACTGGCAACAGTTTAGAGAGTGACTACTCCGTCACCCTTGGTCCTCAGTGAGGACAACACCAATAAACCTTAGACACAGTTTTTTTGGGTTTGTTTTTCAAGTGACTGGAGTTTGCAGTTTGCTGCAAAAACTAGCCCATCCTGAATGATAAAGGAATTTGTGCAATGCCCTGCTTGATTAACGAGGAAACTGAGGCTTAGAGAGGACCAGTGACCTACCTCGAGTCATCCAAAGAATTTGCAGAAAATCTGCAACTAGGACCCAGCTCTCCTGCTCTCCAGCAAGCAGCCACCCCAGCCTTGAATGTGATACCTGGTGGGAGTGTGGTGGAGTGACGCCCAGACTTCTACACACAGGCACCGATAAGAACCAGCTACAGACAGACAGCACAGAGCCATGAAGGGAAGGTTTCTTCAACCTCTGCCCCTGCCTCCTGCCCTGGAGAGTGTTCCACGGATGAGTGCCTTCTCACTTAGCTTCTCCACTCCCAGTTCCCAGGCCTGGGAATACATGTTGCTTTTCTGATGATAGCATTTACCAATTACTTTTTTAAAATATATTTTTGTTGATTTCAGAGAGGAAGGGAGAGGGAGAGAGAGATTGAAACATCAATGATGAGAGAGAATAATTGATCGAGCCCACAACCTGAGCATGTGCCCTTGACCGGAATCGAACCTGGGACCCTTCAGTTCGCAGGCTGACGCTCTATCCACCGAGCCGAACCAGCTACGGATGCCAATTATCTTTGATGCACTTCTGCCTTTGCCCTTCATGCCCATTGTGTTTCTGGTTGATCTGGGTCATGACCCATCATGCAAGCCAGAGCCACGATACACTGCATAACAAATATCACAGAACCTCATGGAATTCCACAATAAATGCGTATTGCTCATGCATCTTTCTTATCCTCTTCCTGGGGCAGTGGCCTAGTCAGGAATCTCATTCTCCTGCTGATAGCGAAGGTACCAGAGAGCAAACAGAAACAGGTAAGGCCTCTGGAGGACTAGAGTCACCTGTCACTTGTTCCTCTTTCTACTGTCTAAGGAGTCATGTGACCAAATACAAAGCTTATAGGTGGAAAAAGATACTCTCCCAAGTCACATGGCAAATGACATGGATACAGGGATGGGTAAGAATTGAGTCTATTAATGCAATCTGCCACAATCAACTTTTCTGTCTGACCCCTGAGTTCCTAGGCCAGACTCAGTCCATGTGGACCCCTTACCCTGGGAGCATCCCCGAAGGCTCTGTAGAGGGCCTTGTACCCTCTTGCTTCGTGCCTGAGTATTTCCTGCTGTGCAGGCAATCTGTAGGATTATCAGAGTCTCAGGTGGTGCATTTAAACAGCCAAAGACAAGTTGGGCAGTTATGCTGGATGACAAGGCCTTCATAAAAGATTTATTGGCTCCTGCAGAAACAGCCTTTAAATCACCCATGACCTGTAATTGCACTGGGCATGCCAAGTAAATGCATCTATTACAACCCCTGTGAGTCAAGTTTACCTTTGCTTCTTGTTGGCAGAGTATCTGCTCCTTCACTTATTGACCACCTAATAGGGATCATGCGCTATGCCAGGCCTTGGGGATACCAGAAGAATTCTCCCCTTGAGATCTATGAGGTATAGAGATGGATAGAAATGTGCAGTGTGGTTAGGAGTAAGAACACACAGAGAAAATAACTTTTAGTGCTATAAGAAGGGGGCATGGGGAAGGCTGGACATGAATTGGGCTTTAACGAGTATATAAAAATGGTGTCTCAGTCACTTCAGGCAAGATTGAGTGGCTTAAACCACCAATATTTATTTCTCACAGTTCTGGAGGTTGGAAAATTCATGATCATGGTGCTGGCAGTTCCAGTGTCAGGTGAGAGCTCTCTTCTTGGTTTGCAGATAGCCATCTTCTTGTTATATCCTTTACCTGGGGGTGGGGGAGAGGAGAGAGGAGAGGAATGAGGAGGACAATGGAGCCAAAGAAGATTGATGTTTCTAAGCTGAGCACCTGGATGGATAACAGTGCCCTGAACAGAGAGAGAGAATATGGGAGGAAGAGGGGCAATGAGCTTGGGTTTGAGATGCCTGAGGGATGTGTGGGCAGCAAAATTTAGGAGCTTTGGAGCGGTGACTCATGAATATGGTAGGAGACTGGGAGATAGGGAGATTGGGAGCTGATTAGTTTCCTCAGGGAGAATGTGTAAATTGAAAGACAGGAGAAGGAGTAGGAGGGGAATGAGGAAAGTGATGCTGAGAAAGTCGAAGAACTGTGCAAACAGAACAAGGCTGGATGTACCAGCCACCATGTACAGTTTTGGATGTTGTGCACGGTACAAATTTAGGGGAACGATTCCCAATGTAGATTATATGGGTGGAGGCATCTGAAATTCTGCAGTGTGCAGCCAACATGGCTGGAAATGTCAGATTTGGCCATGAGACTAGTAGGAAGACACCTCTAAATTTAATGCACAGGCTTTGTCCTAGACTAATTAAATCAGGAATTCCAAGGAGTAGATGCTAGCATCACTTTTGTTTTTTGTTTTTAAAGGAGTCATTGGGGATTTTAAAAAATTGTTCACACTGCGGGATAGGGGAGGCTAGGGGACTGTCTAGGGCGGGGGGATAAAATGGACACATATGAAATACCCTTTGTAATACTTTAAGCAATAAATTAAAAAAAAAATTGTTCAGATGATCACAGTGTTCAGCCAGAATGGAGAACCGTCATTTCCTGGCCCCTCTCCATCATTTTAGCCCTACATCCCAGTAGATTAACATGGGTTTATTAGACTAGATTCATGTCCATTTGATGGCTGACTACTACAAACAGACATTCAACATTGCTCAGGGATCAAACATGCTTCCTAGTGAGCTATCTTCCCATCATCCAAGATGACTATATAGGTTTTCCTCAGTCCTCAAACTACATCTCCAACTCCCATTCAGCTGATGATCTCATCTCAGACATCACAGAAAAACCAGTGCGTGAGAATGAAACTTCCTCATCTTCACACCACTAAATCCACCACCCTACCTCACCCTTCTTCATCTTAGGCCATGTCCTCTTCATGTACGTCGGATCCCAAGTCCTTTCTGTTCTGTGTCTTCAGTCCTACTTTCTAATGTAACACTTATGAGCACTCAGGCAACTCCAATGCCTCATTGTTGGGAGTACAGGCAGTATTAGTTATCTATTTGTGTAACAGGCCAGTCCAAAATTTAATTGCTTAAACAACAGCCATTTTATTGCTCAGGAATGTGGGCAGTGCTCAGTAAGGGATGGCTTGTGTTTGCACCACCTGATATCAGCTGGTGCAACTCAACTGGGGGTGGGGGGGGGGCGGTCTTATTCACATGTCTGACACCCCAGCTGGGGCTTGGCTGGGGTAGCTGGGCCTCTCTTCTCGTGGGCTCTCTCATGCACTGAGGCCCAGCTCTCCTCCATGTGGCCATCCTTTGTATGTGGGTCTCAACCACCAATACCTCTCTCTGCACTTGACCCCTCCCTCTAGCAGTATCACATGGACTCTGTGCATAGTGAGTTTCCCTGTAAGTGAAATAGAAATTACAAGCCATCATCAGGGTTGGGCTCAGAAATCCCAAATTTTCACTTCTGCATAATGTCAAAGCCACTCACAAGACTAGTCCAGATTCAAGAAGAGAGGGAGGGGTGGCACAGATGTACTAGTACAAGGAAAAATGGTTGGTGGGCATGCTTATACGAAAGATAATTCATCTTATCTTCACTAGCACATCAGAATTCTGAGCAAGGGACTAGTATTGCAGGAGTCACACAAATGGCGATCAAGGTACAGAATAAGGTTTTTGTTGTTGTTTTGTTAATCCTCACCCGAGGATACTTTTCCATTGATTTTTAGGGAGAGTGGAAGAGAGAAGGAAAGACAGAGAGACACATCGAGGTGAGAGAAACACATCGATTGATTGCCTCCTGCATGAGCCCTGATCAGGGCCTGGGCTGGGGAAGAGCCTGCAGCCAAGGTACGTGCCCTTGACCGGAATCAAACCTGGGACCCTTCAGTCCGAAGGCCAACGCTCTATCCACTGAGCCAAACTGGCTAGGGCCAGAATATGTTTTATTAGAGGTAAAGTTCAATTGGTTTAAGCTACAGTGGGCTTCCTCTTGCTTTATCCCTGAATTGGACAGATTTACCTATTTGTTTACCTGCACAATTGCAGGACTTCCTATCTGAGGAGCAGAGCCTTCCTGGGAAAGTTCACCAAATGGGTAGAAACTAAAGACAGAGGAAAGGAGTGAGCCATCTGCATCCCATTCATCTTCCTAGACTCACAATTCTGTCAGTCCATCCTCCTCCCATGGGAAGAAATGATTTGGGGCAGAGAGGAGGGCAGGAGACTTCTTCCCAAGAATGTCTCTTCACAAGCTCGAGGACCCATCTTGGGATGAAGACAGGAAAGCAGGAGGCAGATGGCTCCCTCTAACATACCCAATTTTTGTCCCCTTTCACCGGGTCTAAACTTATAGTCAACAGGGGTGCGGCCATCACGTTAGGGGAGGAAATGAATGGTCTGTTAGGAAGCACTCAATGCTACAGTCCTGTGGCCACATCCCAATACCAACCACTATTTTTTTTCATTGTCCTGAGGCCAAGGAGAAATATAGGTCTGTTTGTTGTTGTTGTCACTGTTTTCTTTGTGTGTTTTAGGTGTCCTGACCTAGTTTTGAAGTCCCAGCTAAAAGTTGGTCAGTTGAGCTTTTTTGAGCACTAATTAAATTCACACTCTCAATCACTTACTTCGCAGGGCTTTCATACCCCAGGCCACCACGTAGCAGCCCTAATTGCCCGGGGGGCCAGCTCCCAGACAAGTAGGGACAGTCCCTATGCCCAGAGCCCAAGAACTTAGTCCAATGAACCAATTGATAGAGACCTGAACGGAGCTAAACCTACACTGGTTTTCATACATATGCTGCCCCCTGCAGCTCCAGCTTGCTATTACCCTGGCCAGGGGTGCAACCCCCTGCATGTGGCCCTGCCTGGAAGCCTTTCATTTGGAGCTCTAGGTAACAAAGAGTTCTGCCTTTCATCTCTCCGGGTGTCATTGTTGTATCCTGACATCAAAAGAATCTTTAAATCTTATAAAACACTAAGGTGGGCAATTTAGCTCTTTTCCCCAAAGGCTCTGAAATGCGTCAGTACTGCACATTAACTAAATCAACTCTAAGACCTCCATCTTATACTGACAGTTCACTCCCTTCTGTGTTCCCATCTCAGAGTAGGCCTTGTTGTTCAAAACAGCTGAGCTGAAGTCATGTAATGAGCTCAAATGATAGATTTAAAAACTCTAATATTATGATGGTGACGATAGGAAACTGTTCTACACTTGAATAATCGAATCCAATTCAACCTCCCTTTATCAAATACTCAAACATCTGCTTGTACATGTAGTCTAAGATATGGAAAATAAAAATTAAGAACTCCACAAAAATTAAAATTCCAAATCACCCTGGTTAATGTTAACTTTGGCCTCAACTGTGGGCTCTCACTCATGTGCCTGGATACAATCTCAGCCTTTCTGCAGCCACAATTTGCTGTCTTCCACTGGACTGGGTACAGTTCCTTTAGGATGTCCAAGCTGCGTCATCTGACCCCAACGCTATAGCGTGCCTCACATTTTATAGAGAAGAGATTGAAGAGGACACATGAGCCTATCGCAGCACTGATAGTTTGCTCACCCATGAGACTCAGAAATACAGGGGGAAAGTCCCAAATGCCGTTATCTCAAGCAGAATTCATCATTTACATTAATCAAATGTGCATCTTCATTGCTGAAATGTAGCTTTGACTCAGCAGTGCCTGAGGGAGGGCAGAGGGAGAAAATCTTGCTTTCAGCTCCTCCGGCTAGGCCAGTGGTTCAGTCTCATGAGAACTACACTCAGCTGGGAGAGACTTCCCATCAGGAGGCTGACGAGAGCACTTTGTTTCCAAGTGTAGTAGATGCGGTTGGTGCCCTCTACATTCTCCTGGCACTCACCACAGCCATGTTGATGGCTTCCCCTTTAAGCCCTGAAGACTGCAGCTGAGGGCGTTCCCTGGGTGTGGGGGTGTGCTCAGAAGTGCTGGTGATCTGAGGCCCTCAGGAATGGTGAGTGCCCTCAGTGAAATGATGGACAGTAGGAGCTGGTGGATAAACAACCCAGCTTCTTTGCTGCTGGAGTGGGATACATTCCATTCCTCAGAGGGCTCCCGACAGGATTGAGTCTCAGTTGCTCCTAGTAGCATCCATTTATTCATTTTCCTCCCTTCCTCACTTTACTTCCTCACTTCCCTACTGGTGCTTCTTGGAAATATCTCCCAATTAAACTGCCTCCACCACAATCCTTGGTGCAGGTTCTGCTTCTGGAAGACTCCAACCTTAAACCCCATACCTGTGGGAAAAGTCCATTCCTACATACTCTCTTCTCTGTCATGGGGTGGCTTTTCAGCTACAAACCCCAATGACGTCTGCAAAACCCTTTGGTCATACTCATGGGCACGGCATCTCATCATATTCCCAGTCTCATCAATCTGCCTATCATCTCTCCTCTCCCTGACATGCAACTAATCCATCATCACATTCGTTTTCCTTTAAAAATGTTTCTCTAATCTATTCATTAATCTCTAGCTCTACTGCAGCCAAGATAACTTCATCTCCTCCTGAATTATTACAACAATTTTCTAACTGATCTCCTGGCTTTTCCTCTTCCCTGCCTCATAAAATTCATTCTTACAAAACAATACTCAGATTACTTTAGAGCATAAATTGGATCATATAATTTGTATCAGTGTAGAATTTATTCAGAGGTAAGTAAAGGAAAATCCAATTTATGGTTGCTTAAGAAGAAAAAAATAGAGGCTTATTTTTTTTTCTCATATGAGAAGAAGTCCCGATACAGGCAGTTCAGAGCTGATGCAGAAGCTGAACAATGTTAGGAAGGACCCAGCTACTTTCTACATTTCTGCTATTCTTACATTTATCATTTGTCCTCATGGTCACAATATAACTGCTGTGCTTCCAGGCATCATATTTATATTTCAGGATAGAAGTTAGAAAAGAGAAAAGTACCAAATCTGTCAAAATTAAGTTCCCTTTTTATAAGGAAATCCAAAGATTTCCCAGACACTCTTCTAATCTATACCAATAATAGAGGAATATGCAAATTGTCCAGGACACTGTGCCAGGAACAATAACGACCAGCAGGCTGCGTGAGGCGACCAGGCCGGCAGGGGGGGTAGTGAGGGACAACCAAATGACTGAACAGCAGGTTGTGTGGTGCGACCAGGCTGGCAGGGGGGTTAGTTGGGGGCGATCAGGCCGGCTGGGGGTGGGAGGCAGTTGGGGGCAACCAGGCCAGTGGGGAGGGCAGTTGGGGGTGACCAGGCTGGCAGGGAGGAGCAGTAAGGGGTGACCAGGCCGGTGCCAGGGGGCAATTAGGGGAAACCAGGCTGGCGGGGGGGGGGGGGGGAGGTAGCAGTTGGGGGTGACCAGACTAGCAGGGGGGCAGTTAGGGGCAATCAGGCAGGCAGGCAAGTGAGCAGTTAGGAGCCAGCAGTCCTGGATTGTGAGAGAGCTGTCCAACTACCAGTTTAGGCCCGATCCCCAGGATCGAGCCTAAACCAGCAGTCGGACATCCCCCAAGGGGTCCCAGATTGGAGAGGATGCAGGCTGGGCTGAGGGGAACTCCTCCCCCATGCACTAATTTCATGCATCGGGCTTCTAGTCACATATAAGCTTTTATCTCATTGACCAGAACTGTATCACATAATTATTTGTACTTGCAAGGCTTGGATACTAAGTATTTCAGTAGAAATGGTATTCCATGAGCCTATCTACAGCATCTGCCTCATCACTCTCTCGTTTGGACATTTTAATGCAGTGATAATAAAAGTTAAGTTTATTTTAAAACAGCCTACAAAGCATCTTACTGCTCCTCTAATGTCATTATTTATGACTCCTCTCCTCTCTCTGGGTGTTTCAGCCACAGTGGCCTTTCTTCTAGTTCTTTCCTGACTCCGAGTCTTTTCCATGCTTTTTTTTTATTCTCCGAGGTAAATTTTGTTATTGTTCTCAAGTCTTCCCTCTGCCCTTGTAATAAAGTGTCCACCCGTGTCCTTTTTAGAACGTCTCCACAGAGGAGAGAGGGCATGCTTTCCAGCCCTCATACCTGGAGCTTTGACTGATAAATGTGAACAGACTTGATGCTAGTGGAGGCTTTAAATGTGCTGAGAAGTTTGTGTACGTCTATCATCCACCGTGAGAAGAGCCTCATCTATTTCTATCATCCACCGTGAAAAGAGCATGTCTCCATAGCTGTTTGGCTCTGCGTGAGGCCCTTGGAGTAGTACCATCACCAGCCTGCAGCCTGGAGCCAAGCCCAGCTGGGCCCAACCAAGATCATCCAGACCCCAGCCAAATCCAAGACTTGTGAGTGAGAAAAGTAAATGTTTTAAGCCACTGAGATTTCTATTATGATTGGAATGCAGCAAAACCTGACAGTCAGAATTGTTCTCCTTCCCACTCATTTTGCTAACTTTTATTTATCTTTGGGTCTCAAATGAAATGTCACTACCTCAGAGAGCATTCACCTGTACTTCTAATCTTGGTTATGCTTTTTCTCTGGACTAAGCTTTCTCATAGCATACTATTCTGTTCCCTTATTAAACCTGATGTAATTTGTAATTTTATATTTATGTTCATTTGTTAAAAATATACCTCCCCCTATGGACTGTTAGCTACTTGGGCCAAATCCTGTGTATTCATTACTGTATATATCAGCACCAAACACATGCCGATGCAGTACTCAATAAATGTTTTTAGACCTGACTGGGGTTGCTCAGTAGTTAAAGCATCGGCCTGCACACCAGAGGGTTTCAGATTTGCTTTGCAGTCAAGGGCACATACCTGAGTTGCAGGTTCGATCTCTGGACCCATTTGGAGTGTGTGCAGAAGGCAACCAATAGATGTGAGATCAATGTTTCTCTCTCTCTCTCTTTTCCCTCCTCCCTCTTTACTCCTCCCTTCCACTCTCTCTAAAACTCAATGGAAAAAAAGATCCTCGGGTGAAGATTAACAATAACAACAACAACAACAATACGTTAGTTATTGTTTTTTGAGTAAATGTATATCCAATTGGAGGAATATTATTTTGCTATTAAAAACGTTCTTTTTGAAGACTTTTCAATGGCATATAACCTATAGTTATATAATTATGATCCAAATAGCAAGAATGAATGTGAATGTATTTGTACAGAAATACTTCAAGAAAACATACCAAAGTATTAACAATGCTTGTCTCTGTGGAAACATTACAGTGTATCTTTATTTTCTTTTTGATAACTTTTTTGTATTTTGTATATTTGTTCCAATATATTACTTTTATAATCAGAAAACACAATAAAAGTTATTAAAAAAAGAGGGAGAGATTAGTGCTTAGTTGTGCTTCTTTTAGTGATGTAATGAGAAGATCCTAAAGAACATCGGAAGCCGGAACAAAGCCTGGGCAGCTGGCCAGAACATTCTGAGTTGCAAATAACTCCTCCTGGGCTCCTCTGTTCTCAGGGTTCCCCAGGGTCTGTTGTTCCTTGCCTGCAGGAGGGTGTCTGACAAAGTACAGGGAAACCAGGGTCAAGGAGGGTCCCTCAGGACTGGGCTGACCAGGGGGACACACAGCAGAGCAAAGTCCGACAGTTTAGGTGGGAAGTTCAGACAGAAGCCATCTTGATGAGTGGACCAGGTGAGCAGCTCGAGCAAAGGTGTGAGGTGCAATTGCACATGGTGATTTGCCTTCCAGGGGAGGAGTCTGTGATCTTGGAGCAAATGGGCAACTTGACTGCTGTTTGGATTCCCTAGGCCAGATGTTTCTGTGCTGGATTCCTTAGATCCCAGAGTTCCATAGGGATGTCTCTTGGGGGGCAAGGAAGTGCTGGAAGGCCTTCCCATCCATGACTTTAATCAAAAAAGATCCACTATTATCTGTAAGTCTATTAGAAGCAAAGGGTTCCATTACTTTAAAAGGGGGTGGGGGTTAAAATCAATAATAATGACGAGGGAGAGGTGCCACTGAAGACTTTTGACAGGGGGAATGATGTGTTCAACATAAGGCGTTCACAGTGTCCGGTGGGCCAGGTTGCAAGGCCAAGAGCAGTGAAGAGAAATTGAAGGACAGGGGTCTGTTGCAAAAGGTGAATACTATAATGCTGATAGTAGTAGTAGTAGTAGTAGTAGCAGTAGTAGTAGTAGTAGTAGTAGTAGTAGTAGTAGTAGTAAGCCAGGCCCTATTTGAAGTACTTTATCTACATTAACTCATTCATTCCTACACCAACCTATGAAATGAATAGCATTGTCATTTCTGTTTTAGAGCTGCAGGCACAGAGATCATAAATAACTCACCCCAAGTCACACGGTAAGAAAGAAGAGAAGCCAGGAAGTAACCCAGGCAGGCCAGTTTAGAGCCTGGGCCCTCCGTGCTTGCCCAGAGTGGGACGGAGGGGAAAAGGTCCATCTGGCTGAGTAGGTTGACATGACCTCCTTCACTCTGCCCACCATCGCTTGGCTTTTATCTGCGTCTACTGGCTTCAGGTTATTAGTCAGACTAACAGGCTCCCAGGGCATGAGGGTAGCTGGGATATGTCATACAGAGTGTGTGTGTGTGTGTGTGTGTGTGTCGGGGGTGAGGTGTCAAATGTGGAGTCTGAAATCCTGGGTGGTGTGGGATGGATGGAGTCAGGTAAATCAGGAGGAGCTGAGGCTGAGTGCAGCGGGGAAAATGCTGCATCCAGGTTGGGGTGGTAAAGGTCCCTGGGGGACATTCAGCGGTTATGACAGCATCCACGGTCACTGTGGAGCAATTCTTCCTACAAGGCACGCTAAGCCCCGGACCTGTAGGCTCCTCCTCAGAGTGTCTGACTCAGTGGGTCTGAGCTGGCGCCTGAGAATGTGCCTCTCTAACCAGCTCCCGCTGCTGCTGCTGGCCCACAGACCGCACTCTTCGTAGCTCTCTTTCACAGCATGCCGCCATCCGCACCGCCCTTCCACAGACACAGTATCGTGAATCTTCTTAAACACTCCCCCATTATATTTTTGACATGAGTGTTCTGAGAAATACACATAAAAAACTCATTTCCTGTTGTTTTTATCTGATGTTCTTTACTTTAGTCATCAAAACTCTTGGGTAGCTGTTGTACATCTGTGCCTGTACAATAAATTGTTCCTACTGTCGGCTATGCTCTCCCCCACCCTGCTTCCAAATTTATCTAGTTCCTTTTCTTCCTTAAAAAAAGCCCAAGGAAGCCTCCTCTGGCTCCTTCCCCCAATCTTTTTCTTTTTTTAATCCTCATCTGAGGGTATTTTTTCCATTGACTTTCAGAGAGAATGAAAGGGAGGGAGGAGGAAGGGAGAGAAAGAGAGACATCGATGTGAGAGAGACACATTGACTGGGGTGAAGGGCAGGGGAGGACCTGAAACCCCAAGTATGCGCTCTTGAATGGGTATTGAACTCGTGACCCTTTTGTCCATGGGCAAACACTCCAACCACTGGACCAAACTGGCCAGGGCCCTTCCCCCAGTCTTATTTGAGCCCCTGTTCTATACTCATGGGGCGTTTCTACCTTCCTCTGCCGAGCACAGTGACTGGCATAGAGTAAATGCTCAATAAATATCTGATGAATTAAGTAAATGATTACAACAATCTGTCCCTCATCAAAATTACCACATAACCTTTATCTCTTTTGTAGTACATTCTTATAGCACATTTTAATTTCTAGAACAGGAATGAAAAATGTACTTCATCTTAGAACCCAGCTCCTATCAATTACTGTGCAGAAGGATTTTTGAGGTCATATCTGAGTTCAGTAGAAAAGAGCAAGTGATTGATTTATATTGTTTGCCACAGGCAAGGTGTGGCGAGTTGGGGTAATAATACTATATATATATTACTCTAGACTAGAGTGAATTGATTCTCCTCCTCACATGTCCACACTAAAGATGAAGAGTTGGGATGAAGGTCAATGCCTAAGACACATCTGGACCCAGTACATTTCACAAGGGTTCTGAGAAGGGGACGCTGTGGAGCTGGGATCATCAGGAAGGGCTCTCCAGAAGGGATGCCCTTAGCAAAGGGAGTTCTCAGGCTCTGGGCTAACTGCTCACTCACCCCAAACTGATCCTCCTCAGATGGAAATCAGATTGGCTGAAGGAATTCAGGATGTGCAGCTCCAATGCAAGTGCTAAGTGTATAACGCAAGCTTCTTCCCAGGGTAGATAACCCAGATGGCGTATTCTGGTCCTACAAAGAGTTAATAGATTTTGGCACCTTTTTAAAGACCAGGAGTAGTTTCCAAAGAAAGGCCTCAATATACTGATAGGTTGTCAAGTGGAATTAGAGACTTGGGTTTCAACTTGTTCCCCACTAGGATGAACACGAGTGGGGAATGTCCTGGCACCAGAGGGAAAGCCAAGGGGCCAGGGCAGGGCCAGTGGAGCAGAGTCGTGGACAGTTTCAAACAAGGCTGCTGGGGTGAACAGATGGGGACTCCAGAGAGTTCAACTGCCTCTGAGGATATTTCTAACTTAACAAGTTTAATTTTTCTTTTAGGCCTCAAATAAAATGTGAGGATCAGTTATTCTTGCTATATGGAGATTTTTTTACCTCTTACTTGACAGGGGTCTCAACTGATTTTTCTTAAAAGTTCAATGGTGGGGGCATGCAGGGTGCAAAACAAATTTAGGGCAGATGACATGATGCTGTTTATAGACAATCCTAAAGATTCCACCAAAAAAACTACTAGAAATGATATATGAATTCAGTAAAGTAGCAGGATACAAAACAAATATCCAGAAATCAGTTGCATCTTTATACACCAATAATGAACTATCAGAAAGGGAAACTAAGAAAACAATCCCATTTACAATTGTATTTAAAACCAGGAAAAAATTTAAAAAATTTAACCAAGGATGTAAAACACCTGTACTTGAAAAAATTTAAGATACTGAAAAATAAATGGAAGAAGATACAAATAAGTGTTCTATCCTTGTTAGTGGGTAGGAAGAATTAGCATCATTAAAATGTTTACCCAAAGCAATCTATAGATTCAATTCAATTCCTATCAAGATACCAATGGTGTATCACAGAACTAGAGTAAATATTCCAAAAATTTTATATGGAACCACAAAAGACCCCAAATAGCCACAGCAATCTTGAGAAAGAAGAACAGTTTTAGGAGTCATGCTACCTGATAGCAAACTATATTACAAGGCCATAGTAATCAAGGCAACATGGTACTAGCATAAAAACAGACATCGAGATAAATGGAACAGAATAGAGAGCCCAGAAATAAAACCATGCCTTTATGGTCAATTAATATTTGACAAAGGAGGCAATAACATACAATGGGGTAAAGATAGTCTATTCAATGAATAGTGTTGGGAAAGTTGGACAGACACATGAAAAAACAACAACAAAGAATCTAGACCACCTTCTTACACCATACACAAGAATAAATTCAAAATGGATTAAAGATTTAAATGTTAGACTTGAAACCATAAAAATTCTAGAAGACTACATAGGCAGTAAAATCTCAGACATTTCTAGTAACAATGTTTGGTTTGGTTTGGTTTTTTGATATATCTCCTCAGGCAAGGGAAACAAAAGAAAAAATAAGCAAATGGGACTACATCAAACTAAAATGTTTTTGCACAGCAAAGGAAAGCATCAACAAAATGAATAGACAATCCACTGAATGGGAGAAAATATTCACCAATGATACCTATGGTAAGGGGTTAATATCCAAACTTTATAAAGAACTTATAAAACTCAACACCAAAAAAGAAAAGGTCGCCCTGGCTGGTTTGGTTCAATGGATAGAGCGTCGGCCTGGGGACTGAAGGGTCCCAGGTTCGATTCCGGTCAAGGGCATGTACCTTGGTTGCGGGCACATCCCCAGTAGGGGGTGTGCAGGAGGCAGCTGATTGATGCTTCTCTCTCATCGATGTTTCTAACTCTCTATCCCTTTCCCTTCCTTTCTGTAAAAAATCATTAAAATATATTTTTTTTTAAAAGAAAAGATCTCTTCTTCTAGTTTCTAGGTCATGGAAAATGGATATGTCCTCTCTTGGGCTCAACCTTGAGGTCTCTTAGGTCTTCCTCAGTAGATGCCCGCATGATCTCCCAAACACACTGCCCCCTGGGTCCTTTGGAGAGGGCCTCTCTCATCCTTCATGGTCTAATTTCTGCTCTAGCCTACATTACTTCTAGGTAGGATATAAGGCCGTTGTCTAAACATCTAGGACATGTTTGATATGCTATTATTGTATGTCTTCAAGTAAATATTTGATGTTAAGGGACACGGGCCTGTAGGATAATATTATCAAAATACACACCAGTTAAGGGTCATTGTGGGCCTTTGGGCAGAACTGAGTGGGGGTAATATTGTGAGTTGTTCCAAAGTATTAATAAAGATTATTTAATGAATATAAACAAGTGTTCAGCCTGTGGAATTTATTAAAAGAGATGACTCTTTTTCACTCAGGGATGTCAAGGTTCCTGAAAAAGAATAATACAAGTAATAACATTCTATTAAATCAGTACGATGGTCAGTTAAGTTTGGAAAATTCTACATGCCATGCTCTTTCTTGAGAGCCACAAGGCAGATCTACCTATCAAAGGCTCCGGGATTTCCTGCAGGAAGGGACATGTCTCCATATGACAATTTGGCTTGCTTTCTTTTTGTCCTAATTATTTAAGTAGACCGAATGGTCCTTGAGGGCAAGAATTAAGAGTTTGAACAAATGCACATCAGCATTCAGCCTACATTCAAAATTCTGAGAGGTTAACCCTAGCTGTCCCCAGCCTCCCTGGAGTGTCCAAGATACTCTCCTCTCCCAAACAGGTCCCCTTGTAAGTGAAATCTTAAGACATGACCCCTTGTTCTCTCGTGTGCTGACATCCTCCAGTGGACTTCAGAATGAGCAGCCAGGCTCTGCTTTTCAGTCTGGGAAAGTTTGAAAGAAAAGCTATTTCAAGAAAGAGGCCAGTCAAGATGCCTTCAGAAGATGGGTTACCATGGAGACAAGATAAGACTTTGTCATTTTGAAAACTAATGACAGTTTTTTCCCTATAGGAAAACAATTCAGTGAGTAGAAAAGGTAGCTCTGACCCAGGCTTTTGTCAGCTACAGTTTTTTATCCCCACGGGTGTTGTTCCTCATGTAAGACAATGCTGCATATTTGTTGGACCCAGTGCTAGGAGGAATCAAGTAAAAAGGCTGGGGGTTGGGATACATGGAATAACTGCTATCCAGATGTACCTGGTGTCCCCAGGAAGGTCACATGACTTCCTTTAGGTCTCAGTTTCGCCATTAACTAAATGTGTGGCTGAAAATTAGGAGCAGGAGCCTGACATGCTCACAGAAATGCTGCATCATTCAGTTATAATCCCAGTAGGGTTATTTTCCCTTCCAAGCTGATTTTAAAAAGGAAATGGAAAATCAAAGGGCCTAGAATATCAAAGCAATCTTGAAAGAGAAAGACAAAGTTAAGAACTTACCCTACACAACTTCATGACTAACTATGAAGCTACGATAATCAAGGTCAGGTGCTACTGACAAAAGGATTGACAAAGCGATCTATGGAATAGAAGAAAGAGCCCAGAAATAGACTCTCACTTATATTGTTATTTAATTTTCAACAAAGACAGGAAAGCAATTCAATGGTAAATGGAAAGTCTTTTCAATAAATAGTCCTGGAACAACTGGACAGGTATATGGAAAAAGACATCAAATTCTCCCTCAGACCTTATGAAAAAAATTAATTCCAGATTAATTATAGACCAAAAATGTAAAAACTAAAACCATAAAGCTTCTTAAGGAAAATGTCCCAACAGCATAGAAAACTTTGTTCTGTGCGTGTTCACTGAAGACCTCCCTGAGCCGTGTCCGCTTGCTCCTCCTGTCCTTGATGCGCCCCAGGCCATCACGAGGGCATCTACAGTGGTTTGTGTTATTGGGAAAAGTTTTCTTGATATGAAAGTGTAATAGTCCATTCTTTGAACCACATCAAAATGCCTCAGGATAGATGTGGCTTTACCTGACTGTCCATCGCTCATAAAATGAGGGGCCTATCCATTATGTGATCTCCTGGGCTCTTTCTGGCTATAAATGTTCTGTGTCTATTAAATGATGGAGGGAAGTGATGACTCCCAGGCAAAACGCTCAAGATCTATAAACAAATGGCCCAAACTCTAGTCTGAGACTGAGGTTTTTGAGCGACTGTAGGCCTAGCCAATCATGTGGCCACAGAGGAACACAGGAGAAGGGGTACTGGGGCTGCTTCCTTAATAAGATGCTGGCTCATGTACCACCATCTCAGGGAAACACTTCTGGAGAACCCAACCCAGGATACCCGCCCCATGCTAGGCACAGTGGGGAGGAATAGAAAACCCAGTCCTTCAGTGTGACTGACCCCACACAAAGCAATTAAGAACAAATATTTCTTAGACAGTAGCAAGTGGTAAAAATACTGTGGCCCAATTATACCCCATTTATAGCATTGAATGCTTGTCATGGTGCCAGCACAGTGTAACATTAATGTGAATGGAAAGGAAGGGTGACTAGAGAGATAAGGGAAACCACTTCCTGAAGAGGTGGCTTCTGAGGTGTGGATAGAACTGGCAGGTGTAATGTTGGTAATAACATTGAACCCAGACTGCATCCCTCTGTCTTTTGATCTAGAACTCTGCTCAGAAGCAGGTTGAGAGGCTGAGAGGGACACTTCCCCCAGGGATCTGCCTACCCTTTTCACGGTGCCTTATTCAGGATGGGAGTAGCCTGCCACAGTTCTGTTTCTTGTGAATTATTTGTGTCCAGACAAGAGTCTGTTCACTTTGATCATCAGCTTTCCCCCAGTATGTTGTGGTTTAAATTCCCTTTGGGGGATAGGACATGACATGAGACATGTTACCTAGGGAAGTGTGAAAAATGCCTCCAGTTTTCAGCTTCTGAGGAAATAAGCAAATCTTGCTTTTAATTCCTTGGGCCCTGATTAACTGATGCCCTTGTTCATTCATTCAGCAATTATTATTGACCACCTACTATGTGGCCGACAATGACCTAACCTCTAAAAGCTCAACTTCTAATAAAGGAACAGACACACAGAATTCTAATCTCGTGTGATTAGCGCAATGATAGAGACATGCCTGGGACTCATGGGAGTACAGACAAGGCGATCCTAACTCACCACTCAGTCAAGGCCAACAATTCAAGGGCATTCTTTGTGTGGCCATGCCTTGTCTTGCTACACAGTTGACTGATTCTAGTTGATATCATGGCTTGTAAAATCATCATTTACTATACGGAAAATCTCTTATAGCCTGCGTTTACAAGGATAAAGGGAATGAAATATTATTTAAGCATATATATATATATATATATATATATATATATATATATATATGCTTTCAAGGAGTGGATTTAGCTTGGCCAGTGTTGCTCAGTGGTTGAGCATCGACCCATGAACCAGGAGGTCCCGGTCAGGGCTCATGCTGAGGATGTGTACTTGATCCCCAGCATGCAGGGGACAGCCAATAGATGATTCTCTCTCACCATTGATGTTTCTATCTTTCTCTCCTTTCCCTTCAGTTCTCTGAAATCAATAAAAACACATTTTAAAAAAACACTGGAGCATATTTATGCTCTGTGTGTGCCCTGTTGTTTTGATCCCAACATAAAAACAAAATGTCAGCTGGCACACACACAGGTGAGAGAAATTCACCTCTCTCATGATACCTAAGATGACACTTAGTAAAACCTCATTCTACTCCCTTTATGAGCATCATATTTATGACTAACTTTGCATCTGGTTTTATTAACTTCTTGGTAGTTGTGTGTCTTTTTTTGTATCTAGGATGCAACTTTGAATGTTGCTTCTTGTAGGTTTGATCTCTTCTTTACATTTAGAAAAAAAACCCACCTAATATCATCTTGAAAATGTTATTTTGTACTTTTTCTGGTTAGGGATATGAGATTTTTTTAGTTTACTGGGGAGGTAACTGTGCTATATTTGAAAATCCCATAAATGTTTAAACACCTTCATGTACTGCTTATTAGAATGAATTTGAGGAAGTTAAATCAGTAGAGTGGAGTCAGAGAATAGATGTGGAGAGTTGCGAATATTAAGGGTTCAGAGATGATTCTTGCATTTCTCATTTGTTGAACGAATGTAATGAAGCCTCCAATTGAGATAGACACTCTAGAACAGCGGTTCTCAATCTGTGGGTCGCGACCCCTTTGGGGGTCGAATGACCCTTTCACAGGGGTCACCTAAGACCATCAGAAAACACATATATAATTACATATTGTTTTTGTGATTAATCACTATGCTTTAATTATGTTCAATTTGTAACAATGAAAATACATCCTGCATATCAAATATTTACATTACGATTCATAACAGTAGCAAAACTACAGTTATGAAGTAGCAACAAAAATAATTTTATGATTGGGGGTCACCACAACATGAGGAACTGTATTAAAGGGTCGCGGCATTAGGAAGGTTGAGAACCACTGCTCTAGAACAAGGAGCAGTTTGGCTGGAGGGAAGAGTAGAACCATTTCAAATCTGTGAATTCAAGGTGCTCATGGGACATCCAAGTGGAAATGTTCAGTGACTGTGAGTCTGCTGTGAGTTGATGAGGGTTTGGACTGGAGAGATGAATCTGGGCATTATCAGTAAATGGGAAGCAGTTGAAACTGAAAAAGGATAAGATCATTGCAGATCAAGAGCAGTGGGTATAGATTGATCTTCAAGGGGCAGGCAGGAGAAGAGTAGCCCCCAAAGCAGAGAAGGCAGGGCCAGAAAGATAGCAGAGGAGTGCAGTGATATGTAAGGGAAAGGAACAGAGCATTTCAGGGAGGAGGAAGTGCTAAAGAAGTGAAGAAATCCAGAAAGATTAGGACTGAACACAGAATAGAGATAACATGTAACTTTTGTGGGAGGATAATTGGGGTAAGTCTGGCTCTGTTTTGTGGGTAAAGCAGCAACAAGTCTTTTGGGAGGTGTAGATGAGTAAAAAAAGAGGGAGGTTACTGAGCCGAGAAAGGGCAACTTGAAATAAACATCATTGTTTAGGATGTCAGGTTGTTTACAGTGCCAGTAGAGAAAGACAAGTGGAAAGTGTAAGGAAAAGAGGATGATTGGCTTGAGGGTCTGGTCTTGTACAGGAGAGAGAGGATGGCTGGGGATGTCGATAAGTGTGTAAGAGGGGGGCTCAGAAAGTTGGGGTTCATGTCTGATGACCTATTTTTCTCCATAATGTAGAAAACAAGGTTATTTGCTGAGAGTGAGAAATGGGGGAAAGAATTGAGTAGAGACTTTATGAGGACAAAGGTTAGAATAGTTATTGAGAACAGTGGGACAGACTTGCTTAATTCAGGGCACCTATGCCAAGCTAAGTGTGGAGAATTTAAATTTGTAATGGTTAGTTTTCTTTAGCAACTTTGGCGTCATAAGTGGAGAAAGTAGAGTCAAGTCTTAATCTTGGATGAACATTTTGCAGGACAGGTGAGGCAGAAGAATGAGTGTGCAAGGAAAATGATGAGTTTGCTTATAGAACAATTCAACAAAAGTGTTAAGTCAGGGGCGGCGGGGTGGGGGTGGGGTGGGGGGGGGAAAACAGGCCAGGCTTCAGCTGATAAATAGGTACACTGGGGAGGGTGTGTTAAGGGATGGGACCTCTCTGAGGCAGAAGAAGAGGAGTGGTGGGAACCAGAGGAGGAGGACAGTTCATCAGTACCAGTGAATGGGATATTGACATTTAAAATGAGTGGAACAAAGATTCAGGGCTTGGATCTGGAAGTGAAACGCTGCGATGAAGTAGACCTGAGTGAGAGAGCAAGGACTAAGATTTAAACACAAAGTGTGAGGAGAAGCCACTTTCTGAACATTGGGATCTTGTTAGCAAACTGTGTGGAGAGGAGGAACCATAGACTGGAGGCCAAGTGATGGGAGAATGAGGGCAAGGCCTGGAGGTGGTAGATGAAATTAACCAGCGGGGCAGCAGAGTGCTGTAGACCTAGGAGATGCAGGCATCAGAGGAGGTGTTTCTACTCAATGACAGAGGACTAAAGGGGATCAGGAGAAAGACTCAGTGGTATGTCAATGAACATTTTGTAGGATAAGTGAGGCAGAAGAGTGAGTGTGCAAGGAAGCTGAGGAATTTGCTTACAGAACAATTCAACAAAAGTTCCGTAGTTGAGCCACCAATTGAGATAGACATGCAGGTATGGAAAAAAGAGGAGCTCCCACTGAAGACTGGGGAGAATTGGGGTCCTTGGGGAGCATCCTGCAGGTAGTTTAGGATAGGGGATTGTTGCTTATAATGGAAGAAAGGTTCTAGGCAGGGGTGGGCAAACTTTTTGACTCGAGGGCCACAATGGGTTCTTAAACTGGACCGGAGGGCTGGAACAAAAGCATGGATGGAGTGTTTGTGTGAACTAATATAAATTCAAAGTAAACATCAATACATAAAAGGGTATGGTCTTTTTTTTTTTTTTTTTTTTTAGTTTTATTCATTTCAAACGGGCCGGATCCGGCCCGTGGGCCGTAGTTTACCCACGGCTGTTCTAGAGCGATCAGATGGATGGATGGATGGATGGGAATTATTGAGGGGATACAGGAAGAGTAAAAAAGTAAGAGAGAATGAGAGTCCAGTCTGGGGCAGGGGTATGTTGCCCCTTCTATGGATACGAAGCTTACTAGAGATTAGAGGCATGATTGGAAGACCCTCAAATGCCTTAACTCAGGGACAAGCCAGTTTAATTCCAGCATCCCCGAAGGCCCCAGAGAGGGGTAGTGTAACCTCAGAATGAACAAGGGTCTCCCCAAATCCTCAGAGAAGTGATGGGGAATCCCAAGGAATCACAATGTGAGGAGAAATAATGGAGGCTCTGACTCCTTTCATCTGTCATGGTTTGAAATGCCATCCCATGTGTTTCATCTCACATGATGGAATGACCGTGAGGCTGTGAGATCTAAACTTCTAGTTAGTGGCCAAGATCATGAAAAAGGAGGTTTAAGGCCCTGGAGACAAAGCTGGTGATACCCACAGCTTTGCTGCACCTTCACCACAGTTCATGCATCTCAGACATCTAGTTATGGCAACAGAGCAAGCACCAGGGTTGGTTCTGACCTGTCTTTAAACCTGGATCCGACACTTGGATCCACAGGCAATTTCTTGACCCTTTTAGGGTCAGTTTTATCATGGGTATAAAATGGGGCTGTTTTCAGTGATAAATATAGTTCCTAGCACATGGTAGGAGTAAAATTAAAGAATTTTCTTTCCTCATGCCCAGATACAACTTGCGTATGGAGCCATGAGCAGCCACCTAGGTCTTACCCGGATTATTTCCAAAAGTTCTTAGTTCACATCTCTGTCCAACCAGAAGAATCAACAGTGACTTCCAACCAAACTATTTCTGCCCTTTGTATTTCCTGATCACTGGCCTCACTCAGATGTGGGGAGATTCATTTGGGTTTAATAAACAATTGTGCTTTATAGGATTGAGCTCACACTATAACTAGGACCTGAATTTCAGTGGGATTTATAGGTTGCATGCCTTAGGCTACAAGAGAATTGGCTTGACCTTGAAATTTGTCTAAAACTCCGAGTGAGTGGGTAAAATTCGTCGCTGAGAAACCTGTCTGGCCCAGGTAACATCAGTCAGTGTGCAGGAGCCTTGCTGCATTTTGCTCTGGGGGCTGAGCAGGAGCTGATTCCAATGGAGCCTTTTGGGGTCAGGAAGTAAACTGGTACCAGGGTGGAAATGGCATTTCCCAGCATTTGGCTTTCTTGTCCCTGGACAGGCAAGGAGAAGTGAGGGGCTGCTCTCCCATGGAGGCTATGGCCCATCACAATGCCCCCAACGGAAAGCTCACCCAGATCAATTAGGCTGGACTCAGCATAAAGTTCTAAGGTTACAACATAGAATTTTAGAAAAGGAAAAGAAGAAAGCTTGTTCAACAAGTCCTAGCAGATAGGACTAGAGCCTCTGGAACTGTGAGGAGGCTCTGGCAGGCCAGACTCCAGGCCTCATTCTCTCCCCATTATGGAGAGACTATGGGGAGTTGTCATTCCCCCAGGGATGGATGCCCAGCTGGGCATGGAAACAGAAGGTTTGGAGAAAGGCAAAGGTGGGTCCATCCCTACCCCATGCGGTGCCACAGCTTCCCAAACCACACTGTGAGCTGCTCTTACAGTCAGGAGGAGGAGGAGGCAAGACGATGGTTCAGAACCCAGGAGTACAACTACTGCCTTGTCCAAAGTAGGCAGGACAAGAGAGGAGAATACTATCACATCATGGACGATAGGATCTTGGACAAGCTCTCCCAGAGAGACGGGCTAAAACAGGCTCCACAGCACTTTCCAGGTAGGACTACCACATGCAGGCACGTCCCTAATCTCTCTCCTACCCAGTCCACCTGGGGCTATATCACCTTGAGAAATTCCTTTCTTTGGAATTAGGCAAAAAGGCCTTTTACGGCAGGTAAACCCATTCGGGAAAACTTTGCATGTATAAGTGAACCAGTAGTCTCCTTGCAGAGCATTAGGAATCCAAGATGGCATGAGTCTGAATGGCATGGTGGGGTGGGGGCTCTTGGTGGACGTGGCACTCTCTGGAGCATAGTGCCTGATTTATCTTTGGCATTCCATGAATGTTGGTTGAATATGCATTATAAATGTCTACTAAAGGGTTTTCTTTCTTTTTCTTTTTTTCATTTTTCTTCATCTTCTATTTTTGGTCTGTTCACATGAAATATTTAACTTGGATCCCTGGTCTAAAATTAAAACTTCAGGTTAGACAAGCTTGCAGAAATGAATCACATCCACTCAAGTAATTCTTAGGACAGTTGACCACAGGAAGAAGTCATCACTCATGAGCATGATTCAAGGTCACAGTGAATTGATTTCCTTTATTTCCATCCCGATTATAACGGCCCTTGTTCCCTGTTTCTAGAGAAAAGACTGCTCTGCTTTTCCCCACTGATTCTGGCTTTTATTCCTCCCTAGTTACTCATATCTTTGAACCCCAAATTCTAGGTGGCAACAAAGGGCCATCGTTGTCATTTCACACCACACATGGCTTAACAACCTCATAACTTTTACCTGAAATCAAGTGTTTCCAAGAAGTCTTGAACAGAGGGAAGTGAGTTGTGGGAGAGAATGAGTCAGTGGCCGAGAGCCATATCCCACTCAATAGTTCATCTTTATATTCCTTGGTGGTAGGAGTGGGGCCACTGGGAGGGTCTGTTGCAAACACATTGGATAGCTGGGATGGTTTATTTTTAGTGGTGAGAGAGAGAGAGGAAGAACTCCCAAAGATAGAACTCGTGCCCACACTCGGCTCTGCCAGTTCAGACTTGGGGGCGGCTGACAAAGTGGACAGGAGGTTCTGAGCCAGAACAAACAAGTCTGCAGGCCAACGCAAGTGGAAGGCTGGGGGTGGCAGCTGGCCCCACCACAATGCACAAGGAATGAGCTCCACAGGGTTCTGGATTTGGTCCTCAAATCCCTTCCAATGGGATTTACAGCAAGAGAGACCCATTTCCTTTCTTATTTGTCTTTTTCGCCATAACCAATGACCCCTTCTTCCCGCCAGTGACTTTGATAACTTTTCCCAGACTTCTCTCTGCTAATGACAACCCGTGGCCTCACAGTGCGGAGGAGTTGGGTGGGGAGGATTCATGTTTGGAACTAGATACACGTGAGCAGAGTAGACAGCCCTTATGGAGTGTGGCTTTAAAATCACAAAAAGACTGTGTATTTTCCAAACTTGACCCTGCACAAGCTGGCATGCTGCCTACAACCGCCCCATAAGAATGAAGCATTTCCACAGAAAGCCAATGTAAATCTGAGACCTGGAGATCAGTGCCTTATCTGGGAGTGGCAAGCCGAGACCTAGAGAATTAGCCTTGGCGAGTCAAAGGTTTTCTGGGCTGAGTGTTGTGTACCCTGGGTCTGAAGCCCCTTTTCAGATCTGTGTCTCTCCCTCCTCGGTGCTCTCAGAAGACACTCTGACAAACTCAGGCACACAGCGGGTAATGGCCCTGAGGCTCCCTTCCCAGGCCTTTGCATCTCATCAGATGTTCCGTAGAGTGCAGGAAGCCCACATGCAAGGTTTTTAGGACCCAAAAAGAGGCCAAGAAAGGCTTTTTGGTGTTGTTGTTTGGGGAGATCCATCCAGAGAGACCCTTGACTTCTTCATTTAAGGTTAAAGATTGCCTCTTTTGGGGTCTCAGGAGGGACAGGCCTCAGAGAGACAGATCTTAAAAGGAGGTCTGTCCAGTGTGTGTGTGTGTGTGTGTGTGTGTGTGTGTGTGTGTGTGTGTGTAATAGACTTCATTTTTTAGAGCCATTTTAGGTTCACAGCACAGCACAACTGAGTGGAGGATACAGAGATTTCCCACGTAACTTCTGCCCCCACATACTCGCAGTCTCCCCAGCTGTCAAAATCCTGTGCTGGGTAAGTGCTTGTATGTTACCTACATCGTGATGAACTTACGGTCACACATTATTGTCACTCAGGGTCCTTAGTTTACATTAGGTTCCACTCCGGGTGTTGCACATTCTATGGCTTTGACATATGTGTAACAACATGTATCCCTCATTATGGTGTCCTAAAGTAGTTTTACTGCCTGAACGATTCTCCGTGTTCTGCCTGCTCATCCCTCTCCATAATCGCTGGCAACCACGGATCTTTTCACTGTCTCCATGGTTCTGTTTTTCCCAGGACATCATATAATTGTAATCAGACAGAACATAGCTTTTCCAGATAAGCTCCTGTCACTCACTAATATACGTTTAAGTTCCTTCCATGTCTTTTCATGGCCTGATGGCCCATTTCCTTTTAGCGCTGAATAATGTTCCATTGTCCGGATGTGCCACAGTGCATCCGTTCACCTACTGAAGGACAGCTTGGTTGCTTCCAAGTTTGAAACCTTAATGAATAAAGCTGTATAAACGTCTGTGTGCAGTTTTTTTTAGCGTGGACTTAATGTTATGACCGCTGGGTCATATGGGAAGAAAGTTTCGTTTTGTGAGAAACTGCTACACTGTCTTCCAAAGTGGCCGTGCGGTTTTGCATCCCCTCCACAGTGCATGAGGACCCCTGCTGCTTCACAGCCTCCCCAGCACTGGGTGCTAGGGTGGTAGATTTAGGCCATTCTCATAGGTGTCCTGTGATATCGCGTTGCTGTTTTTAGTTGCATTTCCCTGATGACATATAATGTGGAGCATCTTTTCAGATGCTTATTTGCCATCTGTATATCTTCTTTAGTGAGATGCCTGTTAATGTCTGCCCACTTTTTTTTTTTTGAGTTGTTTGTTTTTAAATTGTTGAGTTTTAAAAGTTCTTTGTATATTTTGGGTAACAGTACTTTATCAGATATGTCATTTACAAATATTTCCTCTTAGCCTGTGGCTTATCTCCTTATTCTCATGACAGTATGCTTTGCAGAGCACAAAAATTTAATTTTAATGAAATCCAGCTTATCAGTTCTTTCTTTCATGGATAGTGCCTTGGTGTTGTGTCTAAAACATTATTGCCAAAACCATCGAGATTTGCTCCTTTGTTATTGTCTAGGAGTTTTATAGTTTTGCATTTTACAGTTAGGTCTGTGATCACTTTGAGTTAATTTTGTGAAGGGTGTAAGGTCTGTGTCTAGATTTATTTATTTTTTTCCTGCATGTAGATGCCAAGTT
Organism: Myotis nattereri; assembly: GCF_964212035.1. Taxonomy (NCBI): domain Eukaryota; kingdom Metazoa; phylum Chordata; class Mammalia; order Chiroptera; family Vespertilionidae; genus Myotis; species Myotis nattereri. The sequence continues at coordinate 29,992,523 of NC_138083.1, read as the reverse complement.
GTTCTACCCAATTTGTTGAAAAAACTATTTTTGCTCTAGTGGATAGCCAAGTCTAAACAGCTCTCGGAGCAGCGTTACATTTTTTACTATACAATCATAATCACATGATGTTTTAAAGCATGGTTTTTCCTCACCTATAAAAACGAAAAGAATTCCCACTGCTCAGGGACAATAAAGTAGCTGAAGGATACATATGAAAAACACTTGGCGGTTGTTATTATTTTTCTTTATAAGTAAGGATACAGGGTGCAGCTATTCATTGGCAGGATTGGCACTAAACGTAATCATCATATTTTAAACATCAATTTTCTGTTTCTGCCCTTCCTCCCTCTCTGTGTCACTATGTCCCTTGGTCTCAGCACTCACTGGGTATCAAGCCCTGGGTCTGTTGTCCTGACAAAGAATCCGGTTCAGTGTTTGGAACTCAGTGTGCGCCTCCCCTTTCATCCTCCGGTGTTTACATATTTTTAAATGTCTCTAAATGAAATATGCAAACAATGTATAGAACAAGGAAGAAACCATAATGGCAATTAGAAGAGATTTTTTAAAAATTAAACTAAAACAAAGAAATCACACATTAAAATTTGTAGTTATAACTTAATGAAAGTCAATATTTTAAATGCTTATATTAGAAAAGGAGAAAGGCTAGAACTTCATTAACTTAGCATGCAACTTAAGAATTAAAAAGAACAGCAAAATAAATCCAAAGAAGCAGAAGGAAGGAAACAATTGGTATAAAAATAGAAATTCATTATCTAGAAAATATACAGGAGAGAGCATTAACAAAACTAAAAGTTGGTTCTTTGAAAATATTAATAGTCAAACTTCTGGCAAAGAACAAAATTAAATAACAGAAATAAAATGGAAAACTACAAAAATTTAAAACATAGAAACAGTTTATTAGGAGTAATTCTTTAAATAATAAATTTAAAAACAGATATGAAATAGATAAATTCCTTTAAAAATACCACTTAATAAAATGGACTATAGAGGAAATAGAAAGCATCGGTATTCTATAACTAACCCTTGAAAAAACCGAATTAGCAGTTTAAAATTTTCCTTCAAGAATATACTAGACTCTGCCCTACCTGGTTTGTACTCTGTGGATAGAACGTGGGCCTGCAGACCAAAAGGTCCTGGGTTCGACTCTGGTCAAGGGCACATACCTTGGTTGCAAGCTCCTTCCCTGGTTGGGGCATGTGCAGAAGGCAACCGATTGATGTGTTTCTCTCACATCGATGTTTCTCTCTTTCTTTCCCTCTCTCTTCCACACTCTTAAAAAAAATCAATGGAAAAATATCCACAGATGAGGATTAACAAAAAAACAACAAACAAACAAACAAAAGAATATACTAGACTCTGATGCTTAAAGTTGAGTTTTAGTAAGCATTCAAGTAATAGATAGTTCCAATCTTATTCCAAACTCTTTCAGACAATAGAAAAATAGGGAACACTTCCAAATTAATTTTATAATGTGAGTATAACTTTGACACCAAAACCAAGCAAAGAAGGTTAAAAAGGAACATTATTGACTAATTTCACCCATGAACTTATTTGCAAAATCCTAAACAAAACCTTGTCAAGCCAAGTTCAAGGCAATGCTATGACCAACTTGGTTTTACCCCAAGAATACAAGAAGATTTAACATTAGAAAATCCCTTAACAAATTAAAGGATAAACACCATGTGATCATCTCAATAGATGCAAGAAAAGCATTTGGTAAAATTACAAATTTATTCATTATTAAAAGCTGTAAGCAAACTAGACACTTGCCTAACCTGATAAAAAAAGCATCTGTAAAATGGCAAAACAAGAATGTCATATCTCTTCCCTGGTATTCAATATTGTACTGGAAGTCTTAGCCAGTGAATTAACTAAAAAAATATATAAATAAATAAATTAGAAGTATAACAACTGGAATGGAAGAAACAAAACATTATATTTCAAAATATTTAAAATTGTCCAGCCCAGCTTGCTGCCCGCAGGAACATGATGCAGGATGCAGGAGGCGGGCGATGTGGAAGACGGACAGCTTTCGGACTTGGATTCCCAGGTGATGGTCCTCCCCAGCCCCAGGCTGCCCAAAGCACTAGGTGGGGACAGTGCAGCGGCCTGTGACCAGGATCACATTCTATGCCTGTTACAGGTGTGGATCCAGTGAAGAGAGGGGTTTGTTTTGTTTTGTTTCAGATGATGATGACTCTCTGGAAAAGCAGGCAACAAAAATGTTTTAACCCCCTTCCCAAACCAGAGCCTGTTCAGTTTGGCCAGAGCAGCCAGAAACCGCCTGTTGCCTGTCGCTGGAGAGAAGATCACCAGCCCTGGGTGCTGTGCTGCAGGAGCAGAACCAAGATGCAGTGGCCTCTGAACTTGGTATCCTGGAAATGGAAGGCACTGTTGACAAAAGCAGACAATCCGAGACCTGCAATTATTTGCTCAGAAATTAAAGTGGGTGTCTCAAGAACATACAGAAGAATTAGACAAAGAGCTAGATGAATATATGTGAGGTGGCAAAAAAAAAAAATAAAATAAAAAGGCTCAAAGGAAGAGGAAAATGGACGAGGTCATCTCAAACGGAAATGACCTGGCAAAGACAGACTAGGAGGCAGACTAGAAATGAACTGTAAAGGCTGCTGTGAGAGCACAGAGGGGGATTCTCAGGAGACGCGGCTGATGAAATTACTTTCCGGTTGCAGGAACCAAAGAAAGATCTGACAGCCTGAGGAGTGAGTGTAATTGGGAACCAAAAGGCAACTTCTGATGGAAACTACTGAAGTTGAACAAATGGTGGCCTTTTTATAATGAATGGCAGCCGGAGCACGTCTCTGGCTGGGCCAGATCACAGGCAGCACGGTTTGCTCCATAGAATGGTTTTGCAGATCCATTTAATTCAGTTTTCCAGAATGGTAGTTGAAGAAGAACAACAAGTGGAGTTTTCCCGAATCTCCTGAAAAGCACTCCTGGTACCAGTGAGGAACAAATTAAGAAAGGACATTTTCTACATTGAAAATCGAAAGGAATATGAAAATTGAAAAAAGCTGCTAGGAAGAGGAGAACACAGCCGTTGGGGGAAAAGTTGAAATAAACTGTTAAAAGTCTAAATTTTCAAGAAGATGATGATACATTAAGAGAAACGTTTGCAAGTAATAACAAATGACACCTTGGCCTCTTTTGATGAATCACAGGAAGCACAAAGCTGGATGGAGAGGAGGCCATTCAGGTTGACCATTCTCATGATTTGGACATTTTTTAGTTCATTTTGAGGAATAAGCCTTTAAAAAATGAAACCATTTCTACTGAATGGCTTCATTTTACTTTGCACTGATAAACATGAAAATCTGGAGAGAAAGACCTGTTTTCTTGTTTTAAATAAAATTGAATATGTGGAGAGACTAATGCCATTGATAGAAACATTTAAAATTTTCTCAAGGCTGACAAAACACTTAAAAGTATATAGCAGAGGATTTAATTTCTCAATCTGTTGCATGTGCTAATTGTAACTAGTTGATAATCGAATTTGTGCAGGTCATTATAACATGCTATTCAAAAGTTTGTTTTCTTTTTCTGATTTATCTTTGCAGTGAATTATGACCAGTTTCAAAACATTCCATTAAAAGATCCTAATAATACACATAAGTAGTTAAACTATTTTTTTACAAATGCATCCAAGTTTAGTTTGTGTTCTCAGAAGTTTTAGGCTATTTGAAGGATAATGATTAAAATTCAAATAGGTTGATATTGATGGCTCTTTGCACTTATTTGTTTGTCCAGGAGTAAATAAATAGCAGAAGCTTTTCCAAGGTGTATTCATTCATAACATTAAAAAATAAAAATAAAATAAAATAGCCTATGTTGTAAAAGTAAAAGTATCTTTATTTTTAAAATCTTTATTATTGAGAGTATTATAGATGTCCTCCTGTTTCCCCTTTCCCCCCGACTGCCTAGTTCCCACAAGGCCTCAGACCTTCACCACCCTTTATATGCATATAAGTTCTTCGGTTAATCTCCTCCCCCATCCCTTCCCTCTGAGATTCATCAATCTGTTCCATATTTCCATGCCTCTGGTTCTGTTTTATTCATCAGCTTATTTTGTTCATTACATTCCTTAATCATTTATTTTGATTTTTAGATTCAATTGTTGATAGATATGCATTTATTGCCATTTTATTGTTCATATTTTTAATCTTTTTTTCTTCTTCCTCTTCTTAAAGAATACCCTTCAACATTTCATGTAATAGTGGTAAAAAAGTACAAGTATCTTTAGATAACAGATTATCAGAAATAAGAAGAGTATTTAGAAAGGTTCTGAATATATATAGTTAAAATACTAATGATGCCAATTATGAAAGCAACAACATCTAGGAATAGATCTAACAAATGATGTGCAAAAGCATGGAGAAAGTATAAAACTTATTGAAAGATATTATCATATTAACCTAAATAAATGGACAGTATGTCATGTTTATGCCATAAAGACAATGCCATAAAGACAAAAATTCTCCACAAATTAGTCTATAAATTCAATGCAATTTTAATTCATAGAATTTGGTGATTCTAAAATTTTTATGCAATAACAAAGGGCAAAACACAGCCTGTATTTTCCTGAAGAAAAAGGTAGGGAGAGTTGTGATACTAGGTGTCAAGATTTATTCCAGTACTATAGTAATTAAGGCAGGCTGATGTTGGTTTGGGGATAGTGGTGTCAACCAAAAGCTCAGAATGGAGAACTGAGAAGCAGACTCACAGTAATATGGAATCCCATTCACGCCCACAGTGCCCACTGGAAACCAGTGGGGAAAGTTTGAATTCCTAAATATGGAAAGGTTTTTCCATGTGGAAAATATAAAATTGGATTTCTATCCCCATACCATACACAAAAATCAGTTCCAAGTAGAATAAAACCATAGTTGTGAAAAGTAAACTATACAGCTTTTATAAACAATATAGGGAAAAATTTATGATTTTTTAATAAAAAAAATTAATAAAGAAATTTACTCTGGGAGTAGATAAGAATTCCTTAAATTAAAAAATACCACAAAAACACAAACACTAATTGAAATGATAAATGAATTCATCTATATTAAAACCAAAAGTTTCTTTCCATTAAAAAACACTGTAGAACAAAAAAAAAACCCCAAAAGCTAGGATAAGATATTTGTAACTCATATAGGCTGCAAAGGATTAGTATCGAGAATGTACAAAGCATTTCTACAATAAAAAAAGAAAAGGTGGGCAGGGAGGGGGGGAGAACAATAGACATTTCACAGAAGAGGAAACGTAAATGATTCGTAAACTCTAATATATTTATCAAATATTGAGTTCATGAAAGAGGTAAGAACATAAAGATGGCAGTTTTGATTAATAGACATAGTTCAAAGTTAATATATGGAGAATTTAAAAGTATATTATTTTGATTTATAGAATTTTGCACCACCAAAACTGCAAGTAAACAAAGTTTTTGCTCTTGGGGAGTGTGAGACTGACTATCAGGGGAGGAACAAGTTTTCTTATATTCTTCTAAAAGCACACACATATGTTACTTAAAAAATTAAAGAAAATATAATAAAAACATTTCATTTTAACAAGAAGCAGAATGCTAACTAATCCAGAGCAAATATGTCCAAATAGGCAGCATCTACATATACATAATAGAGGCCCAGTGCCGAAATTTGTGCACTTGGGGTTGGGGGGTGTTCCCTAGCCTGGCCTGTGCCCTCTCACAGTGCAGGAGGCCCGTGATTGATCTCCCCAAAGAGGTAGGCCCCGCCCACCCATCCAGGGCTCCTCAATGGATTGCCCCAAAAAGGTAGGCGGGAGCTGGGGGTCCTGCCTCTGCACCACATGGAGCCATGGGACGCCCGGCATCGCCGCACGGAGCTGCCAGGGCCTGCCTCCGCCGGGCTGTGTGGGGCCGCGGGACCCGCTTCTGTGCAGCGCAAGCAGCGTCAAGTCCCTGACCACTGGTGGACACAGCCCCGCCCGCCCACCTGCACCCGCTGCACATGCAGCCTCCTGGTGATGGATTGTGATGGCGTGAGGGCATCACAGCATGACGGTGTGACAACCACATAGGCTTTTATTACAATAGATATTGAGAACACTACCAAGGGACATAAAAGAAGCATTTAATAAATGAAGGGCTGTGTAATGTGGGAATAAGAGAATAATGTTGGCCCTGACCGGTTTGGCTCAGTAGATAGAGCATCCGCCTGGGGACTGACGGGTCCTGGGTTCGATTCCGGTCAAGGGCATGTACCTTGGTTGCGGGCATATCCCCAGTGGGGGGTGTGCGGAAGGCAGCTGATCGATGTTTCTCTCTCATCGACGTTTCTGACTCTCTGTCCCTCTCCCTTCCTCTCTGTGGAAAATCAATAAAAATATATTTAAAAAAAAAAGAGGATAATGTTGTAAGGATGCCAGTTCTCCCCCAAACAACCTATGCATTTAACATCTCTCCAATCAAAAATATTTTCTTTAGACCTCAATAAAATGATCGAAAAGTCTGTTAGAAAAATATCAGAAAAGAATAGCCAAGAAACAATAAGAGTTGAAATTTTATTTTTCCTAAAAATTAAGATAACCTAAAAATTCAGTAATTGAAGTACTTTACTCCTGGTGGAATGATAGACAGAGAGATCGAGGTAGCAAGATAACATGATCAACTGAGTTCATCAGAGAGTATGAAAGGTAACATCCACAGGTGTGGGGGAAAGCGCATAGTTCTGGGGCCTGGGTTTACTTGGAACTAATGTGAAAGTCTTAAAACAGGCAACATATTATTAAGTGAAAAGAAAGTTATAAAACAGTTTGTGAAGTAAATTCTATTTTTGTAAGAATAAACTAAAGTTACACTTGAACACACAAACACACAGATACTAAGGATAAAAACAAATATAACACTGGTTATATCTGGTGGTTGGCCATATGCAGTTTTTATTTTCTATTTGTATCACTATTTTCTAATTTTTTTTAGAAGAAACTCAATTTTTAAAACTTGGCTAATTATTTTAGGAAATATAAAGTAGACCTAAACATTTCTATCACATATATTAAAAATATTTTTTAAACAATGCCAGATCTCTGGAATTCTACCACCCATATTTCTTTTCCATTGTATGACAAAAATATTAAACATGAAATTGTAGTTCTCAAATTAATTGAACTAGTCTCCTAAAAATACTTGCACTGCATTATTTTAAAGTTAGCAATAAAAACATTGATGAATTTCCAGGCAAAACAATAATACACTATGCTTTATGATATAGAAGTGAATTGGTTTAAAACAGCTCACTCCCCAACCACATCAGACCAACCAGTGCTACTGCCAACCCCTGGCTACAGTGCTACTACCAACCTCTGGCTACATGCATATTTTCTTCCCACCACTTTTTCTAAATTGCCCCATGATTTTACAGAGTCATTCTTTCGAGCTGAAAATTTCCATGCTTGGTTCTCTACCAAAGGTGATTTCATTTGGGAAAGATTGAAAAAATGTCCAAAGTGTCCAGTCATTTTTGCAGTTATATAAGGACGAAGAAAAACACTCTATTTGAAACACAATTTAAAAGGTGTTTTGACTTCCCAAATAGTCATTCTAAGTGGCTTGTTTTAAGAGGTTTAATATTTGCATCTCATCAGTCCCCAAATTGTGGTTTTTATCTTTAAAAATAGTCTGCTGCTGATGTCAGTGCTCTACTTTTTTTTCTTTTTCTTGCTTTCCTCAGTTTTTAAAAAAGAGAGAATAGAATGAATGGGCATTGTGCAGGCCTGGGGTTAAAGCCTGGGTCTGAGTTGGAGTACTAAAACGTTCTCCTGCCTGACCTTGGCCATGCCTTTTAGTCTGATGTGTCTGTTGATAGCCCTGCCGGCCCTGGTGAGCATCACAGGAGGTGCGTACAGGAAAGCTGGCTGGAGCTGACCAAGCTCTGTGAAATGCAAGCAAGTCACACTGACAGACGATCTTAAAGGTGTTTGGGTCTCTGTATGACTGCTGGCTTGCACTGAAAAGTCTATGCTAGCAGCATTTGCTGCACATTATGAAAAACAGTAAGTAAAATGAACTCCTGGGCAGCATTGCACAGTGAGCATTACATTTGAGGTTGCTCTTAATGCGGGCCTTTCGTTTTTGTTTTTTTTTAACCAAAGCTTATTTATACTGACTAACAGCCACAGAGCTATTGTATACTCACATGGGTTTTGCACTGTACAATTTTAAGGGGTGTCTTTCACAGACCCCTTAGCCAATCTATTCCTCCCAATTCTACTTGCCAGTGGAGAGGAGAACTCCATGGAGCATTAGAGAGGGAGGAAAAATTCACAGTTGCCATTTACGCTTATATCATATTTTACATTATAAAACTACTAGTGGCCCGGTGCACGAGTTTCATGAACTCAGGAGGGGGGGTGTCCCTCAGCCCAGCCTGCGCCCTCTCGCTGTCCGGGACCCCTTGGGGGATGTCCACCTGCCGGCAGTCAGACATCCCTCTCGCAGTCCGGGGCTCTTGCAGTCTGGGACTCCCTTCGCTCCTTACCGCCTGCCTCTGCTGCCACCGCTGCTGCACTCGCCAGACATAAGTCCAGCTTCTGGCTAAGCAGCGCTCCTCCTGTGGGTGTGCACTGACCACCAGGGGGCAGCACCTGCATTGAGCGTCTGCCCCCTGGTGGTCAGTGCGTGTCATAGTGACCAGTAGTTCCGATGTTTGGTCAATTTGCATATTAATTAGGGTTTTATTATATAGGAAGGATGTTTTAGGCACTTAAAAATAATCCAGTAATTTTATTACACATACCTTGAGATTTTGTTAGAAGATACTCAAATAATACAAGTTCAGGGGAAATACATCTAACACAGTGACACTGAGCAAGAAAATTCAAAGGAAATTAGACAGACATCTGTCTGTTTTTATCAATGAAAATATGGATGATTTTATATGAGTCCAAATGCATATTTATCTTAAGCTCTGACTATGGAAAATAGTTGGCCAAAACATTATTGATGAAACTATGCATCACTATCTATTGTTGGGTTAACCAAGCAACCACAAAAAAGGATAGATAATTAAATAAAACCAAGGAAATATATGACTATAAAGCAAGAAATCTCTTAATAGGAAACTGCAACCAACTCAAGACAATAATAATAATCAAACATTTATAAAGTGCCTCTGGGTGCCAGGCACTAATCTTAACATTTTGTATATATTAACTCATCACAAAACTCTGAAGTAGGTATTATTTTCTCTATTGTACAAACAAAAGACTTTGAGATCAAACAATAGCATTGATGACTTTAATTAATGGCTGCCCTGTACTCCTGGCTTTTGCCCTGTAACTTTGTAGTCTCCACCCATTTGGAACACTGGGCTAGTCTTGTGACTTGCTTGGCCAATAGAATAGAGAGGACGTGAGAACAAGCCTGGCTAGTCTCCTGGAGGAAGGAGGAGGTGAAGAAAGGTTGAGGCATCCCAGCCAAGGGGCAGCCCAGCAGAGCCACCTAGCTCTTAGTCACTCCCAGTACCGACGCTGCACAGACAGCCAAGAGTGCTTCTCAGCACACAAGGGCAGAACTCCGCCATTACCAATGTGTGAGCCATATTGCAGAGGAGAACTCCAAATTTAAACCCTCAGAACACTCTCATAACACACCAGATTACTGGGAGGTTGGTTACTGGCAATTAGCCCTTATGGACACAAAATATTCAAAATTGCACATCAGTTTGCTTTTAATAACTGAAGAAGTGACTCTCTTTCAGGATGTTGGAGCTCACCAGCCAAAGGCCACCAGGAACATTCCTGTGGTCAAACAGAGGGAGGGTTATTCAGCCGTTATACAGGGGAGAGAGCACACGGTGGGGTCCCTGGGACGTCTTGTTAAGAGGCCTTTATTGTGGTTTTAGGATTTGTACTGAGTGATTCTTGGGAAGGTCGAAGGAAGTTGGGAGCCACGTTTGGATTGGGCATGTCAGGAAGAGGAGAGCAGTCCTGGAGCCAGTCCCGTCAGAACGTGCAGGCAATCTGAGGCCTGGGTGTGCTGGTAATTTCTATTTAGCAGGTGTGAGGACTGAAACAGTGGTAGAGAGTTGTCATTGGTAAAGACACAGCAATAATCCTAGCAGCGAGAAAAAGAGAGACAAAAAATATTTCTTCCTGTGATTGTGGTATAGCCGTGTCTCTGTCTTATTTCAGGCATGGTCTCAGAGTGGCCTTGTCTGACTTTTGTTTATGTTCTCTGAATGTTGTTTATGTTCATTTGGGAACACTTTGCTTCAGCCTTGCTGTTAGCTGCTAGCTGCCAGCTGTTGGGGCCATTTTTTACTTTCTGGGGAATCACTTTGAGTCCATTGGTAGGAGCCCTTCTGACAGAATGAGGAAGTGCCCTGAGAGCAGCGCATTCTGAGGCATGTAAATTGCTTGTAGACATCGGCTCAGATGTCCAGAGACCAGATGATGGAAGTAGGAGGGTGGAAAGCTGTCGGGGAGGGAGGCATGGGGTGGCGGAGGGAGGAAGGCTACTGAAAACAGAGAATTTGACCAGGAGCCTACATATCAATCTTTCCCCAGCCGTGATTCTGAGAAAGGACTGAACCAGCAAATAAATAAATAGTTAGAGAAACATGCAGACTGCCTGTGGATAAAGATGGAATCAAGCAGTCAGGAAAACGGGAAAGAAAGGCCTATGGGAAAAAATAGAGCAGAGCTGAGTAAAGGGAGCAGCATACCCAGGAGAAGCAGAGGACAAGCCTAGTTCTGAAAATGATCACTGGCCGTATTCTGAAGAAAATGCCGGAAACTATGTGGTATTCTCTAAGCTGCACAAAGACAGGGCTTCTGAGTACTGGAATAAAAATAATGAAGGGTTTATAGGCAATTATGCAAAGACACCTGGATGAAATAGTGGAAATGTTTAAGATTGAGAAGGATTTAAATCCTTCAAACAAGTCTACAAATGCTGAACTTAAAATTATGTTTGAAAGTAGTAAAAGCTTACTTAATGAGACACATGAGTAAGGGATACAATGTGCAAATCTAAGAAAACAGAAAAGAGGCAATGAGGTGAAAATAAGAAAAGAGGAAAAAATAGAAACAAAGGATGGTGAACGGGAATGCCAAGCAAGGGAAATCCTAACGGAAAGACCAAACCGAATAGAGCTAAAATCGATTGTTCACCTTCCTCAGTTATCATTTCCCCCATTGCATTTTTTCTGAAATTAAGATGCATCTTATATTTTATAATTTGCCTGCCATTCCACACCCCTCCAAACTAGTCAGTGATACACCTTTTCAATTGACATCATCTTAGAATCAAGGAAATACATTAATGGGAAAAAATTTCTTCAACTAAGACAGATCCAAGTATTGAAGATTGAAAGAGCACACTTGAGTTCTAAGGAATATGAATGGAAAATACCCCAAATTAAAGACTTATTGGCAAACACCTTTCACTCTTAGAGAAAAAAAAATCTGTAAGCTTCCAGGCCTACATATCAGATTACTCACAAAAAAGCAAATGCCAGGCTACCTTTCTACTGCCCGCCAACACCAAAGGTTAGAAGCTCACAGAGGTTGAAAGTTGTGGCCCAGGAATTTTTTGCTCAGCTAAGTTGTTCATATTTAATAGCTGTGAAAAGACATTACTGGGACATGAAAGGTATATCACTCAGGGTTTATTTTAAGGAATTGGTCCATGAAGACCAATGGGGCCTGGAAAGTCTGAAATCTGTAGGGCAGCTGGCAAGCTGGAAACTCAGGTAGGATTTCTGTGGTCTTGAGGCAGAATTCCTTCTTCTTGGAGAAACCTCATTTTTTGTTCTTAAGACCTTCAACTGATTGGATGAGGCCCACCCATGCGATGGAGAGTGATCTGCTTTACTTAACATCTGCTGATTGTAAATATTAATCACATTTAAAAATACCTTCACAGCAGTCTAGGCTACTATTTGATCAAACAACTTGGCATCATAACTTAGTCAACTTGACACATAACATCAACTGCCACACAAAGATTCACAACATATATCAGCCTTCTTTTCTCCTTTTTAAAATATATTTATTTTATTGATTTTAGAGAGGAAGGGAGAGGGAAAGAATGATAGAAACATCAATGATGAGAATCATTGATTGGCTGCCTCCTGCATACCCCCTATTGGGGATGAGCCTGCAACCTGGGCATGTGCCCTTGACTGGAATTGAACCCGGGACCCGTCAGTCTGCAAGCCAACCCTCTATCCACTGAGCTAAACCAGCTAGGACTGTCAGCCTTCTTTAAAACAAATGTCTTAAAGATATTTTCTAGATGCAAAACATAAAATTGAGAAAACCATAATAAAAAGAATATTGATGACACAAAAATTATTAAAAGTAAGAACCTGAAAACTGTTCATCTCTTTTTAAAATTGAATAAAAATACAAAAATATTCTTGAAATGAAGGTGCTCTAATTTTAAAAAATAATGTAGTAACTATAATTTACATACAAAATCCCAGATTGCATTAACAAAGAGAAGGAAGAAAAATAAAATGAAGGTCTTGTCTAAGATTGAGAAAATAAAATGGTACCAATTTATACTGGGAAATTTGTTGGGAAAACATGATTTCAATATTTCAAAATATTAAATTAATAGCGATCACTGATTCATATCTGATAAGAATGAACTCACGGTTCTCAACCCTTAGCTGCACGTTAGAATCACCTGGAAAGCTTGTACACATCCTGATCCAAGACCAGTTACATAAGAATCTCTTGGGATGGGGCCCAGTCACTAGTAGTGTTTAAAGAGTCTCAGGTGATTCCAAAGTTGTTCAGCTAAGTTTGAGAGTCCCCAGCCTTGGCCTTTGTCCTTTTTCATGTTTCTTTAGGAGATGCATTTTACTTTAGCATAAAATTTCATTTACTTGCTCTTCTACCTTTCCACTTAGTCACCTTTTCAGTTATCCCTCGTTATTTGATTACAATCTACAACTTGCTGCTACTCAAAGTGTCATCCAAGGGCCAGAGATCTCAACATCTGCTCGGAGTTAGTTGAGAATGTACCTGTCCCATGGGCCTGCCTTCCTAAGTGGACTTCTTGCCTCCTACTCTTTCTTTCTTCAAGTGTCTTACAGAATGCTCTTTCCAAAACACAAGTCTGATAATGTCGTAAGCCCACCAATAAACAATCAGAAACTCCATGTGTCCTAAAATCAAAGGCCCTGAAAATGGGATTCAGGGTTCTTGAAGGATTGTCCTCTTTACCTTGTCTCAAACTTTTTTCTTTGCCTCATTTCCTGACTTCCTAATTCCAAGTACACCAGGCCATTAGCAATTCACCAAATGGGATAGGCCCTTCCACACTTCAGTTCTTGGGCTAATGTTTTCTTCAGCGATGAATGCCTCTTGCCCCATTTTCTCACTAATTCTTAATCTTTCAATTTGGGTGCCACCTCTGCTGTGAAGTCTGCCCTGATCTTCCAGTCAAAAGGAATTTCTTTCCTTTCTTATAGCACTGGTCTCATTCAGTCTTATGTGCTAACTTGTCTGTTTTTCCTTCTAGTTTGTTAATTCTTGAAGGGGAAGAACTATGCCCTTTCGCCCCTGATCCTCCAGTGAGTGAGTGTGGGTCACATTCCAGATGCCTGCACATGAATTCTTTCAGCAGGGTCAAGCCACTCCACATTCCATGGGCACTTCAGAGGGCAGGGCCAGCTCACACTTTATTTTAACAGTATTTATTGCAAAGTGCCTCTAACTTTGGCTTGTTAAGCAACTCCTTGATATTTTATGGACGTTCCATGCCCTCTTGTTATTTTCATCTTGTATTTCACGCTGGTGGTATTGTTTGCCCTGTCCTGTCACTTTCTTCATTTCACTCACGTTGACGCTTTCTTTCTGGGGGCTTTTAGTTAAAATCCACCTTGGATTTAAGGAACAAATCAACTCTTTTAAGGATGATGACTCAACTTCTTTTAAATCTGGGGACAATATCAGAGAAGTTCAAATAAATGTCTGAAGAATTGCCCAGGAACTTTGCCTGGGAAGGGAGTGTGGAATTTCAGTGTCCACTGATAAAAACATCCATACCTCTTGGTAGCTTCCAAAGAGAATAAGTCTGCCAGCCTGCCCGCAGGAGCACTGGGAAGACCATTAAGGGGCTTAGCAGCAGAGCAAGGTTGTCACTACTCAGGTATCATACTAATCAAACAATCACAGGTTCCTGCAAAAGCCTCTGACAAGCTAGCACACAGCCCAAGCCGTCCAACAGTGACTGGAAGGTGCCTGGTGCTTGGACTAAACACACCGACAGCTGCCTGACAGACACAGCTGGCTCTAGAGGTGAAAAAGCCCTAGATGAAAGCCATCTAAGAGGACAACATCTTTTCCCGATGTTTTTGCCTTCCTGAATAGCCTGATCCAAATAATCTGTACACATCATGCTCGCTCCCCCTTACAGACAGCTTGTTTACGACTGTAGTATAGCAATTTTATTGTATTTGTCCAGAGCCCACAGGCCAGGTTCCAAAGCACTAGAAGCCAGATTCTATGCTTGTCCTCTTGATCAAGCCCCTCCTCGTGCTCCATTAAACTGAGAGAATAAATCAAGAACGAGGAAGAGATGTGATCCAAGAAACAGAGGCAAATGGAATTTCAAAATGATAGTAATGAGAAGTCTCAGTATTACAGCTGCTCATCGGGCCTAATGTGTTACCAGCTCAAAGAAAAGGAGAATGAAGGTTCCAAGAGGGCATGTCTCTGTTAGGTCCAAAGGAGGAATGCACGAGGCCAGAGTGGTGAGGGATCACGAATTTATTCCATCATCCGCACACCAGGTGGCTGAGCCTGGATGGCTCCACCCCTAGTGACGGGAGTCAGCGGCTTTTAAAGGACTTTTGGCGGGCTTTTTCTGGGCGGAGAATTCTCTGTGCCGGTCCTGAGGGGAGAGATAATGGAATGTGGTCTCAGCAAAAGGGAATATCCATAGAGAAATGACCTGAAAAGTCAGTTTCCAGGGGAAGGGTATTGATTCAGTTGTTTGATCAGACCTAACAGTCTCCAAGAAAAAAAAAAATAGTAACTACAGGTTACTTGGTGTGATTGGTCTTTTGGAAAACCATTTTGAGAAGCTATTGGAAGATGTGGGGAGAGTTAGCAAATGGTAAAAAGAAGCCTAAGCAAATTAAAAGCAAGGCAATTACTAATTTCAGAAAAAAAAGTAAGAAAAGAAATGTTGTAGTAAGTGCAATGCCCAGTTGTGATTAATATTTGTATAAGCATGACAATGTGAACACAAAATAATATTAAACCCCAAATAGTGATAATAGAGTAAGAGAAACACATAGACAATAGAAGATTTCAATTTAACATTCTTGGTACAATACAGAGCAAGTGGAGAAAAATTAACTAAGGGTATAAAAATATAAATAAAATAACCAATAAGGTAGATATAGATGAAATTCTGTATCCTAATAAAAGTCAGTACATCTTGACAAGTACACATAATCATTCATGATAACTGAACTCGTTTTATAAGAAAAACGTAATAAATAGCAAGAAGCAAAATAATACAGGTAGCATTTTCTAATCACATTGCAATAAAACTAGAAATCAATACCATCAGAAAAAGCCTGAAAAAAAAACTTATTTTAAACTCTTGCTATTCAAATAGTAGTCTGTACACAATATTAGAAATGCTGAATCTCAGATGCACCTGATCTGCTAAGACGGAGTCTGCATTTTACAAAATACCCAGGGGATTTGCAAGTGTATTCATGTTTCTTTATTGCTATGGACTGAGTGTTTGTGGTGTCTCAAAATTCATATGTTAAAATCTAATCCCCAATGTGATGTTTTTTGAAAGTGGGGCCTTTGAGAGGTAATTAGGTCATGAAGGTGGACCCCTCATGAATGGGATTAGTGCCTTAAAAGAAGGAGCCAGAGAGCTAGCTCACCCTCTTTCTGCCGTGTAAGAATACAAGGAGAAGTCAGCCATCTGCAAACCCTTCCATCCTGGCACCCTGGCCTCAGATTTCCATACTCCAGAACTGTGAGAAATACAGTTCTGTTGTTGATAAGCCACTCAGTTTATGATATTTTGTTATAGCAGCTTGAGCTAAGACACTCATTATTTCTAGAAAATAACGATAATTAAAATAAACACTAGAACTATGGGTCAAAAACAGGGCAGAACAGAAAAAAAGTTAGCCTTAAATATTTATATTAAGAAAAGTAAAACAAAAAAAAAATCAATGCATTGAATATCCAACTCAAAAAATTAGGGGAAAACACAAAATAAAGTAAAAGAAAACTTAATGATGGTAAAGCGGAAATTATCAAGTTAGAAAAACAGTAGAATTAACTAAAGTCTGTTTCTCTTAAAAGAAAAAACTCAGTAAAATAGACTGACAAGTAGAGAATTTAATCAAGCAAAAAGGGAGGAAACACAAACACAAAGTAAGAAAGGACAAAAAAATAAGCTCATCAACTGAGTACATTTTTTCAAAACCAGACTATCTGTACGATTCTATGCAAGTGGATTTAAATATGCAAATAAAATTGTAAAACCTGAATAAAATAAATAATTTTTGTGGAAAAGATAATTCACTAAAACCCATCTCAAGAAACACAAAGACCATAAGAACCAAAAACATACAGATCCATTTTTGTTAAAGAAATAGAGGAAAAAATTGAAGAATAAGCCTCCATCAACTCATAGAACATACAAACCAGCCTAGATAGTTTCATATAAGTATTCTACCCACCCTACAAGGCTCCATCATTATAATGCTGTTTGAACCTATCCAGGACATTAGAGAAGAAGAAATTCCAAATTATTTTTATAAAATGAATATAACATTGATAACAAAACCTAGAGTAAAGTGTACAAGAAAAGAAAAATTAATCTCACTTGTAAATATACATATTAAAGTTTAAATATAACAACAGCGATTAGAACCAAGCAGTTCAACAAGAGGATAGTAGCATAAATCAAGAAGGATTCATTCCAGAAATGCAAGGATGGTTTAATTTTTTTATAGATTAATAGATTTTAGAATAAAAATTTTTAACATATTGATGCTAAAAAGACATTTAATTTGCTTTTAAATTTAAAATACTTTTAAAAAGAAATTAATAAATACTAAAATTAGGAACACAGAAAGGATGCCCACTTTCATTTAATATTGTATTGGTGGCATTAGTCACTTCTATTGGACAAAAGAAAAATACTTCCGGTAGGAAACATTAGAAGAGAGAAGGTGTGGGGAACTCACTGCTCTATCCCGCCAACTATGCCAAGTGTGGGATGTACTTGCTCTTTGAAACTGCACATACATCTGAATCCTGCTCAGAGCGCCAATTGTAAGGGAAAGTTCTCCCTTGAACTCTGCTCGCTGTACTAACTGTTGGGAACTCAGTTCCTCCTTTATCCTCTGCTCTACTACACCAACTGTCCGGTCTGAGCCCCTTTGCCAGGGGCTGGGCCTTCTTGGACACTCTGTGGTAGACGGAGAAGCCATGAGAAGTTGTGGGTGTACAAGAGAATCTATATTGTAGAAGTCAATGACCATGTAGCCATTGCTAACAAGGAGCCACTAGACAAAACAGTTCTTCAAAGTAAAGTCCCATACAGAAGGTAGCTGCACACCGGCTGGGTAATAATACACCTTTCCTACATGGTAGCCTCCAACATAGGAGCTATACAAGAGCCATCTTTAGAGCTATAGCTTCTCTAAGCAACTGCATACTGTACTTACAGTAGCAGCCTGCTGGTCAGTAACATCTTCCCTATAATGCAGCAGCCTGCCTTACAGAGGAGCAGCCTCACCAAGCAGCCACACCTGTCTTACATAGGAGCAGCCCCCTAAAGTACAACCCCGTACTGGCTGGTCAGTAAACTTTATACTACTTAGACAAAAGTTATAGAAGGGCATGCTTATGCAGTGTAGATTGCTGCTATAGCATCTTAGCCTTGAACATTCTGATTAAAATTTCCATGCTCAGAGTAGCCTTGGAAATCCAGTGTACTCTGAACAGGCCTTCATACCCTAATTGGCCTTGAGCATCCTGAGTACTCTGAATAGGGTCCCCACAGAAAGATAAATTATTGCTCTTTGTAGATGGTATGACTTTAGCCTGGAAAACCGAGGTGAATTTGCTAAAACCTCTCTGAACAAAAAGAAGCTGCAATAAATAAATCTATATATATATATAAAAGCCAGTTCAGCTGTTCAACCATTTGACCAGTAGATATGACGCGCACTGACCACCAGGGGGCAGATGTTTAATGCACAGGCAGGCATGGAAACATGGAACAGACCGATGAATCTCAGAGGGAAGGTAGGAGGGGGGAGGGTGGGAAGAGATTAACCAAAGATCTTATATGCATACTAGAGGCCCTGTGCACGGATTCATGCACCAGTGGGGTCCCTTGGCCTGGCCTGCAGGGCACGGCTGAAACTGGCAGTCCGACATCCCCTGAAGGATCCCGGATTGTGAGAGGGTGCAGGCCAGGCTGAGGGACCCCACCAGTGCACGAATCCGTGCACCGGGCCTCTAGTAGGCTATAAAAATAAATATGTAGAAATCTATAGCTTTCATACATAACAACAGCAATGAATTAGAAAAGGTAATGACAAACATGATTCATAGTATAAACAGAAAATATAAACATCTAAATATAAATTTAACAAGAAATATGTAAAATTCACATGAGGAAAAGTTTAAAATGCTCATGAAACATGCAACATAGACATGGATTTTCTAAGAATCTGTCAATTGGATTGAATAATTGACTATCCAATGTCTGTGATGTCTAATAATGGTCAATGTACTCTCTTGCTGGTATGTGATCCCAATGCTGGCCATTGCGATATGAGATAATACCTGTTGGTATGGGAAACAGTTTCTCACTCTTAAAAGGAGACCCAAAGAGGATAGATGCAGTTTCTTCCTTTCTCCAGATCTTGTCATGACTAAATGCTTGAACCTGCTGATATTGCTTTGCAACCACACCAGGGCCAGACTAAGTGCAAAGCCATCATAGCGAGGATGCCAATGGGAGACCTGGTTAGAATCGGGTTCCTTGCTGACACTTGAGGCACTGATTATACTATGCCTGGAGCCACCACCTGTGGACTTCTGGTTATATAAGGCAGTGAATTTCCTTAATGTTTTAGTCCATTTAAAGCAGGTTTTCTTGTTACTTGTAGGCAAAGCATTCTAGCTGGCACAATCTGTTTATTCCTTCCCCTGAACCAAATTGTTTTAATTACTATTGCTTTATAATGGCCTAATATATAGTGAGCTTGTGTAGGTTTGAGGAGATAATTTTTTTATTTTTTCATTTTTCAATTACAGTTGATATTCAATATTATTTTATATTAGTTTCAGGTACACAGCATTGTGGTTAGACTTTTATATAATTTATGAAGTGCTCCTCCTGATAAGTCTAGTACCCACCTGGCACCATACAGAGTCATTACAGTATTATTGACTATTTTCCCTATGCTATACTTTACACCCCTTTGACTATTTTGTAACTGCCAATTTTTACTTCTTAATTTCTTCACTTTTTCACCCACTCCCTCAACCCCCTCTCATATAGCAACCATCAGTGTGTTCTCTGTATCTCTGAGTCTGTTTCTATTTTGCCTATTTGTTTTGTTCTTTGGATTCACATATTAGTGAAATCACATGGTATTTGTCTTTCTCTGTCTGACTTATTTCATTTAACATAATACCCTCTAGGTCCATCCGTGTTGTCGCAAATGATAAGATTTCATTCTTTTCTATGGCTCAACTAATATTTCACTGTGTACATGTACCACATCTTTATTCAGTTGTTCACTGATGGTCACTTAAATAGTTTCCAGGTCTTGGCTATTGTAAATAATGCTGGTTTCATGTGCACTTAAAAAGAATGTACATTTTGCTGCTTTGGGGTAGAATACTCTAAAAATATCAACTAAACCCATCTGGTCTAACTTGTCATTTAAGGCCACTGTTTCCTGACTGATTTTCTTTCTGAAATATCTATCCATTGATGACAATGTGGTGTTAAGGTCTTCTGCTATAACTGTATTACTATTGATCTCTCTCTTTATGCACATCAATATTTGCTTTAACATAGCTAGGTGCTGCTATGTTGGGTGTATAAATGTTTACAAGAGTTATATCCTGTTGTTAGATTTATCCCTTTACATATGAGAACAACTTTATGGATATCCCATAATTTTTAATATGAATTATTCTGATTCTCACTATTTTTCAACTGGTTGTCTTCATTTCCTCCATAACCCAATAATTATTCTAAGGAGTGTGTATACTAGTAAAATTTATTTTATCTTTTGTTATTAGTTTCTAGTTATACTTTTGTTTAAGATCATGGAATACATATACTCATCTTTTTGACTTACTACTTTTTTTCTTGTGGCCATTTTAGATTTTTAACTTTTTAAAAAACTCTGTGGTCATTTAGAAGGAGGCATATTTTATAATGCAAATACAATATATTTTATGAAACAAATGATAATTTTATAATACAAAGTTGGGAATAGTCATAACTCTACTTTATTCATTTTATCATTTGTGCCATAATGCCGTATTTTGTAAGGGCAAATATAACAGTTTGAGGAATTGCTGTTGGGAAAGTCCAGGGGTAGAACCCACAGTTAGGCATAACAGTAATGGCATGAGTGCCATGCCCATGGATTGTTGCGATGTGAACCTGCAGGAGCAATATGGCCGTTTGTAAATGGTGAGAGAACTCAGAGATATAACTGTGTCGGGTTTGCCTGCCCTGCTGGCAGCAATATTCGGTGCCTGGCATAGAGGAACTGCTCAGTAGTTTTCCTCCATGAAAAGAATGAATGTTTCCCGCCCCCCCCCACCCCCCCAGACTGTTTGGTTGGAAACGGGCCGTGCCAAAGACAGTAAAATTAGTTAGCTTAGGGGCAGAGCAGACTGGCTAAGAAAAGATGGCCCCAGGGACCATCTTGAATGACTCTTGAGTTGCTGTACAGTTCAGGGAGAGGGCAGAGATGACGTAGCTTGAGCAATTCAAACATGTTTTTTACTGAAGGGTACAAAAAGTGGGGTGGGGTTTTTTTGGGTTTATTTCTTTAAAGAATTTATTCTTTGAGGACTGGTGTATGTTGGGCAGAGTGTAAAGAGCCAGAAGTGATACTGGCCTGATCCATATCCATCAGGCTGCCCACTTCCAGCTGCCAGTATTTGCATCCCTCTGTGTGAGGGTTTTCTCCAGGTCCCTTGGGAACTCCTCTGCTCACCCCCATTTCCGGCCAGCTGCAAGTGCAGCCCCTCTTGGAGGCAGCCCTCGACTATGACTGTATAAATACCCCAGATGTCATGCTCCTCGGGTGAGAGGACTCAGGCGTGTACCTCACTTTTGCCATCAGAGTCCCTCATTGGGGTGAAGCTCCAGTTGCCCACTCAGATAGCTGTCTCAATAAATTCCCCTTTATTGGCTGCCACCCTTTCCTATCTCACTGCCCCATTCCCCTGCTGGTATTCTTTGCACCTTCTAAATTCATCATTTGTACTTGGAACCTTGTCTTCTTCTGGGAAAATCCAAATTAAGACAAACAATATTTTTTATGATTTGTTGAGGCCTCATCAATCTTTGTAAACAAGAAGGGCTGGAGGAGAGAGATGAGAAATGTGCAAGCTAAGAAGTCATGCTTGGATGGTTCCAAGAGTATTTGAAGATGTTACACAAGTCATTTATCACTCTCTGCTTGATCAAGCCACAGAAATGTGTTTCAGCAAATCTTTGGAGCATGGAAGGGATACGCCATGGTTCAAAAGCCCTGACACTAAAGTAGGCTGGTGGTACTGAGACCATAAAATAATCTTCCAGCCACTAATTGACACAAATCATATTAAATTGCAACTCCTCCTGCAGGTAAAACTTGGAGATCCTCCTTCTAGGCTAACGGTTGAGAAGACAAGCTCTCTCAGGTTAACTGGTTGGGGATGTCAGCCATGGAACAATTATGATCATGGTTCCTGTGAGAGAGGCAGAATCTAGATTTATCCTATATAATAAAACCCTAATATGCAAATAGGCTGAACGGAGGAACGACCAGTCACTATGACATGCACTGACCACCAGGGGGCAGACGCTCAATGCAGGAGCTGCCCCCTGGTGGTCAGTGCACGCTCCCTCAGGGGGAGCACCGCTCAGCCAGAAGCTGGGCTCACGGCTGGCAAGTGCAACGGTGGTGGTGGGAGCCTCTCCTGCTTCCACAGCAGAACCAGGGACTGCTCAGGAGGATGTCCAACTGCCGGCTTAGGCAGATCCTAAGCCTGCAGTCGGACATCCTCCTGAGGGGTCCCAGACTGCTAGAGGGCACAGGTCGGGCTGAAAGACCCCGCCCACCCCCCAGTGCACAAATGTCATGCATCCGGCCTCTAGTAACTAATAATAATGATAACAATCATGTCCATAAATTATTATGGTTTAGAAAACTCCATCTGGACTTTGTGTCCTGTGATTCCACACTTCACTATCTTTCCCATATCATGGTACTTAACCCACTGAATTGTAATGAGTATTTTATTTGTTTCTCCCCTAAGTACACTGCTTTACACTCCTTGAAAGCAGTAATTTTATCTTCTACTGTTATATCATTGGCATAGAGCTTGTCACTTAGAAGGCACAAACAAATAAATAAATAGAGAACTGTAACAGGTAAAATCAATGAGAAGAAACCCCACCTAGACAAAAAAACTGGCAAATATATAAACTACAGTCAAGAAAAACTCTTTTTAAGTCTCATGATTAAAAACAAAATCATATTATTATTAAGGATTAAACTTTGTAAATGCCACATTTTATATTTAGAGAAGTTGTTGTTTATGTGGGAAGGTAAAAGACAGTCAATTTTATGCATTGAGAGGCTCAGAAAATATACCAGTCAGAAATCCTTGAAAAAACTTACTTTAAATTATATGTCAAATAATTGAAAGATAAAGTAAATATAAGAGCATTAAAGAATGTGTTGTCCTAAAAAGATTAATAATAAAAATGAAAAAATAATTCTAAATATTTTTGAAAACCTGGTAAATAAAATAGAATACTGAAGGGACAGTGGACTAAAAGTGTTCTAAGGTTCTTGAATTGTCTAGGGAGTGGTAAGATACTAATGTACATTAGATAGATTCTAAGTCAAGAATAAATAGTGTGACTTTGAGGATAACAATAAAAAAATAGTCAAAGATGGCATAAGGAGAGGGAGGAAATGGAATAAAATACTATTATATTATAATAATAATTCAATGTGATCAGCGAATGGCAAGAATGGTAGAAAAAGGAACAAATAGAGGTGAGCTAAATAGAAAATAAATTGTAGGTCAACACATTTAAACTCAAGTATAATGTTAAATATAAATATATAGGTAATATTCCAATTAAAAGACAAAGATTGTGAGACTAGATTTAAAAAAAACCCAAAGCTGCTGGTTTGGCTAAGTGGATAGAGCATCGGCCTGCTGACTGAAAGGTCCCAGGTTCGATTCCTGTCAAGGGCATGTACCTTGGTTGTGGGCACATCCCCAGTGGGAGGTGTGCAGGAGGCAGCTGATCAATGTTTCTCTCTCATTTCTAACTCTCTAACTCTCTCCCTTCCTCTCTGTAAAAAATCAATAAAATATATTTAAAAAAACACAGAAAAACCCCAAAGCTATTTATTGCTGACAAGAATAACACCTTAAGTATAAAGATGCAAAAAGGCCAAAAGTATATTAAATGCAATGATGTATATCTTAGATAAAAGCTAGAGGATGTGGGTATGTAATTGCCCTGCAAGGTAGATTTTTAAGACAAGAGAATGACTAGAGATAAAGAGGAATCCTATATAATGAAAGCATAGTATGCAAATTGTCCCCTTGACTGGGAGTTCCTGGAGTTCCACCATGGGGGGTGGGCCGGCCAGGGGAAGGGAGGGAGGTCCCGGTCGGCAGCTGCTAGAGACCCGACTAGCGCACGAAATTTCGTGCACTGGGCCTCTAGTATTTTATAATGATAAAAGAATCAACCACCAGGAATATAAAACAATTTGAAATTTCCATGCATACAATAACATCGCTTCAAAATACCTAAAGGAATATTGAGAGCACTGAAAGGAGAACTAGATGAGCCCATAATGATAGTGAAGATTTTAGCTCAGCACTGCATTCAACTACTGTAGAACGCATGTTCTTTTTAAGTGCACATGGAACATTTGTCTAAGTTGACTATCTGCTGGGATGCAAAGAATTTTCAACAAAATTCAAAGCATCAATATCTTCAAGAATATGTTCTCTAAGCCTCTCAGCACAGGGGAATTAAGCTAGAAAACGGAAATATTCAGCCACTGGTTGGATTTGGAGTGGAAGGTGGAGAAAAGTAGTAGGAGCATCTGGCTGTAGTGAGTCACAGAAGACGCACATCAGATTACAGAGCAGCTTTTGACAGACACGTATCCAAGGGCGGTGTTCTGTTAACCCAAAAGCAGAGCACCTGGAAGTGAGGGTTGGAGCAGAGGTGAGGGCTAAATCCCTAAAAGCAAACCTCATTAACTTTGTAATATTGTGGGTGGCCAGCCATTATTGAGAAATGCTGAATATGCTTCCACAATGCTGAAATTACCTAGCAGATCGGTTCTCTTTCCATGATACTTGGCTCTATTCAATGTCCATTTGCTGAATGAAAACATCACAATATTGAATTCTTCTACTATTTAAGCTTGTCCCTGTTGAATATTTCTAGCAGCCACCAGTATGAAGTCTTTTGGGCCACTTGATTTTTAAGCTACTGAAGAAATAAATGGATCTTCCAAACGTGGTTAACAGTCGAGAAGTAGGAACCAAGAGAAGCTAGATTGGAGTGTAATTTGTCCCACCAGGGCTGCAGCATCTTAGGAAACGGACTGCAGAGAATGTCACGGTAGGTTTCAACATGTTTTCATTTTTAAGTGTCAAATTCCAGCTTCTCCTTGATTTGGAAAGCTGAAAGGAACTACCACAAATGGAAAGATACCAACGCTGTATTTGGGCTCCCTCTGCCCTACATCCCTCACGGCAGAGTTTTGCTGAAATTCTTTTCACAGAATGCCATGCTCTGTATGGAGTAGATTGCTAAGAAATATTTCCTGAGTTGACTTAAAGAGTGAAGAGCTTATTTGCTAATTTCATTAAAGATTTTGGGGCAAATTACACCCAAAGCTTCTACCCTGATTTGACAGACTATTTCTTGGTATTTGAGTTTTTGAGAACTTTCTGAATAGGTGTTCTGGTATAACAAAGAAATAACCTGACTCATACTTGCATAGAGCTTTCCTTTTTAATGGTACAAAAAGGTCACCTATGGCTCTTAGAATTTTTCCTGCTTCAATCGGGAAGGCTGTAGATGGTCAAATCATAGTCACTGGTCCCATTGGTTTACCCAGAAGCAAGGGGGCTGGCTGTTCATAGACATCAGAGTTGCAGAAGGGTGACCAACCTACACCTAGCTTGCTGGAAATATTGCAATTAGCAATGCCCAGACTATTTCAGCCTGGTTTAATTAAAGTCTGAGTCCTGCGGCAAATTCCAGGGCTAAGAATGTGTCTCCCTGGCCCTGAGCTGCCCTATCCATCTCTAGGACTCAGGTTTAGCAGCTAGTTCCCTCCACTTGATATTATCTTGGGGAGACTTATAATGAGCAGAACACGATCAAATAGACGAGCGTCATTTGATGATAATCTCATTAAGAAAGGGGCTTTGTTGCCTCCCTCAGTCCAAGTGTTCCATAGAGTTGTGGACATTTCAGAGTTTGGACTCAACATTGGAGGTTATTTCTCATCCCCCCTCTGGGCCAGGGCTGGGCTACCCACACAGCTCTTAAGCCAGACCGTCTGAAGCTTGGCCTTGTGTCCCAGTTGGGTTCTGCGGGCAGTGGGTAGGAAAGTGGAGGATGCAGAGGTGCAAATCCTCTGCTCCTGTGTGCTACATAAAGTGAATCCAGCATTTTCGCATGATAAGATCAATGTCCCAATCCAAGTTTCCACTTCACGAAGCATTGACCTTCCGGCAGAGCAGGCAAACACAGGGAAAAAGGAAGAATGCAAAAAGATATCAGGAATAGGAGACGATGAGCAACTATAATGGGCCGGAGTAAAAGTGTGCTCTAACTGCCTCATAGAAACATTTTAAAAATTCACATGTGGTTATGCTCAATTTAACTTCAGCCAATCCAATTAAAAGCCCAGTTTCAGAGTTTTCCTCCAGAGCTACTTAAGTGGTCAAATTGCCTCATGGCAACCATAATAAATTCAGTAAGCAAGCGGCATAATTAAAACAAGATGCTAGTCAAGGCCCTTGAAGTGGCTTAAAATAAAATCTGACTCCTCATCAAAAAATGCCCAGAAAGGTGTGGTGTGGCAGGAAGCAGGAAGGGAAATTGAGATCTCTGTTCTACTCTTGGTTGTGCCCAGCTTCCCCAGGACTGTGTGCGGGTCCCTTAACTCTTCAGGCTGTGCTCTGTGGTCTCATCTCTGAAAAAATGGGGAGCACCACTCTTGCCCATCTCTAGCAATATTGTAAGGCTCAAAGGAGAGAGCATATCTGGAATTATGTAGGAAGAAAACTGTATTTTATAGCACAGGCTATCATGGTTATAGTCACAAACGCTGGTTATGAATGGTAACGGGGAAGGTGATATTTGTACAAGTATTGCTGGGTGATCACTGCAGGGCATGTAGAACTGAGCCAGGCCTGGTAGCTATTAAATCCCAGGAGAGCCAATGTTTTCCTGACAGAGCACATGCTTTAAGTGGCAGTGATGGGAGCAGTCTAAAGTAGTGGGAAGGATTGATTTCGTCGCGGTGAATGCAGCTTTGTCACTTTGGCCATGCTGGTGAATCGAGCAATCACCACTCTTTGAACACTGGTCTGATCCATCTACTTTTGTTTGCAAGAAAATTACTTCTCACAGAGACACTATGCACATATTTAGACAAAGAGACATAGTGTACGGCTAAAGTTACATACTTTACTTTCACTTAAAAAATATAGAATCAAAATAGCCACAATTTGTCTGTACTCCTGGATGAATTTGAAGAAAAGAAAGACAAGAATCTCAGATGATTTAGAAACACACACACACACACACACACACACACACACACACACACACACCCTTCATTTTGTTCTGGGAAGGTAGCCAAAACCTTTCAGTTTTTGTACTAATATGGCCCAAAAAGATGGGGGAGGGGTCTTAGTGAAAACATTGTTTTGTAATCAAAAGGATGAAAGGGGATCCAATTTTGCATATGGCCTTGCATGTCACAAAGTCCCTTCTCAACCTTCAAATGCAAAGCCTTGATCAAATGCTTACTCCCCTGCCATTTAACCACTTGCATTTTCTTCCCAGAAGCCTCCTCTCCACCAACTCTTCAGGTGTTTCCAAAGATAAGAGTTGCCTCCTTCTCTGATCCTGGGAGGCCACCCAAAGGCTTCCCTCCATCTCCGCATCCCCAAGGACCCTTCCTGAGGTCAAAGACTACTGGGGTTCACAAGTTCCCCAATACCCACTCTGAAAACCTTTCCCTGCAGGGGTGGATTTCACCACCAGGCGCTTTAGTAAGAGCCATGGCCCAAGTTGGCAGAGATGTGGGGCATGTGTACAGAGCCATGCTGCCAAAGTGACAGCTCATTTTCCTAGCTCATTTTTTACTGCAGACAAAGTACCTGAAAATGGCTTAGGCATCACATTATTGTCAAAATTCTTGTGTAAGTGGCTGACATTCTTCTTCAGGGACAATTTATGGAAGACAGCAGAATATTATGTGCTAGATGTATGGTGCATGGATGTGTATAAACATATGTCTGGAGTACATTTCCGATGATGGCAAGCCATCCTGTTCCATAAGGGAGGAAAATTGCAAATGCAGTCCAGGTGGATACAGTTTGTCTGATCAATTATATTTTACCTGATGTTGTATTATGTGACCCCCAAGATGTTTCACCCAAGCCTTAGCATTTCAAAGTGCTGTCTCACACATTGTCTCACCTTCTCCTCCCTTAGACCTGTGAGGCCAGCGCTTCTTCACATGTTACAGATGAGGGGCACTGTGGCAGATACTGCTAGCTTTTTACAAAAAAAGTTCTTCTTCTTGGGCATACAACTAGACTACATTTCTCAGCCTCTTCTGCAGTTACTGTGATCATGTGACTGAGTTCTAGCCAATGGAGGGCAATCTGAAGGGATGTGTGACACTTCCTGTCTGGGACCATAAAAACCTCCCACATCATGTTGTCCCTTCCTGATTGGATGATAAGATGGTGCCATGGAAGCCCTTATGAAACATATATATATATATATATATATATATATATACACACATATATATAGATAGATAGATAGATATACATATCTATATCTATATCGATATATATATATAGATATATATACATATCTATATCTATATCTATCTATCTATCTATCTATCTATATATATATATATATATATGCCTAAGCGACCGTTACGACTGGACAACTTGGTAACGGGACGACCGGCCAATAGCTATGACACGCACTGACCACCATGGGGCAGACACTCAACACAGGAGCTGCTCCCTGGTGGTCAGTGCACTCCCACAGCAACCTCTCACAGTGGGCCAACCTCCCATGGTCCCTCCCCCCAGCTGGCAGGCCCCGATTGGCCCCGATCACCAGCCAGGCCTAGGGATCCCCACCCATGCATGAATTTGTGCACTAGGCCTCTAGTTAGTCCTTAAAAATGACTGTGTGGGGCAGAAACACACACACACACACACACACACACACACACGCTACCTCCCTGCTGATCTGGAATCTCTCTGAACTATTCTGTGAGTGAGAAATAAATGTCTAAGTGTAGAACCATTACATGTTTGAGTCTGTTATCACAGTCCTCCCTAACAAAGCAAAAACAAAAGTTAGTACCATGAAGTGGACTACTGTCCTATTCAAGACTAAAGCCGTGTGGCACTGACTGAATCAGGCAGCAGTAGTGAGGTAACACAGGAGGAAAGGTGGTGGCTCAAGTTATGTGGTGGCAAAACATTCATCCAAATAAAACCTGCAATGCCCCGGAAGGCAGACCATGTGCCTGTTGAATCTGTGGCTCTAAAGAAATTTTTGCAGTAATCCGGAGTGACAGTGGGCATTGGCTGTTGCTGGGTTTAGCAAGGTAAAAGAAAGAGATGAGCTCAAGCAAGCTTGTCTGGCTTTTAGACAGAGCGTGAAAGGAATAGAGAAAATTCAGAGACTAAGGGCCTAAGGGTGTTAGAAAGACCTATTGCTTCTGGACCCTAAATTATAAGAGATAAGGTGAGAGAGGAGAGAGAGAGAGAGAGAGAGAGAGAGAGAGAGAGAGAGAGAACTTTGAACAGCACAATTTCATTAGAACTTTTCAGTAAACCAAAGGAGCTTAGACCTGGGGTGAAGGTCAGACTGAGAATGTTGCCCTCTCAGACACATTGCTTCAGTTGGTCTCAATATAGGCCTCTTACACTGAGAAAGAGAGAGGCATGGGTTTGGAAGCAAAGAAATAAAGCAGACTTGAGGGGTATGCTTGGGAAAGAACATAGAGCATCATTTCTGGCACATGGAACCAATGGGAAGCAAATTGAAGAGAAGCCTACTACATTTTGAAGGAATTGTTAAAGAAACAATGAGCCTGGACTTAAAAGGATGTGATTGTAAAGCTACACTGAGGCCTCAAACTTGCAAGAGTGGGGTAAGTTCTATGAAAGTTAAGCTCTCCCCAAGTACTGCACCCTCCCCAGTGCCCACTGCAGATGGGGGGTGGGGGTGGGGGAGGAGGGAAGGGCTGGGGCGGGACCGCCAAGTGAGAAGCTCCAGCACCTCCAGGCCAGAGGCTCCAAGGCCTGCCTGGGAGGGCCCCCCTGGGGGCCAGTGACTACTGAACATTCCCTCTCTCCTCTATCAAACGGGAGCTTTCACTGTAGTTATTGCGTTCTTGTCACATTGTTGTGTAGTGGGAAGTGTCCTCCTTTCTTCCTGTGGTCTGTTAATGCCATGCGAGGGAAGCAAGATAGATATTTTCATTCCCAGTTTATCGGTGAAGAAACTAGGCCCAGAGAGGGTATGGCCATGGCTATGGATTTGGCCATGCCACACCCCAAAATGTGTCAGTTCCGTTCTAGGGGGCTAAACACGGTCATTTTCAACTAGCAGCATCGTGATTACACCAAAAGATTCTCCGAATTCAGTCAACGATCAGGTCAAACCCCCAACAATGCCACCGACACGGCCCGGTGGCTAGCTGGCTGGATTTGGGGCAGAATTCACTGCATTGATTTGCCGCCAGAAGTCTTGGAAGCAGAGTCAGAAATGAGGTTTATCTCTAGAACCCCCAAGCCAATGGCCAATTTGCTCAATTCATTCCCCAAATCAATCAATTTGATGAGAGTAAATCTCGCCCAAATTAAATTTCACCTCCAAATCCCTCCTGAGCCTAGGGAAATCATTGCGCTCTTCCTTTCTTACCTCTCTCTGCGGCTGCTTCAAATGAATGGCCTTGGACAGATCCACTTTGAGGAGAGCTGGGAAGCTGGGAAGGCGTGTTTCCTTGTGTTTTTCCACTTTTCCTTTTGCCTGCAAAAAGAGATATCATTCCTCTCCTTGTCTCCCTGTGGTGGCCTTATAAAGAGATTCAAGTATGTACTGATTTCATTCTCATAATTACCTTTTGGGCAAGAAACAGATTCTTTTAGCTGAGTAACTAGTCCAAACAATGATTAAAGTTGACATCAAGTACTGGAACACAGATACAGTCTAATGTAAAAGGGCACAAATCCTTCCGAGCGCGTCAGGGGCAGGTCCAGCTCACGGGGCAGTGAAATGCTAGATGGCAGAACAGGAGAGCGGACGAGGAACTGCGCTACGGGACATGCTGTCCTTCAGTGGGCAGGCCGCCACAGTAAACACCATGTCCAGCAAAGACGTATGCCCCTACATAGACCCTGGGATAGCCTGCTGGGTGAGGCTCCACTGTGACAGTGAGAGGCCATGGTCATTCTTTCGCCTGATTTCCAAGTTTTGGCCAATTTTTCATAACAGCTTTTTAAAAAGTTTTTTAAAAAATATGTTTATTGATTTCAGATAAGAAGAGAGAGGGAGAGAGAGAGAGAAACATCATGATGAGAGAGAATCATTGATTGTCTGCCTCCTGCACACCCCACTCTGGGAATCAAGCCTGCAACCAGGGCACATGTCCTGACTGGGAATCAAACCATGACCTCCTGGTCCCAAGGTCGATGCTCAACCACTGAGCAACACCGGCCAGTTCATAACAGCTTTTAATCTAGTCCTTATTTTAAAACAGGGAATTCGAATTATTGCCAAGTGAAATCTGCGGTTCTGATACTGGCTACACCAAATGACAGTGAACTAGCTTCTGAGCTCAGACGCGAAGGGAGTGGGCTCTGTTCATCTGCAGACCCAGGGCTGGGTGGGAAGTTGTGTGTGTTGCAGGCATCTGGGGTCCAGTTCCCAGAACCACAGGGACCTCTCTCACTGTCTCTGAACTCGAGCTGCTGGAGCTCCTGGCCGGGAGCCCAAATTGTTGTCCTGACTTCCAGCTCAGAGGATGAGCACGTTTCTCAGGGGCTGGCCCATGAATCCCAGCCTGCAGCCAGCTCTGGGAATGTGGGTGCTCCCCACAGGGCTGTCCTTGCAGGATGCAGTCCTCTCCTCCCCAAACCTCCCAGGCCCCTTCAATGTCAGACGAGGCCTTCCATGATGATACCGGCACTCGGTACTTGTCAAGACTTTTCTCTTGTTTCCTTTCCTGTCACATGCCTCTCTCCTCTCTTTTTCTCACTCCCTTTTTTCCTATTCTCTTTCTCTTCCTGTCCTTCCCCTCCAAACCTTTCACATTTGATCACGTCCTGCTCTGAGTTAGGATAAAGCACAAACCCCTCATCTGTACTTGCTGTTCCCTTTGCCTGAAACATCACTTCCTGGGCTAATGCCTACTCTCTATCATTTTCTTGGAAGGAACTTAACCCCAAAACTCATTTTCTCTGAAAGAACTTACTGGAAATCTCATTTTCTCAGAAAGATCTTCCTCTACCACCACTCTTTGAATCTAAATTAAGTCCCTCTTTTCTTTCTCCCTCAAACACCCTATATTCTAAAAGTATGGCAATCATTTCCAGTTTTAATATGTATTTGTGTGTGCATGTGTGTGTGTGTGTGCACATGCGCATTTATGTGTGTTCCTGTCACCTGGAAACTGCAGGCAGGATATGCCTGTGTTTTCAGCCCTGCTCTGAGCCCTACACTTTCCACCATAATGACTCATAGCAGATGCTCACTCAGCACACAGTGAACTAGGGAGCTTGCCTTCTCCTTTGTTGTCACCTCTCAGTTTAAATCTTGCTTCCAGAATAGGGTAGAATGCCTGGCAGCAAGGGAGATGTAACTTGAGGAGTCTGGTCCTGGTTAATATGTGATTTTCCAGAACTGTTCACAGGCCCTTACAAAGGCTTACCTGGCAGGTCCCCCACACCACCTGGGGGCATAGCCTGTGGGGTGGCATCTCTGAGGGGAGTTATAGCCAAAGTCTCAGGAACCCCTGGTTGGCCCCCTCTTTCACATATTTGCATTCCAAATTCAGATGCCTTCATTCCTCGGTCTCCTTATCTGAGGCCTTGGGCAGAGGTCATCTTCAGGCCTCTGCTGAGCTTCCTCATGGGGGAGGAGAGGAAAGCCTTGAAGACACTTTCTCCACTCTCCATCCCCAGGGCTTTCCCACTCCCAGCCCTTCCTCTTCACCCTCCCTCCCCAACCAGGGTCCATAAGAGACTTTTGCTGAGCCTTTTGTCTGGGCTCCCTCGACAGTGAGAAGACCCCACCTCCGTGCTCATCCATCTGACACTCGGCCCAGCGCCACTCCAGGAGGGGATGTGGAACAGGAGGCGTTACGCTGTCTCCTGTTTAAGTGTCTTGCTTATGTCACATGCTCACTCATTCATTCTCAGCTTGTTGCTTCAACGTGCTCCTTTGAGACCTGGCAGCTCAGCTTGCTCCCTCCCAGCTCCGCTGAGCTTCTGATGTAACAGAGGGCTGTCTTTGTCATGACGCGGGAAGAGATGTCAGGGGTGACCCTGCCCAGCCTTTACTACCCGCCATGCTGCTGCCATACTGGCCTGTATCACAGGGGCTCTGCCCAGATGCACATCCTGCCATCTCTACCCTGTCTGCTCAACCCCCTCTCACCCTCGAGGTCGCAGCTCACGTGTCAGCCTCAGGGAAGGCTTCCTGTCTCTGGGTAGACCATGCCAGTCTGCCATCGTGTGCCCTCAGAGCACCCCGCTTCTTTCCTTCATAGCACCCACCTTGGCTCATGATCCCCGACGTCTCTGACATTTCACTTCATGTCTAGCTTTCTAATGACTCCCTGTGGCAGCTGGGAAAGAGATTGTGAGCACTTTCAGATCCCCAGCGCCTGGCACTGTCCCTGTTTTTCAGTTGGTATTACTAATTCAGTTATTGGTTTGCCAAGTTTCTCTTCTGCCAATGAGCCCTGTGATTTGGCCACCACTTGCCCAGCCTCACCTCTTGATATTTAGTCTGACCATCCTTTGCTGAAGAAGAGGCAGGTGGGATCCAAGTTCTCACTCTGGCCCCATGGGAACTGGTAACTAATGTGTCTGCATTGGTTAGAATCAGCTCTAACTCAGGTGTGTGTGTGTGTGTGTGTGTGTTTGCCTTTGAGTTAGATTTTGGTTTTTTTTGTTTTGTTTTTTTAAGAATCTGAGAAAGTGACCATGAACTCTATTTAAAATTTGTTTTCCTAAAGGACACCTCATATCTGGTTCTCACAGCACAGGAAGGTGACACTGAAGGTAGCATTTGTTCCCCCCTGATTCTATCTTCTGATGAACAAATACCACCTCCTCATTCATTTTCACATGGAAGAGGGTTTCACCTGGAGGAATTTGCCCCTCTTTCTCTGCCACTCTGGGTGTCATGAAAACAATCTTCACGTTTTTCTCATGCCCTTGACTCACTTTGTCTTCCCTGATGCAATGCAGATGTGTTGATTTTGCAACTTAAAGAGGAAGAGGGTGTCAAAGTCTTGACCCAAAGAAACTTACCTGAGAGGCTGAGGCTGCAGAAAAGGAGGGGCTGTCAGGGACCCTCTTGCTGAAAGCTCTCAGAGCCACCAGACACCTGCCCTTGGGATGGCTGAGGCCAGGGTGCTAATGCCAAGTCTCAAGCAAAGAAAGCAGTGTAGGGACAAAGCAAATACCAGAGCAGGTTCAGAAGCTCGAACATAAGACCTGAAGAAGGAAGGATTGCAAGCACTGAGCAAGGCCAAGACACTCTTGGGTTCAGCTCCAGAGGAAGAGAGAAAGGGCCCTGGGGTGGGAGCTCTGAGTGGGGAAGGCCTCAGGGGCCATCGGGGAGAGAAGCTGGGTGCCTGAGCAATGGCACGCATTGGGGGCTCGAAGCAAACACTCATTCTACTTCAACCTGTGTGTTCACTGGCTGCTTTCAGGCTGTGAGGCAGGGTGCCCAGCCATGCCCCAGAGGCGGGAGGGGGCTGCTCCAGGCTGGGGCCCCTGAGGAGGTCCCAGGGGTCCCTTGAGGGTCAACTTAAGTGGGCTAGCCTGTCAACCCTGGAATGTGCCAGAACCATCCAGTAAAGCCGTTGACACTCCCCAGCTCAGTGCTGTGGCCACAGGAGGCACAAGCCTGAGAGCAGGTTCCCTGAGGCCATGCTGGCAAGGCCACTCCCATGACCCTCCTTCCCAATTCCTAGTTTTCTCAGAGTTGGCAGGATTCGGGCAAATAAAAGATGGTTAGTCTAGTTAAACAAAACTTACCAGTTTGTTGGGTTTCTTTCTTTTTTAGCTGTATAAATTTTTCTTGTTCTAGATGAATTTCACAGGAGGAATATTGATATTTCAGCATCAAGACTTTTAATTAAAAGGCTTCAAACATGTTTAAAAGATGAATCTTAACTGCCTGGGCTTACTTTACCTAGCTCTCAACGGGAAAGAACCATCTCAACCATCCATCCCTTAGGTTTTAGGAGCACAAAGCACTACATTCTCCAAGTGTTTGGAGAAGTGTTTTATGTGATATCTGGTATATAAAAGTGCATGCATGTGGTAGTGTGTGTCTGCATGTACATATGTGTGTGCATATGTGTGTGTGTGTGTGTGTGTGTGTGTGTGTAACATCAACACAGTTCTCTCTGCTAGAGTTTGAAATGATTTTCATTTTCTATTTCACATTTTTTTCTTCACTTTCTTCATTTCTTTGCAACAAGTATTACTTTCATAGTCAGGAAAGAAAACAACAGAGCTATTTCCATTTTGAAAAAAATAGATGGTGACTTCCTGGCCAAGAAAATTATTCTTTATTTTTATCTCTGAGAGCTGTGTTTATGGATTGCTGAAATTTAATATACTGGGCATAGTGACAACAGAAATGCCTGAGGCTGGTAGCTAGAGTCAGCTCTCCATTCTAGAGTTTTCCCTCTGTTTCTGTGGCCTTGGCCAGGTACTGTCTCTCCCCTCCACCCCCATTCCTATAACTCTCCCACCCTCAAAACATCATTATATATATATTAGAGGCCCAGTGCACAAAAATTCGTGCACTCATGGGGGGGGGGGCCCTAGCCCGGCCTGTGCCCTCTCGCAGTCTGGGACCCCTCAGGGGATGACCACCTGCTGGCTTAGGCCCACTCCCCAGGGGATTGGGCCTAAGCTGGCTATCAGATATCCCTCTGACAGCCCGGCAGCCCTCGGGGGATGTCCACTTGCCAACGGGGAGCAGACCTAATCTGCAGTCAGACAACCTTAGCGCTGCTGAGGAGGCAGGAGAGGCTCCCACCACCACCGCTGTACTGGCAGCCATCAGCCTGGCTTGTGGCTGAGCAGAGCTCCCCCATGTGGAAG
Organism: Myotis nattereri; assembly: GCF_964212035.1. NCBI lineage: Eukaryota > Metazoa > Chordata > Mammalia > Chiroptera > Vespertilionidae > Myotis > Myotis nattereri. The sequence goes on along the minus strand of NC_138083.1, from coordinate 29,956,589 downwards.
CGCACTGACCACCAGAGGGCAGCTCCTGCATTGAGCGTCTGCCCCCTGGTGGTCAGTGTGTGTCATAGTGACCAGTCATTCCCAGTCTTTCTGCTGTTAGGGTCAGTTTGAATATTACCCTTTTACTATATAGGATAGAGGTCTGGTGCATGGGTGGGGGCCAGCTGGTTTGCCCTGAAGGGTGTCCCAGATCAGGGTGGGGGTCCCGCTTGGGTGCCTGGCCAGCCTGGGTGAGGGGCTGAGGGCTGTTTGCAGCTGGTCACACCCCCTTCAGGGTGGGGGTCCCCACTGGGGTGCCTGGCCAGTCTGGGTGAGGGGCTGAGGGCCATTTTCAGGCTGGCCTGCGACTGAAGCTCCCAGCCTCTTCTCTTTTTTTTTTATTCTGGGATTTATTTACCTTCTATAATTGAAACTCTGTTGCCGTCACTGGCGCTCCCAGCTCTGAGGCTGAGGCTGGCTGAAAGCAGGTATCTGGGGTTTGTTTAGCTTCTATAATTGAAACTTTGTTGCTTTTGGAGCTGTTGCTTTCAGAGCTCAGAGCCGGGCCATGGAAGGCGGGGAACCTTGGCTTCCTCCATCACTGGAGCAAGCAAGCCTCCTGCTTGCTTCAGGTGCGTGGCTGCTGGCCGCCATCTTTGTTGGCAGTTAATTTGCATATCTCACTGATTAGCCAATGGGAAGCCTAGTGGAGGTACGGTTAATTACCCTTTTTGTCTTTTATTAGATAAGATTTTTTACATTTCAAAGTATTTTTAAAAAATTAAATTCATTGAGGTAGTATTGGTTAATAACATTATATAAATTTCATGTATATGACACCATAATTCATTATTTGTATACTCTATTGTGTGCTTGCCACCCAAAGTCTAGTTTCCTTCCATCACCATATATTTGACCCCCTTGACCCACGTCATCCTTTCCTTCCGTCTTCCCATCTGGTAACCACCATTCGGATCTCGTGAGTTTGTTTGGTAGCTCACTGGTACTTTTTGTTTTATATTCCACATATGAGGGAAATGATCCCGTTTTTGTCCTTAACATGTATTTCCTTGGATTTGGGCTGTCACAAAGGAAGAAAACCAGCCCGAAGCCATTGAGCCTTGTTCATGCCTGCAGGGATGGCAAACTGTTACCCCACTCACTCCCATTTGGTGCCCACCAGATGTGACAGCTCTCATAGGTCTTCAGTCTTTTTTATTCTGTTTCAAAAACAACAGATTCTGCTTATAATTTTACCAGGAAAAACTTATCTCCTCGAGCTAAACTTTAAATTGCCTTTTTTTTTATTCTGAGAAAAAACAACAACCCATCTTTTTTTCTTTGCTTTCTTTCTGAGTATAGCTGGTGCTGGTTTGTGCTCCCAGTGTCCTCAACTTTGATGTTCACGCAGGATCCTGTTAGAGAGCAGACTCTGACTAAGCAGGTGTGGGATGAGGCCTGCGACTCTGCATTTCTAATGAGTGCCCCACTCTCATTTCTAATGAGGCAGGTACTGGCCTCCCGAGACCACACTGTGAGCAGTCAGGCTGTGCCTGGCACAGAGACACATGGAAGGTAAAAGTAGGTACCACGTTATTCTCAGATAGTCTTTTCATTTTACACCCTGTTAGCTCTTGTGTCTCCATATTTAGCCAGCTCTAAATGAAGCATACTGTTATTTGAATAATATTAGGCAAACAAAAAAACAAAATTTAAGTGGCAGGATTATTGAACATCTTGTCCCCTCAGTTGTCCAATTCCTGGTCTTTCTTAGAATGTTCATCCCTGTGTATAACCCTCCCAATATCTACTTTGAGGCCACCTGCTTGCTACATTAAGCAGTCTAGTGTGGTTATTTCTCTGGAGCCCCCTGTCATTGGCTAGAATTCAGGTATGGGCTGTGTCATCCTAAGTATGCTGCTTAGTTCTCTGAGACTCCCTTTGTTCTTGGGTAAAGGAGGAGAATAAAAACTGCCCCACACAATAGCTATGACAGTTAAGTGAGATCTTGGCCCATGACAGCTTGCTCCATAAATGACAGTTGTTAATGCTAATAATTTGGGCCTTGACTGCTTTCTGAAGTCTTACTAGTAGGCAACCATGTGGGCATCATTCCTGACCCTACAGCCTTTTCTAGGATAATTTCAGGCCCTGGTCCCTCTTCTTTCTCTCTCTTGCCTTCACTGTATTCTCTCCACCAATCTTGGCCTTGATGTTGGCATGTGTCTGTGAGTCTGAGCTTGCCATGCCACTCAGACAGTGAACAGAACACTCAGAGTCAGATTTTGTTGAGTCTCAGTTCATTTCTACCCATTTACAATTACTGCTTAGCTACTTACAGCAAAAATAAAACAAAGCCAAAGACTACAGCTACTCCTAAGGATTGCATACTAATATGGATATCCATATCAATGTGGATACTGCAGTGCTTGCAAAGGTAGTTATTATTTATTCATTGACAGTTTGTGGCATGTTAATTGGATGTTCTGAATACCTTGAGGAAGAGATTACAAATACCTTTCACCTGGTAGGCCAACTCTGTTCAACTAATTGATAGTTGTTGTTCCAGATCATGGTGTTGAGAAAGACTCAGTTTGCTTCGGTCTGGGCAGGAAGTACCACGGCCACCTCTGCTATAAACCACAGGGGTTTCTTCCTTTCTTACCACCCCAACTTAATCTTACCTTCATCTTATATTACAAAATATTGGTGAAATTTTCTATTTCCTGGATCAATTTTGTAAACGTCATGGCCCTGACCTGATTGGATGCTAAATTTAGTATGAAATCCCAGTAGAACAAAACGAATGTTCACATTCAGAATCAATGATAACAGGTCCTTGGGTAACATAGTTCCTTTCAAGATGGTTTTGTTATAACGTTGATGAGATGCTGTAGGAACTTAATTCTTTTTTATATCAATTAGCCTGTGGTAAAATTGGTTTTGTGATATGTCTTTTCATTGCAGTGCCAAGAACCTATCAATAATGAAAAGGGAGGACTTACTAGTACTGTATTATTATTTATTCATTGAGCAACTATTCAATGCCCCACAGGCCCTGTGTTAGGCGCCCTCTTGAGTCATCCTAAGAGTATGGACCCCACCAGCTGTTTTTACTTTGATATCAATGGGGCGCACCTATGAATACAGCCAGGGCTCCTTGTCCTCCCTTGTCAAAGGTTGTTGGATTTCAAACATCAGAACACATCCCCTTTTCCTGAAAAGGTTTGATAAACATGATTTCCTTTAAATAAAAAGAAAGCTTGCCAATTTCAAAAGTTCTCTGATTTTAAACATCAGAATAAATATCTTTTTCCTAAGAGTGTTTAATAAGCCTGATTGCCTTTAAATTTAAAAGAAAAATTCCCAGTTTTTAAAGTTCTTTAACAAATCACAGCAATATTTTTTACAGTAGAGGGAGAAATGGAGCTACTTTTCTGAAAACCAACTGTTATAATCCCAGCATCTTAGCACAACACACCCATTTCCTGAGACTGAAGCAGGAGAGAGGAGTGGGCTAGCCTGTGAAAGTAAACTAGCTCCCACAAGCAGATACACGTTGGGTAGCTGCTGTCAGGTGCACTGGCCATGACAGTACACCAGTGGTGAGGCATGGGCTTTGAGAAGAGCTACACAAGGTTATCGTATTCACTGTATTTACTCTTTATCTTGCAAATAACAAGGGAAGAAGTACTGAAAAAAGGATAAAATTTTAACCACTAACAGGAGCCTTGACAGTGTTTTAACTCAGGGTTTATTCTTTTTTGTTAGCACTGTTATCTTTGTGATCTGTGGATGTCAGCTGGCCCATCTCTTTAAGTAGCTGGCCCAGTGCCTCATATCCCATGGATGGTCTATAGTCCTTTTCCTCACCACTGTCTCCTTTCTTTTAAATTTACCTTTCAATTACAGTTGACTTCTAGGAGAAACCTTAGGCAATACACTCTTTGACACTGGTCTTAGCAATGTTTTGGATTGAATCCTAGGGCAAAGACAGCAAAAGCAAAAACAAAAACAAATGGGACTACTTCAAACTAAAAAGCTTTTGTGTTGTCAAGGAAACCATCAACAAAACAAAAAGGCAACCTACTGAATGGGGGAAGATATTTGCAAATGATAAATCCAATAAGGTTTAATATCCAAAATATATAAAGAACTACTTTAATTAATTCCTTAAAATAGAAACGTTTCCCTTAAGCACTTTAAATCATCGGAAATAGGATGCCCCTTGTGGCCTGGACTCCTAGCCCAGCAGCTATCACTCACTACGCTCCCTCCGCCCAGCACTCTGGCCTTTGCATGGGCTGCTCTCTCCACCTGGAATGCTCCTCACATGCCCACTCACTCCTCTTCTCCTCTGTAAGTCTTTCTCTTTCTTCAGAGGTCAGTTAGGTCACTTCCTCGAGAAAGCCTTCCCTGACTTCGCTTCTTATTGAATAATCTCATAACACTTACACCTCCCTTTTGTACAAGTTTACATGACAGGTGATTATTTGATTAATGTCTCCACACACCACTAGACTTAACTCCCACAGGCACAGGCAAGGATTGGCTCCAGTTTTGCTCCCAGTGAAATTACCAGCACCTAGCACCCTTCCTGGCACGTGTGCAATAACTATCTGCTGAGTGTAGCCATGAGAAAAAAATTATCAAAATCATTATTATGTTTCACTCACAACTGGGTGTACTGCAGTAAAAGTTTTTTCTTGTGCTTTCACGTTGTAGGCTCAATTGATTAAATGATTGCTACTTCATGAAACTCAATCTCCAGCCCCAACCCTCCCTGAGGTCCAGAAGACTCAAAGTTCCAACCCTCTAATCATGTGGTTGGTCTTTCTGGTGAGTCACCTCATTAGCATAACAAAGACACCTTTGTACATCACTCAGGACATCCCAAGGATGTTTGAAGCTCTGTGATAGGAACCAGGGATAAAGACCAGATATATTCTTTGTTATACCACAATCATCATTTTAAAAAAGTTACAATGAAACAATGCTATTTTGTTCTACTAAAATTGGGAGAATTTAGAACTCTTCATTGATGGTGGGGACAGAGGGAGAGGCCCTCTCTAACAGTGTAGGTGGGAGGTAAGTTGGTCAAAACCTTTATTATTGAAGCAATCTAGCAATACATACTAGGAGCCTTAAAATGTTTATAACTTTTGCCTCAAAAATCTTATGATTTAGAATCTATGATAAGGATTCAGAACGATATAGAAAGATCTACCTGCTGAGATGCTCATCACAGTGTTATTTATTTATTTACAGGGTGGAGCAAAAGCAGGTTCACAGTTGTGAGTATGAGAAACACAGAACTTATTTTTGTTTGTATTATTTTTAAAATTATGGTATTATTTTCCATATGAACAACTATAAATCCACTTTTGCCCAACCCTGTAGTTAATTTTTGAACTTCTGTTGATATTCAATATTATTTTATATTAGTTTCAGGTGTATGGCAGTGTTAATTAGTACATTAAAAAAATTCAAAATATAAAAGTCCAATCATAGGGGATAAGGTAAATAAATTATCACAGATTCACACAATGAAATAATATGCAGCTATTAAAAGTATTTCCATAGAAATGACTAATGACAGAGGAAAATATTTAAGCATACTATTAAGAAAAATGGACAAGATTTCAAAATCTGAATACACTATGGGAGGTAAAATTGTGACTGATTACTATCTAATATTTTTGTGTGATTTCTATAATGATTTTATTATTTTTTATAATCAGTAAAATGTCATTAAAAGAAAACTCTTTTTAAAACACTCAAGACTTAATTGAAAACAACACACAAATTATAATCACAAGTTATTCTTTCTCATTCATTACTACTTGGCACCAGTTCCTTCGACATTAATTTATGGCTGAAAACAATAAAGCTTCCCATCTTTCCAAATTTCACATAAATTTTCACAAGCTGCCCTTCTCCATAATTTGTTCGGATTAAGGACTGCTGCCTGCTATCTATCATCTCTGGCAGCCCCAGAGGAATATGTGCCACCAACGCATGGCAGAGCGTGCCTTCCGCACGCTGGCCCCATCCATCTCTCTTAGCTCTGGCAGGCTGGTCAAAGGTGGTTGGGTGATAAGCCCCATCACTCATCACCTGCCTTTGGTCCTTGGGGAGCCGTAGAGCACATCTAGGAATCACTTTCAGCAAAAGGCAAGCTCCTCTTGATGGTAAACTTGAGCCTAATTCAAAGACATAAACTTTCTCCCAAACTTACAGAAACAGAGCCCTTACTCTACATTTCAATATTATCTCCCATGTCCTCCCAAAGTCAACTTTTTCAGGACGGTAACAATCTCCATGCCATAATAACCAGTCATTTCCTATTTCTGGATTCCTGCCACCAGCCACTCCCAAAGTCCGTCTGTGCCATGAATGCACCTTTCCTCCCTGGACCCTCATTTCTATAGCCTCAATGTCTGACATGTGTTACCAACACTCCTATGCTACACAGATTTTTAGAAGTCTCTGAGGAGGCTGACCACACATTGTAGCTCGCCTGGGACAGTCTTGGTTTCAGTATATTGTTCTCAGTTATGAACAGTGCATCCCCTTTTCTCAAAAGTGGTCCCATTTGAACAGCAAATTACTGTTGACCTACCTATAGAGGAACCGTGTGTCCTTAATTTTCATAAAGGTCTGTAAAGATACCTTAGTAAATATCTCTAGGAAAGTTTAAAAGATTAAAGAATTGGGTTAGAAGAGAATTCTCCATCATAAAAATTCCAAGCTGAAAAAAGAAAAAGGTCAAAGAAAGAGTGTTAAGTCTTGGCAGACTGTACAAGTCCAAAGCAATGACAAGTCAGTTCTGATCCTTGATTCTTTTTAAAAAAATATTTTTTATTGATTTCAGAGAGGAAAGGAGAGGAAGAAAGAGATAGAAACATCAGTGATAATCATTTATTGGTTGCCTCCTGCATCCCCCCCACCCCCCCCCCACACACACACACACACTGGGGATGGAGCCCACAACCTGGGCATGTGCCCTGACTCAACCACTGAGCCACAGCAGCCGGCTGACCTGATTAAGACTTGGTAAGAAGGAGGAGACTTACAGCCTCTTCCTTTTTGAGATGGTTCCTGACACAGATGCTTCAGCTTTTGCTTTGAGAGAGATTTGAGTTGGATCCACTCCCCAGCAAGCAGAAGCCTCAGTCTTTCTAGAACAGTCTTGTAGTTTTGACTACATCTTCAGAACACAGAGAACCTCTGTTCCTGGTGATAGGAAGGCATCCTGACACTCCCAATGTCTCCCGATGGAGTTGCATGTCATCTCTGCTCCGCCTCATCCCTGGCACCTCCAGAGCCTGCGTTCTCTCTGGGGTTCAGATTGCTCTGCACAGACCATCGCGGAGGCCCTCTGTGTCTGGCTGGTCTCGCACCTCTTCTCCACATGCGTGTTCCACGATCCCCTTGAGAGTCTGTGGTGAAGAACCCTGAGACGAATGCATTTTAAAACCTCCCTTTTGGAGTTTGACAGAACATCATCACTTACAACAGTTCCAAGAAGGAAGAACTGCAACCAAGCACTGCCTAGCCCCATATTCTCACTACTGTATGAACATGGACGCCTCATTTTTTTCTGTAGTGCCTAGTATTCTCAACATTAAGAAAATTCTCCCCTAATTTCTCTCTCTTCTCTTAAGTTTGGTTAATAGAATCACTGTCCAGCCGCTAAGGTGGTTTCTAGCCTCGGATGAAACCAGGGGGTCTCGTAACATTTCCTTCTAAGCCAGTATTTATTGCAAGAGGCCACGGGGCCTGGAGCTGGGCACCATCTTCCCTGGAATCTACTGATGTCCCAGTAGCTGTCTCCAACGGCCAAACTCCCTTTATGTTCCCTTTTATGTCAGAAAAAGGTTCGAATTGGGACTAGTGAGACAGCCAGTGAGCCAGGACAGGTAGACTAGGGAAACTGAGACAGATAGCTGGACAAACTGACGGAGCAATTTGCAGCAGATGCAGAAGGCCCCCTCCCTAGCGATAACATCTAGGCCTCCAGACCCAGGAAAGTGGCAGGACTGGGTGGGCAGCACCAGGGCCAGCTGCGATGACTGAGGACCCCCTGCCTGACACTGACCAGGGCCCTGGATGAGCACACCTAGAAAACGGATGAATATTCTGCTGAAACCCTCCCCTGAGACCTCCCCTAAGATTCCTCTCTGAGAGAAAGAGATAAAGCCTCAAGCAAAGGACCCAGCCAGGCTCTCTTCTGGGGAGCAGCCCCTGTCATTCCCTTCCCCCTCTCCTCCCCGCTCAGGAGTGCATCTCCTAAACCCTATAGGACCCCATGAGGCTTGCAACCAGGGGCACAATGGGCAGCAGCCCCTGGTCCCAGACTAACCCCCTGAACCCCCTCATCGCAAGGCCCCCTTTTCTCTGACTTCCCAGAGAGCTAGGGCAGCCCAGCCTAGGCTCTTCTATTGCTTCCTCTATGCTAAGCCCTTTCTTGTTTTACTGTCCTCAGCTTTAATAAATGTTCCCTCATAGTCACCTGGACTCATGTTGTGAATTTTTTCCTGCACGAAGTCAAGAACCCACACACTACCTACTGGCCAGCCCTAGGCAGACCCGCCAAGGGCCAGGTCCCCTTTCTGGTAGCAGTAGGATAAGACTTAAGACAAAAAAAATCACTCCTGAAGAGTGGGATGCTGGGATGGTCTCCCCCTGGGGCACAGTGCAGACAGAAACCAGGCATGAAAGTGGAGAGTAATTTATAGAGCAAAGGCAGCCCAGGATAATAGGGGGCGTGGAGTGAGTGCATGAGCCTAATACAGAGGCACATGCCAGACATGTCCCTGTGGCAATGGGCAGTGTGTGGCACTTCCACCTTAGAAACCAGACTTGGGCAGTAGGGCTCCAGTAACTCAAAGGAGTGAAGAGAATGTGGACTCTGGGAACCAAGAAGGTCACAGCTGCTGTGTGAGTTGAGAACAGAACGGGGCTTGGTTACAAGGAAGGAGGTGAGAACAAAACACACCCTACAGCAAAGCAGCCTTGAGGTTGAACTGCCGAGTCACTGAACTAGCACCACAGGGCTTTCTAAACCCTTCTAGACGGGAGTAAGGACTGGCCCAGGGTCTGAGCAAGGCTGGGCCTAAGGTGGAGTCAATGGCCTCATCTGAGAACTAAAAACGTGCAGTGGGAAGAAGAGATTACAACTTTGAAGCCCACATCTCTTTCTAGAAAAGCTACCAAATTCTGTTTCCCCTGTGAGAGACATACTGTCAGTTTATTCCGAATGCAAAGAAAGGCTCACCCTTCACTCTGTGGGGGGCGCCAGTCATCTATTACCATAGTAACAAACAGCCACACAACCTCAGTGCATTCCGCATAAGCATTTGTCACCTGTGCTTCTGGGCTCAGCTGGGCTGCTCAGCTGGTCTCGCAGGGCTCACTCATGGGCCTGGGGCTGGCAGCTGTCAGCTGGTAAAGGCGGGCCAATATCTCTGCTCCGGGCATGGCCTCTTGAGGTCTAGGCTCAGAAGTGTCACCATCACTTCTGTGACTCTCTGTCTGCCAAAGCAAGTCACATGGTTGAGCCCAGATGCAGTTGGTGAGAAAATAGACTTCACCTGCTTAGTGAGACAGACTGAAGAGTTATGTGGCAAAAAGTGTGGGGAGAGGTGAAGAATTGGGGCTGTTAATGAATTACATTATCACAGGGTAATGACCTCAATACCCCCTTGCCAATTCTGACCCCCAATTAAAAAAAAAAATTAACCAGAGCATTCATTTCACAACTGGAGATAATGGTTAATGTGTAAGTACTCGAGTGACTCTACTTACCTGTGTGGTGATAAAGAATGCAGAGCTGCGTTTAACCATGAAATAAGAGCTTTATTTTATTTTTTAATCCTCACTTGAGGATATGTTTTTATTGATTTTTATAGAGAGAGGAAGGGAGAGAAACATCAATGTGAGAGAGAAACATTGATCCGTTGCCTCCCATCCGGGAATTTATCCCTAAAATTTTGGTGCACAGGATGACGCTCCAGCCAACTGATCCACCTGGCCAGAGCAAAATAAGTGCTTTAGGAGAAACATTCTGTCAGGTGTGGTGTTCTCATGTGTCCTTCAGACCCATCCTGGGAGCCAGAGGGGAGAGGGCAGTGTTTCTCTCCAGCACGTGTCCAATAAATGATGTTTACATCTAGGTGTGCACCTCATTTCAGCACCACCATTCTGTGAGGTTGCCAGAACCCTGAAAGGGATCTCCAGTTCCTCCTGAGGCTCAGAGAGGCTAAGGATGCCCAGGTCACATTGCAGAAATGACGGTGCCTGGACAGGACCTGCTCCTCCCAGCTCCTCACCCTCTGCCCTCCCAGCTGCCTCTACAGGCTTCACACACTGTCCTGAAGCATCCTTGGCCACCCCATTCCAATGGCAGCATGTGGACGTCCCTAGCATCCAGCTCCGCCACTTCCAGGAGGGGGTGACTTCCTGTTCTCTGCCAGTCTGGACAGAATCCTCACATGCTGAGGCCACAGCTGGAATTTCACTGGCTGAGAATTCCACAGCTTTAAGGGCTAAACGAATGCACAGTTGAAGACTTTGCTTGTCTTCAGGGAGCACTTATTTTATTTCTACTCATTCTTTTGCCAGCTTCTTGGGCAACTGTTATGATCACTCTGGTACATTTTCAAGAGATGTTAATGACACTCCAGAGGAAGTGGAAAGCAAGATGTGGCAGTCGCTGGTCATAGGGAGGATGCAGGGAGCGCCCTGCTCTAGCTGCAGAAGCTATGAAACATCACCACGTACACCCCAGGGGAGGAAACCCAAGAATGAGAACATCTGGGGACTTCTAGGCAACAAAATAAAAATGTCATCACACTGTATCAATGGCCTACAAAGAGGGGATGGGGGAGGAAGTCCGGACGAGAGAATCACTTGCAGGAGTGACAGCCTGCTCTTGCCACCCACAGACATCTCTCCTGGCACCAATTTGCAAGACATGTACACAACCCCTGCTAATCAACAGATTGAGCGCTAGAACATTTATTTCCTAAGCCTCCTCTCTATTCATACGGTAATTTACTGAAGAGGAAAGTAGACATGCTTCCTGAAGAAGAATGCCTGGACTCTTCCATCACACACTCATTTGTGTCTTTATTTAAACCTACTGGGTTTTCAATGTTTGCTACTGACAGCACTCATTCTCATACTGAGAACTGAACTGTAAATTCCCACTGGGAATTTGAAAATAAAATTCTCTGTCAAAATATGTGTCTTAGCCCAGCCTGTGTGGCTCAGTGGTTGGGCATCGGCCTATGAACCAGAAGGTCACAATTTGATTCCTGGTCAGAACACATGCCCGGGTTGCAGACTCAATCCCCCTGGGGGGCAGGCAGGAGGCAACTGATCAATGTTCTCTCTCATCATTGATGTTTCTATTTCTCTCTCCCTCTCCCTTCCTCTCTGAAATCAATGCAAATATATTTTTAAAAAATGTTTATGTGTCTTACGACACACCAGTGAAACAACACTTAAGACCATAGAGAGAACAGAAATTCTGCGACATACGGACAGCGGTAGGCACAAAAAAGAGTGTTTCCCCAAGATGACTCAGCAAAAGTGGAATCCAGGGTTCCAGGCAAGCCAGAAGAGCAGCGGTGTTCCATAGGAGTCTCTGCAGTGCTGGAAATGCTCTATACCTGTGCTGCCCAGTGTGGTAGCCACTAGCCACAGGTGGCCACTGAGCACTTTAAATGTGGCTAGTGCAACTGAGGAACCGAATTACTAACCTTTAAATGTTTCAATGAATTTAAATGTAAATAGCCACGTGTGGACAGTGCACTTCCAGAGTTTTGCTTTCTCCATTGAGTTGCATTTTGTTCTGCTGCATTCAGCAGTGTTTCTTGTGTCCACATCAACTGCTTGGAGTGCTTGGCTGTGTTTTTCTCCCCCTTGGGCCAGGGCTTCAGAGTGCGGGGTGGATGGAATAGCTGTTCCTTTGAAGGCAGCCAGCCTGAGGGGGTGAACCTCAGCATGGGATCATTTGGATCAAGGGTGTACTAGGTGTCCCGGTTAATAATGCGGATGTTTTTCAATAGATGGAGTTACACATATGTTGATATATATGCGATTTGATATGTATACTATTTTGTTGTATTGTTCCTTCAGATTACCACTTGTTCCGATCAATGGCACACGCATTTTCTGAGCAGCACTTCAAAACGCATGAAGAAGTGGAAAATCGGGTCTCTGAATGGTCTGCCTCAAAACAAGAAAAGTTCTATTGGGACGGTGTCCACAAATTACCTGAAAGGTGGGGGAAACGTGTAGCTAGGGATGGACATTCCTTTGAATAAAGCACGTTTGATGTTTCTCTTGAAATTATTGTTTTCTCTTTGGATTACAAAGTCTGCATTATTAACCAGTTAACAGTTAATCCGCATTTTTAACTGGTTAATAGTTAATCCACATTTTTAACCAGTTAATAATTAATCCGCATTTTTAACCGGTTAATACAAATGTTGTGATCAAAGAAAACATGATAATTTCAAGAGAAACATCAAAAGTGCTTTATTCAAAGTAATGTCCATCCTTAGCTACACGTTTCCCCCATCTTTCAGGTAATTTGTAGATACCGTCCCAATAGAACTTTTCTTGTTTTGAGGCAGACCATTCAGAGACCCGATTTTCCACTTCTTCGTATGTTTTGAAGTGCTGCTCAGAAAGTGCGTGTGGTAATCTGAAGGAGCAAGGTCTGGTGAATACAGCAGGTGGGTTAATACACCCCAGACAAGAACTTTTAATGTGTCTTTAACTGGTTTTGAAGTGTGTGATGGTGCATTATCATGAAGCAAAATTACTTTGCCATGTCTTCTGGCCCATTCTGCTTGTGACACGATCAAAGCGTGGTTCAAATTGATTATTTGTTGTAGGTAGCGATCAGTATTAATTAATTAAACTACACCTTCCTGATCCCACCAAACGCAGAGCATTGTCTTCTTTCTGAAGCGATTTGGCCTTGCAGTCGATGTTGATGGTTGACCTGGATCAACCCATGATTTTGTGCATTTGGGATTCTCAAAATAAATTTACTTTTCATCGCCAGTTACAATTCAATGCAAAAAAGACTTTCTTTCGTGCCGTTGAAGCAACATTTTACTGATGACTTTTTGGTTTTCCATTTGTCTTTCGTTCAGTTGATGTGGCACCCATTGTCCTTCCTTTAAAATCTTTCCCATTGCTTGTAAACAATAGGAAATTGTTTGCTGAGCAATGTTTGATCTTTCTGCAAGTTGTTTTTGAGTTTGGCACACATCTTCATCCAATAATGCTTGTAATTGTTGGTCTTCAAACTTTTTCGGTTGACCTGGATGTTCTTTGTCTTTCGCATCGAAATCATCACTTTTAAAGCATTTAAACCAGCGTTCACAAGTATCTTGAGATGGAGCATGTTCACCATAAGCTTCCTGAAGTATACGATAACTTTCAGCAGCACTTTTCTTCAAAATAAAGTAATAAATTAAAACTTCCCACAAATGCTCTTTTTTTGGCACAAAATTCAACATTTTTAAGTGTAAACATATCTATGATGTTAACACCTTCAGAAAATTTGACATATGAAGTTTTGAAGCTTGTTGTCAATACAACAAAATAGCATACATATCAAATCGCATATATATCAACATATGTGTAACTCCAGCCATTGAAAAAAATCCATACTATTAACCGGTACAACTAATTGGTGTCTGAAGGCCAAGGTAGTTGCTCTCCTGGTTCAGAGGGGAAAAGAGAAGCTGAAAAGGAAGATTTCTGGATTTTTGGAGTCTACCTTCATTGGAAGGTATCCTTTACCGACAGAAAAATGAATTGGCTTTTGAGGAAGGAGGGAAGAGGAGTGTTTACGTGTGTTATCCTCACAGCCAGAAGAAGGGAAAGGGAGAGAGGAAGAACAACGTCAATCAGAGTTGCTGGGCAAGGCCCTTCAGAACACAAACAGGATGAGTCAGAAAAGCCTGTTCTCTCCCATGACTTTCTACTCTAGGAGAAGTGACCCCCGGGCTTCTTGTGCAATTATGCATAATGTGCTTTGGATTAAGTATCAAAACAAAACAAGAGAATTGCTGGAAAAACTTGGCCACTGCCTGAGGTGAATTCTAGGTTTGCTGAGCCTGTGTCTCCAAAGAGGACACAACCAAGAGCCCTGTGTGAAGTCCCTGTTGGGAGGGGGTCTGTGGAGACAATTCTTATCACCCCACAAATACCCAGGGGGGACAAATGTGGAAATGGGAAACTGGGGAAAGGACACTGACACATGCAGTAAAACAAAGATGGGTCCCCCGTGTTGTGGTGGTTCCATGGTGATGTCCAAAGGAGTCTACCAGTGCCTGCTGGAGGATGCATTTGTGTGACAGCTGGTGGCCTGCTGGAGGATGCATTTGTGTGACAGCAGGGGCATGGAACCTATGACCATGGCTATGGGAACAGGGCTTGAGGGAGACACAGGTATAGAAACAGTTTTTCTTGGATCCTTATTCATCCCCCAGAACAGTCCTGATTTCAACATGGTCCCAAAAAGCACCTTAAAGACACATTCTGTGGATCTCAACCCAGTCACAAACTTCCCTAAACAGTTTGGTCTCATGTTTAACAGAACAATGTTTTCTTTCTAAACAAATCCCTGAGTTTAATATAATTTAGCTCTCTTTCCAAATCAGTGGCAGGAGAGAGGAGTTGATAACATTGGCTGTTCATTGGAAAAAGGGAGAGAAAACGTGTTGATTCTTACTTATCTTGCTGTAAGAGTTTAGCCAACTGCTAAGTTAAGGGAATAGTCCATACAAGACCACCCTCAGTTCTGACAGCTACTGTAGGTTTGGGTGGTTCCCAAAACCACCCTCAGTTTTGGTCTAGTTTTGGGGACTTATAGAAGCTATTGTACCCATGGTTGCAGTTTATTACAAAGAAAGGAAACATTAAAATCAGTCAAGGGAAGAAGCACACAGGCTGGGATCTGGGGGAGTAACAAATGCAGAATGTCCAGTAATCTCTCCTCATGGGGTCAGAATGCATTAATTTTTCATATCAACATGTGACAATACCATAGAGTATTGCCAACCAGCGAAGTTCACTCAAGCCTTGGTGTTAGAGATCTTATGGGGCCTCCATGACATAGACAAGTGATTGATTACCCATGTAGGTAATTTCAGTCTCCAGGTTGACTGATACCACATGACCCATAGCTCCACCCTAACCCACCTGGTTGGTCTCTGTGGAGTGGCCAGCCCCTGCTCTGAAGTTTGTCCAGTCCCTACCATAAATCATACTGTTAAACTATCCGGTCTGACTCCAGGCTCGCAGACAAACCAAGACACTCCTATCAGGCATGACATTCAAGGGCTTAGGGATTACCTCCCAAAAGCTGAGGCCAAAGGTCAGGCCTCTTTGTGACAAGGTTAAATGCTTTACTACACATTCAAACGCAACGGTAAATTCCAAATGGCTTAAATATCTAAATATAAAACAAATGCAAAAGCCAGAAGAAAATACGAGCGAAAATTTTACAATCCTGGAGTGCAAGAAGTTCTGTCTAAGTATTTCATTAAGTCTATAAATCATAAAGGAAAAAATTAAATACACAAAACTAAAAACACCACCACACACAAAATGAAAAGGTAATCAACTGAGAATGTATTCACATTATATTTAACAGTCAACAAGTTGTTATAAAAAGATAACTAATGTATTAGAAAATGCACTTAAACATAATCCACAAATAACAGAAAATTAAAAGAAGAAATAAATAAAATACAGTTGATAAACTTGTTGATTAGTACAGCTTTTGGGGGGACAGTTAAGGTTGAGACATTAAATGTAAGATTTTAAATTACATTTTACGTCTAGGATTATGGTTTATAGAAATTGTTATAAGCTCATATATGACTCTTATGTAAATCATTGTTTGCAATAAAGAAGCATAGGAAACACTCTGAAGTCTCTAACACAAACAAATGCTATGCTATAGTCTGTACACAAGGAGGTAGGTAAATTTCTATGTACCGACATGGAAAGGAGTCCATGAGATGTTCAATAAACAGGCAAGTTGCAAAAGAATATTTATAGCCTAATTCTGTTTTTACATATAGAAAGTATGTAAATGTATATCATTTATACATGTATAACAATAAATATACATCTATGTATATATGCACAAAAAAACAAAGACTTAGATGGAAATGGAAATATAACTTTCTTTTATTTCATACTAGAGGCCCGATGCACAAAATCTGTGCAAGAGTAGGCCTTCGCAGCCCTGGCGGCTGCCTTGGCCCTCACAGCCCCAGCTTCAGGCGGGAGGTTGTCCGGTCGTTCTGCTGTTCGGCCGTTTGGTCAATTTGCATATTATGCTTTTATTATTATAGATCACATGATTTTATTTGAATTTGTTTAGGCAAGCGCAGTTACCTGTGTGAATTTTGTAATTAAACATGAAATATAGACAGCAGTTTTGCCCTGTGTTGACTGGGCTACGCTGGAGCTGCTTCCCAGAATCCCCTTCTCTGAGTGATTCTGGGTTAGAGTTGGCTGAAAGGGAAGTTTGCTGGAAATGTGGAAAGAAGAAAATGTGTGGCCTTTCTTCTCTGAAAGCCACTGTGGTCACATATAGTGACAAAGACGGGCACAAGGGTGCTGGCAGGTTCTACATTGTCATAACTTTTCCCTACTTAGCGTCCAGGTCTTCTTCCCAGCCAAGGCCCTACTAACCTATAGTACCCCCAGGTCTTCCCTGCCAGCCAGGGCTCCAACCTGAGACTGTGAGAGGAACAGCCTTCCATAGACTTTCCACCGCCTCTTTGCAACTCTGCCCTGGCAGCTGGCATGCCTGGCTGGCTTTCCCTGCAAGCTCCATCGTGCCCTCCCCCTGCAGTGCTCCAGGAGGCCTGACAAAAGATTTCCATTGATTTTCTCACTCCCCTTCCTGGGCCTTTACTTCCCAAGTTCCTCCCACCTTTATGTAGGTTTAATTTCAACATAAATCTCTTCTTTCATAAATTCTTACTGGGTCTACTTCCCTGATTGGACCCTGACTGGTACTATACATGTATGTATACACATACATACATATATATATTGACATATATGTCATGGGTAATGTGAAGAAATATTTCTGATGGGAAATGAGCTTCAGTTTTCCCCTTAGAATCTCTCGTGCTATCCCAAGGGCTGGGATGCTCCTCGGTCACACCCTGGCCCGCTTGGGAACAAAACTCCTCTCCTCTTAGTCCCCTCATTATGCTCAGATAGCCGGAAACATGAAAAAAATGCTAACTCCTAAGGGAAATAAGCAGAATACTCAAGGAATCAAAACAAGGAAAATTCCAGCGAAGGTTGGGATTCCACCAGAGCTAAGTTGACTTGAGAGATTCTTGGATTCTGTCAGATATCCTGGATTTGGTGGATGTCATCTTAAAATTTCTTCCTAGAAATGCCTTTCGTAGACTTTTAGACCCATCAGAAAACCAATGGGAATAAAGTGAAGAAGAGGGAATAAATATTTCAGCTTTGCCCGCCATGTGTTAGGTACTTAACTTGCAAACATCACCTCACTTAGTCCTCACAACAATCTGTGAGGTAGATTTTATTACTCAAGGTAGTTCAGTTTGATTATTAAGCAAGTGTTCATCCAAATAACATGATCTTTCAGATAAAGATTCACTCCGAAAAGAAATAAAAAGATTCACTCCAGTTGCCTTCCGAATCAGTCTGCCACTCTTGCAGAAACAAACAACCCCAAGATCTCAGTGACGCACAGTAATAAGCACACTTCTCGCTCAGACATACGTGTGATGCCTGGGTTCAGCTGAGCTCTGATGGCCCCAGGCTCCAGGTCTGGTCAAGGTCTTTTCTATGTCTACATTCTGGAGCTAAAGCTGAAGGAGTAGTGATGACTTAGGCATGTTCTTCCTATGGTGGATGACAGGTGCTAAGAGGACAAGTGGAAACTTGCCATGTTGCTTAGAGCCTAAGCTCGAAGCTGGCACACTGTCACTTCCACCTATTTTCCATTGGTCCATAGCCAGTTGGTCCACAGTTGAGGAAGGTCAGGGAAGTATTCCTTCCATGGTGGGCAGGCAAAGGAGTGAATGTTTGACAAACATTCTTTCCTAATATCCTGACTACAAATTTCAATTTCTCTTCTGAGACATGTACTTGCATCCAATGAATGAGATCTTCTCCTTCTAGCAGAATCCCATTCAGCCAGCATTAGTGTGGATTGGTCTGTAGATAAGCATATAGTATAACAAAATGAGCATTGTATACATTATCTATTGTTGGGTACTAATCTACCCCTCAAATTAATGTCATAAATAACAATGATTTATTTTGTTCATGAACTGTAATTTGAACAGGGCTCATTTCTTCCATGCAACATCAGCTAGAATGTTCTAAAGGTTGGGGGTGATTCAACAGCAGGGGGCTGTAATCATCTGAAGACTCACTTCACTCACATGTCTGACAGTTGACATCGGACATTAGCTGGGACATCACCTGTTGATCAGAATACCTGCATGTGTCCTGTCCCTGGGGCTTCTTGGGCTTCCTCATAGCTGGGTGGCTGGTTTTCAAGTGTGTGCTCCAAGAGAATAGGCAGTAGTGCATGGAGGTTTTATGATCTACCCTTGAAAGTGACATAGCTTTACTTCTGCTGTACTGGGCTGGTTGGGTAGTAACAAAAGTCCATTCAGGTTCAAGGGAACAGAACATGGACCCCCATCACTCAATCAGAGGAGTGTCCATGTCACATTGAGGAAGTACATGTGGGATGGGATATATTATGGTGGCCATCTTTGGAAAATACAATCTGTCACAACCACCTAATAGCAATTCAAGTCATCAAATGCGGGGAGAGTATTATTCTTCCTCCATGTATCAATGAAGAAAGGCACAATAATTAAAGTAAGTCCTTGAACTTTTCTTATGGAAATGGAAAATCCCTCCTTCACATTTGCCACGGGAGCAGCCATACTCACACCATATGGCCCCAATGGTTACAATTGACTGGACCAGAGCTATGCACTCAACCCAAGTAAGGCCTACAAGAGTCATTCCCAAATAGATTCCACTTTGGTCTGGGTGCTCTGCTAAACTGAGATGTAAACTGGGGAGTCACCATTTTCTACCCTGTGGCCTGGCAGAGAGAGTCAGCCTATCATGAGAAACAACAAACAGAAGCTAGGATGGGAGGCTGAGGAAAAGACTTCCTAGCTCCCTTCAGCATTCCAGCTCCTGGTCTTGGCCTTGCTTATGGCTCAGCTGTCTTCCTGCCTTTGGGTTTTACACACACTTTTGTGCTCCTGGGGTTAAACCCCATTTCTGCTGAAACTAGCTGCAGAGCATTTCTGTTACTTGCAAACACAGGAGTCCTAAATTCTATAGAAATAAAATAATTTTAAGATCCAATACCATTATATAATAAAAAAAAATCTATGACATTTGAAATGAAATTGGATGCTTAGCTTATTTTTTTTTTTAAAGAAGCCCAAGGGAAGAATGGTGGTATGAGAACACATTTGCTTAACTCCTCTTCCTGAAATATATTAAAAACAACAACAACAACCAAAACCATAAAAAAACTTCATATATGAAAAGACAATGGAATAGCCACAGCCTCATTCCACAGATTCTTGACAACTGACAGGTGCCGTGATATCTGGACCCCATCAAGGGGAGATGCTGCAGTCTGGAGCAGAATTCCCTGATTTTGAGATGTATTCACAAGGAAAGGGGTAGCTTTTTTTCAGGGCCCTATGTGTGACCCTTAGCTTGGAAAAGTGAGCACTGTGGTAATGGCTTGGTTTTGGGAACCTCCAGTCTTGGCTACATGGACTTGGGGACCATTTATATAGCAAGGATGTGGAGGGGATGCTAAATGACGGACTACATATTCTTATAGCCCCCCTTCCCTATTAAAAAACCAAGCCACCTCTCCATCTGCTGGGAGAGGCTGTCAGAAGACAGGAAGACAGAAGTTTGGGATTCAGCTTTGGAACTCTGATTAGAGTCCAGAAACAGATAAAAAGAGATGATCCATTTACTAAGACTTGAAAACCGGTGCTGCTATGACCTCCTGCAGTAGCCTCCTACCGACTAAAGTGAGGGGGAGGCAGCTGAAATCATAGAAGGAGCCAATCCCACCCACCCACACTCCGACCCAGACACAAGACATAACTTGCCCTGCATCATAGAGCTGAGTAGATTCAGTGAATGAAGGCTTAAATTCAGTATATCCACCTGGCTGCCCACCGCCCCATTACACCACCTCCCACCACCTTCAAACCATATACACCAAGACAACATGCTATCAATATCCATCCTGCTAGCCCCTGTGCTAAAGGGTCTATACAAACAGGTCTGAGGTAAACTTGAAGGCAGAACAGAGAAGAATGACATAGCCTTGGACCACAGACAGAGGACTTTGGGTGGGATTAGAAATACAGGGAGGTATAACAAGTCACAGGCTTTTCTCATGGAGAATTTCTGGAAAATTCTATGCGCACCTCCATTAATTATTGTAGGGGCAGTGTGGAGAAGAACTAATATTTATGAAGCTTATGTGTCAGGCATTCTGCTACATGCTTTATATTTAATCCTTGTTTAACCCTTCGTTTTGGTGTGATTCCAGGTAGACATTATTATTCTCATATTATAGATGAGAGAGTATAGGACAGAGGGATTCCGTATCCTTCTCAAGAACATGCATCTAGGAAGTGGCAGAGCTAGGATGTGATTTCAAAGAAGAGGTGACTGCAACGAGATCTAATATTTCCTGGTTTGGAAAAAGTTAATGTCACAACACAGAGGAAGAAAACATGCCAATCTTACATGTAAGCAGATGGTGGGGATGCAAGGTAGACAGTGAGAGGGGAGCGTGCCACCTGCAAACAGAGCTTTTGGAGAATTCTGCTCCAATTACAGCTGGTCAAGTGATTAGTGACCTAGCACAGTGAGTCACCACAAAACCAAATGTCATAGCAGCACACATCTATCTTTCTGCAAACTGTTCCCTGATTCTGCATGTGTTCGGGGGTGAGAAGAGGTAAAACCCAAGAGGACACCCCACGTCAAATATGAGCCTAATCCGGCTCCTCTTTCCTCATGCCAAGATCTTTTAGAAGATGCAAGGAGATTTTACAAAATCCCAGTGCACAAGCAATACCCCAGATCAATTAAATCAGACTCCCTGGGGTGAAACCTAAGCATCAGTATGAAAGAAAAAAAAATATTTCAATTACAGTTGACATTCAATAATACTAGTTTCAGCTGTACAGAATAGTGGTTAGACATTTATATAACTTACATCGTAATTCCCCAATAGACATCAGTATTTTTAAAAACTCTCCAGGTGATTTCAGTTGCAGCTAAGAGCCATTGCTCTAGTTATAATTAATGTTTGCGGGAATCCAGAGGAGTATCCAACAAACACACTGAGATGCAAAGCATTCTCAGAAAACTTCAGCATTGTTCACTTTCCATAGTCCCTCATGCTTTCACCTTTCAGTTTTTTTATGGTCAGGATGAACAGAAAGACCCTTGTGTCACTCTTTTTTCCCCCTCATAGTCCTGATGTAGCACCTGGTGACATTCTGTACTTAATCTATTCTTATTTGTCTACCCATTTGTTATCTGTCTTCTCCACTAGAGGGTAAGGTCCATGGGTCAACACCACCATATTGCACAGCCTCGGGAGGATCCATTCATTTATAACACAAAGTGAATGGTGCTTCTGGAGTTGTGCAGCTGAGCAGCCCTGCATGGGGTAGAAATTTTCTCTTGTTTACTGTTGCTTCCCAAGTGCTTAGAGTAGTACCCGGAACATAGGAGATGTTCATAAATATTTTTTTAGTGAATGAATAAATGAATGAATGTAGAATGTAATAAGGATTCTCTCTAGGAAAAGGCCTTGTTTCCCTCCAGTCTGGGACCTTGGCTCTTACACTTTCCTTCTTCTGCTTCCCCTCTTTCCTCTCCTTCCCCTCCTCCTCCTCTTCTTCCTACTCCTCCTCTTCTGTTTTCTCATCAAATTTCCTTTGGAAACAGGATTCCATGGTTACAAATAAAAATTTGTAAACCAATGCCCTATTGAATATAATGTTCATTTTGCCCCAAACCCTGCCCATTACCAACCTCAAACCAGACAGACTTGGGTTAAGATTCTGCCTTTATCATTTACTAGCAATGAGACCCAGAGTAAATTGTTACCCTCAGTTGTTATTGAATAGCTAACTTACTAGATATTATAGATTAAGATAGTTCATGTATGAAGTACTTGTGACAAAAAAACATACGAAAACATGTCCCAACTCACAAATAACCAGGGACTCGCATATTAAAACAAAATAACAATATTTACCCATCATATTGGCAAAAATGCTAAAGTCAGAAATGTATTAATAAGGTAATGTTAGCTGCTGTTAACAGATAAAAGCCAAAATCTCAGCAACTTACAATATAGACTTAAAATAATAATAATAATAATTATTATTATTATTATTATTATTATTATTTTAATCCTCACCTGAGGATATTGCTCCATTGATTTTTAGGGAGAGAGCAAGAAAGACGGAAAGACAGAAACATTGATGTGAGATAAACACATCGATTGGTTGCCTCCTGCATATGCCCTGACCAGGGCCTGGGCCAGGAGGAGCCTGAAACCAAGGTATGGGCCCTTGACCAGAATCAAACCCGGGACCCTTTGTCCA
The DNA here is from genome assembly GCF_964212035.1 of Myotis nattereri. Lineage (NCBI taxonomy): Eukaryota > Metazoa > Chordata > Mammalia > Chiroptera > Vespertilionidae > Myotis > Myotis nattereri. Next base: position 29,933,871 of record NC_138083.1, on the reverse strand, counting down.
TAGGCCAACACTCTATCCACTGAGCCAAACCAGCTAGGGCTAGACTCCCTCCCCCTACCTCCCACTCCCAATTAAAGACCAATCAGCATTAATGGAGAGGAGTGGATACTCTGTTCCTCTGAGTATGGATTCAGGGCTGATTCCCTCTTATGGTTCTGTTACCTCCTATGGGCCTTGGAGCTCCCCACTGGATCCTCTGTCTCTCTTCAGAGGAAGGATTGTGCCAGAGACTTATATGAGCCAGCTCATTACTTCTACCCAACTTTCTTTGACCAGAGCCAGTGACATGGCCTCACCTAAAGGCAAAGGCAAGAGTGGCTGGAAAATGCAGTTTGTGGCTGGGTGGCTGCTTCTCGGCAACACTCTGGGAGACAGAACAAGAGCATGACTCTTAGTGGACAGCTAGCCACCTCTGCCACAGGCAATGTCAATGTTGGTGAGGATGGGGCTAAATGGGTCCTCTTATAGGCAACGGGCAAAAATGCGAATTGGTTGCAGGCCCTTGGAGGACCTTGTAGAAGTAACTTAAAATTCAAAACACGGCTATGATGTGACCAATTATACCACTTCTTGTATCAATTCAAGAGGCCTAAAGAGGCACACACTAGAATGTGTATTACAACTCTGTTGTAATCATGAACCCAACCTAAATGTCTATCAATAAGGGGAAGTCCAAATAATCTATGTCTATCCATGCTATGGAATACTATGTAAATTTTTTTTAATGCAATAGATCTACATGTATTGGCCTAGAAAGTATACCAAGCTACTTTGTTGAGTGAATACAAGTTTTGCAAAACATTACTTACAATATGATAGTGCTTATATCAAAAGTAGCTATAAAATACTATGTATTTTCTGTATGGTAGTAACCTTAAGTAATGCATAGGAAAAATGTCTGGAGACACATGGACCAAAAAGAAATAATGGTCAACTCTAGGGAAAGGTAGGATGAGGAGGGATGAAGAGGAAAGCAGGGCTTGGCAGATACAGAGACATGCAGATCTTATGGCTGAACAAGTACAGACCCACGCAGGCCTGCACGCTTGTAAAAAGATGTATTAATTCTACTCCCCCCCCCCCCCCCGCCCAGGTTTATATCCAAAAGAATTAAAAATGCGGACTCAGCCCTAGCCAGTTTGACTTAGTGGATACAGAGCATCAGCCTGCAGACCAACGGGTCCTGGGTTCCATTCTGGTCAAGAGCACATACTTTGGTTACAGGCTTCTCCCTGGTCTGGACTCTGGTCAGGGCTCATGCAGGAGGCAACCAATTGACGTGCTTTTCTTGCATCCATGTTTCTCTCTGTCTTTCCCTCTCTCTTCTACTCTCCCTAAAAATCAATGGAAAAATGAGAATTAAAAATTAAAGCAAAACACCTCAGTACTCAAAGAAATAGTTGTATGCAAATGTTAACAGCAGAATTATTCACAATAGCTAAAAGGTGGAAACAACCCAAGTGTCACCAACAAATGAATGAATGAACAAATGTGGCATATACATACAACAGAATATTCAGGCATAAAAAGAAGTAAAGTCCAGATACCTACCAGAGCATTGATGAATCCTGAAAACATTATGCTAAGTGAAATAATCCAAACACAAAATAAAATGTTGCATGATTTCACTGATATGCACTACCTAGAATAGACAAATTCATATGCAGAAAGTAGAATAGTGGTGACCAGGAGTGGGGAGGGGGCAGTGAAAATGCAAATTATTGCTTAATGGTTACAGTTTCTGGTTGGTAGGACAAAAAAAAATGGAAATAGATGGTGGTGATGATTCATAGAACATTGTGAATGTGATTAATGCCACCAAATTGTACAATTAAAATTGATCACAATGGCAAATTTCATATTATATGTAGTTCACCAAAGTGAAAAAATGAAAAAAAATAATTGAATAATCCACACTGAACCTCACAAAAAAAGGAGAGATGATTTAATATATTCTCAGCTTGCTTTCAGAGAGTCATAGTATCTTTTTAAGTCAAAAGAAGAATGAGGATTATAAGGGTCTTTCCTAGAAACCCCATTTTCTCCTTTTCTGCTCCAAAGACATGGTTTTGAACATTTAGGTGTCTACTTTTGCTGTTTAAAAATGACAGAGTTGTGTAAGGAAAGGGAAGAATGTAATTAAATGTGATGAGGAGTATGCTATTAAGGTCCCTTTCACAGGAAGTCTGGTGAATTCAGTCACCTACTGTGAGAAGCTGATAATAGAGGTAGAAAATGGGAGGGAAGTTGTAAGAAGTTTGCCTTTAAATGAGATGGATGGAAATCACTCTTCCACCTTGGGCTTCTTATTGATGGAATTCTTATAGCACCATGTGTATTTTGAGGGGGTGGAGGAAGGGTGATTAAGTGATTTATGTGTTTAATTTCCCTCCATGCTTAGAAGGCTGCAGTCCTGCACTCGGAACACAGGGAAATTGATTAAAATAACAATTGTCCAGAGCACAGCCACTAGCAATCAGCTTGAGGAGCTGTTTTCCTCCCTTGGAATTAGAATCATGATCCCTCCCAGCTGCCTGGGGTCATCGCCCCGGCCCTTGGGGCTAGCATGGAATTTTCAATGCTAACAAGATTTAACCTTAGCTAACAAGGTCAGTAGGAAAAGTAACAGATTCTCCCAGCTCCAAAGAGTAGAGCAAAGTTTGTCTCTTAGTGGTCTCTGCTTTGCGCCTGCTGCTCAGGGCCTCCAGCTCTTAAATAAACGCACTTGTAATCAAGTAAAAGTTAACAAATATTTATTGAAAGAGTGATGGGGCGTGGGAGGGTGAGGTTTCTTTGTGGGACTGAGGGGACAGGGGTCATAGGGAATGACAGGAGAGGGAGAGGATTTCTGTTTGGGAGGCGGTGTTGTGCATGGAAGGGCACAGGTGTGAAGCCAGCAGGCCTTGCCACTTATTAACTTCTGTGACCTTGGGCAAATGACTCTTCCTCTGAGCCACCGCTTCCTTATCTGCACAACAAGGAAAACAGTAATGTCTACCATGTGGTGTTGCATGCATATAAGGGAGAGGTGTGTAAAGGCCTGGCACAGAGTAAAACGCTCACTAAATGTTTGTCATTTTCAATGTTGTTGGCTGCAGATCAGAAAAGTGGAGAACTGAGGTCTGAGACAAGGGAAGGGGCGTTGGGATGGGCACCAAGTCCACTGACAAGCTAGGAACTGGAAAGGAACTCAGTTATAGTGTTACAGGTAGGGCAAGTTCTGGAAGGGTTTTGGATACAGAGCTTCCTTGCCCTCTCCCCCATAGAGTCAGGGGGCATCACTCTCCGTGGGTATCAGGTTAATGTGTTAACCAACCAGGAAGCTTTACCAAGCCTCAGTGTCCAGGAATTTTATTGAGGCTTCATTACATAAGCACAAGTTGATTGAATCATTGGCCATATGATTAAACTCAATCTCCAGCCCCTTTCCCCACGCTGGAGGTGGAGTGACTGAAAATCCCAACAGGCTAACCATGCCCTTGGTCTTCCTGGTGACCAGCTAAGGACCCACTCTAATTGCCTCATTAGCATAACAGACACTCTTATTACACAGGGAATTCTAAGAGTTTTTGAAGCTCTGTGCTAGGGTGGAGGGATAAAGATCTATCCTATATTATACCACAGGTTTAGAACTGGGAGAACCAGGAACTGGGTTTGACCAGGACCTATCTTGATTTGTTTCTGTCCTCTCCTGAAGCCTTGTTATAGATGACGCTGACATCCAGAGAATGCTTCATGGCAGGATGATGAAATGTATGGAACTAGAAGTTGGGGTCTTCACATTCTGTTCTTGCCTAGATCATGCTTTTCTTCTCTATGGAGACTTGTAATGCTGTGGTGCTTGGAAGACAAAAGGAAAAGAGGCTCAGGTAATATACTTGGAACTTCTATTTGGTGTGAGCAAGCGTGGGATGGGAGCAACCTTTTCCTTCAATCAGGAGGTGACTAACTCGGTGGACCTATTGAGACCAACATGGGATTGCAGGTGCCTCCGAACAGAACACTCTTTGGCAGCTTCTTGGCTGCCCCTCCCATGAAATGGTGAGCAAACTTCGCTACCCATGGCCATAAGTTCCTCAGACATAGACTTCAGCACAATCCTGGGACATGTGGCCACCAAATAAGACTGACCTGTCTGAGCCAAAGCAGGGGAAGCAGTGCTGGTATTTACCAGAGTAGGTACCCAGCTCTGCCACACTCCGCACACGGAAGGGGAACACATCTCACACCTTCTGTGCAGTGCTTGGGTCTGCTGTCCTTGAAAAATGACCATTTACCCAAGCAAGAGAGTAAATCCCTGGGATGATCCACATTGTATCATTGTCCCCAGTCACTCACTCCTCCTGCCCACCCCATCACTCACACTCTCTGTTTACCTTGACATTGATTACTGCTTGGACCTTGAAGATGGATCATTGGCTTTCATTAATTGTTATTGATCACCTTCTGTAGGCCTGGAATAGTTGTGGTTACATCATTTTATATCATTGTTCCTTTTTAAAATCACCTGCCTATCATCTTATGCTTTTAAAGAATCTCTAAGATACTGGGGGGTAGGGGAGGCCAGGGGATTGTCAAGGGCGGGGGGGGGGAAAAAAAGACATATATGTAATACCCTTTGTAATACTTTAAGCAATAAAACAATAAAAACAAACAAACAAACAATAAATAAATAAATAAAGAATCTCTATTGAAAAATGGTAAGAATAACCCAATAACTCAGTCCAGGGCTGGGAGCCTGCAACTGAGGTACGTGCCCTTGATCAGAATCGAACCCAGGACCCTTTAGTGCTCAGGCCAATGCTTTATCCACTGAGCCAAACTGGCTAGAGCACATTCACTCTTTTATATCTGGTGTCTTTTGCTAAAATATCCATCCATGTTGTTGAATGTAGCAGTAGTGTGCTATTTTTCATTTCTGAGTAGTAGTATAGAGTAGTATAAATAAATCTCAATTTGTTTATGTATTCTGTTGATGAATGCTTGGGTTGTTTCTTGTTTAGTATATTATGCACAGTGCTGCTGTAAACATTTCTGTAGATGCCTTTGGTGAAAATATGCACTAATTTCTGTTGGACACATCTCTAGGAATCATAGGGTAGTTAGCTTTAACTTTGTGAGAGAGTGTAAGATAATTTTTCAAGGCATTTGTACCAATTTTTACTCCCACCTGAAATAGATGACAATTCCAGGGGAGTCTAGGGACAATGCCCCACATCTTTGCCAACCTTTGATATTTTCTGACTATTTCAGTCATTCTGTATTCTAGTGGCTATACATTGTGGTTTAATTTGTTTTTTCTTTTTAAAATTTTAAAAAAGGTTTTCAGTTTGCTCTTATGACATTCAGAATTAGAATTGAAAACAAAGTGACTGAATTAATTTTGTTGTTTTTAAATGTTTACTTTCTTGGATATGTAAAGTAGTCTTTGATGGATTGAATAAGGTCATCTCAGGTTTGCAAAAATATAGCAATTAAAGTAATGGACTCCCGTAGTCATTAGCATTTCCATTACTAAGGGACCCTTTCAAAGCTTTCAGTCTCCTCTTAGTATCTGGACTTTTGGAAACCGTGTGGGGTTTGTTTTCCATGATTTACATTTTAGATAAATCTGCAGAACCATTTAAAAATACATATTTTTAAAGATTCAATATGGCAAGAAAGATTAAAAATGACCCAGTTGATTTCTGCTGGAATCAATTTTCAACAGCAATTCTTTGTTTAATTTTTAGATAATCACTTATTTAATTTTGGAAATAGTCAATGTATACAAGTTCTGTGCAGGGGGTAAAGAACAATCTGTAGTCTTAGAAATTAATTGTGGCAAGGCCCAGCTGCAGTGGCTCAGGGGTTGAGCATCGACCTATGAACCAGGAAGAGGTCAGGGTTTGATTCCCATCAGGGCACCAGCTCCGGTTGCAGGCTCAATCCCCAGTAGGGGGCGTGCAGGAGGCAGCCAATCAATGATTCTCATCATTGATGTTTCTATCTCTCTCTCCCTCTCCCTTCCTCTATGAAATCAATAAAATATATTTTAAAAAATTAATCGTGGCAAGGTTCCCTTTACATAAACCAGGCCTTTTTCTTTTCGTAATGTATGCCCTATACAACAAACATCCAGGTATCCACTTGCAAGTCCCACACATCTCTAAAGTCAATGTGTTCAAAACTGAACTCACCACATATATTGTTTTTGGGGGGTTTTTTTGTTGTTGTTTTTTAAATATATTTCATTGACTTTCCACAGAGAGGAAGGGAGAGGGATAGAGAGCCAGAAACATCGATGAGAGAGAAACATCGATCAGCCACCTCCTGCATACACCCCCCTGGGGATGCACCTGCAACCAAGGCACATGCCCTTGACTGGAATTAAACCTGGGACCCCT